>NC_134723.1:38125000-38750000 GCF_049634645.1 Pelodiscus sinensis | reverse complement strand
TTAGCAGGTCTAGCAAAGACTTGCTAATTCAAACTCAGAGGACACCCTTGTCGGTGCTTATAGCCCTGCTCCTCATGAGGAGTAAGGGAAGCCTATGGGAGTGTGTACTCCTCTCAACCTCCTGCTGTATGGATGGTGATTTAAATTACATCGACTCCAGCTATGTAGTGATCATAGGTGGAGTTGCTTATTCTAAGTCGACTTTCCCCTTTAGAGTAGACCTGGCCTTTGAGATTTATTCCAGTATGACAGAAAGCAAAATTCTACCACCAATCTCTCTCCTACTCTCTGCTATAAAATAGCAAAATATTCAAATACAAATTGTGTCAACTCTCAGTCGGGCTCACCTCCACAACCCTACTGGGCAAACAGCAGTGACTGTATGATTCAGCAGGCCCAGGGGAGCCTGATAGGCAGATTCTACAGAGTGCACTGTAGCTGTACTGGCAAGAACAACTTTCTGTTTTGTGTGTGTGTGTGTATGCGCGCATGAATGCACACATGCGGAGGAGACTCATATAGAAACCAAAAAGGCTAAGAATCTTCCCTGAAAAAATCATTTTTAAGAAAGCAGCCTTCGCATTATAAAAATAGGTTTCATTCCTGCAATCATGTTCAGTTTTCCTTACATGAGCGTTCCAGAAGAATATTTTCCAACCTTCTCTTTTGGGGGGATTGTTTTGGTAACACACAGTGCATGGGGGTTGGCTAAGAATTGGGGTGTAGTAGGTTGATTCATCTACACTTTTGTATATCTACATGATTTTAAAGTGAAATCAGAACAGGAAACAGGCAAAGAGCACAAGCTATATGGAGGCTCGAAAGTTGTACATTCTGGCTACAGCAACACTGCCATTTTTATATACAAATCGCTCTCGCCTACCTGGGGCCAAATATCGGAAAAACCTCTTCCACAAAAAGAATCGGAAGAAGATATGCAAATGCAAGCACAATTTGCATATCTTTTTCCGAAACCCCCCCAGCAGTATAGCCGTAGCCTCATGTATGGATCTGGGACACGTCTGTCTGTCGGTCTCTGTAAGCCAAATAAGCAATGATGTTTAGATAATGTTAATGTTATACAGCTAAGCTCTTATATCAGTAAATGACACAATGCGAGCATATGGTGAACTGCCTCAGTGCATCTCAGCCCTGCAGTCTAATGATGACTCAACAGTCAACGTTAACTATTTCAAGTTGATCAATACAACAGAAGGTTTTTTTTACTAATTTTGTGGCGTTAAAATTGTTTCCATTTACCACTTCTTAAACTTTGATTAGAAGTTGCTTGTCTGAGTTTAGATATTGCCCTTAGCTTGCATTCAGACACTTTTAGATATGCTGCATCTATGTGAGTATGAGGGATCTCTTATGTTCATTGTGGGCGTCTTACGAACAATTCTGGCTCAGGGAATCAGGATATAGCAATGCTAATGCATGCTATTTCATACAAATATAAAATAGCTAAGTCACTATAAAGTGCAAATACAGTTAACTTTGGGATACCATATATATTTGATGTCATCACATCATAGAGTCCACAGGCTAGGGTGGGGAGGCACAGGCGGGCAAAGCCCATTCCCCAATCCCACCCCTTTCTGCCAAGGCCCCCTCCCTGGAGCTAAGCCCCACCAACTGCCAGCCTGGCCCTCTCCAGATGCCACAGGGGTAGAGCCGGGCCTGGTGCGCTGTGGCCTCAGCCTTCCCCAGCTGCCGGTGCAGAGCCAGGGCTGGCATAGCTGTGGTCGGTGGAGTGGGGAGAAGAGAAAGGACTCGGGCTGGGGTGGAGAGAGAAAGAGCTAGTGCTGGTGCAGCCATGACTCGGCCCTCCCCGATGGCAGGGGGGAAGGGGTAGAGTCAGGGTTGCCCACTCCCAGAGAGAGGGAGGTTGGTGAGAATAGAGAGCAGGGGACGCAGCCCCCTAGTAGGACACACACACAGAGGCTGTGTCTACATTGGCACCCTTTTCCGGAAAAGGGATGATAATGAGACACTTCGGAAATTCAAATGCCGCGGGGGATTTAAATATCCCCCGCGGCATTTGCATGAACATGGCTGCGGCTTTTTTCTGGCTTGGGGTTTTGCTAGAGAAAAGCGCCAGTCTAGACGGGATCTTGCGGAAAATAAACCCTTTTCTGGAAGATTCCTTATTCCTACTTTCAAGTAGGAATAAGGGATCTTGCGGAAAAGGGTTTATTTTCCACAAGATTCCGTCTAGAAGTAGGAATAAGGGATCTTGCAGAAAAGGATTTATTTTCCACAATATCCCGTCTAGACTGGTGCTTTTCTCTGGCAAAACCCTGAGCCGGAAAAAAGCGGCAGCCATGTTCATGCAAATGCCGCGGGGGATATTTAAATCCCCCGCGGCATTTGCAATTCCGAAGTGTCTCATTAGCATCCCTTTTCCGGAAAAGGGTGCCAATGTAGACACAGCCAGTGAGGTTGAATCTGTCTAGACTGGCACTCTCTGGTCTGGCAACATTCAAGGTCCAACATGATTTCAGTTAGTGGAATGTCCACTTACCATAGCTATGGCCAAGTTTCCCACAGTCCCATAAAGTTTGTTTACAGCCACCAGTCTTGGCCCTCAGGATTCTGTGCTGTTCGTTAGCTCTAATTTACCCCTAATGTCTTCTATGAGCCCAGCAAGGCGTGGAAGTGTTGGTTATGCTGCTAGACAATATTAACCTCCCGTGGCACCAGTCAGGTCCCGAGGGTGCTGAACTACACTATATATTTTATTTCATTTGAGCAGCCTCCCCTTCCGAGGAGCGTTAAGAGGGAGCTCTGCAACAGAAGAATAAAATAATCAAAGAGCATTTAGCATCAAAGCACAAGGGAAGCTTCTGTTTGCTAAATAATAGTGTTAAACATATTCAACCAGTCCAGAGATTTGATTAGATGAGCATCTCTGGGCACTCCATCATGGATTACGGCAGCAAACAGCCTTAAGTATCTAGTATTTGTTAATATGCATTCCCTGCATTCACCACGACAACTCTGCTGATGGGGCACGGCCATATATTTTGTGTATGTGTATTAACAATACTATTCATTTCTGAATTATACATCAAGTGTGTTGAACTGAAGAAAGATGTTGTGACTATATCACTTTTTTTAAACTGGAGTGTATTAGCCCCATTTTTCATGTTAATTATTGAAACAGCAACGATGCAGGCTCATATGAGAAATATGTGGCTGTGAAATATAATGCGTTTCTACAGGGAAATTATAAATCCTTACATAGAATGTACATGAAAAACTCTTTAATGCCTTTAACTAACTATCGCAGAATTAAAAAGTACCTTTACAATAGAATGACTTAGTGCTACATGATCCAGCCAACTTTGACTTCCCCCTCTTAAGTCAAAGTTGGCTGTCTGTACTGTGTGTGTTTTTTATTTGGGGGTTACTTGCTGATTGCCTGAAAGAAACTGTGTGCTGAGCTTGTGTTTGTCTGTTTGTTTGTTTGTTTGTTTGTTTGTTTGTTTGTTTGTTTGTTTGGAGATTCATGTGCTGAGCTTGTTTGAAGGCCCGTGCGCTGTGGCCGGCAGTAGGAAGCTGTGAGCTTCTTAACAAGGATTTGAAATCTAGAACCCTCTGTTCATTGGTCAAGCCTTAGCTGGGAGTGGGGCTATCAGGAAGGCCGGGGCTTTATAAAGCCTGTTAGTAAGCAACCAGGGAGCTTTGTGAACAGGGGCAGCTAACAGGGAGTTTCGTGGGGGAGATGAGGGAGAGTTGGAAGGTAGGGAGGTACATTTGACATTCTTTAAAACTTTTAAACTAAACTAAACCCCAAACTATCTGATTTAAATAAAAAGCCTATCAATAATCTAATTATCTGTAGGAAAGAATGCAGGCAGAAGTCCAATAGCAGAGTACAATGTAGCATGTATGATTACCTGCCCTATGGGCATGTGCTGTATGTGTGAATTCGATGTAAGGAGCTTCTAGCAATGAGAGACCACCATGAGCATTGGAGGTCAGGGTGGCTGAAATGGAGGAGCTAAGGGAGGCAGAGAGGTACGTAGATGAGACATTCCAGGACACTGTAGAACTGTCCCACCTCCAGTCAGACATCCCCAGTGCTGTTAAGGAGGATGAAAGGCTCAGAGAAAGAGAACATTCAACTGAAGCAGAGGGAAATGATCCCATAGTTGGAACCCTCCTTCCAGATGATGTTATGGTATTGTGGTGGGGTGTCTAGCCCTGCGCAGTCCGGCCCTGTGGCCGAGTCTCTCACAAACAGGCCCAGACGCCTAGTCTCTCTCACACAGGCCCAGAGGCCTAGTCTTTCAGGATCTGCTCCTGGTCTGGAATCTGGAAAGAGGGGATGGGGGGGCCCGGGCCCTTCCTCTCTACCGGGCCCCAGCCCAGGACCCTATCAGTGGACGGTGATTCCCGCCACTGGCTTGGTGGGGAGTTCTCCCCGAAACGCGCCGAGCCCGCCGGGCATGTTCCTGTTCCTACCTCATCTCTCCAGCCAGCATAGGTTCCACCTATATATGCAGGTCTGGCTGTGGCAGCGGCATTGGCAGGCCCGGCGTCTGCTGCAATGGTGGTGTTGGGTTTGGGGTTGGCCACTGGCACAGCAGCGGTTGGTGCGGTGATGGCGGTTAGGGTGGCTGCAAACCGTGGGCACAGGGGCAGCAGCGACTGATATGGTGTCTGTAGCTGCAGCGTTGGCTGGGCCTGTGGCTCTGGCTCAGGCAGCAGTGGTGGTGGCAGCTGCTTCTGTGCTTGGGCAGGAGCTCCTTCCCCTCCAGAGGTCTGCCCTGACTGAGCTGTCTCCCTGGCCTTTATACCTGGCCTGCAGTTGGAGCATGCCCAGCACTGCCGCGGGGGTGGGATCTTCTCAGCCCAGCAGGCCAGTTTGCTCTCCCCTTGGCTAGTGCGGGGTTGGATTGCCCCGTCACAAGTATCCTCTCACACTGACGATACATCTCTGGGAGAAGGAACTCCAGTCATTAGGAAAAGGCAGGTGTTAGTAATGGTGGAGTCGATCGTTAGAAACATAGATAGCTGCGTTTGTGATGACTGTGAGAACTGTATGGTGACTTTCCAGCCTGGTGTGAAGGTTTTGGATCTCTCAAGACATCTAGATAGACTTATGTGTAGAGCTGGGGAGGAGCTGGTGGTCATGGTACATGTAGGTACCAATGACATAAGTAAGGGTAGGAAAGAGGTTCTTAAGGACAAATTTAGGCTGCTAGGCAAGAAATTGAAATCCAGGACCACTATGGTAGCATTCTCTGAAATGCTTCCAGTTCCACGCACAGGGCCAGGTAGGCAGGCAGAGCGTCAGAGTCTCAATGTGTGGATGAGATGGTAGTATAGAAAGGAGGGATTTAGATTCATTAGGAACTGGGAAAACTTTTGAGATGGGGGAGCCTATACAGGAAGCATGGACTTCACCTAAACCAAAATGAAACCAGACTGCTGGCACTTAACATTAAAAAGGTTGTAGAGCAGTTTTTAAACTAAGGGCTGGGGAAAATCCTACGGGTGCAGAGGAGCACATGGATCAGACAGAAACATCTCTTAGGGGAGGGTCTATTAATAGAGATGCTCTATGTTCTAGTCAGGAGGGGAGGATGGAAATATGGGTCAGATCAGATGAGACACAACCAAATGGAAAAGAGTCTAACATATCAGGAAATGTTAGACAGATAGCTAAATAGTGACAGATTTTTAAAGTGCTTATACACTACTGCTAGAAGTCTAAATAATAAGATGGGTGAACTAAATAAAGTACCTAATTTTAAAGGAGGATATTGATATAGTAGGCATAATGGAAAGTTAGTGGAATGAGGACAATCAATGGGACACACTAATACCAGGGTACAAAATATATCGGAAAGATAGAACAGGTCATGCTGGTAGGGGAGTGGCACTATACATGAAAAAAAATGTAGAATCAAATGAAGTAAAAATCTTAAATGACCCAAAATGTTCCATAGAATCTCTATGGATAGTAATTCCATGCTCCAAATAAGAATATAGCAGTAGGGATGTATTATCGACCACCTGATCAGCACAGTGATAGTGACTATAAAATGCTAAGGGAGATTAGAGAGGCTATCAAAATAAAAAACTCAATAATAGCAGGAGATTTCAACTATCCCCATATTGACTAGGTACATATCACGCCAGGACAGGAGATCAGTCCTTGTTGAAGCAAATGTACAAAAAATGGCATGCTATCTTTATTTTCTTCTTCAGTTTAGCTTTATTTGTAAAAATAAACCAATGATAATATCCACAAAATCATGAGACAGTTTGACCTCACTTGACTGGGAGTGGAAGTAATTTCTGAACCATTGACCTTAACCTTGGCTCACTGGCTAGATGAGAAAAAATAACTGCAAACAATGTGAGAAATAATAAAATGGATGTATAATTATCTGCCAATTGAATGGATCTTGGGTTACATTATTGAGAATGATGTACTTTACAGAAATGGAGCTTTCTAATCAACAGCTGATTGGATTGGACAGGAATGCCAGCCTGTTGGCTGCACGAGCGAGAGAGTGAATAGAAGAGATCATGTGAACACCCAGGATACATCTAGACTGAGGCTTTATTTCCAGATACCTCTGGTATCTATTTCATTTCTTTTGAACCAGCCTATTATTTTGAAATACATTTTGAAATAATGGGCTTGCTATTCCGATGTCCCTGCAACCCTCGTTCCACAAGGGTTAAGGGATGTTTTGGAATGGTGGTTTATTTCAAAATTAGATCGAAATAAGATCTGCAATTTGCATAGCTCAATTGAGTATCTTATTTCAACCTATGGGTGCAGTGTAGATGCATGCCCAGAGCAGTTGTTATATGGCAAGTGACTTCTTAAAGCTTAAAGTAGAACAAGGGCATTGGAGGGTGGAAATGTAAGAGTGAAAGAGTGCTATTCATAAAGTGACCTAAAATGAGGGCTTGTGGAGTGATCTAAGACCAGGTGTACATTAGTTTGGCACCATCCCCACTGCGGGAGGCTGATGGGTGCAAACACTCCCATCAGCTTCCCTTACTTCTTGTGACTGTGAGGCGTATAGATGCTGGCTGGAGCTGCCCTCAGCATTTGATTTACAGGTCTATACTAGACCTACTAAACCAAATGCCAGAACGTTGATCTCTGGTGTGGCTAGTGAAGACATGCCCCAAACTTGGGGGGAGGGAAGAGCAAAGGATCACCCGGCAAGTATCACTCCCATTCAGGAAATGCAATACTCCAGCAGAAAATGTGGCCCAGCTCCATTGACTTTAGTAGAATTAGAGGTCCAGTAACTGCAGAAAGTAGATGTATGTGTAAAACTGACGGCCCTCAAAACAGCACAGTCTACACCATATTCTGCTTCTCATTCTGGATAACTGGGATTCTGCCCATGGATCTCAATGGACCCTTGGTCAGTCCCTTTGATTTCCTGCTTAAGGGTTACTGTGTATGAATGGTGAGTGGATAGAGTCCTGCCAAACAGAAACTCTTCCAGAACTGACCTAGTCAGCAGCACTAGCTCTCAAGAACCTTGCTACAGAAGTTGGAGTACAAATGGCACAGATTCCTTTTTGGATTTAATACCGTATCTGCTGATCATCAGAAACCTACACCCTGCCCTCCCTTTTCCAAAATAAGACTCTTCTTTCCTTGCAGAGGTGGAAGAGGTCAAGTTCTGCTGTGTCCCATTAATTTAATTAGTATTGCACCTATGTAACTGAGAGCAGATTTTGGCCGAGGCTGTTTAAATTAAGTGGAAGCTCCCATCAGACTGATTCTTTCCTCTAACAGTGCATCTTCATTACCACATCATTTAATTCCCTCTGTGATTTCAGCCCTTCTCTTCTTCATTTCTCAGGCAGAACATTTCTCAGATAACATCAGTCAGGTGAGGCATTCTACTGCTTTCCTCACTTTAGCTGCCTATCCCCAAATGGAAAACACCTTGATGAACATTTGACACAATGCTTTTAATATTAATGGTGCATTGCAAAAGGCAAGATTTCATTACCACCACTGGTCTGTTGAAGACATTATATCAGAGAATCAATGCCACACAACATTTAATGCCCAGCTGCTAACATGAAAGAGGGCAGACTGAGAGCATAACGAGTAAACAATTGGCTTTCTTTGCGAGAAAGGTTTTCATGGCAAACACATGAAGTTTTAATTATAAGCAGTTTGAAATATTTATGCTCGTTGTGTTTCCTTATTCCTGTACAGAAACAAGATAAAAGTTCTTTTGAAATCGGATGACAGAAAACATTTGATACCAACACCATGCAGAGGTGAAGTACCTAATTAATTAGCCTAAGTGAATATTTATTTTGTGATGCTGTCTATTACTGTAGTCTTTGCTTAAGTGATGCTTGGAGCCAAAGAGTGGCATTTTGAATATGGCTTGAAACAAACAGCCACAAAAAGCTATTGATTCTGATTGTACGTCTCATTTTAAAATTCAAAGACAAGCATCAATTTTAAACTCCTGTTCTTTGTTCTTTCTCTAATGACATGGAACCCCATAACAGTTTCCCAAGTTAAACCAGCAAATCAACACACATAATGGCAGATGTCAATAACATCTGAGATAACTTAGAACAGGAAATAACTATGCTATTTCAGCTGTTAGCAAAGGTTGACCTCTTAACAGTCACCACCATATGCACAACCTCTTGGCCAGAGGTGGAAACTGATGCATCTCCATTGATATCAATACAGTGACAAAAGACAGGACTATGCAGCACTTTAAAGACTAACAAGATGGTTTATTAGGTGATGAGATTTTGTGGGCCAGACCCACTTCCTCAGATCAAATTGTGGAAGAAAATTGGCATAACCATATATACCAAGGTCATGCCAATTTTCTTCCACAATTTGATCTGAGGAAGTGGGTCTGGCCCACGAAAGCTCATCGCCTAATAAACCATCTTGTTAGTCTTTAAAGTGCTGCATAGTCCTGTCTTTTGTTTCAGCAGGACCAGACTAACACAGCTACATCTCTATTACTAATAAAGTGCTAATGATTGACACCAGCTGAATCCTTAGCTAATCACTAGAACCCTACACATCCATGGATATCTGCTTTATATCTATGGGTATCCACATCTACAGATGCGGCGGTGGATATCCGCGGCACATTTTTGCAGAGATGGATGTGGATACAAATTTTGTATCCGCATAGGGCTCTATTGATCACTACCTCACTCTGCTCACACTTATTACTGTGATACATGAGCTGAAGACAGCTCTGCTCTGAGTTATAAGAATGTAAAAGTGATGCAAGTTAGATAAGAACCAAGCTTGCTCTCTCGTAGGAAAGGAGTAGTACAGTCATGCTGCATTGCCCACTAAAACAACCCACAACAAAGGGAGCATATCACATCCAAAAGAAAGGCGGGTTTTGTCCCATCTTCTCCTCTCAGTTCCCTCCAATGGCTCCCACATCCTCCCACTCCAAACACACACTGAGGTGGGTCCATCTGACTATTCTCCCAGGCCTTTCAAGATTGCTGCCCTTTTCAGGGAAGTCTCTTTTCCAATTCAGTATTTTCTCTTGCCTAGTACTCTAGCACTACCGCTTCCTCAGGCTCCTACTAACCTCCATCTCCACACTCGCCCAAACGCCTTCTCATTGTGTTTAATATGTTCTCCTGCCCTCTCCTCCCACCAGATGCTGCTCTCAGAGGTGCCTAGCCAGACCTCAGGGGTGTAATTCTATCTTTATATGAAATAATTCAGGGATGAAGAGGTTGGTCCAAAACTAAACTTCCTTCAGGGGCTGAGCCAATGAAAGCGACAGTCAGAGATAGGGATGGGATAAGCAGACTCCAGCTTGTTAAAGGCCCACTTCAGGAATGTGGTTTTGAAAGTTTTAGTTTGAGAGAGAGAAAAAATGCATTATGGGGTTCACTTTCTGCACCAATGAAACTGAAAAAAGAAAGAACAAAGAAAAATCTACTGGAAACAGAGGGTAACATGGGGTACGTCTAGACTACAGGGTTGTGTCGACAGAAGTGTTGTCAACAGATACTGTCGACAAAGCTTCTGTCGACAAAGAGCATCTAGACTACATCCAGTTATGTCGATAAAGCAAGCCTCTTTGTCGGCATAACAGTGTGGACGCAAAGGACAGTGAAGATGCAATAATGCCTTCTATCGACAGAACTCTGTCAACAAAAGGCATTATTCCTCGTAGAATGAGGTTTACATACATCGACAAAACTGCTGAGTTTTGTCAATATTATGTTGACATAACTCAAAGGCAGTGTGGACGCAGGTATAGTTTTGTCGACAAAAGTCCACTTTTGTCAACAAAACCCTGTAGTCTAGACACACCCATGGAGTTATGAGAGTGAAAACCAAATGCATAGAGATTGGGGGGGGAGGGGAAAGAAAAAGAGAGGGGGAGGGAGAAATGCCATGAAAAGGAAATAACTAGTTCCATGTCTTATCTCTATCTACTCTCTGGATCCATCAGAAATGTCCCTACCAACAATATCTATATGTCCACAGTGCTTCCATCTACAATATCTGTCTATAAATCTATCTACAATCTGTATCTGTCCACCTATAGAATCTAATCACAGTGCGACTGCCTATTCCACTATGCCTTAACTCACTGTATCAGTCATAGTATCTATTTCATACATAGTAAATATCTGCAATATCTATCAACCTATACCATTTTGTTGGATTGATTACAGCACCTGCCCATTTTGGACTCATTTATGTCTGGTTAGTTTTTAGTGGAGGTTGTTTAAACTCTACAACAGAGCACAGGCTTCCTGTTAGCTTAAAAACAAAGTATATCATCTTTAAAAAAAGAGAATGATCTTGACTGAGAAGTTTCAGAAGGGTAGTTGTGTTAGTCTTTAACTTTAAAAAAAATGAGTAGCCCTGTAGCACCTTAGTGTATGTCTACACTACAGCGCTAATTCGAACTAACTTAGTTTGAATTAGTTAATTCGAACTAAGCTAATTCGAACTAACGGATCCAGACTAAAAAACTAGTTCGAATTAGCGTTTTGCTAATTCGAACTAGCATGTCCACATTAAGTGGACCCTGAACTGGGGTTAAGGATGGCCGGAAGCAGTGCCGGCAGGGCATCAGATGAGGACTTAGAGCGTGGAGCTACTGCCTCAGGCTAGCTGAGGGCTGTGTTTAAAGGGACCCGACCCCCACACCAGACAGACAGTTCTCAGGGGTGCCCCGCTTGCAAAGCAGTCCTGGCTTGGAGTGCCCTGAGTACCCACACTGGGCACATCACAGCACTCGGCCATCAGACCGGCTGCACTTGCCGCAGGCTGCCATCTGGGGAGAGGGGGCAATTGGGGGGCTGCAGGAGAGCTTCCACCCCCAGAAGCCCGCAGAGCCAGCCCAGTCCTCCCCATCGGGGGCTCTTACCCCATTCCTCCCTCACCTCCTTCCACTTACCCTTCCCTAGCCCCCCTTCCTGATGGACAAAGTAAAGAAAACGTGTGGTCAAAAATAGAATCTCTTTTTATTGAACAAAACTCGGGGGGACTGGGAAAAGGAGGTGGGAGAGGGGAAGAGAGAGGGTGAGAGAAGGGAGGGCAACTACAATGTTCAGAGGTTTGGAAGAGGTCCCATATGAAGAGAGGCTAAAGAGACTGGGACTTTTCAGTTTAGAAAAGAGGAGATGGAGGGGGGATAGGATAGAGGTCTATAAAAGCATGAGTGGTGTGGAGAGGGTGCATCAAGAAAAGTTCTTCATTAGTTCCCATAATAGAAGGAATAGAGGACACCAAAGGAAAGGAATGGGTAGCAGGCTTGAAACTAGTAAAAGAAAGTTGTTCTTCACAAAGCAAAGAGTCACCTGTGGAACTCCTTGCTTCAGGAGACTGTGAAGGCTAGAACTAGAACAGAGTTTAAAGAGAAGTGAGATAAAGTGATGGAGGTTGGGTCCATGGAGTGGTATTAGCCAGGGGGTAGGAGTGGTGTCCCTGCCCAAAGTTTGTGGAAGGCTGAAGAGGGATGGCACGAGACAAATGGCTTGGTCACTATCTTCAGTCCATTCCCTCCAGGGTCCCTAGGGTTGGCCGCTGTCAGCAGACAGGCTACTGGGCTAGATGGACCTTTGGTCTGACCCAGTATGGCCATTGTAAGCTCAGGGCTCAGGGTCGGTGGTCTCAGTGGACCACCTTGATTTTCATGCACACCTGCTCCTGGGTGGCCAGGCTGGCAGCTCTCCTGCCCTAGACGGCCGCTTTCCTGTGCCTAGTGCAGAGGTAGTGGACGAGGTCCACGATGTCCGCACTAGACCAGGCGGGTGCCCGCTTCTTGCGGTCCCAGGCAAGCTCTCGGGAGCCGCCAGCTTGGTCCCGGGAAGAGGGGGACGGCTGGGGGGCATCGGGTGGCTGGCTCGAGCCATGCCAGGTGCAGGGTCTGCTAGCTGGGTGCTGGCAGGCTTGCACCTAGCACGGGCATCATAGCCAGCCCGTGCCCCTTTAAGGGGTCGGGGCCGGGAGGGGGGCAATAGAGTTTTCCTGGTTTTGGCCAGAGTGGCCACTAGGGAAAGCTGGGGAGGGCTACCCTCCCACTAGTTCGAATTAAGGGGCTACACACCCCTTAATTCGAACTAGTAAGTTCGAACTAGGCTTAGTCCTCGTAGAATGAGATTTACCTAGTTCGAACTAAGCGCTCCGCTAGTTCGAAGTAAGTTCGAACTAGCGAAGCGCTAGTGTAGCGCCTGTCAAAGTTAATTCGAACTAACATCCGTTAGTTCGAATTAACTTTGTAGTGTAGACATACCCTTAGAGATTAACAAATAGATAGTATCATGAGCTTCATACTTCATCAGATTTATGCCTCTCTCTTTAAATATGCCCTGTTTAGTCTGCAGTATCAGAGCCAATGCTACAAATATGGGTCCCTTCCCCCAAGTCACAAAGGCTTCCACAGTGGAGAGAAACTGTAATTCTCCTGTGATCTTTACTGCTTGTTATCTAGGACCATGGTCTGTAGACTCTGTAGAGAACATATAATTCTGTGCTGACAGAGTTTGGCTGATCGATTGAGTTTCCAAATGGGATAGTCAAGATGTTTGATCTTTTATCTTGATCTTTTATCTTGTGATATCACCGGTTTCTCCTCCTCCTGTTTGAAAAAAAAATCTGCATCTACCTGTAACCCTTACGTACCAGCTCGTCAGTTACAGATGTGTGATTTGCAGAGCTTATGAAACTAGATTGTCTCCAGTTAGCATGATGTATGAGTTTGAGAGAAAGTCCTACTTTGAGTCTGGGCCTTGTAGTTAGGAAGCTCAGGTAGGGCTGGTCTACGCTACAGAGAAGATTGAAGCTGCCACAGTCAATCTTCCGGGGTTCAAATTAGCAGGCCTACTGAAGACATACTAATTCAAACTAAGAGAGAGCTCCCATTGGCACTGGTAGTCCTGCTCCTCATCTTGAGAAAGGGCAGTCGACGGGAGTCTGTGTGTGTGTGTGCGCGTGTGTGTGTGTAATTAACTTAGCTAGAGTTGCGTATCTTAAGTCGACATTCCCTTTGGTGTAGATAGCTTCCTAATGGACCTTAAATTTGCTTAAATTCAAGCTGATGTTGATGAGTTTCCTGCAATCCCTCTAATTCCATATCCACCAGAATGCACTTTGGGGAAAGAAAAGAGAGCATAACAAACAAATTAAATTGTCATTGTGCTTCTCAGGCATCCATAGAAACGTAATACCCTTGGTTAGTGAAAGGATCTGCAAGGTTACAGAATTTGGCCTTTCTCAAAATGATTTGAGTAAAGAGATTATTAAACAGCACTTATAACTATTGTCTAAGGTCATTATTCTCAGCTTTCTGATTCTCCTTTAATTAAACTCCAATTGTTCCATGTAACTGTTAGTTGTAACGGAATATGATTTTTTCCCCTCAAACGCATGAAGTTATAACACAGAAATATGCTCAGTGATATCTGACTTCCATTCAGCTTCCTTTCTCCCATTAATGCTGGCACAACGAGACACAATAAAATACAATTCATTGCTTGTTCCTCTATCGCTTGTGTGGAAGCAGAGTGCAATGACCATAAAAGCTCCTGCAAGCGAAATCACTGCAGGAAATCCCAAAGATCATCATTTTTTACAATGTTGCTCCTGGAAAAAGTCATGGACCTTTGGTTTAAAAAAACATCCCAAAGATTTTGTATCCTTTCTTTTAATTTGTTTAATGTTTCTCAACACTGCCTGATGGAGAGTGCTGAAGTGGCATGGAAGAGGTAGGTATCCCATTGGTAACAATAGTGAAAGCTTCCCCTAGTGAAATGGTGGGCAATAAGCCAGAGGCAGTTCACCAGGTGGGCTGCTGGCACTTTATCTGCAGGTGCAGCTGCTTGAAGCTCCTGATGGCTGCAGTTCACCGTTCATGGCCAATGGGAGCTGCAGGAAATGATGTCATAGTCCATGCCACTTCACATGGCTCCCATTGGATGAGAATGGTGATCCGCAACAAAAGGGCGACCATATAATCTAGTTAGCTCACTACTCTGTTGCTGTAGGAAAGGTTCAAGGGGGACATATGGAATAGGGCAGTTCGAGTGATCCACTCCTTTCTTCTCCTGCCAGCTTCTGGAAATCAGAGGCTTAGGGTGTCCCTGAGCATACAGAAGCATCCCTGATCATCATGGCTAATAGCCATCAATGAACCTATCTTCCATTAACTTATCTAGTTCTTTTTTGAATCCTCTTATACTTTTGGCTATCACAACATGTGTGAGAGAATGCAAGGGGAACAGGTGACCCGTCATTATGATCACTCATATATTAATAAGGTTCCCTTAAAAAAGCCAATAGGGGTAATTAGACAATCACACTGGCTGGCTGAGTAGAATAATGAGCCAATTAGCCCATTAGCCCAAGGCTGATAAAAAGGCAGTAAGGAACTACCAAGGGGAGAGAGAGGATCAGAGCTAGATGATCCTAGTTACATGGAAGCCTCATGATAAAGAGACCCTGTTCATCTCATGTCCTGGAGAGAGGGCTAAAAAGTGTGGTGGTGCTGTAAATAGGCTGTTGGATTGGCTGTGGAAATGGGAGAGGGAGCTTAAAGTAAATGGGTATTGTGACCTCACAACCAGTCGAGTCCATGCTGTTTCTGTGAGAAAGAAGACTGTAGAGAAGCCACACCCCTTACAGCATCTTGCATCAGTTTGTTCTACAGGTTAGCTGTGTTTTGTGTGGAACTGTTCTTCCTCTGGTTTGTATTAAACCCACTGCCATTAATTTCATATGGATTTTGTGTTGTGGAGGTAAATGACACTTCCCTGTTCATTTTCCCATGCCATTCCTAGATTTTATAGACCACTATCAAATCCCCCTGTATGGGACATCTCTTTTCTAAGCTAAACCCCTCATTTTCATAGTTTATTTATATGGGATCATACCCTTGAGCGTCTTTGTTGCCCTTCTCTACACTTTTTCTAGTTCTACTATATCCTTTCTGAGATGGGGCAACCAGAACTGGACAAAGTGTAGAAGCACCATGAATTTGCATACAAGCATCCTGCTATTTTCTATCCCTTTCCCAATAGTTCCTCACCTGGTTACCTTTTTGAACTGTTGATATGCACTGAGCTAAAGTTTTCAAAGAACTGTCCATGATGACTTTCAGATCTTTTTTAGGTGATGACAGCTAATTTAGAACCCCTTCATACCTGGGTAGCCAGGATTATTTTTTTCCCATGTGCATCACTTTGCATAGAATCATAGAATACTAGAAGTACTGGAAGGGACCTTGAAAGGTTATCAGATACAGTCCTCTGCTCTCATGGTAGGATAGTGCTGAATCCTCTGCCATCTGTTGGCTAGAACATACCCAAACAGCCCTTCATGGCCCCACCCATGCTTTGCCCCAAGGCCTCTCTTGCTTGCCACTAGATGGCCCAAGCCCAGGCAGGTTGCTCCTCTTCTTGGAAGTCTGCTGGGACTGGTCTAAGGAGGCTGGGATCTGAGGTGTCGGGGACCATGCTACCCAATGCTCTGGGCCCAGAGGGTGGCACATGCTGTTTGCCCAGTGCTCCAGACTAGGGGCATGCGACCTATGAGGCACTCTGGGGCTGGAAACTCTCAAACAGCTGGGGGCTGGGATAGGGCTGGTGGGAAGCTTCTAGGGTTTCGCAGGTGAAGGTGTGTAGGAGAGGTCCTCAGACACAAGGGATGGGCGAGGCCAGGAGCTCACCTGCCCAACCCCTTGCTCAGGAAGATGTATTCAAATTCCTTCTTTCAACCTCTGGTGAGTTTGTCCATTTTGGGAGAATGTAGGGGTGGAGTCATGTGCTCACTTCTCAGGGACAGTTCAGAGATATAAAGACCCTTTGCTGTGTATCTCTGCATATGTTGGGGGCAGGGAAGGAACCCCTCATGTAATGTATACTATATTTTCACTTTGATGGGTCTTGTATGTCACTGATGCATCTTAGTATGCATTAGATTACTATACATACATTAAACATGTAATGCCATCGTGAAAGCCTCAAGCATGAAAATATATATTTTAATATCCTCCTTAGCTTCTCTTTGGGAAGCATCTTGTTCTTCACTCTCCTATTTGATTTATTTTCTCTCTTCTATGACAGCTTTTGTAGTTAAAGCATAATGCTATATATCAGACTGCGATGATTCCAGCGGCTCAGCCATCCACCACGGTGACTGGGAAACATTGTCAGCAAAGCATCTGTGTTGCCATGGCAAATAACTGCAAAGTGTTCAAAGTGCAATTCAAACAATAGTGCTTCTCTTTCGGATACTTTACAGCGTGCACACACAAAAATTAGACGCACAATGGAGAAATTAGCCAACGGAGGGCAACCCTGGAGCATGCCACAATACAAAACCTCCGGATCACTCTTTTCTTAGCTGTGTTTGTGCCAGAGTATGAGAGAGATAAGGTAGGTGAGGATATACCTTTTATTGCACCAATGGCTGTTGGTGGAAGGGACAAGCTTTCAAGCTACACAAAACTCTTCTTCAAGTCTCTTTAGCAGGACCTGAAAAAGAACTCTATGCAGCTCAAAGGTTTGTACCTTCCATCAACAGCCACTGGCATAATGAAAGATATTACCTCACCCATCTTGTCTCACTCCAATTTTATTTATTCAGTCAATTCTTTTAGTACCTGACTCTGGTATCCTTCTTCGTGCTGAGTAGCACCTTATTGCACCAGCACTTCTGTTGATTTCAATGGAATAACTCAATGTGAGCAAAAGTGGCACAATCTTATGGCAGCGTGACTCCCAGTTGCATTGAAATCTAACACATACACCTCATCTAACATGCAAATCTTTCTAAACAGCCCTTTTAGGAAAAGCAGTGCTGCAGTACTAGCATATACATATATCACATATAAGCTGAATGGGTGCATGCATTTCTGCAGTACTTGGAAGAACAGAATTCATTAGTAGAAAATCAATTAAGCATATTTTATAGGTTCCAGCTCTATACGCTGCTTATATAACTGGAACAATGCTGGTTCAGTGCCTCAGATCACTTCTTAAGTGACATACCTATGCTGGACGATCAATAGTCACTAAATATTGTACTGGAATTAACCTTTTTAATAACACTCCATGTAAAATGAACATGCCAGCACAGGAGAATTAAAGCTTCCTACTATTGACAAGTTGAGTGTTAAATTTGTGCCTGCTCTCATTTTCTAGGGAATAAGTCAAGTTTAGCACTCACCCTATCAAATATTTTAAGGCCACAGTGTTTTTCTGTAAGCCACTAATGAACATATTTTTAAAACAAAAAGCACAAAAATCCCTAAACAAACTATAATTGGCATTTTATTTTATTCCAACTTTTTGACGTGACATTTGTGTTAACCCGCCTAACTTAATTTTATATTACATCAGTCAAGTCAATAGAATTCATCCCTAATAGCAATTACCCTATACCTCATTCACACGTGCACCTCTTTCAGTAGCCTTATATAGTTAATATGAGATAAGACTGCTTTTGTGTGGCTGTGTTTAAACCTGATTTTGCTTCTGAATGGGAAGAGGCAATGGTCATATCTTGGACTATTTTCTTTGTCTGTTTCTTCACTGAAGCAAATGTCCCTAAATACTTTGTTCTCTGAGAAGAAATTCCAAAAGCAGTCCACAGTGCATGTAGAAATTGCTAGCACCACCTCTTGGTGAAAAATGTAGAATTCAGCATGATTCCAGTATTCATACAGCAATTGGAGTGCCGCAGAACAAACCTGTTGCTCTCCGTATGTTGTGTATATAATTTCAAATTAAAAGACCACGTTCTGCCATTTCGTAGCCTGTAGGACTAACCTGCTTGGCTTGCCTTTAGATATATACATTTATTATTTCCTCATGGTTTTGATTTTATGTTTATTATAATAAGCTACGGCAGGTTTATATTGGCAGATTGGCTGTAACAAGAGATTTACAGGCTACATCCTGAATATTGAGCTAAGGCAAATTTAGTATTTTTGTCTGGGATCTTTCACCCAGATAGCAGTTAACTTTTACATACGTTTAGTACCTTTCACCTAGATAGATGGTGATAAAATAGATTGACTTTCCATGGTATAGAAGCTTCCAAGAATACCCTAAAATTTAGCAGATACATCATTACTTAGAAAAATCTGAAATAGCTGGCTGAGACCAGACCAAATAACCAGGTAGGACAGATATAATAAATGTGACAGACAACCACAAAAGGCCCATGGTAACAAATTGACACATACGATAATAAGGTCACATCAATGATATACTGATCTATGTGAAAAAAAAACACATCACCATTAGCAGGAGGAGGGATACTCAGTGGTTAGAGCATTGGCCTATTGTACCCAGCATTGTGAGTTCAATCCTTGGGGGGAGGGGGGGAGGGTCAATTCTGTCAAGGATTGTACTTGGTCCTGCAAATAGCCCTTGACTAAGGGCAGCACAGAGAGTTGGTTAGTAGCCCTTGTGGAAGGGCTGTACAGCCTACTGGCCAGAGTCTGTAAGCAGCCCTTGTCTCAGGGCAATGTGGCCTAAGGGCTAGAGTCAGTAGGATTAGGGACTAGTGCCCCCGTAGGGGGACTCAGGCCCACCCTGCTCCACTGAGTCTCAACCCAGGGCCCTCTGAGTGGCAGATTGGTCTACCACTCCCTGGATGGGGAATCCAGCTGAAACATGCCGAGTGTACCTGGGCAGGAGAGGCCACTCCTGCACTCTGCCTGGGTTGCTTCCTACCAGTGCTCTGGGCCATTGTCTCATGTAGTGGCTGGGTCTCTTGATTCCCTGGCAGTGACTTCTCCCTGGGGCTGCGCGGGGGCCATGCAGTGGCAACCTCTGGGTCACTGACTGTTGCAGCTCCGGTGCTCTGGCTGGAGGCCCTTCCCCTTCACTGGCCAGCCCAGACTGAGCTGCTCTCTTGCCTTTTATGCTGCCCCAGCACTTGGAGCATGCCCAGTCTGGTTGAAGGGGGCGGGGTTGAAGGGGGCGGGACTTCCTCTGCCTACAGGGTTTTTACTCCTCCTGCTCTAGTGAGGGGTGTGCAGGCCCCATCGCAAATGGAAAAAAATCCCCACGTGTATGGAAAAAAGTAGAGGGAATATTGCCTTTCATGAAACCAAACATGTTATAGCAAGCTGCATTTATTTTACCTTATACCAATGGCCCATCTAGCTCATCATCCTGTTTTCTGAGAGTGGGAGATGCCAGAATCTTCAGAGGGCATGAGCAGCACGGGGAAGCTATTTGTTACCCCTAATCAATTGTGTTGCCCTTCTCTGTACCTTTTCCAATTCCAATATACCTGTTTATTAGATGGGGTGATCAGAAGTGCATGCAGTAGTCAAGGTGTAGGTGTATCATGAATTTATATGGTGGAATTCTGATATTTTCTTTCTTATTATCTACCCTTTCCCCAATGGAGTCTAAGTATGTAGTTGGCTAGCTCATTTTTTGACTGCCACTGCACATATGTTGTCAGGGAACTATCCACATAACTCCATCATATAATTTAGGCCCCATGTTTTATGTGGATAGTTGGGATTATGTTATTTCAATGTGAATTACTGCATGCTTATTAATACTGAATTTCATCGTCCATTTTGTAGCCCAGTTGCCCAGTTGCCCAGTTTTGTGATTCCTTTAAAACGCTTCATAGTCTGCTTTGGACTTAATTATTTGGAGTAAGTTTGTATCAGCTCCAAACTTTACCACCTTGTTGCCTTCCCCTTTTTCCAGATCATTTATCCATACGTTGAATGCACTGGCCCCAGTACACATCTTTGGTGAACCCCGCTATTTTAGCTGCCTCCATTCTGAAAAATGAGCATTTATTCCTACCACCCTTTATTTCCTTTCTTTTAACAAGATACTGATCCTATGATAGGACTCTCCCTTTTATCCAATGACTACTTGATTTGCTAAAGAGCCTTTGGTGAAGGGCTTTATCAAAAGCTTTCTGAAACACCAGTTACACTATATACACTGGAAAGTCTCAGAGGGGTAGCCGTGTTAATCTGTTTCGGCAAAAAGAATGAGGAGTCCTTTGGTACCGTAGAGACTTAGGGTACGTCTGCACACAGAGCCGGCCTGAGCCATTTTTGTGTCCCAGGAGCATAGCGCCACCCCCGGCTCACGGCTCATTCTCGAGCCCCGGACCCCACCCTGGACGCATGGCTCATGCGTGGCCCCACCCCCGCCTGGCCCGGCAGCACCGGGCTGGCTCTGTCTGCACAGTGGCACATGTCTCAAAATAAGTTATGCAGTCTGACCTTATTTTGAAATAACTTATTTCAAAATTTGGTGCAGCCTACACAGTGCTAATTTCGTAATAAATTGCTATTCTGGCATCTTTTTTAATCCTCGTTCACAGGAAGCCAGAATAAGAAGCCCGTTATTTTGAATGTTCAAAATAATGGGCATTCTCTTAAGATATGCAGAGCACTATTTCGGAAAAGTGTGACTGTGTAGATGTACCCTTACAGATTTGTTAGGGCATAAACTTTCATGGGTAACGTTTATGCCCTAAGAAATCTGTTAGTTTCTAAGGCACCACAGGACACCTTGTTGTTGCGACGTGACTGGTTCCTGGGGAAATGTTGCAAGTCAGGGGCATCGTAACTTGAATCCTCATTAATGATAGATGCCATGTGCCGTCTTAAATGCGGGCCAAGGATGTAAGTCGGGAGTTTTCGGCCCCTCCGCACTTTAAAAAATAATTGTAAGTGCGAAGGGTCGCAACTCGGGCGGTCACAACTTAGGGGTTTCCTGTATATCCATTGGATCACCCTCATCCACATGTTTATTTGTCACACACACACACACATCCCTCAAAGAAATTCCAATAGAGCAGAAATGTTTGATTTCCTTTTACAAAAGCCCTATTGACTTTTCCCCCCAACAAATACTGTCTATTTATATGGGAGATCACTCTATTCTTTACTAGTTACAACCAAATTGTCTGGGTCTGAATTCAGACCTGCTGGCCTGTTAATTGCCAGGATTACCAAGGGACCATATTTTTAAAATTGGCATTACTTTATTGATCTGCCTATCACTTAGTACCGAGATTAATTTAAGCAAATAGCTGCATACTACTGTTAGGAGTTCTGAAGGAACCTAGACACAAAATGGAAGAATTCTTAGTTGTTTGGAAGGCTCCTGCTTCTGTTGCAGTTACAAAAACAAACACTTGTTTTGTTTTGTTTTTTTCCTTTTGGTAGTTGCTCTTCAAATTCTTTTTTTTTTTTTTTTTTTTTGCCTGACTAATTTTACTTTTACACTTTACTTGCTCTTGCCAAAATTCATATTCCTTTGTTTTCCTCAGTAGAATTTCACTTTCAATTTTTAAACCATGTGTTTTGCCACTAATTGTCTCTGTGGTTTATCCATAATGGCTTTGGTGTCCCTATTATGGATTTTATTAGTAATTTGGGTGTACATTTAATTTAAGCCTGTTACGATTTTAAGATGTTTTCATGCAACTTGCAGGCATTTCGTTCTTGTGGCTATTCTTTTTAATTTCTGTTTAACAAGCTTCCTCATATGAAAACTTTAGTTTGCTGAAACTTTCATTTCCTTTAAAAAAAATCTAGATGTAAAATCCCTGACTAGCTCTTCTGGTAACTGAGAAAGCAGGTTAGAACTGGCATGATGCATCAGGTGTATAAAAAAAACCTTGCATAGTACTTGTCTTCTTAATTCAGTGCAATTAGTCACTCCTTTTTCTGGGCACTAGGACCCTGGTCCAAAGCCCATAGAAAGACTGATTGATTGAAGTGGGCTTTAGCTCAGATCCTGGTTGACTTCTAAGGACAGGATTATGTATCAGATGTTCTTGCCTCTTTTCAGCTATTATGAGACATCCCTGTCAGCCAGTAACAGACAATAGTTTGAGATAATTTCCATCTATTGGTTTGATACCACATGCAGAACAAAAGACAGTTGTAAATGAATCCAAAAAGACACTTTCATTCTCCAAGGAAAAAACTGCAAAGAGTTATTGAATCAGACAGTTCAATGTTACTTTAGCCTGGAAAATTTCATTGAATTGTATCTAACAAAATCTTATGCCCACAACTAAACATGACAAGGAATAAGATCAGTGGAACAGAAATAATGAAGGAATGTTCTGATTTTGAGTTAAACGGATGTTGAGCTGTGATCAGCTTTAGATTCAGTTTACTAAAATAATTGCAGTCAGATTCTATTTGAGGAATTCTTCTGTCACATGTAGAAGCAGGATTTCAAACAATTGGTAGAATGTACAGGAATGATTGGTTAAGGGTGATTGAATGGGTGACTACAAATCTAATTCTTAGAATTAGTCATAAGAGAGGAAATGGAACACTGACACAGTGGTTGCATCCTTAATTGGCAGAGGTAACTTTTATAGCTAGCGGATTCTTGATTTGAACTACTGATCCCTGTCCATTTTTTGTTGTGGAAAGGAAACTCCTAATATATGAGAGAGAGAGAGAGAGAGAGGGTATGTCTACACTACCCTCCTAGTTCAAACTAGGAGGGTAACGTAGGCATACCGCACTTGCAAATGAAGCCCGGGATTTGAATTTCCCGGGCTTCATTTGCATAAGCGGGGCGCCGCCATTTTTAAAACCCCGCTCGTTCGAACCCCGTGCAGCACAGCTACACGGGGCACAAACTAGGTAGTTCCTAGTTCGAACTACCTAGTTTGTGCCCCGTGTAGCCGCGCTGCACGGGGTTCGAACGAGCGGGGTTGTAAAAATGGCGGCGCCCCGCTTATGCAAATGAAGCCCGGGAAATTCAAATCCCGGGCTTCATTTGCAAGTGCGGTATGCCTACGTTACCCTGCTAGTTCGAACTAGCGGGGTAGTGTAGACATACCCAGAGAGAGGAAACACTTATACAAATAATTAACCAAGAAATACAGCATAGTGAGTGGAATATTTAAAAATTGATGGCTGTAAGTTTTTCAAGGACACAATTTAGCAAATGTTCCTTTGATGAGTAGTCACTGAAGTCAGTATGACTCCTCAGGTGAGGAAGGACTGCCAGAGGGAGTCCACACATTGGACTTTGCTCCAAATTCTGCTGTAGATTCCCCAATAGATTACATCTACTGGGTTGAGTTTTCAATGATGGCACGGCCTATTAGATGCATAGGAGTCAGGGTGAAAACTCTATAACAGCAGGTCCCTGTAGCGTGATCAAGCAGACCACAGGAGTTTGACAATTGCTTATTATTATTCATCATTATTAGTGATGAATAATCATTTTGAATAATTATGATTTAAGTAGTACCACAGATGGTCATGATACTTTGTAGAAGAGAAAGCAGAAGCTACTTCCCCACAGAGCTTATACTAATTAAATTCAAGACCAAAGAAGAAACCTAAACACTCTGGTGGGAAGATAAGTTTGCTTTAGAAAGCCTCATTTACCCAGGGAGAGCAGATTCTGGATATGTCTTTACTGCAGAGATGGGCAAATTAAGGCCTATGGGTCAGATCCAGCCCCCAGCTTGCTTTGGTCTGGCCCATGGCAAAGTTCAGGGCTTCCACCTGCAACAGGCCAGCACATCTCTGAGTCTCAGCAACGCCATGAGGCTGGAGCATGAACACTGGTTTGTCTCCCCACCAGGGGAAGCTCCCAGACTCAGAATGGGTGAGGTGAATCTCTCTCCCATTTTTTGTTTTTTGGCTTCTCATTTGGGGGAATTTTTTCAAGATTGTTTGTTTGTTTGTTTTTGCTTTTCACATGTGTGTGGGCCCAGACTGATATTTTTGTGGGTCAGTGGCCCCTGGCCAAAAATAGATTCCCCACTCCTGCTTTACCATAACTAAAGTTCTGATTGCAGCCCCATTAGACATATTCAAGTTTTCTTTGGTCTATTTCATGTGAATAAAAATAGCAGTGAATCTCTGATGGTCCAGAGTCTCTGGACAAATAACACAGGCTATGTGAACCTCCCCATCCCTTTCCTGGATCCTGGGTGTTTCTCAAACTGCCAGTTTGTGATCCTGTGTCTTCTCTGCTCCTGTGGTTTGATGAAGCTAGCTTGGATATGCCTTTATGTCAGTGTTTCTTAAACTATGTTCCGTGGAACACTGGTGTTCTGTGAACAACAAGCAGGTGTGCTGTGACCTGTTCTTCATTTTTGTTACTTCTTTGGGGGAGGGGGTTGTGTGTGGCAATTTTTAAAAGAAAATTGTCATAGTTGTTCCTAGGCAATTTTCTAATTAAGTAAGTTTTTCTGCTTTTCTCGGCGGCTGACAGAAGCCCGCTTGGGACATGAGACAATTAAAGCGGCTGCAACCACATTTCGGCCCGAATTCTGAAGGTCTCGCTGGTTACTCCCCCAGGGTTTTTTTTTAACTCAACAAATTTTCCCCTGTGCTTTTTTTTAAAATTTTTTTTTTTTAAAGAAACCATGTGGCAACCTTAGGTGTTCCGCATAAAAAAATATTATTGTTTGGTGTTCTGTGGTCTCAAAGAATGTGTCTAGACTACATGGCTCTGTCGACAGAGCTATGTAGATTTGTTTACTGGGCATAGGGAAATGAAGCAACAATTTAAATAATCGCCGCTTCATTTAAATTAGAATGGCTACTATGCTGTGCCGATCAGCTATTTGTCGGCTCACCACGCTAGTCTGGATGCTCCGCGGTCAACATAAAAGGCATTCGTTGACCTCCCCGGTAAACCTCATCCCACGAGGCATACCGGGGAGGTCGACAAATGCCTTTGATTTCGACCGCGGAGCATCCAGACTAGCGTGGTGAGCTGACAAACCGCTGATCAGCACAGCGCATCAGTCATTCAAATTTAAATAAAGCGATGATTATTTAAATCGCCACTTCATTTCCCTATGCCGGGTAGCCTGATCTACATGCCTCCTACTCTTAACAAACCATGGAGGAATCTTTCACAGTTAGTACAGGCTAGAACATTGATGTTCTACCTTATTTGAGGTTGTCCCTCCAGCAGTGCAGTCTCTGTAAGCACCCCATTGGGCACTGGTTCAGTAATGACTCATCAGGAGCTCAACCGGGATGACCCCGCTTAGCTTGTCAGATCTCAGAGCAGCAGAAAATGGTATGTATTCAGGAGAAAAACACAGAAACCTGTTGGTGAACACAGAAAGGATGTTAGGCCCAGTGTAAACTTACATACATGAATATGCAGACAAGTGCCTTCCCTTATCTGTATGTAGAACTTCCATTCAGTGGTCCTTATCTTTTCTTTCCATCTGTGGAATTTTTCCATCCATGTGTGGAATAATTGTTATGTGCACCAAAGGCAAGTATGAAGGTGCACCACCAGGAGAAACAAAAACTTAGCTACGGGCACTCTACTCATCAGCTGGGTGGCATTTGAATCTCTGCTGAGTGACCACAAACACATAGCTTGTAGGGAACACTGCTTCCACTGACGTTCCATTTAAAATTCCCACTGATAAGGGGAGGAGATGTCCCTTTATGCCTTTGATGCTCCAGTAGTCACCAAACCAACCCTTGTTTGCATGATTCTAGTCATAAAGCAGCACTCTTTGTTTACCCAATGAGCACTATTCCTTAGGATGGATTAATGTATTTAGAATACAGACTTGAAGGAGAGTTGCTTCAGTGCACAGGAGAGGAAGACAGAGAGTTGTGAAGGTGGAAGGCAACTAATGAAGCAGCACACACAGAAGAGAGTGAATTCAAGTTCTTTATAGGTTTGTTACTGAGCCTTGTAATTAATCTGGTATGTAGGCTCTGCCCATAGATGCACATTACTGAAAGCACTCAAGAGTTTCTCTCTGTAGCTCAGCGCAGTGCTCATGTTGGGGATAGGGATGTAAGTAGTTATGTCAAAAATCCCTTCTTCCCACATCTTACTCCTGCCAGTAGAAAGAGATTAAACTTTTGAGAAAAAATTGGGACATTCCACCTCTTTGTGGGATGGGAGGAAACTAACATCACTTTGCTCCCCCAATTAGAACACTGAATAAGTACCCATCTTTTTTAAGTGCCACCTTTGGTCACATTATCATTAATGAGAAGGAACTGCTGAACTTTTTGGTCTTCTATGTTTTTGGGTCCAGGTCCTCCAAGATATTTAAGTGTCTAACTTCCATCGATTTTCTTCCTAAACTGCTGTGCTGTACCATTTTCTGATCTCACTTCACTACAATTCAAGTAAGCTATCCTGGTACCCAAGTCAATAGTCTTACACTAGTGTAAAATTGGTAGAAGTGAGAAGCAAGCAGAGAAGCAAGATAGCTGTCTTTAACTGTCTATGATTTTGGTTCTTCTCTTCATTCAACTGAGCTAAAAGAGGCTCAGATTTCACTGAAAAGCCATTTAGCATGGGGTGGGACAAAACAAAGTGAGACACAGAATGACTAGTATGGAAGAGCTTATAAAACTCCAGAGAGTCACATAAATAAGAAGAAACAAGGAGTCTGGTGGCACTTAAAAGACTAATAAAAATATTTGGGCTTGATCTATGTTGTGTGGTTCAGTGTATTTTTAAATCCGAGGGAAATTAGAACACACCAGAGAGAGAGAGACGTAACCACTTCCCTATTTATTGAAAAGCTTAAGCAATTACAAACATCCATAAAATTTTACAAATCCCACAGCCAGTAAAATAGACATACGCAAGGCAAGACAAGTAAACACAGCACAAGTTATAACATGTTTCAGCCATAATTTTGTTAAACTTGATTAACTTACAAGTTACCCATTGCCCCCAATACTGCTCCAGATAGGTTCATGGTCTCGTTGGTTGCCACACGTTGAGACGTCTTGCACTGCATGACTGGGTGAATAGACTTTGGCTTCTAGTTACAATGAGTAGGGTCTGTGGGATTACCCTTTTCCCTACCTCACAAGCAGATGAATGCAAAAGCTAATTTTATAGCAAAGCGAGACTTGGTTGCTTACATACCTTAATGCCACATAGTGTCCCAGCCATACTCACTTCCCTATTCTAGCAATTCCAAATACTCTGGCCCCCTTTACTTTACTTTATTTCTTTGGACTCTAATCTACGCCACTATCTTAAGTTGTTCACTCCTTTTGCGGCTAGCACTTCTGAGAAATACAAGGTGTGCCCATCACATCGCCCCCTATTCTTGTAAGCCATAGCGTAATCATTCTGGAAATTTTAGCTATGCTTGTTATTCAGGATCACACGTAGCAGTTTCAGCATTTTGTTAGCAATTTACGGTCAGGCCTTACCCAATGAGCACAGGGAAGACGTTACATTTCCACATACTTATTTCAGCCTGAGGCTCATCTGCCTGCTTGCCAGCATCAGACTTTAACAGGCCCTGGACTTCTTAGCCAGACTTATGTCAAGCTAGAGAAGGCCACGCAGACTCCTCCACAATCTACCTGAAAGGCAATCTGAAGCCAATAATAAAACCATCTAGAGGCCACATAGTAAAGATTATCTAATCTGCTGAATGGATGGTATGATAGAATTTTTTTATTGCAGTTTAATAAAGTGATGGCTATATTTTCACCCACTTTAGACCAGCGAAATAATAATTTCAGGGCAAAGTTTGCCCTGAAAGATAATAATTTTGCATAGTGAAAACAGGAACCTCAGTCCATGCAGATGCGGTAGAAATATCCAGTTCTTCACAAATGCAGGTGATATTCTTTAATAAATATAGAGCCAATGCTTTTATTAAAAAGACCCTGAAAACAGAATATTAAATGAGAGAGGCCAAGAAGATGAAGAAATGTTCCCTTCTATGGGTGAGCAGGCTGGTTTGGAAAAACAACAACTGCTCAAAATTTCCTCTGGCATATGTTCAGACTTATAAGATGATCAGTGAGTGCCAACACTCCCTTTCCCCAGAGAAGAAGTTGAGGAAGCTCAGTGCTTTGCAGGATTGAGCCCCTAATGTCTATCTTCATCTCCTTTTCCCCACCTAAGACATGTCCATCGGTACAATGGGAATGCACTAGGTTCCCTTTTTCTTTCAAGGGTTTAAGTGAAAACCAAGTAAGACTCTATCTCCTTTCCTGGGGACAGCTGCTTGGTTCCTTTCCTGTACTCCACCAAAATCATCATGCCAAATTATTTCTCTGGAGACTTCTGGAGTAACTGTCCCAGTATAATGATCCAGTAGCTCCAGAGATGTTAGTGAAGCTATGCTGAGTTAGGGCTAAATTCTCAGCTGGGATATTGGAATTGTAACAAGTTTCACTATTGCAATAATCTGAAGTTTGTAATAGACTTATCCATAACAAAATGGCTGAATGTGGTAGTATATTTTTGGTCACTTAAGTTATTACATTAACCTTGAACAGGAAAAGAGGATAGATTTTCACTTAAAAACATTGAGAGGAAAGAGACTATACAGGAAAATGCACGTGAAGGTTTAGAAAAGTCCTTTCCTTATATGCAATTAAATTATTTATAATGTGGATAATTGATATGTTGGGCAATTTTAGTAAAGAGGCTTAGCTTCTAATCTATCTTCAAAGATAAGCAATCACAGGCCTGAAATGCAAATTTGAGGTCTTGTTTTTTGTTTGCACAATAATATTGAGCACTTTTCACTTTAGATAAGTACTAAAAGCATAACTAGACATTCAAAGATCCTGGGGGCTAATGATTACATTGTCAATGCAAGAAAAGTCTTTCATACAATGCTGGTAGAATTATTCATAACAATACAACAGTGTCTGGATATGAGGTTCTGCAGATGGTGGATGTTGAAACGCCACAGTACTCACAGGTAAATCAAACAGCTAATCCCAGGAGCAAACAAATGCTCAAATTCATATATTCTGGAGAAAAATTCTCAGGTCTGGAGATCACAGAAGGTTCAAAATACAGCAGAACTGCCAGCTGAATTCTTTAAGAGTCCATAGCAGACTTCAGAATCTCCTGTGCTCTACAGCAGTTTACACTGTGAATATATGTGGATATTAAGGGGGTGTCTTTGTTGAGGTCTCCACTGCCAGGAAGAATAAGGGAAGATCACAGATTGTGGAGGAAGGATTCTGTGTGACTCTCCCACACTGTGCATTGGTTCCTATACAATGCTTATTTACTCGGAATTTGGCATGGGATGAGAATTTCATCCTTGTTACTAAAACACACACACACACACACAGTTATTCCTTCAGGTGAACATACTTCACTCCTCGTCGAATCCTATAATTAGGTTCCTGTTTGGAGAAACAACGCTCCCAGGCCTGCGCCCATGTCCCTTGGAGATTCTGAACAGTTGTGTAAGTATTCCTGCTCTTCAAGATTCCAGCTGGGTCTCAAAGGAGAAGTGATAGATTTCTTACAAGGAAATCTTTCCCTGAAATTTCCAAATGTACGGCTTGTCTACACTACAGAAAAGATTGATGCTGCCACAGTCGATCTTCTGGAGTTCGAATTAGCAGGTCTAATGAAGACACGCTAATTTGAACTGAGAGAGTGCTCCTGTCAGTGCCGGTACTGCTGCTCCTTAGTAGGAGTAAGGGAAGTTGATGGGAGAGTGTGCTCCCGTTGACCTCCTACCGTGTGGATGGTGCCAAAATACGATTTTAAATATTTAGACTCCAGCTATGTAATTAACGTAGCTGGAGTTGCATATCTTAAATCAACTTTCCCCTTTAGTGTAGAACAGGCCTTACTGTGCAGACCAGGGATCCTGGTACTTTAAATAAACAGATGGCCATTCCAATTCCTTGACTTCTTATATAAATTATATGTGAAGTATGAATCTTTTTAAACTTTCCCCAATCTCTGAAGCATCTATCAACTTTTTATTATTATTAATCCTGTTTAAGAATTAGTGGGAAAGGACCAAAAATAGGGCCACTTTGCTAGGCACTGTACAAACACATAATAGTAGATAGTCCCTGGTTATGGAATAGCTCCTTATTTTTTCCCATTTTCTGGTTCATTGAGAATAAAACTGGGAATGCTGGACTGGAACTGGAGTGCTGTATGTCCTTTTGTTAATGCAAATCCATGCTTGCTCCTCTGAATGCACACACACACACACACAGAGCTAGAGGGCCTATTCTGTGTAGAGACCCAGTATTGTGTATTCTTACACATGCTTTGTGACTTACACTTTGCATGCAGTCATACACTGATGCACATCAAGATCCTAATGGACTTGCTAAGCTCATATCCCCCGGGTTGCCATGTGTCACTTATTTGATTTTACAATTGCAATGTTCTTTGTTTAAACCTCGCACACCTCCCCTGAACTGTGAATTAGTCCCTCAGTGGCTAGGTTCCACTGATTAAGACAAAATGGGATAAAGAAAGATGCCTGATAACTGAAGCTGTGGGAGCTACAAAAAGTCAGACTCGTGGAAGAACAATGACCCTGCGCCAGTTTGTATTATATTCACCATTATTATTGCCACTTTTTTAAAAGAGACATTTGCAAAACTAAATGTTTCCGCAGAAAAGATACATTTCCTGATATGGAAGCACAAATATGACGAGCATCACACGAATTAGTGAGGTTAGGGAGGCCACACTAGTCAAAAAAGACTAAGGGCAGTTAACCTAAAAAATGAGACATTATTTTTTGCAGTTTGTCCATGTAAAAGTCTGATATTGAAACATGCAGAAGATTGTTTCCAGAGAGCCAGCTCATCTAAGTAACCAGCAGATGAACCTATCCAAATTTTGTGTGCCTTTGTCTGAAGGGAGTTGACATTTATTTTTTATAGTTGACATTGCTTCACATCCCCTAAATTTCCCATGAGGTTGAGATTCAAGCACACAAATACAAAGAAAAACTAAGCAAAAATTACAGTGTTGTATTTAATCTCAGTCAAAATTCAGCAAATTTTCAAGAGTTTTCACCCAAAACTTGTTAGCAGCCCAAGCTCCGTTAAGCCATTCCCCAATATATTCACCTGGGATGTGATGCAACCCCATCTCAGCTCTGTTTAGTTTCCATCTTGTATCATCTTCAGAAACACTTGGTTGTAAGCTTTTCAGATGTTTCAGAAAATCCCTGTATTTTTCTGTGTAAACTGGATGTAGTAAAAATTGCATTTGCTCTTAATGCAGCATATGCCTCATTTTGAACAAAATATGTTTTTCGGTAGCATAACAACTGACATTTTGTGTCATGTATTCATGCATTGGAGACAAATTTGCCTTTTTCTCCAATCCACTTTTGTAAGTGTCTGCATAATTTCTGCTCTGTGGAGACTATAAAACATGACTTGTCACAATTTTCTCCCAGATTTCTGTGAGACTGCTAAATTTATAGTTCATTCCGAGTGCAAGAAAGCAAGTAATATTCCTGGTTGTGGATTCTGTCTTCTGCAGTCCTACGTCATAAATTGTGCCTTGGTTAATATATTGGAAAGATGCTATTCATTACAGCTATGTCTGCACAACAGCGTTATTTTGGAATAACTGATGTCATTCTGAAATAACATAGTCTGCATCCACACATTCGAAATAATGTCAAGCTGGAGGACTTCTTACTCCAACTCCTGTAACCCTCATTTCACAAAGTAGTAAGGGAAGTTGAAGGAAGGCAAACATGAGTCTGGGATGTATTAAGAGGAGAGCTGAGAACAAGACACGAGAAGTCATTCTTCCACTCTGCACTGATTAGTTCTCAGTTGGAGTATTGTGTCCAGTACTAGGCACCATATTTCAAGAAAGATGGGGAGGAATTGGAGAGGGTCCAGAGAAGAGCAACAAAAATGACTATAGGTCTAGAAAATGTGAGCTATGAGGCAAGGCTGAAGGAATTGGACTTGTTTAGTTTGGAAAAAAGAAGACAGAGAGGAAATGATAGCAGTTTTCAGGTATCTAAAAGATTGTCACAGGGAGGAGGGGGGGAAATTGTTTTCCTTGGCCTCTGATGATAGGACAAGAAGCAATGGGCTTAAACTGCAGCAACGGAGGTTTAGGTTGGACATTAGGACAAACTTCCTAACTGTCAGGGTAGTTAAACACTGGAATAAATTGCCTAGGGAGGTTGTGGAATCTCCATCACTGAAGATATTCAAGAGCAGGTTAGACAGACATCTATCAGGGAGGATATAGATGGTGCTTGGTCCTGCCGTGAGGGCAGGGAACTGGACTTGATGATCTCTTGAAGTCCCTTCCAGTTCTAGTATTATATGATTCCTGTTGGGTAGACAGCACCAAAAGCTGAATTGAGCTATTTTGACTTCAACTACGCAAGTGACGTAGCTGAAGTTGCGTAGCTTAATTTGACTTTTGACCTGCTTTGTAGACGTTCCCTAGGAGAGCTCTTTATTTTCCACCTGCTCAGTGAAACCACCTTAACAATTGCAAAGTCTTTCTTTCTCTAGTCAAGGTCAGTTCTTATCATCATATGTGTACGCAAGCCAGCAAACTTAAAGCAAATGGTTCTTTATCACATCTTTCACTCAAATCTTAACTCAGTTAACATTTTGTATAGTTTGATTAAATTGGCCTGATTTTTAATCTTGTATCAAAACCCCAAATCAGGTGAATTACGGCTGATGTCAAGGGATTTAACATAAATATTAGAAACAGAAAATGTTCAGGTGTTGCCATTCTGTCACATCAAATCATTATCCATTTCAAAATACCTTCAACGTATTTGTATGTATTTTAGATTCACGTATGTGCATTACATCTTTGGAGGTGGGGGATTCTTTCTAAGATTGTCTTTCATGGAACCTTGAAGTTCCCATCGTTTCCTCCTAGATGAGGATAGTTTCTTCTTTTAGACTAATTAGATAATTTTTCTATCAGACAGACTTGTCTAGGTGGGACTTTCTTCAGTGTTACTTTGAAATGTATGCTGAGATGTTGTCTCCACTTGGTGGAGATGGGACCAGGAATAACATGGTAGAACACCATCACAGTCCATTGTGTCCCTTGTGTAACTCTCAGACCCCCATATTAGTGAATTTATTTTCAGTTGGTTTTTGAGTTGACCATCTCAAACAAATCATTCAACAAAACAATTGCCAAATTTGAGGGAAATTCAGATTCTCCTGGGCAGGCAGAAGCTAAGACTTCCTGCTCACTCAAAAGGAATGACACACTGTAATGGACTGACCATTGGTTTATTACAAAACAATACTCAATAATGATGACTTGTGATTGTGGCAACCACGTGGAAATCATTACTAAGGAACTTTTGATAGAAATGCTGTTTCTGGGATGTTAAATGAGTATCAGTTCTCCTCCTTGCTGCCATTGGAGTCTACAATGGGCCTGAGCAGACTTGATATAATTTATGCTGGATGATTCTACACTGCCCTGCATTTCTGTTGCTGTCAGTGGACAGTGGTGAAATTTATACCCTCTTTCCTTTCACCTTCAATTTCTGTGGTGCCCTTTGAGATTCTCCTATCCTCATTGTAGTATTTTGACTGCACGTGAGCATTTTATAAAGGGTACCTTCACAGTACCCAGTAGCATAATGACTCAGTCAGAGGGCACCAATAAAGGTCAACGTTGTTTGAAATGTGTATAATTTTTTTTCTTCGTTCTTCTTTCCTACCCGCTTATACATCTTAAAGGAGTCTTTTGGGGGTTGGGGGACTAAGTAGTATTCACAAGCCTTTTGTATGCCTTGTTATCTGTTTACTTATTGACATGCTTGTCTTATGTTCAGTCTCAAGGACGTTTTTTTCACTGTGTTTGAATGCCTCTGCAGTTGCTGATCACTTTGGCATTCTGCAATTCCATTTCTGGCAGAGTTTCAGTGTGTGTTTTTTGCAAGGGTAAGTAAAGTTACAGTGCAGTAAAATAAAAAGAAATATAAGTTAATTTAGTTGTTTGGCTTGGCTCTGCAGATTTTAATAGTCAAATGCTGAAAATGTTGCCTAGAATATTATAGAATAGCTGAATCAATCAATGGACACAATACTAGTGGTTTGTGGATTATAAATTTCCATTCTCTTTATTTTCTAGGTCTATCTTTGTGGCATTTTTATATTTTCTATATAAGAATTTTATTAAAAATCATCCGAAAAGAATGCTAGAGATAGGAGATGGAACGGACCTAAGTCACCATCCATTATAATCCATTCCCCTGCCAATCTAGCATGGTTCCCTATACCTAGCATGGTATGTTCATTTGTTAGTTCTTGGGATGGTCTTGCTTTCTAATTGGCCCAACCAAGAACACTTCCCAGTTCTACAGGCAAATAGATTTCAAGGGGATTTCCTTAACTTCAACCTATTGTTTGAAATTATATGTCCTTTTGCAACTCCTTAAAAATATCCTCCTAGTCATCCTTTAATGGTGGTAAACCAAAAGGTTTCATGGTCCCCAACCATGTTATATTTATCTTTATTTACATGTATTAATCTTTGCCTCCTTGTCCCCTATTTTTATTTCTTTATTTTTTTCCTCTTCTCAGAATACACTTGAGTTTACCTACAGTGGACTAAGGTGCCCAGAAATACATCTAACAATTTATGTTGGACTTTATACGACCTCTATTATAGTAGTCACTGCACACCTACGGAGGTACACATTCACCTGAGCCACATGTGATAGGACTGATGCCTCCTCACCTATGCCTCATGTATGCAACTCAAATGGTATTGGCTTCTTATATAGCTATCACATCACAAATTCATATCTAATTTCATTTTCATCCCCCTATCTCTTGCAGCAGTGGATAGTTTAAAAGCAGGAAACAACATTCATGAAAAATATTTTTGATTGAAAGTTTTCTAAATTTCCATATTTCCAATTTCAGGAAAAAAAAAAAGCTAGAAGAAGAAAACACCAATGTCACAATAGTTGGTGGAGGGAATGGGGTGGAGAATTGGTGGTTTGGTTTTTTTTTTAATCTGGTTTTCTTCTTTGTTTTATTTTGTTTCATTAAACTTTTGAATGCCTTTGAAGATTTTCATTAACCTTTCAGAATATTTATTTATTTATTTAAAATATTTTTACCCTGCTTCTCTATTTAAAAGATTCATGGTGTCTTACAAAATCTTTTAAAACACAGTACAAATATATATACAAATTTAAAAATATGAGACCCCCAGAGGGACATAAAACCTGCTAAAAATGTCTTAAGAGGAGGAATACACACACAAACAGACTCAAATGCCAATAAAAGCACAAGTAAAAAGGGTGGCTTTAGTCTGATGCCAAAATAATGCTAACATTGGTGGCAGGTGAATATCCTGAGGAAGAGAATTCTACTGCCCCACATAAAGTGCATTACAACAATCTAGTCAGGATGTAACAAGACCATTGATCACTGTGGCCAAGTCATGCTTGTTCAGGAAGGGTTGCAGCTGGCAGATCAGAAGCACTCCTGACCACTAAAGAAATCTGATTCTCAAATGGTAAAAAAGGGTCCAGGAGGACTCCCAAGCTGCACACCTGTTCTTTCAGAGGGAGAGTAACCCCGTTTAGGACAGGTGTCACGCCACATTCCCGAACAGATGGCCTCCTGATTCACAGGACCTCAGTCTTATCTGGATTCAACTTCTGCTTGTTTGACTTCATCCAAACCATCACCACCTCCAGACACCGGTTTAGATCAGTCACCGCCACACCTGGTTCTGAAGTCACAGGGAAATAGAGTTGGGTGTCATCTGCATATTGATGACACCGTCCTCCAAAACTCCTTATGACTTCTCCCAGTGGTTTCATGTAGATGTTAAACAGCACTGGGGACAAGATGGAGCCTTGCGGGACCCCATAGCCCAATCACCACAGGATTGAATAAGAGCCCCCTAGTCCACCTTCTGAAAAGGTCCCAACAGGTAAGACCAGAATCACTGCAGAACGGTGCCTCCAATACCCTACTTGACCAGGCATTGCAGAAGGATACATGGTCGAAAAGCCACTGAGCAGTCCAAGAGAATCAACAGGGACGCACTCCCCCTGTTTATCTCCCGGCATAGGTCATCTACGAGGGCGACCAAGTCAGTTTCAGTTCCAAAACTCTGCCTAAAGCCAGACTGAAATGGATCTAAATAATCTGTCTCTTCCAAGAAAGCTTGGAGTTGCAATGCCACCGCCTGCTTGAGTACCTTGCCCAAGAAGGGAGTATTAGCAACTGGGCGATAGTTATTCAAATCATGTGGGTCCATGGAAGGCTTCTTAAGTAGTGGTTTTATCACTGCTTCTTTCAAGGTGGTGGGAACCATACCAGATCTAAAAGACACATTTATAATCCTCTGGACCCAGCCAGTCATCCCTTCCCAGATAGTTTTAATAAACCATGAAGGGCAAGGGTTGAATGAGCACGTGGTAGGTCGCACACCTCCAAGCACTTTGTCCACATCCTCAGACTGCAATAGCTGAAACTGTTGGAAATATGAGTCTTTAAGGCAGCTCTTCATTTCCTTATTGGAATTTCTTCCTTTGCTTGACTGTACTTTGGTGTTCGTTATTTTCCAAAGATGTATTAGTCTCCATTTTTCCAGATTGATCTCATTTTATTTTTTGCTCCTGTATTAATCTCTTTACCTTCTCTTGTATTATGAGTCTCTCTTTAAGCCCAGATCTAAAAATAACAATGCCAGGGTTCCATTTTTGTGACTTTGGGTAAGTCATTTTTCCATGTTACAATGTGAACATGTTAGGGCTTGATCCTGTTCACACTGAAGCCACTAAATAATGGGACAAAGCTACCTACCTCAACAGCAGTGTTGAGCATTTTAAACTGCTTTAAGACTCTGATACAGAAACCATGACAGTGGAGAGTGACATTTAGTTTTATAACCTGGAATTAGGGACTTTGTAAATATGCATTAACAGACGCACAGCTTCCCCCTCCCCCTCCCTCTTTTATTCCCTGGAGACACTTCTTTCACCAACACAAGCCAGACAAATAGTGCTTGTACTTTCCTGTTTTAATCGTAACTGCTGATGTCTCATGGTTATACACACTGACTAAAATTACTGATTAAATGAAGTGAAGTAAAATGCAAATTACCATCCACAAAAATTAAATAAAAAACCATATTGTACCTGAGGCCAAGGCATTGGGGGAAGAGCATATAGCAATTTCACAATACAAATAATAACACCAAAGTAGTAATATCCTGTTCTTTTGAAGGGAAGGGAGGGAATGATAACATGTGCCTATGTTTTATCAAGAAGACGGCTGTATAACCTTCTGATTCTGGAGAAGAAAATAGAGCACGGTGGAAAGGGAAATGGAGAGAGACAGAAAAACTGTATTTGACGTGCACCCAGATCTGTTAATAGTGAAGATCAGTGGCTCTATCTGACAGTTCCAATGATCTAAGCACCAGAAGTGTATGAAAAGGTCAGCCAAGAGGCTGCCTGGCATACAAACTGACTCGGGTAGTGATAGAGCGAGGGAATTCAGGCTGAAATCTTGGCCTCAGGGGAGCTTTAGCATGGACATCAGTGGAGAAAGCTTTCGTCCTCCATTTTTTAAAATAACTCCTTGAATGACTGTTTAACACTCTGACCCAGTCCTGGTGTACATGTCTCCCTGGAGGGACTGTTTCCAATGACTGGTTAGCTGATCACCATTTTCTAACTCAGGCTACATCTACACTGTGCGGAGTTTTTTTGGCAGAAGATATGCAAATGCAGCACTCATTTGCATATTTTGCTCTCATTTGCAAAGCCTCTTTTTGAGGAAGAGGATTTTTTGTGATAAAAAGTCCTGTGTAGATGGGGCCATTTGTCAGAAAAAACCCTTTTGCGCAAGAGCCTTTATTCCTCAAAAAATGAGATTTACTGGTTCTTGTGCAAAAGGGAGTTTTTCCGACAAATGGCCCCATCTACACAGGGCAATCGCAAAATCCTCTTCTGCAAAAAGGATCAGAAGATGATATGCAAATGAGAGTGTGAGATATGCAAATGAACACTTCATTTACATATCTTCTGCCAAAAAAACCGCGCAGAGTGGACGTATCAGAGAGCTATCTTTGAGCTGCAGGCGTAGAGGTCTGTGAGTTTAATTCTGAATGTCTGAGGTTTAATCCCCACTACAACTATGATGTTAATCCCAAAATGGCTCCCCAAGTGAAACGTGTACTTTTTCGACTTTGAAACTCTATGATAGACTAGCCCAGCATTTATGAGCATGATTCTCCCTCATCTCTTCCCATAGTCAAGTAATGATGCATTCTCACGCTAGGCTACAGCAAACAGTGGTTCCGGTGGGAGAGACCTGTGCAGAAGGCCCTAGAGTTTTGATCCTTGCCTGTGCTCTGTTTCTCTGTGCAGCCACGGTCTGTTACCTACATGCTCTGTGTATTGTTGTCGCAATCCAACAGGCACAAATGCTGGGCCTCGGCACCCTTTGTGAGAATGATAGAGCTATTTTTATCATGAGGTAGGGATAGCATCATCTCTTAGGAAAATATGAGGAGTATGGCTAAGGGAAGTGAGGTAGAAATTAGGGCAGGAGTGGGGAACCTTTTTGGTTTGGGAGCCACTGACCCACAGAAAAATCTGTCGGGGGGCCACACACAAGTGAGAAGTGAAAAAAATCCTCACTATGGCCCCCGACTGAGAAGGAGACACTCCCCACATTCCCCTCTCACACCAGAGCCTTGTAGGGGGGGCAGCCTAGTAGATTTTGTGCACTCCAGCCACTCGGGGAGGAGGGATTAGAGGGGCTCAAGCACCAACACAGGCTCTCCAATGCTAGAGTGGGGGCCCTGAGTCTTAGGGATTAGATTCAGGCAAGCCCAGAGCTGCATCTGGTCCCCAGGCCTGAGGTTCCCCACCCTGGAAGTAGGGACCAGACCTCAAGAGCAGCGAGACTAATCCAAGCAGTAGGAATGCTTGCTATAAAATAAACAGGGCGAGTTTCTCTCTTGCCTGGGACTTATCAAAATTCTCCAGATTCTAAATAATTTGAAACGATGCCCGTTGATCATACTACCAGGACCTTGACTACTTGTGGCGATAGCTTGCTACCATCCATGTTTTGCTTTTCACTGAAGGTCTGAAAATAAAACAGAATGGCTGTGTCTAGACTGGCCAGTTTTTCCGGAAAATCAGCCGCTTTTCCGGAAAAATTTGCCAGCTGTCTACACTGGCCACTTGAATTTCCGCAAAAGCACTGACTTCCTACTGTAAGAAATCAGTGGTTTTTGCGGAAATACTATGCTGCTCCCATTCGGGAAAAAGTCCCTTTTGAGCAAAAGTTTTGCGCAAAAGGGCCAGTGTAGACAGCTGAGATTTGTTTTGCGCAAAAAAGTACCGATCATGAAAATGGCGATCAGGGATTTTTAGCGCAAAAGCGTGTCTAGATTGGCCACGGATGCTTTTCCACAAAAAGTGCTTTTGCGGAAAAGCGTCCGTGCCAATCTAAATGCTCTTTTCCGAAAATGCTTTTAACGGAAAACTTTTCCGTTAAAAGCATTTCCGGAACATCATGCCAGTCTAGACGTAGCCGATAGGGACTTTAAAGGCACCATAGAGAATGGATGATTAGTGGGAATGATATAACCATTTGCCCTGTCACAGTAGTTGGACGATTACCCTATATTTTATTGGCTTATGTGAAAGGGTCTGGAGTCCTCCCAATAAGAACGATCACTCTCACAGCTGATAGTAGAGATACTAAATATCACTCCCGATAGCTTCTGCAGGGACCAATCCTGTAACATGACCTATAGAACGAACCACCTTCCACCTACTCTAGTGGATGTTGGCCAGGCGTCACCTGGTGTACATAGGCTCTATGGCTCCATTGGGTCTAAAACCTCTTGACCAAGCCCAGGTCATTTTAACAATACAGTCTGTGGCACCCCAAAGTGGTGCTATTCATGCTGTGCCTGTGTAGTCTTTTGGTGGCTGCCTCAATACTATAGTATAGACTGAGATAGAATATATGAGACAAAGGTATTCACATGACTCTAACTATCCAACATGAGGAAGTTTTAAACAAGAGACAGCATACAGTGGCTGAAGTCTCTGGTATACAGAGATGTCAGCCAACATAATGCCATGGAAAACACACACCTAAGCTTCCTTTAACCTTGTATTAAAGTTAAAGCATTTAAACTGTAAAATATTAAGTAGGGCTTTCTTTTTAACACTATTCAATGTCCCCCTTTCCAGTTTTCTGGAGAGAGGCATGAAGAAAATAAACCCCTTTGTTTTACAGTCTCATCAATGGAATTAAAGACAGCAATAAGTGCCCTTTTGGGGAAATAGAAAAGTTAGTTGAGGTGGGTAGGAACGGTTCTTGCTGTTATTGTGATCATTCAGCCCCATTCCCCAAGAAGACAAAATTGGACAAACACACACACAGAAGGGTGAAAAAAGGACAGCAAAGACAGAAAATTCAGTTTCTGTCTCTCACTTGCAACCTCACTGATGGAAAAATTCAGGCCCAGAACATGGCCTTATCAGCTACTCTAAGACCTTGCAAACTTGTACCTCTATTGGGCTTTTCCGAGCATTTGTTTTAGCTGCTTCTTTCTACTGTAAAGGAGTATTGAGCAATATATAGTGTAGGTCAGCTAAGCAAGACTCTTTACACAGAAATCAAAGAGGAAAGAGAGAGAGAGGAAAGGGGAAAAAATAAGATCAGGAAGGAAACCCACATTTGGTTGGTGTGCAGGAGCACAATGTCTCACGTCCCACATGATGTTTGGGATTCATTTGGGCTGTGTCTATACTGGGCCACTTATTCCGGAAAATCAGCCGCTTTTCCGGAATAAGCTGTGAGCTGTCTACACTGGCCCTTGAATTTCCGGAAAAGCAACGACGCTCTACTGTACAAAATCAGCCACTATTCCGGAAAAACTATTCTGCTCCCACTCGGGCATAAGTCCTTATTCCGGAACACTGTTTTGGAAAAGGGCCAGTGTAGACAGCCCAGTAGTCTTTTCTGGAAAAAAGCCCCGATCGCGAAAATGGCGATCGGGGCTCTTTTCCGGAAAAGCGCGTCTACATTGGCCACAGACGCTTTTCCGGAAAAAGGGCTTTTCCGGAAAAGCAGCCTGCCAATGTAGACTCTCCTTTTCCGGAAAAACTGAAAACGGAATAGTATTCTATTTTAAGCAGTTCCGGAAATTCATGCCAGTGTAGACACAGCCATGGAGTGGGCACTGATGGCAATGGTTTCTGGCTTCCTCTCTCTGCCCAAGTCTGCCCCAGGCAGAAAGAGGATGACGAAGGCCTGATATGGTGGAGTGGCAGCCACAGTGGTGAAACAAAGCCCCAGTATCCAGTTTCTCTCCTCTGAAGTCTCTTTCTTTAAGGACCTCACAAAAGTGCTGCCTACCTTCTGAAACCAATTTTAGTTCAACTTTTTGGCCCCATGCCATTCTTATTAGCCTGGCATGGTCAAAACAACGACATCAGCAAACCTTTTAATATGCACTAATTCAGTCTTCCTGACTCTCTTTAGCAACTTTTCACATCAACATTTATTATTGAGACGATTTATGAACTGTCACTCACTTTTTTTTACAGTTGAGCTTGCAATTAGGGCAAATTTATAGACCCAATTATCACAAAAGTGCGAACAGTGGTTCTGTTAGCAATAAATAGGAAACAAATATAGACAGGAAGGCTGGCCTGAAAATGCAGGTTATTATACAGGCAGTCCCCGGGTTACGTTCAAGATAGGGACTGTAGGTTTGTACTTAAGTCGAATTTGTACTTAAGTCGGAACTGGCGTCCAGATTCAGCCGCTGCTGAAACTGACCAGCGGCTGACTACAGGAAGCCCGAGCCCCGGGCTTCCTGGAATCAGCTGCTGCTCAGTTTCAACAGCAGCTGAATCTGGGCACCTGGGACAGAGCAGCTGGGGCACTGCTGGGTAGGTCTCCGCAGCGCCGCACCTCAGCGCTGCGGGGACCAACCTGCCAGCACCCCAGGTGCTCTACCCCAGGTGTCCCCAAGTCAGCTGCTGCTGAAACTGATCAGCGGCTGATTCCAGGAAGCCCGGGGCAGAGCAACTTTGCCTCGGGCTACCTGTAGTCAGCGCTGGTCAGTTTCAGCAGCAGCTGACTTGGGGACACCTGGGGCAGAGCAGCTGGGGTGCTGCTGAGTTGGTCCAGTAGTATGCGGGCGATTGTCCCCAAGTCTGAAACTGAAACTGATCAGCAGCGGTTGAATCAGGACTCCTGGGGCAGAGCAGCTGGGGTGCTGCCGGGTTGGTCCAGTAGCGCCAAGGAGTGGCACTGCGGGACCAACCGGCAGCCCCCCAGCTGCTCTGCCCCAGGAGTCCCGAGAAAAGCCTAGTCTGCTGGGGGGGGGGGTGCACTAGCTGCGCCCCCCCCCCCCCCGCAGACCATGGAGACGCGGGTGGCGGGACCGAGACACGCCGCGGTCTCACCACCCGGGTCCTCCGCGGCTTTGCTCCGCATCTCCCTGGTCTGCTGCCCCCACCCACAGCAGACCAGGGAGACGCGGAGCAGCTTTTCTCGCCCCGGAGGACGAGGGCGGCGGGACCTCGGCGCGTCTGGGTGGTCCCGCCGTCTGCATCCTCCAGGGCGAGAAAAGCCCGGTTCGTAAGTGCGGATCCGACATGAGTCGGATCCATGTAACTCGGGGACTGCCTGTATTGGATAAATACTCAGATAAAATAGTATTTGTGCAGTGTACCTGATCACTGTTTACTGACCTCGCTACATTACATTATGTGAACAATATTTTCAATTTTACTGCAGTCCTGTGATTTTCCTTCCTAGGAGCAGTGCTGTGAGGCCAGCCAGTATGGAAAGTACTGTAGGCTGAGCAGCACGTGAAGAAGAACAAATTCGGAAAAGAATAACTAGCCCACTGGGAATTCTTCTCAGCAATAAATAGAGGTGTTTGCACATTGTTAGTGTAACTTAATTTGTGCAGTAATACTACAATCAGTGATCTACAGCCTTTTAAGCCAGATTTGGGTAGCAAAAAGCAGCACATTTTGCATGAATAGATGTTAGAATTACAAAAATACTCTGTATCTGTACACGGGAGCGGAGAGACTCATGGGGACCCAGGCAAGCTGTGGGAGGGGCTGGCTCTGCACTCCCAGAAGGAGGGCTGGGGCAGCTACCTCTCAGCATTGCCCAGACCATGGTACACTCTCCCCTCCCCCAGCCCTCAGAGCTGCTCAGCACTCCAGTGGTGATGGAAAGGGCCTAGGGTGCCGTTACTACCACTACTGGCCAGGAGCCTCGGGCCCCTCTGAACCACTAGGCCCCAGGACAATTGCCTCTTTACCCCTGCTCCTCCCACCCCGCATTAGCAGGCCTGTCTGTATACACCACAAAAATATGAATTGAGAAAAGGCTTTTTGACTTTTTTTTTTAAACAACTACCACAGAAATCACTTCAGTGAAGCCATTTATTCCTCTTTCCACCCTGACAATAACCGGACAGCATAACAGCCCCCACATTTTTTCCATTGGAAATGCATGCCTATCGGCAAGTGCACTTTGACCCGATATGAAAAGTGCGGTAGAGCAGATAGGTATTATAATTATTTTATTTATTTATTCTTTGGAAAAGCTAATTAGTTAAGCTGAATGCTGTGTTTTAAGTATATAAATAAGACTTCTGTTGTCTAGGGATGTATCAATTTCATTTTTGAGGTTATGTTAGCAATTTTTGAGTGCTATGTAGATGCCCACAAATCAGGCCTGGGGCATTCTCTTGGTAAATTCTGCAATAAATAATGTATATGCTATAGATTACATACATGTGTAATATTCCCTGTTGCTACTTAACATAGCACTACTGATTTCATTAATTTTATCAGAGGTTTCTTATTGACTAAAACTGAAAATCAAAAACCTTATGTCCTAAAATGAGAGAAATGTGAATAAAACAGCTCAGCTGTCTTTGCATATGAGGAAAGTAAAAAGAATAGATTTTTTGCCTTAAAAAGTATCAACTTTTTTAGTGTTGCTCTAGCATTTCAATATTTTGGTGCAGAAAGATGGAATTTGTCCCAAAGGTAGCCCTTCAATTAAATATGAGCTTTTTTGTAGCTTTGATTGGTGTATATGAGTTTTAAACATACTTCATGCGTTCACAGTAACAGTAACCCAATGTTCCATTGACATTGTGAGTAAGTGTGTGTGTGTGTGTGTGTGTGTGTGTGTGTGTGTGTGTGTGTGTGTTCCATGAGTGGAATTTTCTGTTTTTGGAGGATGTGTATGAAATCTATATGATCAGATGCATCTCAATAACAAAAGACACAATATAATCCCAAAGGACTACCCACGTTCAAAACATGTACACTGACAGCCCTCTTCTGCCTTGTCTCTTATTGGTCTGCACATCCTAATGACCAGAAATCATGTTGGCAACCTGGATGGAAGAAAGCTTGCAACGGCCTCAGTGTCATTAGTGTCTGCCTGGGGATATAATGCCCTGCATAGTTCCCTTAAGCCACGACCCTGTGGATATAGTTTCTCTGGATCTTAAGGACCCAGTATGGGGTGACAGTAGCAAATCTCTGGTCATTATGAAACACAAACAAAAACCACACTCTCAGTCCTAATGGCCTGTCTGATGCATATATGTTTTCGAGGATATCTTGGTAAGGAGCTGAGCTAGAAACTGATGTGTTAAAACAGCAAAAGTGAAGATTAGCTTAACCATCAGCTGCCCAAATCAATGTCCATGAACCTCCAGGGCCTGCACTACTTTCAAGGTAATGTAACTTACTGTCATGCCTTCTGTGTTGATAAGAATCATAATCTCTTCCTCTGAGACACTTTAGTGGATGACCTGAGAAATATGCCCAAAACCTATCTATCCAGGAGATTCGTTTGTATGGTGTCTTACCATTCACCATCACTATTCTACGTCTAGTGTACAGGCTTCTTTTGGAAGAAGCTTTTTTTTGGAAGAGATCTTCCAAAAAAAATCTTCTTTGAAAGAGAGCGTCCAGACTGCAAAAGTGCTTCGAAAAAGCAATCTGCTATTTTGAAAAAGAGCATTCAGACTGAATGGACGCTCTCTTGCATGTAAGCAGTGATTGCTATGGATGGAATGGGCACCAGGGCACCTGAGATTTTTTTCTCTTTCCTCTTCTTCTGAAAGAACTCCCTCTTCCCTGTCCACACATGTCTTTTTGCGAAAGAGCTCTTTTGCAAAAAGGCTTCTTCTTTGTAGAATGAGGATTACCAGCGCTGGAAAAACCCCTCTGTTCTTTTGATTTTCTTGCAGAAGAATGCAATTGCAGTGTGAATATTCCTCAAGTTTTGTTGGAAAAATGGCCCTTTTTTCAACAAAACTCTGTATTGTAAACATACCTATATATAAAGAATTTACTCTAAATTTTGAGATACCCATTAGCATTAGCATACCAAATGTACTATATTCCCTCAGCAAGACTTGATGTGCAACAGAAATTCTGCAGTGTCAAGGGAAAACAGTCTCAGGAATGTCATTGTTTTCAGTCCAGAGCAAAGGCCAGGCATAGAGTTTGTGGCATTTTGAACTCAGCCCAAATGAAGGGATTTTCTTTTGCTAAAGGTCTGCAAATGAAGCTAAAATATGGTGCAAAAACCAGAAATGTACAGATGATATGATTATGTGCCAGTTCACATTTCTGCAGATATTTCATGAAAAGGAACAGGCAAGCATATAAGTTATCTGCTGTGAAAGACAATATTGTTATTATTATTATTTTCATCATTGCAGTGGGAGAGAAGGCAGGTTGGTGATTGCAGTAGCTCTTCGACAATGAATTATTGCTTCCTATGCAGAATAACATGGAAGGGAAAAAAAATGTAAAAAGATAATGTGACGTGAATGATAAGATGATCTCTGGCTTGCAGGGATAACTAAAGCCAGGCAATCAGCCTTCCTATGTTCTTTGTAATGGATGTCTTTTAAGAAAGAAAAATATAGCAGGTTTAAATTAGAAAACAAAACAAAACATCCCTTGCAACAAATAAGAGCAGAACTTAGTATAACGGGAGACCTCAGGAGTCAAAACGAGAGAAAGAGAGAGAAACCATCCCAGGAGTGAGCCGCTCTGGAGTTGGGGGGAAATTACTCTTTGCTGATAACTTCACTCATGGGTGGTTAGTGGCTACCTAAAAAAGTTGGGTGCAAGTGCTGCATCAAAACTGAGAACTGGGTTTTTAGTTCAGTGCCGGTTAGCTGTTGAAAGTTTTTGCTGAAAACTTCCACTTTTCATTGCAAAACTGAAATCCCCAAACATTGTGGTTTTCAGCCCAAAATGTTTGCTTTTGAGTCTCAGTATTTGTCCTTTTCCTGGGATAAATCTACATTTTCTGCAGGAAAAAAGAAATCCTAACAACTCTGCTAATTGGGACCTGATCTAAAGCATTCATGTTGACTTCAGTGGCCTTTGGCTCAGAGCCCTACATTAATTGTAGAGGGTCTTTTGTTTGTGCACTCTTTGGATTAATCACAGTCACTGTGGGTATTTGCTATCCAGCATTTCACTATTCAAGCTGCATTGCTTAATGTGATTGGTCGCATGCTGGGGTTTGGTTTTTTTTTTTTCTTAATCCCTGCTTCGACGAGCAGAGCACCTGAATTGAGAAGGATGTCTTAGGGAAGTCACTGTGGCTCTCAATCACTCATGTCTACACAGCAAAGTTATTTTGGAATAAATGCTGTTATTCCACAGCAATTCCATTATTTCAAAATAATTTCGAAATAATGGACGGCTTATTCCAGCTTCTGTAAACCCCATTCTACGAAGAATAAAGCCTATTTCAAAATAGCTATTTCGAAATAAGGTGTTTGTAGACACTCCATTTCTGCTATTTTGAAATAGCCCCTCATCAGGGCCATTTTAATTTATTCCTTTTGAGGCTCTAAATCGAGATAACATGTGTAGATGTGCTATTTCAAAATAAGCTATTTTGGAATAACTGGTTCCGAAATATCTGTGCAGTGTAGATGTAGCCTAAGTGTTTGTGCACATATGTATGTGTATGGTGTGATATGTATAAATGTAAATGGTTAGTAAATAGGTACATCAAGAATAGGTAACAATGTAGGTAGGTAGCACTCAAGAATATGTAACAATGTCTGGGTTTTGTAGGACTAATAACACCTCTTCTTGGGTACCCTATAAACAGCTTCCTCTCTAGCTGGTCTTTAAAGCTGCTTCTAAAAATCTCCAGCTTTCTCCTTTTCCTACGACGACCTCTGTCTCATTTTACCACTCCCGTTACTTCTTTCCTCCTAATAAAAAACCCATGTTGTCATAAACACAGAGGACCTGATTTACCCTACCTGAAGAGCCAAGCCAGAGACCTCGGCACTGAAGTACATGAATGCCTAAAAGAACCATCTGAAACATTTAGATTAATAGCCATGCAGTAAGCTACTGCAGTCTGCATCATTGATCACAGGTCTGCATACTCATGCGACACTCAAATTACACTACAATTAATACTATTATCAGTCTGTACCAAGGTAGTGCTTTGAAGAACACAATCCCTTTCTTTTCTGCTGTGATTTTTAACAAGTATCTATTTACCGTGCAGATTGCTCTTAGGTCCTTATTATGCTCATTGGGATAGATAATCAAGCCTTTGTTTTCCAGCTGCCAGTCCTGTAACCAAATTGGAAGGGCAGGTGGTTTCTTTTAAACAAGAGAAATTGCAGGCTGGGGGTGCTAGAAGAGAGCGGCAGCAGTGGGGATGGTGTGGTGTTTCCATCTGCCTTGTTTATGTAGAAATGTCATGATGTTTGTTTGTGACCGTGGCTTATCAAGGGAAGTATGAGCCTTAGTAACATACTACAGCATCCCCACCTTCACCCCAGTCCTGGGTAATTCTCCATGGGCCTGATCCAGAGCCAATTGAAAGCAACAGAAAGGCTACCATAAGGTCTCATCCAAAACCCACTGGGGCCGTTTTGCCTTGCCCTTACAGGTACAAGCCACTCCCGCTTTCTGCACTGGTATAAGAGCAAAGCACATAAGGAGTGAGGTGACAAGGACATGCCCCATCTCTCTCTGTATTCCTACCATCTGCATGTAGCCCAAACACCACACCAGCCACTGAATCCTCTTCAGCTTGGAGATCATACTCCTCTAGCACTTCTTGGAGCTGTAAGAAGTGAGGCCCATTTTCTACCAGGCCTCTGGAGATGGCTGGCTGCAATGGACAGAGGATGCATCATCCTGACTCTTGTATCCTGCACCACCTAGTGGGCAGAGTCTGCCAGGATATGTTGTTCTGTACAACATACCTTCCTTAGGCTGCGCTTTCCCCACTTGCGGGTGCCAGGGCATGTCTACTGGGTAATCATTTCCCCTCTGCATGGTGCATAGCAAAACATAGCCACCACCTGTAATAGAGGCTGCATGTTCTTTTGTGTGAAAAATCTACTCAGATACTGTCGACAAAACTTCCGTTGACAAAGAGCGTCCAGACACATTGAGTTCTGTCGACAAAGCAAGCTGCTTTGTCGACAGAACTCCGTAGTCTGGACGCAACGTTACAGGCAATAACACCTTCTGTCGACAGAGTTCTGTCGACAGAAGGTGTTATGCCTCGTAAAATGAGGTATACCAGCGTCGACAAAACTGCTGAGTTCTGTCGACGTTATGTCGACAGAACTCAGCGGTAGTGTAGATGCTGGTATAGTTTTGTCGACAAAAGTCCACTTTTGTTGACAAAACTAGGTAGTCTAGACACACCCTCAGTAATCACCATTACACTCTGTCTTCTACTAGGAGCACAGTGTCTTCTTTCTTTATATGTTATGGCGGTAATATCTGATCTTCAATGGCCATTATTCTCATATCTGTGAATTATCCTATATATGGCAGGAAATAGTGCAAATAATAAACAATGTCTTAATTAAACCAAGAGAAGTCCTGTGGCACCTTACAGACAAACAGATTTATTGGCGCATAAGCTTTCATGGGCAAAGACCCACTTCGTCAAATGCAATGACAATGCATCTGACAAAGCTTATGCTCCAATAAATCTGTTAGTCTATATACAAGGTGCCACAGGACTTCTCGTTGTTTATGCAGATTGAGATGAACACGGCTACTCCTCTGATATTTAAGTAAACTACTGACAGTTTGAGAGGGTGGATTCTCACCCCTTCTCTGGCTGTAAATGTTTCCAGTTAGTAGGAGGCATACCAGCCAGTGTGGTACATTATACGGTAGCTTTAAGAAAACTTTACTGCCTGTCATGTTTAATTAGACCTAAATGCTTTGCCGCAGGGATTGTCTTTCAATAGTGTTTGTACAGCACCTAACACAATGGGATCCCAGATATCGGTTGGGGTCTACTACTACTGCTACTACTACTACCAATATAATCGTATCCCCTTTGCCCATGGAGTTGCAGTAGGGCTTTATGTTAATCATAGTTTTTAAAATGTTTGCTGGAAAGCCCAAAGGTAGGTGCCATCCGGTTGGCTTTGGGTTTCATTCAAACTTGCAACTCTCCCTAGCTCTGTTAGAAAGCTTGCTAAGGTTACCACAGCTTCTGAGGGAACCTGGTTTAGTCATATCCAATGAACTGTTCAGCTGGACCCCCTAACTGAAAGCAAAACATAAGCAGGGCAAAGCTACCTGGATCGAAAATAAAGACAATGCTCACACACACCAATGTGAAAATCATGCACAAGGTTTCAGAAACTTGAAATCAATAGTTATAAAACCTACCTGTATCTGGTATTTCTCTCCATGAGCCCATAAGGAAATACAAAACATTTACTTCTGTAGAGGCATAATATTCTGCATAAGGAAAAGAGTTTTCTTAAGCTTTATTTTATAGATCTTTAGCCATAATCCTATATGGAACAGAAGCGGCAAATAGACTGCCACCTGGTGGCTGAAGGAGATATTTACATATGAATTAAAAGTAATAGGCTTGGTTTGCCTCTAATGCCTGTGATTTAATGGGGGTCAGATACATCAAATTGAATACACATTAACCTCTTTCATTGTGCAGGAACAAGCCCTGTTGGGATGTAACTGAAGGCAGTGTAAAGCCCTTGACACAAAATCAGCACTACTGATGTAATGGTAGGTGTACCGCCTGGACTGTCTCAACATATGTGTTCATGTTATTGTGGAACTATTTCCAGTCTTGTGCCATTTTTATCACATCCCTTGCAGCAAGATGTTTAGGTGGTGGGTAGTTAACTGCAGTACTTTGGATGCTGACAAGATCAGTCACCATTTATGGTGGAGAGACTGAACGCTAATAAACATAGCAAATGGCTTATTTCTTATTCAGTTTGGGGAAGGACACAGTGTCAGTTATGTCTGTCTCTTAGGGTACGTCTAGACTATAGGCTTTTATCGACAGAGGCTTTGTCGACAGATACTGTTGACAAAGCTTCCGTCAACAAAGAGCATCTAGACTACATCCAGTTCTGTCGACAAAGCAAGCCTCTTTGTCGACATGAGAGTGTGGATGCAAAGGACAGTGTAGATGTAATAACGCTTTCTGTCAACAGAACTCTGTCGACAAAAGGCGTTATTACTCATAGAATGGGGTTTACTGCCGTCGACAAAACTGCCAAGTTCTGTCGACGTTATGTTGACAGAACTTGGCAGCAGTGTAGACGCAGGTATAGTTTTGTTGACAAAAGTCCACTTTTGACGACAAAACCCTGTAGTCTACGCACACCCCTATTGGGCAAGAACAAGAGTAAGGCACCTTCCCATGCACCCAGCTCATACATCCAGAAATTAGAGGAACTGGATTGGGTTGTCATATGGTGTCATCCATACACTTTATGTGTGCCCACACATTTCTTTCCTTACTAAATCCTGCCCATCTTTAGCATATGGCTACATTACAGGCTGAAATGTGATTCCGTGCAAGTAGCCACTTTCAAGTTAGTTGCCCATCAGTGTGAATTGAGAGTAAATGCCCAATGTCATTATCAGATGCTCAGTGAAACAACCAGCAAACCCAGCTTCCTCCAAAACAAAAGAGGATGAAGACAAAAATGCACTCAGCTTCGCAGAGTGTTTGAAGCACTTTGCTGCTGTTGCAGATTTGCTTTTAAATAAAACTGGGAAATGTATGCTTGTGCTTTGTGCATTTTCACTCTGAAAAGTATTTAGCCTCAGTGACTGTTGGGTGACATATGGCACTCACCAGATTACCTCCTCCTCAGGTTATGGGAGGGAGGGAAATGCTGCCAGATTCATCTGGGGGAGTTTCAGCTGAACTATTCTTTGTGGGAGGGAGAGGAAGGTTTGCCCCCTTCCCTTTTCTTCCCCCAAATAAAGAAGCAAGGGCTTGGACCCCAAACTGCTCATCCACACAGAGGCCATAGGCTCATGCTAGCTTCCAGATCTCTTTTAAAAGGGGTTTCATGCCATAGCATGTCAGGGGCTCTGAGTCAATGGATTGCAGGGCCAGGAGTGACTCCACCTTTCCATACCTAGATCTGGACTCAGCGGGTGTGTATAAACTACATGGCTCCATCGACGGAGCCATGTAGATGAGGCTGATAGGCAGAGGGAAATGAAGCCGCGATTTAAATAATCGCGGCTTCATTTAAATTTAAATGGCTGCCGCGCTCTGCTGACCAGCCGATGATCAGCTGTTTGTCGGCAGACTGGGGCAGTCTGGACGCTCCCCCGTCGACATGAATTCCCTCTGCCGATCAGCCTCATCTACATGGCTCCATCAACAGAGCCATGTAGTTTAGACACCCCCAGAGAGAGCTCTCCGCAGCATTCTGGGGGAATGGAAATAAACATGGAGGCATCTGAAATCACAGCCCCTATTAACATGGAACTGGAGGCAATTATCAGATCCCCACTAACTAATTTCACCTGCAGGCCCACCACTGGGTTCTCTGTGGCAGCGGTGGTGGCCGGAATCCTAGGCCCTTTAAATGGCTGCCGGAGCATTGGGTGGCGTACTCCAGGATGCACCCTCTGGACGGTGCACTTCGAGAGGCACTGAAAGGCTGGTGGAAGGAGGCTTGCCCCAGCCCTGCCCCTTCCACATGAGGCCCTGCTCCTTCTGGGACAATGGAGAGGCCCTTCTCCCCGCTTCCCAGGGCCAATTCTATTGGCTGTCCTGGGTACCCCTGGGAATTAGTCTGTTTCAGCGAAAACGACTTCACCTTAAAGACTAACTTGTTTATTTGCCTGCATCCCATGAAAGTTTATGGCCAAATAAACGTGTTAGTCTTTAAGTTGCCCCAGAGCTCCTCATTGTTTCTACTTGCTAATACTAATGTGGGAACGGTGCACTTGAATGGTACGATGCAAATAGTTGTGCACACCTCTAAATCCAAAGTAACTCTGCAGTCAAGTAAGTAACCGAGAGCAGAATCTGGACACACATGCCCTCTTAAATCAAGTGTAAAGTGTCCTGTCTAATGGCTCAGTATATCAGAGCTGTTCTGCAGATTTCTGCTTCTGGTGGTCCTATTAACAAGCCGATTCAAAATAAGGGACCATATGCGTGGATAAGGATTTTAAAAGTCAAAGACACTTATTTATCTTCATAAGGCGCGTGAGACATTGACCAAACATTGCACTGTGTTTCAGTGATACAACAACATTATCTGCTAAGGAGTGGATAGATTTGCCCATCAACTATTCATCAAATAACAAAGTTTTAAAATATTTCAAATAGATTATCTAGTGACTAATCAGCCAGCTATGGCTGGAGCAGTGTTAATTCAGATATGAAGGCTCCAAATTGGCTTCCAAGTTTATTAAAACCAATTATAATTATTTTTATTTAATCAGCACCTCTTTGAAAGCTCCCAGCTAATTAAGGGTGTTTGCCCCGTTTGAAAAGATTTCACACCACACAGGAGTTAAGAAATCACTGCAGGTATCCTAGCAGTCCCACAAATCTCTAATTTAGTTTAGCAATGGAGACAATTAAAAGACACAATTTTCTTATTCTTCAGTGGACCTGGCGAAGCATCATGCTCAACACATGTATAAGCTCCTTTAGAGAGTGCGTGGGTTTTGAATATTTCTCACTTGCCACACCTCTGCTCTGAGGGAAGAAGTTATAGCTAAAGTTGTTAGGCCAGGTCTATACTGCCCATGGAAGGTCAGCTTGAGGTACACAACCCCAGCTACAGGCAGTCCCTGGGTTACGTACAAGATAGGGATTGTAGGTTTGTTCTTAAGTTGAATTTGTATGTAAGTTGGAACTGGTACATATTGTAGGGGAAACTCTAGCCAAACATTTCTCCAGAGCTCAGTTTTATTCTTCCACACCTCACTTCCCTCAGTCCTTTATTCTCAAGCTGAGGTGTCTGCTGAGAAAAGCCGCCGCGCGTCTCCCTGGTAGGCTGGGGGGGGGGGAGGGACGCTAGCTTTGCGTCTCCCTGGTCTGCTGGGGGGAAGCAGCTAGTGCGGGGTTGCCTCACCCCGTCTGTAAGTAGGGATCCGATGTAAGTCGGATCCATGTAACCCAGGGACTGCCTGTACTTAAATTATATAGCTGGAGTCAACATACCTTAAGTCGAGCGTGGTGCCATCTCCACTGCGAGAGGTTGATGAGACCGAATGTTTCCGTTGACTTCCCTTACCCCTCGCCAATCGAGGAGAACTGGCATTGACCAGGAGTGTCCTCGGCTTTCAGGTTAGCAGGCCTTTACTAGACATGCACCCCTCCCCCGACAGTGCCTACTGGAGGTGCAGCAGCCATGGAGAGGTGCTTCTCACATGGCCCTAAGCTGCTGCAGTGAGAGAGGACCAGGATAGTCCTGTCTCCTGGAGCAGCCTGCATTTGGGAACCCTTTATCCACAGAGCAGTGATTTACATCAAGCATGTACATTTTCATCTTATTTTCAAAAAATAATAATAATAATTGAGTTAAGGGCCTGAGCAATTCTGAGTAAATATTCTAGTTTCATTATATGCCACAATTACAAAGCCTCAGAGTAAGGTTGTTCCTGGAAGGACTATAGGCCTAAACCTGAAAACACTTATGCACAGAGTGTTTTCATGATCCATCTCTGAGCTGACAGCAACAGTACCCACACACTGATCTCTGGATCACTAATTACATTGCCCTAGAATAAACCTAATGGGCCAACTTGTGCCTGCTTTTTAGGATGGTTTGGAAAAAGCTACAGGGTTAGTTATAGTCCAGAAGAAAAGGCCCAGGCAGGAAGTGCTTGGGTAGGGAGAGGAGAGAAAATGGCAGGCTTTCCAAAGCCAGAGCCGGAAGGGGTCTCTTGGGTGGAAGATCCCTTCGGTCTCCCCTCTCCTCAGCTAAGGAGCAAGCGTATGTGATTGTACAAATTTGTGAGTGTGGAGGTGGGGAGAGAATGCTGTAAAAAATGGCACAAAATGGCTGACCAAAAGAGGGACTCCAATCAGTATGTGTAAAGAAGAGACTTGAGCAGGCAGACACCTTGCCTCAGGACACTGGTACTGTCATAACCCACTGGGGAAAAGTAATCTTTGCAGAGTCTAGAGCTTAAACCGAAAGCTAAAGTGTGAACATGTGGGTGAGTGTGTGTGTGTTCATATAATATACTGAGCCTACCAAGAAGCCTGAATAATCAATACCTTAGAAGAGAACCTGACCCTCTGCCTATTATTCTGTTCACTGGAGAATCACTCCACTGAAGTCGAGTAGACGTACATCTGTAGAGGAGAACCAAGCCCACTGTGTCTCATTTTGCTGTAACCCACAGAGATACGTAATTCTATTAACTAGAAACGAGGCTGAACAGGGACATTGGCACAAACCCACTCTGCCTTTAGGGAAAGTTTGGCTCCAGAGCCAGGCTTTATGGCTTGGGCAAATCATCACACAGGCCAAAGGAGAACATGGGAGCTGAACACAACTGAACATGAAGGAAACTTAAGCTTAGGATTCAAAGTCAGGTCCAAATTTTGCAATGCAAAGTCATATAATTATTGTTTTATAGACAATCTAGGCATTCAGCTGCTCCACACTGAAATCTTTGCTTGCTCTTTCTTAGGGTTTAAACCTGCCCCCTATTCATGACCCCAATCGACTGTGGGCAGACTAAAACCTGAGACCACTGGAGCTTAGTGCGTGAGCATCTACCACATGAGGTAAAAGCCAACTGACTGTTCCCTGCAGCTATAGAACAGACACATTGTTCTCTCTGTGAGTGGTCTCGGTGTGACACAATGGGACAGTGCACCACCCCCAGCAGGTGTGTGGGTTACAATGGCAATGGGAGTTTTGACATTGAGGAAGCACAATTGGACTCTGTATTTCAATTTGTTAATGTAACAACCAGGGCCCAATTCTGCAAAGCCACTGGGTTGTCTTTGATTAACAGACACATAATGACAGGGCACTGCAGCCTTGTTATGGAAATTGGGCCTAATGAAGGTTCTTATCAGTAGTGGATCTGTGTGCCTTTGTTTGCTTCCCTGTGCTTCAGATAAATGAGCTGGAGACTAATACCACAGAGGTGCTGACATGTAATCTAAGAAGTGTAAGTCCAAAGTGTTTCAAAGAGAAGCACTGAGCCATGACAGTTCTTCAGACTACAGTCCGTAACCTTTTTAATTGTAGCTGTGATTGGGGTAATTTTGGTTGATGTATAAATTATTCTAAGAGATGAATAAAGCCCTCGTACTCTGTCACCTGAAATCTTCAAACCTAATTTGCAATGCACGGTAATAGGATTGGATTTACTAGTAAGGCAAATCCCCATGTCGTCCTGCAGAGGGAGCTATAGTCTGAGCAAAAAGACAGGGACCCTGGAGACAGGCTCTCCATTCTGTGACTGAGCAAAAAGCTGAAGTCCTGATCTAAAGCTCATTTACATCAAGTGGGATCTTTCTGAAGACTTTGGATCAAGTCTTAGCTCCCATGTCTCCATTTTATCATCTGTACAATGGGATAGCACTAGCTATTTAACTATCTCCATAGGGAATTCTGAGGGTTCCTTAATGTTTGCACTGAAAAACGCAACCAGGTGGGATTACTGTGATGTGTACTTCTTATTTTATTGTGTCATTTCTCAGAGCTGGTTGAAAGTTTTCAAAATGTGAAGTTTCAACAATGTTTCATGTTGAAATTCTGAACATTAATGAAAAAAGGGAACCAATATTAAGAACATAAGAACAGCCATATTGGGTCAGACCAAAGGTCCATCTAGCCCAGTATCCAGTCTGCTGACAGTGACCAGTGCCAAGTGCCCCAGAGGGGGTGGACCGAAGACAATGATCAAGCAATTTGTCTCCTGCCATCCTTCTCCGGCCTTTGATAAACAGAATCCAGTGACACCATTCCTTACCCCTGGCTAATAGCCTTTTATGGACCTAACCTCCATGAAATTATCCAGCTCTTTTTTAAATTCTGTTAGGGTACGTCTAAACTGCATGCCTCTGTCGCCAGAGGCATGTAGATTAGGCTACCCGACATAGTAAAATGAAACGGCGATTTAAATAATCGCCGCTTCATTTAAATTTATATGGCATACCTGGGTGGTCGACAAATACCTTTGATGTCGGCAGGGGAGCGTCCAGACTATCGCGCTGAGACGACAAACAGCTGATCAGCTGTTTGTCGGCTCAGCGCGGCAGCCATGTAAATTTAAAAGAAGCGGCGATTATTTAAATCGCCGCTTCATTTTACTATGTCGGGTAGCCTAATCTACATGCCTCTGGCGACAGAGGCATGTAGTCTAGACGTACCCTTATAGTCCTAGCCTTTGCAGCCTCTTCTGGCAAGGAGTTCCACAGATTGACTATGTGCTGTGTGAAGAACTTTATTTTATTAGTTGTAAACCTGCTACCCATTAATTTCATTTGGTGTCCTCTAGTTCTTATATTATGGGAACAAGTAAATAACTTTTCTTTATTCACCCTCTCCACACCACTCATGATTTTATATACATTTATCATATCCCCCCACCCTCAGTCTCCTCTTTTCTAAACTGAAAAGTCCCAGTCTCTTTAGCCTCTCCTCATATGGGACCCGTTCCAAACCCCTAATCGTTTTAGTTGCTCTTTTCTGAACCTTTTCTAATGCCAAAATATTGCACAAAATGTTCTTGATTCTCCCCTCCCCCCGTTGTTCATCAGTTCTGTTTAAACATAAATCAATTACACAAACTTAATAAAGAGAACAGAATGTCCAGTTCTCCATTGAGAAGGATAGCTCAGTTCTACCCAAAGCGAGGAAAAGGATCTGGTGTCTGAACATTTGCTACTCACTTCAAGGAAAAAGATAATGTATGGTCAGTGTATCCATGACTCAAAGAAATAGTCTCTGAATAAATCTCGCAGAAAAAAGTTTGCACATTTTACTTCCTTTGTCATATATTTCTGCTGATAGTCTGCATGGGGGCATCCGCTCTGCACAGCACTAACTATTGCTGCAAATTAGATACTTGAAAAGAATTTTTTAATATAATTATTTTTAATTAACAATAACTCAGTAGGGAAAGAGTATGAAATGATTAAGTGCTGGGTAGTCATTTTTCACATGATAAAGATGTCTCACAATCCAGCAGAGACTCAAAGCTGATTGTTGACTGAGTGAAGGCAGAAAGATGTGGTCCTCAATGTGATTGATGCATTTGGGGTGTATTGATTTCTATTGCAAGCTCCCAGGATTATGCTATTATATGTCTTTTTAGCTCTAACAAAAGTCCGCCTTCCCAGATGGCTATTCATTAAATGCATTGAACTGAGACAATATCCTGTCAATATTAGAGAGAGAGAGAGAGAGAGAGAGAGAGAGAGAGAGAGAGAGAGGACTAATAAAACTTTAGTGAGTCATTGCCAAATAGGATGTGACAAAACATTTAAGAACTGGTGGAAAAGAGAGAGCTGACAGCATCTACATAACGGGGAAAATTGATAAAGACCTGATGCCCCACTGAAGACAAAAAGAGTCAGTACTTTTAAATGCCCAGTTAAATGTGTGTGCAGAAACATGGGCATAATTAATAGGTGGTGTAAAATTGAACCCACAAAATTTGAGGCCCCATTTAAAAATATGTGCCTGGTAGCTTTGGTGCTGCATTTATTTATGTCAGAGGATACTGGGACACCAAACAGAAATATTTCCCTCCTCTCCTCCCCCCTCTCCCCCGCCACACACACACATACACACACAGTCAAAAATCTCTCAGCTATACCATTTCAAACCTTTTTGCTGGCTTTAAGTGGGTTGAACAGGATTTAACTGGGGGAAAAAAAGAATTTATCTCCCAAATATTAGAGGTATGATTCCTTTATTTTTCTCTCTTACTATTATATTTTATTGCTAGCCTGTCAAAACTCATAAACAGCCTGCAGAATAACAAAAAACAAATTACTATTTTTAAGCTCCAAAGCCATTTGTGGTATCGCTTCCCTGGTTTGGGTAAGTCTAGGACCAGTTAATAGTGTTTGTGCAGGGAATGCAAGTTTAGTTGGCAAGTGCACAAGGTTGGAGCCCATGTCACAAACAGGACTTAGGAACCAGGGCAAACTTAAAATAAATACATAAGCAGATCCAATAAGCAGTTGACTTCAGTTGGAGATGCATTGGGCTCTCCTGGCTTGCTGACATTTTGAGCCTCAATTTTTTTCTCCAGTGTTTTTATGGGTAACTGTTTATTTACAAAACAGGTCAGGAAGCTGATATATATGTTGGTACAGTTTCATTCTTTTGCTTTGTCACTGATGTTGTAACGCAATGAAAGCCCCAGCATTGGCAATGTGAATGCTGACATGAAAACTTCTAATGCAATGATGTCTCCTCAAATCTGAATAAAAATATTTCATAGAAAAATTCCTGAGGAGAGGGAAACATGGCAAATTGAGAGAAGGAACAACCATAGTCTCATTCTCTTTATAAAGCAAATTAAAAGAGAGGGGGGAGAGAAGGGGAATGTCTCTTAAACAACATCAGAAGGCATCACCATCAGACTCAGAAGAATCCAAGGTGAAGCAACAGCACAATCGATAAGTCTACAGCCGTTTTTGACCTACTAAAGCCGCGCAAATAATGGAGAGCAATCCTCTCTTTTTTATACTTAGTAAAATGATTTGAGGATAACTTTTCTTTCCCTTTTTTCATATTGATATAAAATGTTCTATTTTGTTACTCCACAATTATGGCATATTTATATATTACCCAGACAATGGAGAGAAAGAAAAACCATTGAACTTATGTTTCAGCCAAGTGCTTTCTATTTTCAAATCATATGCTTTCCCTCTCTCTTTCTCTCTGAATTCTTCCTATAAAGTATCTTAAAATAGATAAGACAGGTTCATTATTTTGGTCATTATTGTCAGCTTCCGTCAGCTCCATTGCTGAATAAAAGCCTCCAGGAACATCTCTCATGGTCTTCTATCAAATTCCCTGTTTCTGCCCTGATTCCACATGTGTTTCTCTTTTGCCTCCTAGCTAAGACCACGTTACTTTTGCTGCTCTGGCCAGACATTAATATCTGATCTCACGCTGTTTCATCGACAGCCCCTGCAAATGGGTACATAGTCATTGCCATGATATGTCTATTTTTTCCTTTCTGTCATCCTTGTTATTTTATTTTCTTACTATACCCCTTGATTTGTTTTATGTTGGTTGTACAGGGAAGGTAAGTTTAGAACAACAAGCAAAGGGCTTAAATTGCAGCAAAGAAGGTTTAGGTTGGCCATTAGGGAAATCAGTCAGGGTTGGTAAAACCCTGGATTACATTGCCTAGGGAGGTTGTGGACTCTCCATTATTGGAGATATTTAAGAGCAGGTTAGTTAGACATTTATCAAAGTTGATCTAGATGGTGTTTGGCCCTACCGTGAGAACAGAGGACTGGAGTTGATGACCTCTTGAGGTCTCTCCCAGTATTCTATGATTTCATAAAACAAATTCTCACTCACTAATTTTGTCTCCAGATTTGGCTGGTGGATTATCATTTTAACTCCATATGCAGGAAAGAGCCAAGGCTTTGAACTTGATGTCCTTTCCAGAGGCCCAGGCTGGTCGTGGACCTTGTGCTAAAGTGATGGATTGTGCTTTGTTATAGGTTTGTTTTTTCTCAATATGCTCCTCCTTGGCAGAAGTAGCTCAGTCCCTGACACGAATTCAGAGCAAGGCAGGAAATCTTCTGTATGCTCAGTGATGTTCCCATTATGTAGACCTCAGTGAAGTCTCTGTAGCTGAAGTCACTGTAGACTTTCTATTTCACTCCTTTCCCCACAGTGAAGAGGAATAAATGTTTCTTCTGAAGATTACTTGTGATTAAGATAGGGCAGGATGCTTTTCTTTTTTTAAACGTTGAAAAGCAGTGAGTCTTTTTTCCAAATCAGCCAACCCAGACTTCCTGCTTCTGGGGAACTCAGAAATGTGGCTAAAGAAAAATGGTATTTCAACTTTTCCCATGTAGACTTCCTGAAGTCTGCAAGGCCATGTCTACACTACAGCTAAAATTGCAGCAGCTGCAGTCAATCTTCTGGGGTTCGAATTAGCAGGTGCACTGAAGACATACTAATTCAAACTGAGAGGACACATCGGGAAATTCAAAGGGAGAATGTGCTCTCTTTGACTTCCTGCAGTATGGAAAGTATGCCAAAATTCAAGTTAAGATACTTCAATTTAAGCTGTGCAATTAATGTGTCTGAAGTTGCATATCTAAATTTGAACTTATCCCCTGGTGTAGACCAAGGGCAAAAAAGAGCTCCCCTTTTTTCATTTTGAAGACCTTGACTTAAATGCTGTTGCTCTGGATTTATGCTGGTGTAAATGAGAGCAGAATTTGGCCTCATCTGTTGATCAAGTGGTCAATAATTTTCTATACCACCCATCTACATTCCATTCTTAAACACACCCTCGGCTTCAGGCTCCGGAGGTGGGTTCATTAGCCACTGCTTCACTGGTGGAGCCCCCAACCTCCCTACATTTTGGGCCCCTCTTATCCTTTCTTCATCCCCAGGGTGCCAGGTGCATTCATCACCATGCTCTTGATAAAAGCCTGATCATTCTTTGAATCTCCGATAGCACATGTTCTACTGAGGAACAACAACGGTATTGTTCCATATCTTTGGGATTCTCTTTCTCTGATCCCTGCTGTCAACCAATTTACTTTCTAAAGGTGTTTTCCCACAAGCAATCTACAGTCACTGGACCAGATTTTCAGGTGTTGTCAATCAGACTACCTCTGATTGAAAAATGGCTCACACTAAAGAATGCTCTGACCTACAGTCATTAGAAAGAAATGCCTCCTGTTAGTCCATCCTAACTCACTTCTTCATATTGTAATAAGCTCTGTTTTGGGTCACTGTGATACTCTTCTTTGTAAAGGTCTGCAGGCCATGGGAAAGCCAGTCTTGCAAGCAAGCCTGTGGGTCTTTTTAATCAACAATTAAAGAGAGAGAGAGAGAAAAAAAGCTTGTGTGGCTCATGAGCCTACCAAGGCCTTAATTGAAATTAATAGAATATGTGAAAGATGAGGAAATTAGGGCAGCTGAGAAAGAAAACCTTAGGAGAAATAGGAGAGAAGATTGAAGTGGAGTATATGTCAAGTCCCCTAAACAAAGCAACAAATCTAAGATATATGGGGCCTTCTTACCATATCTACCACATTGCAGTGTTCTGTTTGGTTAGTCAGTTATCCAGCAGCAGCGCAATTGGAGGGGGGAGTGAATCTCACAGTTTACAGAGGGAGAATAGACAATGTGGCCAAGAACCTTACAAGTACACAGGCATCTACCGGCCTCTTTAGGCTTGAGGTGCCAATGATGTTGTCACAGCGGCTGCTAAGCCACCGTCTAACCCTGCAGATGCTGACGTCTCCTAGGTGCCAGTGTTTCTGCTGGCCAGTATTTTCCAAGCTATCGAAATGCTGCTGGGACCGTATAGCCAACATCCCGACTGTCTGAGAGAGACTAGCTGCTCTGTCCTCAGCTGGGAACTGCTACTGTCCCTGAGGGAGAAGTGCCACTCCCCCAGCCAGGCAGCTTCCTGTGCACGTCCTGAGCCCCTGGTTAGGCGGGGCTCATTAAGCAGCTGTAGAGCTCCCCCACAGCTTAGAGGAAACCTTGCTTCCAGAATATCTTAGGTACCTGCTAAGCTCCTCCCTTCATCCACTCACACCTGACTACATTAGACAGCCCAGCTTTCTCGTTTCTAACAATCCCTTCCATAGGCCCCTTACTCTCCCCATGTATTGCCTGAGGAGTATGGGCATTTCACTCTGGAGAGAAGATTCCATTGGTAACCATGTTACTGGGGCTATGTCTAGACTCCCAATTTTTTCAGCAGAAGATACGCAAATCATGCTCTCATTTGCATATCTTCCACTGATCCTTTTTGTGGAAGAGGGTTTGCCACTAAAAAGCCCCTTTTGCGCAAGACCCTGTAAGCCTCGTTTTTTGAGGAATTAGGGATCTTGTGCCAAAGGGTTTTTCTTCCGACAAAGGGCCCCGTCTACAGGGGGCTTTTTAGCGGCCAAACCTCTTCCACAAAAAGGATCGGTGGAAGAGATGCAAATGATAGGGTAATTTGCATATCTTCTGCCGAAAAAAAACGGTAGTGTAGACGTAGCCTGAGAGGGTTGCAGTGCTGAGTGGAGGAACAACTATGTCACTTGAATCATGTCTTATGAGTTAAGGGATTACAGAACGGGCCCCTTAAAATGAAGTATAATGGGTAAGTTATTTGTATTTGTAAATTATTTGTTACTCCTAAAGACTCTGACCTGGGGTCAGGCCCCTTTGGGCAAGGTGCTGTACACATGTAGCAGAGAAGACAGCCCTGCTGCAGAGAGCTGACAACTGAGAAGATCAGACAGGAAAGCAGAGACAAACAGAAAATCAATTTACCAAAAGTACAGGACAATTTCCCCTTTTCCCATCATCCTGCCATGTCCTGCTGCCAGTCAAATTTCTTCCACCTTCGTATTTCTACAATAGATTTTGGCTGTGCATTAGTTTAGACATATGCACTGTTCTAGTTTGGATTTCATCCATACTTCACCCCCCCCCCCTTTTGAGGAGTTAGTTTGCTGGTCAGTTCCCCCCAGTATCCTGGAAGTAGCAATAACTGAACAAATGTTAGATATATCATATGGCTATGGCTATGCTATGACACATCCTCACACAGTGAGACTCACAGTGGATTCTGTGATTGTCAGCTGTCTGTTTTGGGATTTCATGGTCTTTATTATCTTTGCCTTTTGACCAAGCATTGCTTCAGCTCTTGGCCTCTGACAGTGACTTGGTGAGATGAGTTATCCCTGGGTTACTGAACGCAGGGAAAGAAAATGTGTAAACATTTGCACTGACAAGGTGGTATCGGAATCTCCAGTTTAGAGCAATCAAATGCCTGCTCCATGTGCCTTGACAGGCAGGTAGAAGAAAGCACATCAGTGGACAAGGACCCCCTCTGGGCTGAGATTACAGAAGGAATTAGTAAAAAAAAAACCACCAACTGAAGCATACCCTCTTCATCAAACTTTAAAAGTAACGACTTGTTGTGAATGATGGATGAAATGGGCAAAAACAAAACAAAACATCCACTTTCTCAGTGCTCAGAGAATACAGGCTGCAATGTATTCTCAGCTGCTGTTTGCTTTCCCATAGCTGCGCAGGTGTTAGGTTACTTGCTGCAGCTTGAAGAGGGTTCCTGGATAAACTGGGGTAAGCTAGCTGGAAATAATGTGGAAGCATGTCTAGCCATATCTTTGACAGCATTTCTTCCACTTTATTTGGCACAGCACTCAGTTGCGGTGGTTCTGTCTTCAGTATATTACAAACTCACACTGTTTCTTATCACATTGCATCTTCAAGAAGTTGCACACGCAGGGACTAACTCTAATACAAGGATTTGAAGTTGGGTTTTTGTTTTATATTTTTTCAAGGATGCTTAATACTCTTTCATCTCTGATAGCTTGACTAAACACATTTAAATAAACTGAGTACCAAGGGGTGGAGTTACTGGTTCCTACTTCTTGGGAAAGGGACATGTTCTGTCAGCTGAGGAATCTTAACTAGTCAGTGTTGTGCAGTCACTGTGTGTTTGGCTGTGTCAGTTTGCGGAGGATTGCAATTGTTATCTGGTAGCAGAGGCATGTTGTAGCCTTGTTAAACATAAATTGTTTCACCATGGAAACACCAGGAGTGTCAACTTTTGCATTCTATGATAAAATATTGCTAACCAACACCTTTTTGTATTCAAACTAAACAATCCCCCCCCCTTTCCTTTCTACACACAACCACAAAGTTAACAGTAGTTTTTTTTTCTTTTTCTTTACATTTCTTCAAGGCAGGGAATGTGTCTAAAGTGGTGTGTAAATTTACAAAACTAAAAATAATTTTAATGAAGCAAATTCCTTTGAAACTTCCATTAATTTCAGTAAGTTTTGGACCAGGACAGCAGATCCAACTACTGTCAGATATAATAAAAAAAAACCATCTCTCTCTCTCTCTCTCTGGGTATATCTACATTGCAGAGTTTTCCCAGAAAAACAACTGTTTTTCTGGAAAAACAATACTTACATCCACACTGCTATTGCTTTCTTTCGACAGAAAGTCGAAAGAATGCAGGGGGGTTTCCGGTAGTGGTAAACCTCATTCTATGAGGAAAAAGCCTTTTTGTGAAAAAGCTTTTTCAGAAAAAGGCACGTGTGGATGCCGAAGAGAGTGTTTTTTCATCCAATCAGTGTGGACACTATCTTTTGAAAAAGCACATTGCTTTTTCATTGCGCTTTTTCTGTGTAGACGCTCTTTCAATAGAACTTTTTCTGGAAGATCTCTTCCGGAAAAGCTTCTTCTGAAAGAAGCCTGCAGTCTAGGCATAGCCACTCTCTTTCATACACAGACAGACAGACAGACACACTCCTCTGATGCTGTGCTGTAGCTGCATCTCATAAAGAGCTAGATCACAGCTGGTAGGAAGTGGGTGTGGGAACAGGTGCAAGGGTTCTCTTATGAGCCCCCGCCAGGTGGAGACTGTCACAATCCTTCTTATTGCAGTTTCTGATTTCAAGGATCAGAGCAAGACAGAGACATAGCCACACACACACACACCAGTGTACTAGACAGACTGGGACATTTGGATGGTCCCTGATTTAAGAAGGGCAGGAAAGGACAGGAAGGCGGAGCAGGAGCCATCTGGCCCACCTCTCTCAACCGTGGAGTGGCATTGGGGGCTCGCCCCATCTGGGCGACGCTCCCTCTGGGGAGCCGGGTTGGGATGAGGGGGCATGCTCTACTGTGCCCATCCAGCATTTCTGTCAGGGGAGCCAGCTTGGGCAGTGGGGGCTTGTCCCCAACAAGGCTCTGCAGGTGGGCATGCTGGGTGGGAAGAGCTTCCCAGTTGAGCAGGGCAGGGGAAGCTGGGAGGCAGGTGGGTGGGCCTGAATCATAAGTGGGTGGGCCATGGCCCACTCAGGAGCATCCTCAGCTATGCCATTGACACCCTCCCCCCTTATGTCGTTGTTTCTTACCACCACATAGAATACCCCAACTTTAGAACTTAAATACCAAGTCTCCAAGAGAAATAAGTTCAAGGTGCTTGAATCAGCCTTTCCTCCCGTTCTCTCTCAAGACCCCATTCTGCAAAAAAATCTTTCTTGAGAACCTCACTTTGATTTCAAGGTCCATTGTGTGTAGGGAGAGGGATACGGACCTGAAAGCCCCTTGACACATGATCTTGCCTTGAGTGTTGGCTTCACCATTTCCACTGACCTCCAAACTTAAAGGCCGTTGTTATAGGAGGTTTTTTGGGATAAGAGATTTCTACCTACCTGAGAATACGGGTGAGTGGGAGAGGATGGGCATGTATTTGTCAGCTAGGAGTTCAGGGTGACCTACATGAAATCAACATAAGTTTCTCTATGACTTTAGCTGAGATCTTGAGACAAATTGCCTTAGCCATAAAAAACAAATCAGTCTGTGATCCAAGGAACTCTTATTTAGATGCAGTAATCACATCTGTTGATATGGTAATTGCACCATTAAGACATGCCACCTTATATGCATCTCCAAGTACATTGAGCAGAACTATCTCACATTTCTCTCTTTGATCACCTCTCTCTTTTCTTGGAACAGTTTTACTATTCTAGCTGACATTTTTCCAAAATGGTTTCTCATGCTAAGTGTGAAAAAAAAAGGGAAGAGGTGTTTGTTTTTTTATTCTGGGACAATGACAGAAAATTCTTAACAATAAAAATACTCTTGAGTAGAGGGGAGAAAATTAAAGGTAGTATAGAAGTAATCCCAAACTCATAACTGTGGTCATCTGAAGAAGTGGGCTGTGCCCATGAAAGCTCATGATACCTTCTACATGTTTTGTTAGTCTAAAAAGTGCTACCAGACCATTTGTTGTTTTTTTCTGTAACAGACTAACTCAGCTGCCCCCTGAAGCTATATAAGTACTGTCAGTGCATATATCTGATGACAGGGTAGCAAAGATAAGACAAGGTGTTCGTTCTCGCCAATATCTTCATCAATGATTTAAATAATGGCATAGAGAGTACACTTGTAAAATTTGCAGATGACACCCAGTTGGGAGGGGTTGCAAGTGCTTTGTGTGATAGCATTAAAATTCAAAATGATCAGGGCAAACTGGAAAGATGGTCTGAAGTAAACAGGATGAAATTCAATAAGTACAAATGCAAAATACTTCACTTAGGGAGAAATAATCAGTTGCACACATACAAAATGGGACATAACTACCTAAACAAGGAATTGTAAAGAAAGGATTCTAGGGGTCATAGCGGACCACAAGCTAAATATGAATCAACCATGTAACATTGTTGTAAAGAAAGTAAACATAATTCTGGGATGCATTAATAGAAGTGTTAGCAATACACGAGAAGTAATTCTTCCGCTCTACTCTGCACGGGTTAGGCCTCAGCTGGAGTATTGTGTCCAGGGCTGATCACCATATTTCAGGGAAGATGTGAACAAATTGGGAAAAAAAAGTTCAGAGGATAGAAAATAAAACCTCTAGAAAACCTGACATGAGAAAATACTGATAGAATTACGTGTGTTTAGATGGGAAAAGAGAAGAGAGAGAAGGGACATGATAACAGCTTTCACATTCCAAAAAGGTTGTTACAAGGAGGAGGGAGAATAATTATTCTCCTTAACCTCTGATGATAGAAGCAGTGGGTTTAAATTGCATCAAGGGAAATTTAGGTTGGATATTAGGAAAATACTGGAATGAATTCCCTGGAGAGGTTGTGGAATTTCCATCATTGGAGTTTTTTTAAACAGAGGTAAGACCAGGGCTACTCAACTTTGGAAGCCCCGGGGGCCACAATGATACTCACAGCACATGTTGTGGGCCACAACTCAAGTGTGGTTGCATAGACATGCAAAGATATATGCAAATATATGCAAATAGCTTCTTTCACACTGACGGGCATGAATACAAAGATTAAGGCAAGACTACACAACACTAAGGCCCCATTTAAGTCAGTTCTGCTGATATTAATAAAGTGCAATATTTACCCAATTTCCACCCATATGACAGCACTTTTAATGAACAATGGCAGTCCGAGAATTTAACTACTAAAACATGTATCATCGTTGTTTAGGCTCCCACCCGCAGGCCTCAAACAAATGGGCCACGGGCTGCATGTTGAGTAGCACCTAGACGGTGCTTGGTCCTGACATGAGTTCAGGGCACTGAACTTGATATCCTCTCGAGATTCATTCCAGGTCTATGATTTTATGATTCCATAATAGGAATGATCTGTGATCCAGAGTAATCTTGTAAAGTGCAGTGACTCAGACTGGGTAACTCAAGTTGCCCTTTCTATCTCTGCTATCTGTTTACCACATTCTACCATCAATCTGTGTGAAGGATTTTCATTGATGCCAATAAGTATTCTACACATATCTTATGAGGAGAAATATGATCTGGTGATTCTAATATGTAGCCATTTTATGCAAATTATATCTTAAGTGTGTCACTGTCTTACATCTTGATCTTACATTCATGCTCTTGTTTTACTTGTAACATTAGATCTGATATCTTCTTTTTAGTACCAAAAGGTACAATTCCTTATATATACATATTGGAATAATTCTTAACAGACTTTACATTATATACTGTAGTTTATTGATCGCTCAGGAATCATGTTTAAAAGATTTTGGTTTTTCTTTACTTTGCTACATTATAAAAAAGGATCTAACATATGTTAAATCCCTTCTCTATTAACAAATTTGTATTGGATACTGAGTTTTCTTCTTACACATGATTTACAATAGCATCAATATAAACAACTCAACAGCAGTTTATAATGAAAACAAAACCAGTAATTTAGCAAATGAGTCTGCATTGTTTTTTTAATGCCCTTTGGTTAGATACTTATTCATTTCATGCTTTAACAGGTTGAAGTTTGCTTCTTTGTTGTAGAGGTCTGAAGTTTTCTTTAAGTGTCTAGCCAGTTATTTGAATTGCAGTTGGAGTAGAAGCTTTCTAAACATGCTTAATGCAATCTGACCTATTAAAGAAGCAAAGAATTAGTCTAACATCTGGTTTAAAACAACATGTGAAAAAAGCAAAGCCAGCACCTTGATCCCGCACCTACACTTGGGAATACAAAACTACTTTAGGTAGTTTTTTCAGACTGGTATTTCCTTGTTTTACTGGCTGCATTCTTTTGCAGTTCAGATTTCCCCATCCTGTGAATGTATGTGAATAAAGAGTGGGAAATTCAGGTCAAACCAATGCACTTGTGAATTGGACCTTTTATATACCTGAATTCTCTTTTATGAGAATAGTGCTGTGTTAATGGTTCAATAATTAAAGGAGTTTGCATTTTAAAGACTTCAGCTTTTAATTGGGTGAATAGTAATCACAGATTACTTCAATTCTGTTGTGATATGCAAAAACACTGATGTCAGCTACATTTGTGTTCAGGTATCCTCTCTGCTTAATGAAAAATAACATTCTACAATTGTTTCAATTAGATACAAGTCAGCCTTCAGAGCATAGTGTTTATTTCATTTCTGTAAATGAAGAAATTCTGTTGCTCACTTAAAACCTTCCAATGTTCCTGGTTAGATTTCTCACTCACACCTGGGATATGTGCAATGTTTACATATGCAGTTTTCTCTCCCACTGAATCATGTTCACATTTGCAGCAAAAGGAAAACAGTTCAACTCCGTTGATAGGATCACCTTTGGTTAAGTGATTCCTCTGCCTAGGAACGCGGTGTCACATTGTTTGTGGTATTCATTACCACTTCCACTGATCGCATGAAATGTAAAGTAAATGGGAGTTCTTCATTAGCGGAATCTGATTTGCACAAGTGCATACCATCGGAGGGAGGGGTTATTTTATCCTCCTGCCACTGGTACCCAGGCAGAGAAAGAATTTCACCGAAGTACAAAGAATGAGCCTCCCCAAATAGCTGTTGTTGTCTCTGGAAAGGGGTAGGCTGGCGTTTCCTTAAAGCAAGGCTGTTTCATAACTGTCTTCCCCATTAACTGTATCAAATGTTACCATTGCTGCCCACTCGCTTTCAGCCTTTAGCTTGTTTAAAGGCAGAGCTTGGAGGGAGGGGGGTTGAATTGTCAGAGAGGATGCAAGGGGGCGGCTTTGTGTGTGTGTGTTTTCTCTCCTTTGCAAAATGTGACGCTCGGTGAGGGGTGCCCCCTTTGTGGCTAGCTAGAGATGTCGAATGGCCGCAGAGGACACCCGAAGCCCCAGCAATACCTGGGCAGGTGGCTTCACTTGTAGCTACCGCCCTCCCCCAGCCCCTAGGACTTTGCAGCGCGGGCAGGTAGGAAGGAAGCCGGCATGACTCTGCCTGCCACACTCCTCGTTGCCTCGAAACTCGGCTCCGGAGCGGCACAGTTAAGGAATCTCTGCCTTTGTTGTGGTACCCCGAGCGCCGCTTGCTCCATCCTCTTGCTCGGCCAGGCGGGCATCGCTTAAGGGCAGGTGCGAGCTCAAGACTGGGACGGAGGGGGAGGGTACTGGGTGTGTGTGTGTGTGTGTGTGTGTGTGTGTTGAGTCGTTCGCTTTCCGTATCACTTTGGTCTCTTTGATCCGTCTCACTATCCTTCCTCTGCCTCTTCCGTCTCTCTGAGCAGCGCCCAAGTGTGTGTGTGTGTGTGTGTGTGTGTGTGTGTGTGTGTGTGTGTGTGTGTGTGTGTGTGGCACGGCTAGGTGCCTTTCTGCATGTAAGGGATGGGAGAGTGTGTATGTGTGATGGAGGGAAATCTCTATATGTGTGCAGGGGGAAATCTCAATGTCTACTCTAGGTGAAGGGGAAATCTCTGTACATACAGGATAATCGGTGTGTGTGCGTGTGTGTGTTTGTGCAGGGCTAGTCTGTGGCACTGAGTATTTCTGTTGCTCTGTGTCTGGAAGGGTAATATACACGCTGTGTTTGTGTGTGTGTGTGGGGGGGGTAACCTCACTGTGTGTGTCTCTTTCTGTGTAGCTAGTGTGTGTGTAGGGCTAGTCTGTGGCACTGAGTATATTTCCGTCGCTCTGTGTCTGAAGGGGTAATAACCGCTGTGTGTGTGTGTGTGTGGGGGGGGAGCTCACTGTGTGTGTGTCTCTCTCTGTTGCTAGTGTGTGTGTGTGTGTGTGGTGTGTGTGTGGGGGGGAGCTCACTGTGTGTGTCTCTCTCTCTGTTGCTAGTGTGTGTGTGTGTGTGTGGTGTGTGTGTGGGGGGGAGCTCACTGTGTGTGTCTCTCTCTCTGTTGCTAGTGTGTGTGTGTGTGTGTGGTGTGTGTGTGGGGGGGGAGCTCACTGTGTGTGTCTCTCTCTCTGTTGCTAGTGTGTGTGTGTGTGTGTGTGTGGTGTGTGTGGGGGGGGGGAGCTCACTGTGTGTGTCTCTCTCTCTGTTGCTAGTGTGTGTGTGTGTGTGTGTGTCCCCCTCCCGCGTGTGTGTGTGTGCGCGCGCGGAGCAGCACAAGTCCGGCTCGCGCAGAGACGATCGCAGAGGCTGCAGGCAGAGCGCCGCGCGGCCGGCGATGGAGCCGGCTGGCCAAGGTAAGGAAGGTGCCGCTGCCCGGGCTGGCCGCGCGGGGACCTTGCGGGGCTGGGGCGGGAGCGCGGGGCTCGGCTGGGGGCTCGGTGGCGGAGGCGGCTCCGCGGGGGAGCGGGCTGCGGCGCTTCCTCCGGGAGCCCGGCCCGGGCGCGATCGCTTCTCCCCGCCAGCCCCGCGGGGTCGATGGCCCCAAGTTCTGCGGCGCTCGCCCGGGGCCCGGCTCCTGGGCGGGCGGGGCGGGGGGCGCCGGGGGAAGGGGACTTAGCAAAGGTGCGGGGGGGGGGGGGGCTGTGCACGGTGGCAAAGGCTGGCTGGGGGGGGGGGGGGAGCCGCTGGCGCTTCCCCCCTGCCGCCGCGGAGACAGGGCGCCCACGGCCAAGCGGAGCCCGGCACCAGCCGCGCCGGCTGCGGCCACCGGGTTGCGGCAAAACATTGCGGAATCCCCCCCCCTCCCCTGGCGTAGGTACCGGGGGGGGGGGGGGGGCATGGCCCGGGCGCTGCAGACGAGCTGCGGGGGTCGGGGATCCGGGGCCGGCTTGGGAAAGCGACAGCACGTGGTGAACGTGGTGATCGGATCTGCCCGCTGCATCCCTCCCCCCCATACCCCTTTCCACCCCTAGCGCCCCCCCCCAGCTCCCTGCCCTTCCTCTTCTTCCCACCGCCTCTCTCCTCCCCCTGCACCCGTCCAACCCCATCTCCCGCACGTCCCGCTGCCCCCCTTTCTGCCTCCCCTTGGCCCTCCCCTGCCAGGTCGCTCCCCTCCTCCCGCTCTTCTTGCAGCTGGCTCCTGCGTCCCCTTTGAACTCCCTGGCGTGCCAGCTCCCTTCCTCCCCACCGTGGGGATCCGCTCTGGGCCCTGGAAAACAGCCCGGATCGCCCCTCACTCCGGGGAAATACCAGGGGCGCCCGCTCTCCCATGAAAAATGGCAGCTAGACATGGCCTGGCTGTGGGAGAAGGGCTCTGACAAGCCACCTTCCTGGGAGCGATCGGGGCGGATTAGATCAGCTGCTTCCAGAAAAGTTGCTCTCGGGTCGGGGTGATGTCCCAGGGGTGAATTAGGACTTTGTTTTGCACCGCCCGTCTGGGTATTGTTACTGGGAATGGGGCAGCTTGTTCCTTCCTCGGCCACATTCCTCCATCATTAACCGAGCATCAGGATTTATGGACAGTGCATTGGCTCTCCGGGATCGCTTCAGAGTGCATCGCTTCCAACAGGTTTAGCAAGCACAGTCGTGATATTTCTGTCTCCGGTCGGCTACTAGATGAATTCCCTCTCTGGACAGGGATAGCGATGTAGGTAGATACAGGATCGCATTGTACCCACAGCTCTGCTCTTTCTGCCCACAGCTTTGTTTTGTACAGTATGACCTCAGCCCATTCCTGTGCAGCATCAAAGTGTATTTAACGTGTTTTACATGGAGGGCCACATAAGTACAGTAACAGAATTGTGGATACTTCACAGGAGAAGAACCAAAACCTGCTTGGCTTATTTTACTTGCTTAGTTATGCATTTTGGTCAGGCTGATTTGATATATAGCCCCTCATATATATGTGTGAGTCTGAACACGTTCACATTCTGTATCTGAAATTATTTCGTGGGGTTATTAAATAAAACCTTTCATTTTACTTTACATGTCATAGTTGTAGTTTCTCTATGCTACTGGCCAGGTACAGTAGCTTAATAGAGTACAATATGAACCCAAATGACTTTTTTGGAATAATGACAACTGAAAAAAATATTTTCTTTTCTTTTTTCCCCTTTCTTTCTTAGATTTTACATCCTTCTTCGGGAGCATGAGACTGTTTGCTGATCACAAGAAGATGTGGCTGTGGCTCGTATTGGTGTTGTCAACCCCGGTTTCTCCTACAAATGTAGATCCTGACTTCTCCGTGGAGATTTGTAATGTTTGCTCTTGTGTGTCAGTTGAGAATGTACTGTACGTCAATTGCGAGAAGGTGGCAGTCTACCGACCAAATCAGCTCAAACCACCTTGGTCCAACTTTTACCATCTCAATTTTCAAAACAACCTGCTAATTATTCTCTATCCAAATACCTTTCTGAATTTTACATATGCTGTGTCCCTACAACTGGGGAACAATAAATTGCAGAACATTGAGGGAGGAGCATTCCTGGGGCTCAGTGCATTAAAACAGTTGCACTTGAACAACAATGAATTAAAGATCCTCCGCGCTGACACTTTCCTTGGCATAGAGAACTTGGAGTATCTCCAAGCTGACTACAATTTAATCAAGTATATTGAACGGGGAGCCTTCAATAAGCTCCACAAGCTGAAAGTCCTCATCCTTAATGACAATCTGATTTCATTCCTGCCCGATAATATTTTTCGATTCGCTTCTCTAACCCATCTGGATATACGGGGGAATCGAATACAGAAGCTTCCCTATATTGGAGTTCTGGAACACATTGGGCGAGTTGTCGAACTGCAGCTGGAAGATAACCCTTGGAATTGCACTTGTGATTTGTTGCCTTTGAAAGCTTGGTTGGAAAATATGCCCTATAACATTTATATCGGAGAAGCGATCTGTGAAACACCCAGTGACTTGTATGGAAGGCTTTTGAAAGAAACCAATAAGCAAGAGTTATGCTCCATGGGGACTGGGAGTGATTTTGATGTGCGCATTCTGCCTCCATCCCAGCTGGAGTCTGGTTATAGCACGCCTAATGGCCACACAACACAGACGTCAATGCACAGACTAGTGACCAAGCCTCCCAAAACTACCAGTCCTTCCAAGATCTCGGGGATAGTCGCAGGGAAAGCACTATCGAATCGCAATCTCAGTCAAATTGTGTCTTACCAGACCAGGGTACCTCCTTTATCTCCTTGCCCAAACCCATGTGTCTGCAAAACTCATCCTTCTGATTTGGGATTAAGTGTAAATTGCCAAGAAAGAAATATAGAATCGTTGGCCGAACTGGTACCAAAACCTTTAAATGCCAAGAAACTGCATGTAAATGGCAATTATATTAAGGATGTGGACACCTCAGATTTTGTTGACTTTGAAGGGCTGGATTTACTTCATTTAGGCAGCAATCAGATTGCAATAATCAAAGGGGCAGTTTTCCGCAACCTTACAAATTTACGGAGATTGTATCTTAATGGCAATCAGATAGAGCGGCTGAGTCCAGAAATGTTTGCTGGCCTCCACAATTTGCAATATCTGTATTTGGAATACAATGTTATCAAAGAAATTTTAGCAGGCACCTTTGACTTCATGCCAAATTTGCAGCTGCTCTACTTGAACAACAATCTTCTTAGAAGTCTGCCAGCTTATGTTTTTGCCGGGGCTCCACTGGCTAGACTGAATCTGAGGAACAATCATTTCATGTATTTACCTGTAAGTGGCGTTCTTGATCAGCTCAGATCTCTTACACAAATTGATTTGGAAGGTAATCCATGGGACTGCACGTGTGATTTAGTTGCTTTAAAGCTATGGCTGGAAAAACTAAATGAAGGTATTGTGGTGAAGGAGTTAAAATGTGAAACACCTGTTCAGTTTGCTAACATTGAACTGAAGTCTCTCAAAAATGAGATCTTATGCCCTAAACTTCTAAACAAGCCATCTGCTCTGTTCACTAGCCCTGTGCCTGCTGTCACTTTTACAACACCGCTGGGTCCAATTCGAAGTCCTCCTGGTGGCCCCGTTCCATTGTCCATCCTAATCTTAAGCATACTAGTTGTGCTTATTTTAACAGTGTTTGTGGCTTTTTGCCTTCTTGTCTTTGTGCTTCGGCGCAACAAGAAACCAACGGCAAAACACGAGGGAATTGGGAACCAAGAGTGCAGTTCCATGCAACTGCAGCTAAGAAAGCATGACCACAAATCAAACAGAAAGGATGGACTAGGAGCAGAGCCCTTCATTCCTCAAACCATTGAGCAGATGAGCAAAAGTCACACTTGTGGCTTAAAAGATTCCGAAACAGGCTTCACATTTGCTGATCCACAAGGGCAAAAACTCATTCTGAGAAATATTACCGACAAGGAAAAGGATTTATTGCATGTGGATCCCAGAAAAAGACTTAGTACAATTGATGAACTGGATGAGTTGTTTCCTGGGAGGGATTCCAATGTATTTATTCAGAATTTTCTTGAAAGTAAAAAAGAATACAACAGCATAGGGGTCAGTGGCTTTGAAATACGCTATCCAGAGAAACAACAAGACAAAAAAATCAAGAAGTCATTAATAGGCGGTAATCATAGTAAAATTGTGGTAGAGCAAAGAAAGAGTGAATATTTTGAACTAAAAGCTAAACTTCAAGGTTCACCTGACTACCTACAAGTCCTTGAAGAGCAAACAGCTTTGAATAAAATATAGGTCATGCAATCTTATTTCTTACAGAGGACATTTCTTTAATGATGAAAGTGCCTTTTGTTGACTTTTAACTTCCGAATACTATATCATATAGGTAGGCATAGAGGCAGGTATATCCAAGGGTATCTATCTGTAGCTGCATATGGTTTGTCAAGTAGAGGAGAATTTCCTTTATAGATTTTACTACATAAAGCTGATACCCACTGGAATCCTGTAGGGATACTGCAAACTCTATTGCCAAAGGGATGCTTTAGACACATATTACACTGAATTTAACCTCAAGAGGCATATATGTTTTGTACCTTAAATGCAAAACCTTCGTCTCCTTGTGATTTGTTAGAACAAACACAAGAAAACTGGTACCAGTGTTTGTACCTTTGCTGGGTAATTCATCTTGCACGTGGATTAAGTTGGTGGAACTTGAGTAATCCTTTGATTTGTGGTGGTGTAATGGCACTGTTTAAAGATTATCTGAAAAGTAAAAAGCATGCAAAGAGAGAACATTCAATAGTATGTGTAAATTGGTTACATTTATGGCCTGCATCTTGAAATCACTGGATTTATAATGTTAAAATTGTGCAAATATTTGTTTAAAATATACCATACATAACATACCTATAAAATAAATCTGACCACTTGAAATATACCTGTCTATACATAACATTAAAAAAAGAAAAGAAAAAAAGTGCAACCTGACTTCTGCAGCATTTGTAGTGACATGAAGAAAATACTTGATGTTAATGCAGAATCTTATGTAAGACTCAAATCCAATTAAGACTAGAGTTCCTTCTCAGTTATGTGACACTTCTACAACCCCAAAAGGTTGACCAAACTTTGCAAAGTGCTTACTGTGTGAGCGTAGCAGAAATTATTTTTGTAAGATCATTCATATTTATGAAATACTTTGTATACTAAATAGGAAAATATGTACTCCTTACTATGTATTTAATATGCCTGACTTGTTTTCCTGATCACAATGCATTAATCATTCAATATAAATTAAAAACAGAACAATATACCAAACAAAAACTGGTGAGAAATTGTATAGCATTATTTGGGATCCTGTGATCAGGTATAATAATAATAATAAAAATGTTCTGTATAATTCTTGTGAAATTAGTATATTATCTTATTTCAGATTTGTTACCAATGGTGCATTTTAAAATAGTTTCATTAGGTTTTTTTTAGTATTGTTGTCTAAGGCAATTAATTGCCATCAATTGTCTTGTTTTTCAGGGGTCTGCAGCTTAACCTAAATAGTTTTCACTACAAGTATTTTCAGACATTAATGAATAAGGGTAAATGTTTAATTGTATATGCATCAATTCTCTGTCCCTGTTATCTTTCTGACTGCTGTCAGTCAAATAAAGAACCAGAGCAGTAAACCATATGGCAATCATGTGTGTATCAAAGTCACATTGTCAGATGGATTTAGTGGTCTCGGTTCAATTCAGAGTATTTTGTAGTCCACCTCTATAAAGCTTTTGTGAAAGCTGAATCTCAGTTGATAGCAACTAATGGTCAAGATGGAAAATGCCTCCTTTTTCTCATTGGGAGATGGTAATTTAAGATCAGAGTAGGCATGTGTTGGTAAAGCATCATACAGAAAATCTACACCACACATCTGATCCAAAGCCCATTCAAGATAATAGGGGGTTCTCCACTCATATCAATGGACTTTGGATCAGGACCTTAACCTGTCTTACTGCCATATTATGATACTCCCCCTCCCTTTTAAAATCAATACATAAGTCAATCAAGTTGCAATAGAAAATAAACGTTAATGTTTTCATGAATTCCAAGTGGCAGCTATTACAACAAAGCCTGATAGCACCACTGTGGTTAAGGCTGTGTCAGCATTTTCCAGTCTAACCCTCTAATTTCAGGATTTTATAACATTGCTGTAAAATTTTATTCTGGGATGATCCTTGGCATAATGCCTGGAATATTTTTTTAACAAAGTTTTTTAAAAGCATCAGCGCTTCTTTATTTTAAAGAGAGAGACAGTGAGAGACATTTTTCTACTTGCAATTTCAATTTTTTTCCCCTAATTTCTTCATGAGACAAAATGTATGAGGGACATTAGATTTTTTTATATATATATATATAAATGAACAACAGAGTGGTTCATCTTTGAAAAAAAGCTGCTATTACACTTACGCACTAATTTATTTCATTCAAAGTGTCAGAAGGATTTTCTGGATATGGTTACTATGCATGCATATGGTCCTGGCCTAAAAGATTCCTAGTTGCTTGTTGACCCCAATCTCTGCACAGGCTCTGAGGAAAATGTTTTAGTTTATTGTGTCAGAGGCCTTTGGATGAAAGAATCTTAAAGATGCACTGAAAGCTAGAACATAAAAGCAACATCAGCAATCTGAGGACAGTGGGTTGCTGCCTTCTACTCAGTGCTGCACAACTTGGTGGAGGTCTCACAGAACCCTGAGATTTGCCAAGGCAGAAAGCATTTGACCCACACTTCAAGCGTCATCAGAACCTATGTCTCAAATCCTTCTATTGAGAGATGTGCATTAAAAAAAATACTGCATGAATAACTGCAACATTGTGAACATTGTTAAGGGTGACATGTTTGTGGTTGATGTTGATCAGGGTTAACAGAACAACAGTTAAGGTTGATATTCCTCCCTCAACTACATTATAAGTCATCTGTCAGGGGAAATGGACTGTTTAAGAGACGAATTTTGCCATTATGCTTGCATTAGGTAGTTCTGGTAGGTCCCCCTCCAGCAAAGCATTTCATCTTTAATCAGGTGCAATGAGAGTACTCGTGAGTTTAGGAGTAAGCACGTGTTTAAGTCCGTTGTTGGATTAGGGCTTAAATGCATGATACCTTGGGCATTGATTTAAATGGGAGCAGGAGAAGGAGTATTGTTGTATATGTTACATAGTTCACACCTGCTGTAGAACCCTTATGCCTTGGTGATCACTTTGCTCCCATGACTTGCCTGATTGAATTCAACAGGGTCACTGGAATGCATACATACCTACCTGTGCTCGGGGTCACTCAATCTGGACTTTATTTTCTCTCAGTAGTGTTTTACAATATAGTGCAATAGCTAGGCATAGCAGTGTGAGTAAAAAAAAAAATCGGGGTGGTCAACCCATTATGTGTCCTTGATGATGTTGGTTTAAATTGCAACCTGAATGTTAGTTGACTTCCTCCAACATTTAAGGACAGTGTATGTTCCAGGTAACAATTTGGTGGAATGTTCACTCAATTCTAATGCTAGTTTATCCAGGAAAGGCACTTTTCCAGTGTGGCTAAACAACCCAGCCCGTCTTTGCATTATATTGATTTGAGTGGCCATGTTGTTAAAGTAGCTGCCATGACATTCAGGCAGCACTAAAGGAGTGAAGGTGTTAACGTAATTTACAGTGTTCATTGTATTATAAATCAAGTTTACATTTTTAATGAAGTCAATAAAGTGTAATCATTTCTTTGAAAGAGAAATTTTTGTGCAATTTTATCAAAACGCAGTCATTGTAATGAAGGAAGTTGAGTCCAGACACCAACTGACATTTTACATTTAGTTTTCCAGACTGAGAGTAAATAAATCTGAAAGATAATCCAAAAGATAATTTTTGAAGCCATAAGAATGGTGTACATTATAAAAGGCATGGCCTTGTGAATAATGTTAACAAATGTTTGAGTAAACAAACACGTCTAGAAAATGATGGTGGTATAATATCTATAATATTTTTGCATGATTTGTACATTGCTATTGTATGAAATGAGCGCAGTAGGATTTTTTAAATTTTTTTGTTTTATTTAATTTTATTTTGCATCCAAAGAGTTGGGAAGGAAATATGACAAGAATGTATTTATAATCACTCTATTTTGAAATAAAGCAAAGAAAACAAAATGTATTGTTTTTACCCTGCTTTGATCATTACTATTTTTAGATTAGTTTATAATACAAAATAGAGTTCACTTATAATATCCAGTATAATGTAAAATTCAGAAAAAAATGTTTCAGTGACCTTTGTTTGCTTTCAACAACATCAAGATATTAGAGAGAATTTATTTAAAAGATTTGTATTGAAATATTAATAAAATTGTTTGGTACAATCATATTTCTGAAACTAGACTTTGTTAAATGCCTAACATTTGAGTTTGTTTTCAGAAGAGAGAAACTCTAAACTAGTTAGACATTATTTTATATTGATTAATATTTGGGCAAATATTTAAAAATATTTATCCCCCTATCCAATGTTTAGATCAAATCTACTTTCCTTACTCATCCAAATAGTCTCAACTGAAGTCAAATGGGACTGTTTGCATTAGTAACATGAGCCCCAAATAGCTGCTAGTCAGTTTCTGGTGTCTTCCACATTGAAATGCCTGGAAGAACAATCATACAATGTTAAGGACATTTGTCTTGACCTTGATCCCCTTTCATTAATCAGTTTGTATAAGACAATTTTGCAAAGGATCAAAATTAATTTATGTTTAATTAATTCTGTCCACTGGCCTTTCCTGAATCTTAGAAGCATTTGTAGATGAAAGTCAAGACAAGACCCTCAGTTAGTTTAGGCTCCAAATTTAGATTTTATATTAAAAATGTTTTGCAAATCTTAATAAAAATCTTCATGTAAAACTAGATTAAACATTCCCCCACAGTCCTAGATTAAACATACAGCATGGAAGTCGTGTAAGGAAATCAAAGAGTGATACAGACTAAGAAATTAGGACTTAATGCTGATTTTTTTTCCATTGTACAACAGCAGTGAAACCTAAAGAGTGAACCAAAAGCATATGGGTGAAAACTTTAGGCCTAGTCATGCAACCAATAGGCATTCCTTCTGAATAAAAAACTTGAAGCATAAGTACTTTTTGAAAATTATTTCATTTGCAGTTTTGATGGTGTTTTTATAATACAGATACATACAGTTGTTTTCTAAAAATAGAGGCTTGTTAAGTTGATGGCATGCCCTTCGTATATCTTGCATTGGCAGTACTGTATTTTTAACTTCAATTCAAATTTACAAAACACATTTTGCAGTGACAGATACTGTACTGAAAAATAAAATTAGAAAAACAACTTTCAGGGATAAAATCTTCTCACAGATACACTAGTGTGAATGTGAAGTATCTCCGCTGACTTTACTGGAGTTTACCTTGATGAATATGAAAACAGAAATCAGTTCTGGAATTGCAAGGGCTGGATTCAGCTCCCATGAAGTCAGTGGGGAGTTTAGTCATCGCTTTTAACTGGAACATGTTCAATCCCTAGAAGAAAGACAGCATGATCTTGATTCTGCTGCCATTAAATCAGTGGCAAAGCTAAAATTAAATTCACTAAGGCCTGGTCTACACTATAAAGTATCGAAATAAGATACATATGTAGCTGGAGTTGTGTATCTTATATTGCATTTCCATGACATCCACACAGAAGAAGGCCGACGGGAGCAAACACTCCCATCGACTTCCCTTACTCCTTATGAGGAACAGTAGTACTATCACAGAGAGAGCATCAAGAGGCTTTGAGTTCAATCTAGCAGGTCTATGGTACACCCACCAACTCAAACCCCAGAAGATCGACTGAGGCAGTGTCGATTTTCTGTGTAGTGTACACATGTCTTAAGGGCAATATTGAATCTAGTATGGGCTTGGTCCCATGCCTGTCAAAGGCGGTGACAAAACTCCCAATGATTTACACTCTGCGAGACATTGTGTAATAATGTGGATGACCAAACAGGTTAGTTTGCTGGGTTTAATCCCTACATTTAATATTTATTATGCCTTTCCTATCATAACATTTTCCCCAGGATATCTACACTACCAACATGTAGTTGAAGGGTAATAGATATTTAATAATAATACAACCCCAAACACCTAAAATATTCAAATGCTGAACCTGGAGTTGATAACAATGTTATGGATACCAGTAACCCTTTGATCATAACTGTGCTCCTCCTGAGCTAAATAAGGGCCTTATGAAAATATCTTTACTTTAATAGTGATTTTTCATAGTGATTAATAATATTTAACCCTGTTTTCAGTATTGGATGAAAGCAGTGCATTTTGAGTAGTTTGCTATCTATGAAAATATCAATTCTTACTCACGAATGCCAGTGCTCTAGTCTATTGATTTTTCAATCAGTTTATATAAAGTATGTAGGAAGTTAATACTGAATAATTTCTCCAAGCCACGAACATATATAGGGCAAGGACAAAGAGACTTATCTTTTTGTTTGAGACCCAATTTATATTGACTATGAATAGTTCAAATATAAATAGGCCAGTTCCTCAGCTTGTATAAATCAGCTTCAAGCGGCTGCTACAGTTCACACTTTCTAAGCAGCTGGCCTGAAGGTCCCTGTTTAGCCCGCAACAATGAGTGACTGAAATGGAGCTTTGTCCGCCTCTTGTACACATACCAAAACAAATAATTCCAAAGGGCTGTCCAAAAGCATTTCATGTAATCACTAAATCGTATGAGTTGTCCAGAAATGTGACCTCCTATTTGTCAGGGTACCCTTCCCTAAACCACCTCCATTTTTATCAAGCATCTATTCCAATTCTGTGCCATTCAGTGTTTGTCTAGATCAGTGATGTCCCATTGGGGTTCTATGCATGGCCCACAAAACAATTTGTTTTCCATTGCCCATGTACAGGACTGCCAGACTGCTGGTTTTTGTCTGCATAGTTTTTTTCCCCCGCCTCCACTGGTATTACAAAAGACGCATGCATGAAAGCCAGGACATATGGGGTGAGGTGTGTGCTCACTGATTGGGTATAGAAGTGGTAACAACATTGTGTACAAAGTGCTGCTGGAGTTCAATCGCACACCCTGCAAATTCTAGGTACACAAGTGCAGTTAGCAAAACTACCCTATCCCAGGAGACTGTCTTGGTTACGATAATCTTGCAGCCCACTGAGATGAAAGAGGGCCACTCACGCAGCCCACGCACTAGCCTAGGTTGCCTTTCACTGGTCTAGACAATTTCTAGAGAGCCACTGGCTTGTGTTTCACCCATAATCAATTTGAAAAAATAATGCAAGTTGTAGTGGACTTGCCTCTGGATAGTTACAGAGACCTATCAGATGATGGATGATGCAAAAATTGGCAAAAACCACTTATGAAAAGGAGCTGGTATTAACTTCCCCCTATGAGAACATTCATGTTGAGCCTGTGAAGTCCAAATATTCTTAAGTTCGTGATTTCTTGGGAATATAAGTGGTAGACAGAGCTAGTTGGCAGTTCAATACCTCCACAGATCAACTGTCAGGCTACCTCTAGACTGAAAGCCTCTTTCAAAAGAGGCTTTTTTGAAAGATACTTTCGAAAAAGCCTCTTTCGAAAAAGAGCATCTAGACTACAACCAGTACTTTCGAAAAAGCAAGCCTCTTTTATGAAAGAGAGTACCAGGCCGTCAGGATGCTCTCTTTTGAAAAAGCACAGTTTGCATTACATAGTTCCTTTTTTCGAAAGAGCACTTTTGAAAAAAGGCATTCTTCCTCATAAAACGAAGTTTTCCATGGTCGAAAAAATGCCGCATTCTTTCAATTTACTTTCGAAAGAACGCAGCAGCAGTCTAGATGCAGGTGAAGTTTTTTCGAAAAAAGGACACTTTTTTCGAAAAAACCCTGTAGTCCAGACACACCCTTACTCTGCCTCTAACATCCATAGACACAGAAAGTAATTTATTTGGAAGGGGATTTGTATTGTGGAGTGAGAAGAAGTGATCTAGCCCTTTGAGACCAACCAATCAAACTGGGAGTTAAATCATATCCATATGGATCTATTGGTAGGCTTTACTCCTTGGTTTGGTGCCATTTGAAGGTCAGGAGTGCTGGGCAAATGTTTATATTAATATTGCCTTTCTGCATCATATTCATTTCCATATGTGCATTTTATTTGCATGTGGGTACCTGGATGGTTTCAGGTCCAATGTTTGTTTGCCAAAATAGCAGAGAGAATGTATTTTTCAGGTGTTTTCCCACTCAGATCTGGACATGAACCAAAGCCCTATAAATATATCTCAATAGGGAGAGTAACAAAGTGCAACACTTTCTGACAGATTTTGCAGATCACTCATTGCGAGAAACTGCGGGAAACAATGTATTGTACAGCCGATTTCCTTGCTTCCTGGCAGGATTTCATAGATTGTGAGTCCCTATCTGCATGGTATTTTTTCTTGTCTATTGTATACAAACCTTAGGTTGCTGGTGGTTATTTTGCAGTTTGTACACAAAAATAATTTTGGAGAAAAACAACTCCAGCCCTTCCCCCCTCGAAAAAAAAAATCTAAACCCTCATCTATAATGGTCTTTAAATAAAAACAAAATATTTCAGATTTGCCTTTTCCAATATATATGTAGAAAAATACAGAGGGTCGAGGAATGGCTGAACTAGTGAATAATTACCTATATTTCGAGTATTTTGTTAACAAAGAGAAAAACTGGTATTTGATTGTCCTTATAGATTTGTTTTTTCACTTCATGGGCTAAATTCTGCCCTTTGTTGCAGAATTTATAAGCCAGTAGGACTGCGCATGTGCAATTGTGGGTGGTGTTAATTTGCATATGTAAGTCTTCTTAACGTCCTCCTTTTGCCTTGAAATTACATATGAAATGTTGCACATTCTCATCTTCCATTGACTTCAGTGGGAGTTGAGAGCATTTAGCACCCACTTAGGATTGGTTTCTGGAGTCTGATCCTGGGGGAAGAAGTATCTGTGAAATCTGTGGAATTGCTTGTGTGAGTAAAAACTATCCCTACACCAGTAGAGGTTTTTTTTCAGGATCAGGCCCACTGTAAAGGTGTATACTATCCCTTTAATGGCCAGGCTGGAGCCAAGAACCAAGGCAGCCTGATGTAATCAAACCTTGGTGCCTTGCTACTTGAAGGACTAGATGATGTTCGAGTATAATGAGTTCTCTCAGGCTCCAGTAGATAAACCAGACCATACTCAGAGATTTTGTTTCGTGGCCTTTAAGTGGAGGAATGCTGAACCCAGGTGCCATGGTGAGGCGTTTATAAACTTTTTTTGTTACAATTGCTTCTTCCCTGAGAACTGTTGCTAGTTTATTGTGGCTTCTCATCAGGGATCTTTTGAAAGTGAACATATTGATGCCCCTATAGGGGGAAATCAAGGTGGGTCACATTTGCAAGGCCGCACTAGACTGCAAAGGGTTGGAGGGGATGTATCTTTTACACCTAAATAAATGGAAATGATCATTTTAAATACTGACTGGTGCATGGATTCCTTCATAATTTTTTTGCTTACTCCACTGCATGTTGCCTTGGATTGTGGCAGGCTAGCAATATAAGGGCTTGTTTTTGCAGGTTTCCTTCTAACTGACATTTCTAATATGAAGACTGTCAACCATCACCTTTGACCTTTTGCGGTGGCAAAGGAGTTGGAAGACATCCACTCTTCTTTGGAAACCAGTCCACCTGGTAATGGTTTCTGACATTTCTCTTTTTCTTCTTCCTGGTTTGCTTGCGATCTCATCTGATCGTATGGGGTCTGGAATTGGAATGCAATTGGTGAGCAATGTATGCTGAGAAAGAGGTTATTTTCTTCAACAGGTTCTCAAGCAACTGGGATCTCCTTTGACATTAATCAGTCTTATCACCCCATTGTTTGCAGTTCTGGTTATCATGCTATTTTTTTAACAGAGGCAGTCATTACTCTTGGGAATAGTCCTAGCGAAGTCAGTCGGACTGCATGCTGTGGAGAGGGCTACAGTACGGAGCCCAAGAGTAAGCAATACGGAGCCAATAGATAATCTCTCCACACGCATGAAGCCTTAAAAAGTAGATCACAAGCAGCATCTTCATGAGTAATTTATATTTCAAGACCTCTTTTGATTTGATGAAAATGTCCTGTACATCAAAAGAAAATACTGTAGTGTGCAGAGAGTGGTTTGAATGAGCCGGTATTAGGAGGAAAGTCCTTATCCTGTGGGCTTTATGCAGGCAAACCTTCCATTTAAGCTAGAGGAGCTTTGCCTCCTAGGCAGACTCCCCAATATCACATGAGTTTGGAGTGGCTGGAGTTGCAGTAATGTTACATAGAGTGTTATTAGCATGCTTTTTGTGGAGTTGCATGGTCGACCAGGAAGTCAAGAGTTCTAATCCCGAGCGCTCACACATGTGTTTCCTGATATTTGGGCAAGACATTTAAACACTCCTCTTCCAGGGCCGCATTATGACTTTCTTGGGCCCTAGGCACTTTTGCCTTCGTGGGCCCCTTCCTCCATAAAAAAAAAATATTAAAAATGATTTTTGATATAACTTTAAATACTTCAATATTTTTTTTTTCTGTTTTAGGCAAAATTTAATAGATTTTCGTGGGCCCTAAAAGTTTCATTTTTTTCTGATGTGAGAAAAAAATTAAAACATTTTCTTCGACCCTAAAAGTTCATTTTTTTTCTTCTGCTTTTAAAAGAAATTAAAACATTTTCGTGGGCCCCTAAAAATATCGTGGGCCCTAACCACTGTGCCTACTGTGCCTAATGGATAAGTCGGCTCTGTCCTCCTCAACATGTCTATCTGAATCCGTGGCTAGTAGTGAGGCTTACACACAAGAAAGGTCACTTTGGGAGGATTCCTCTGGATTTATAATGCAATTTCAAGGTGAAAACAGTAAATAAAGGATAAATATTATCAGCATACAGAACATTTAATAGGAGCAATACCAGGGACTGCTGGTGCAGGATCATGGCAGAAACCATTCAGCAGGTCTTCAGGGTTGGCATCTTCTACCTCTTCATTTTCCACAGTCCATCCACCTGTGGTATACACTCATGGGAACAACCTGCCCCCCTAGATTCAAACCAGATATAGATAAGGTTTTCTTGTTGTATTGATTAGGTTTGGTTTTCTGCGGTGCAGCTGTTATCAGTCCTGGTACTTGCAAGAGATAATGATTTGCTTCTTCTGTTGCAAAGCTTAGTTTATACGAATGTGCAGACTGAATTGTATGAAAGACTCTGAATGATTCTGAGAGCTATTTATTGTCCATTCTGCAATATCATGGATAAAGTGAAAATGTCCATCTTTGGGAAGGTCACGTGCAGACACATAGAGACATGTTTTGATCCCAAATCCTGACTGACTGATGCCTGGATAACATGCAATTGCAGTGTTTCCTATTCTTTGTAGTAGAAGGCATTACATGTGTTTATCTGGCTGATACTTTTTGTTTCTGAGACTTAATGCTGTGATTCTCAGTAGTACATTTAGGAAGAGGGCTTTGGATTTTTCCACCCTTTAATGTAGCAGTGATTTCTTTTTATATTTCCAGACCATAAAGAAGAACAATTCTGTGCAGGAAAAAAAAATCCACTTTGTATAACGTACTGAAGATGGCACTGTAGTAACAACTTCACACTGTAAAGGATAAGATATGCCCATGTTTGTTGCTGGGATTTATGACTTGTAATTTATTTATTTAGCTCAGCAAATATAATACCAAAGGTCAGTTTAATGTAGCTGTACCTGACATTGCTACTATAATTAAAACTGCATCAGTGTTTCCCTTATTGAGACCTATTTGCAAGGGGACTACAACACAGCTATAAATATGGGGATTGACTTATAGCTGATCATACAATATCTTATTTGGCACTTATTTTGCAGGTGTAGGAGAGTACCACCATGAAGCCCTATAGACATATCAGTGGATCCATGCATTGATGCAGGAGATCCACATACGCACATCTGATTATAAGAGACGGACCTACAATATTACCATAATCGTGTCAACTCTACAAAACACTTAGGGTATGTCTACACTACCACCCTAGTTCGAACTAGGGTGACAATGTAGGCAACCGGAGTTGCAAATGAAGCCCGGGATTTGAATTTCCCGGGCTTCATTTGCATAAAGCCGGGCGCCGCCATTTTTAAATGTCCGCTAGTGTGGACTCCGCTAGTGCGGACTCGTGAAACGAGGAGTAACGGTAGTTCAGACTAAGAAGCCTAGTCCGAACTACCTAGTCCATGCTGCGTGGCTACACGCAGCACGGACTAGGTAGTTCGGACTAGGTTTCCTAGTCCGAACTACCGTTATTCCTCGTTTCACGAGTCCGCACTAGTGGACATTTACAAATGGCGGCGCCTGGCTTTATGCAAATGAAGCCTGGGAAATTCAAATCACGGGCTTCATTTGCAACTCCGGTTGCCTACATTACCACCCTAGTTCAAACTAGGGTGGTAGTGTAGACATACCCTTAGAATGTAGCTAGTTTGGGTTTCTTGTTTCATTTATATAAATAGATTAAAAAGTTTCAGTTTAAAAAAATGAATGGGAGAAGTTCTTAGAATCCATAATTTGGTGAAATGGTATTTGGGGCTTGAGAGGGAAATATAAGCTGATACTAAACTAATGAGACCTGGGTAGGGCCATAGGCCAAACACTGAAATCTTTAGTCATTTCTATACAATCCCTTAGTCAACATTCTCACTCAACTCAGGTGGGACTTTCGCTTGGGTTAGGACTGTGTGAACACTGAGTAATTGGACCCATGTGCAGTAATTATTTTCCACAGCTACTTCCCCTGCACATCTCCAAGCATAGTTATCTATTTAATGGGGACCTGTTTTCTTATGGGGCCGAATCCCCCTTGCCTTGGCTCATGTGAAGTCATTAGTCTGGTTTTCTGAGCAAAGCTAGCAGAGTTTCACTTTTTTATTTTTTGGAGACATAATTCAAGATTAAAAACCTCATTTCCACAACAGAAAGGAACTGTCCCAAAGGATCTAATATGGTCTGTCAGGAAGCCAGTTCTATGTCTGTTTAAAAACACCTTGCTTACATGCTAGATTGCAAAAAGGAAGTCTCTCCTGTCCATGCTCATGCACTTCTGTGATGGATTGTTCTTTTTCTAAAGGCTGTCATAGGACCAGCTAGCTGGCACGTTGCTTTAAAGCACCATGCAGGAGGCCCAGATTTGACTACCCAGATCCTCCAGCCATTGAAGTCAGTAGGAGTCTTTCCATTTATCTCCTTGTGTTTTTCCACTAGGCCTTTCCTGGTGCTGACAAGGCCTCTTGCAGAAGCAACCCCCAGAGTGGTGGGAGGCAAGGAAAATAGTACTTTGCGTCACTTGACATGACTCCTCTGATCAATTAATGAGCAGTGTGAGTCTCCCAAGATAGTCAGAGCTACTGTTCCTTTGTGGGAAGAATGATGGACGGGTAGGGCGTGGGGAGAGCTGTTACATGAGAGATTTGCAGAGGAGATACAAGCACAAAAGCGCACCAGTGGGAAGCAAAACAGAGCTTTACTGCAGGAAGACAGAGACAGTCACTTTGTGTCACTCGTGTCTCCTTAACGCCCTTAGGCAGGGCTCTTCCTTCCTGCGCAGAAGTCTTCCCAGCCTGGATAAGGCCTTGTCTATGCTCCCATGGGCTGTCCACCTAATTTACTAGTATACTAGACACAATACATTGACTCTGACTGGATCGATTGCTGCCTATTCATCCAGTCTGTAGTAAAGACATGCCTTTAGCTTTGATCCCTCTTTGTATTGCACTTCTCTTCAGGCTCAATTGTTCACCCAATAAGGGTGTAAAGTCCCTAGCTCTTGTGGAAGGGTCCCATCAGTTTCAACCTTTGCTGTCCTTCCATGTATCACTTCTTGCCAGTTCAGGTTTTCTTGTCCCATGCCTTCTCATCCTTCCCAGAGTCACTCTGCTGGCGTGCCTAATGAACAGCTCTCAACTTATACCTCCACTTTTGTCTTTTCCATTGAACAAAAATATCCATGTTTCTCTGTTTCAAACAATGGTCTAGAAGACAACTAGGTCTAGATGCTACATAAACAAACACCTGTGCCAAAGGTACGGGCACATTCTTTTCTGGCCTTGCAGGAACAGGACTCATTGTGCTAGTATCTAAACTCCGTGCTCTTATTCTCACAGAACAAAAGACAAAATTAAAGTTTCCCGACATTTCCCCCCAAATGGGGCCTGAGTCTGACCTTAAACCCGGTAAATCAGCAGTAGTGGAGCTTCTCCTAAGGAAAACTGATGGAAGAAGCAAAATCAGGCTGCATGACTTGTACTTCCTTCCTAAGTCTGACAAATTTATTCCAGTCAGCTTTCCTTTATGCGTCTCGCATACAACATGTATCACAGACACACAAAATGGCGGAGCTAATAAGGCAAGATAAAGACAGTCAATTGCCATCTTCATCTTCACAGCACGAGTTGCTATGTTAGAGAGACAGTGCGAGACAGAAATGGAACAGTTTGTGACTCTTGGCTATATGTAGGAAAGGCTGTTCTGTAGCATGGGACTGAAAACGGAGACATCTGAGGAACTGAGAGTACTGCAGACTGGAGAGCCAGTGGGTCAGGGAGACAGAATAGTTTTCACAATGGCCATTCTGATGTATACAGTTTAAGGTGGCAGTGCCATCTCCTCAGGCTGCCTTCTCCACTGCTTGTGCTTCTGGGCCTGCTCCAGAAGCAGAAAAGGGGATTAGTTACCTTGTCTGCCTAGATTCCTGAGTAACTCGGCATCCTCAACAATGGGAAGCTGGGTCCAGAAAGGTGTGGTACTTACTTTTTTTAGAGTTGAGCACTGTTGCACACATATGCCCCCATGTCTGGCTGTGTGTGTATTTTCCTCTTTAACAGACAGCTTTACATTTTCATTTAGACCAGCTTATTAATAGGATCACATCTACCTAATGTAATACAGGTTGGACCTCTCTAGTCTGGCACCCTCGGGACCTGACTGGTCCCAGAAGAGGGATTTTGCTGGACCAGGGAAGGTCATATCTGGCTCCCCCAACTTCTGGCCCCCCAGCCCTGGATCGGCTGTCCCCTCCCCCACCATCACTGGTGTTGCTGCCCTGCTGCTCCCCACTTCTGTGATATGCCAGGCAGCCCAGTTCCCAGTGCACCAGACTCCTGCTGGGCTCCCACCAAACAGCTCAGCCAGGGTATGCCAAGCTTTTGGTCCTGCTGGGCAGCCCTGCTGGGGCACACCAGGCTCCCGGTCTCCCAGCTCAGCTGGGGCACGTTGGACTCCTGGCCCCACCGGGCAGCCTGGCTGAGTTGTGTCTGGCAGCCCAGCTGCCAGTCCTCCATGGGACTCTGTTCCTGAAACATCCGTGGTTGTTGCTGGTCCAGGAAGTCTTGGTTTACAGTGGTTCAACCTGTATATTCAATTTTCTAAACATAGTTAGCATTTTCATGGACCTGAGTGGTCCAAAATTCAGAAGACAAGTGGTTACAAACTAAATAATATTGTTTATGAAACACAGGAAGTTTTGGGTGAAAAACAGTAAACTCTATAAACAAAGTGGGATTTGTTACACGGTATGCACTGATGTAAACTTTCCAAGCCTTCGGGAAGGCCCTACTTGACACCTTTAATATTTAATTCTTTTCTAATTAACTAATGAGAATGCTGCTGGTTGAGGGACCGTTGTCTATTAGAAGCTTTTTGAAAGGACTGACATATTTCTATTTCTCTCCCTCTTTCTTTCAAAGGTATTTATAGCCAGCTATCGGAAGGTAAAACTTATGAAAAAAACAGTCATGTGTAAATGTATCATCTCATTTGAGTGAAAGTTCGATACCAAACTGTCAGCGTATGTGTCATACAGAAGGAATTGTTATGATTATTTTTAAGCTGCCAACCCCCCCAGCCATTCACAGATTTCCCCCCAATTTGACAATATTATCTCTGGTGGGGGATGTGAGAAAGAGAGAGGGAGATCCTAATCGCGGGGTGCAGAAAGGGGAAATGACCCCCTCTTTTCAGCATTATTAACATCTCCCCTGGAATGCGCTAGATTTTCTGCAGAGTGTGGGGGCTGACTGGGGTGAGAGGAGACGAGGGTAGCAGGACAAATGCTTTCATGCATCATCCCCTTCCGGCCCTTATTCTGCAAAGCACTTAATCATGTGCTTAACTTCAAGCATGTGCTTAGGTCCTTAGAACATGCTTGAAGTTAAGCACATGATTAAGTGCTTTGCTGAACAGGAGGCTGTAGTCTGGACCTACTTGAGTGGTCCAAAATTCAGAAGAAAAGTGGAATTCCTGCCGAAATCAAAACGGATAGTGTCAGTGTTAACCGTAGTGCTCTTCCACTTTGAGATGGAGGACACTCCTTGAGAGAGGCGGGGTGACAGCAGTTTTCAGGGGTGCCGTGTTTTCATACAGGCAAAGGAGAAGTTCTAAAGCACAGGTCTTCCAGATGCTCTGGGAGATGCCTGGGAATTCATGGTTTTGGTGAACAACACTCCCACACCACTCTACGGGAAGTAGAAGGGTAAGCCTCATCCTCTCCTCAAAGAAATGAGCCAGAGGAAACTGCAACAAAATCCTGTCACCTACCAGGAATGATCCTAGTGCCAAAATAATAGAAAATTTCTCCATTCTGGATGAGCCATTTGCCCATCCCTCAGCAACATGCTGTGTGAAGAATGTGGAATCAGGGAGCTATTCCTTTATCATCATGCTGTATGACCTCTGCTGGAGTGTATCTGACATGAAACTATCCTCTTCTTTTGTCAGCTGGCTCTGATCATTCCACAGAAGATACTGGCTCATGCATACTACTGGAAGGTGTGTAAAGCTGTTCTCAGCAGTTAAAGGTCATTGATTTCCAGACTGGGTGGTTGGAAGAATATATAGACTATTATTGTTAGGATATGGATACACATATTGTACAGAATAAATTATCTGACTATGTTTATTAGCACGCATCACTAAGTACCTAAGAGTATCTTCAAAGATATTTAGGCATCTAACATACCCATTTATTTCAATGGGACGTAGGTATCCCTAGGGCCAGAGTCTGCAAGTCATTGAGTTTATATCTTTGCAAATTACTATATTCTTGGAAAATATTTAGCAATGGTTTATATAACCAAATGCAGCTTTTAATTGTTATCTTAGAAGCACAGCTCCTACTATGCACTTTTAAGGGAAACAATTAGACAATTTCCAATTGCACAAATACTTAAAAGAATGTTTAAGAAAATATTTGAATGCTACCAATTCTGTTATCTAAGCCCAGGTACCTGAGTGATGGGTTTGGTGTAAGAACCTGTAAAGACAGATTAGTGACTATAGGGGTCCTATGTAAAAATCATATGTATTTGAAGAAAGAAGGCCAATTTTTTCTTGAATGTGATTTACCCTTCTTTTAACATCGTCTTGTTTCTCTAATGTGTTATTAATGATCACTTTATTCAAGGTCTAGATTATATTCCAATATTTTCTGTGTTGTTATTTGTGTGTTCAGTACTTTGTGTATTACTGTGTTTAGTGCTGAATTCCAGGCTGCAAAATCAAATACTACCTTAAAAGTAGTATGAGAAGGAGAGAGATTTCAGAGTTTGAGTATGAGCAACATTTCCACCGCAGGAACAAAAATGTCTTGCCTCAAATAGAAAGTTTTCCTAAGGCATATCAATGATATGAGGTATGTTACAATACAGTCCTGAATCTATCATTGTATTTTGCAGCAAAGATGCTGTACAGATCATCTCCAGCCCAAGAGAAAACAGAGCAATTTGCAAAATTGGGTGCAAGTGGAAAAAATTTACGTCTGTGCTGAGATCTAGCATGAGTGATGTGTGGGGTAATGATGGTTCTCTGAAATACTTTCTAACTCATAACCACATGTTCTAATATTGCTATGTAAGCAAACTGCTGATCCTTGCTATGTAGGTGTAATGAGGAACTTCATCTCTTTTTCATGTTATGGGAAAGCTGGAGGAAAATTTTTCAAAATTCCAGGATAATAAATCACAAAACTATTTCCTTCCCAACTCCCATCTGGTGTTAGTGGTAGAATAGTTTGCCAACACTAATCACATTCTAAGTCTATAGGATAGTCCAAAAACCCCTCAAGAAATGCAAGCTTTTTCTATTAAATTCACACATCTATGCAGAGGAAAGCAGCCATGCTGTTATCTTGTAAGATGATACAATACCTGTTTTCCTCTGCTGCCAGAAGGAACCTGGACATACCACCCCTTTCCTTTCTGTCCTCGTGGGATAGGCTAGTGCTAGTATTAGTACTAACTTTGAGCTTCCTCTCCATTCACCAAAACCTCTGTGGCTGTGACATCAAAGCAGTTGCTTTGTGGAGGATGTAGGATGGAGGAGAAGGTCTGGAGTGTGCATTTATTAAAGATAGACATGAAGTGGCTTATACTGGTGGATGAAAAAACTATGCTGAAATGTAATTAAGGTTAAGTACAGCACCATTACTTATGTGTAAAAGAAATAGGGCTGTAGAAATGATCAGAAACATAAGTCAATACAGACAACATAATATAACCTAAGTAATGGATTTAGCAGGATTTCCTGCTTTAAGTGGAAAAAACTGAACTCAACCTTAACTATTGAACTGCAGCCAACATGTCTATAATATTATAGCCAGATTCTCAGCTTGTATAAATCGGTGGAGCTCAGCTGACATCACTGGAGTGAGGTTGATTTACATAAGATAAGAATCTGGATCCCGCTGTGTAATTGGAGGCTTTGTAAATTTAAAGGGCTTAACTCCCAAGTGAATGCATCTACCAAAATAAATTGTGCTTGGATCTCAAGATGGTTTACCAGGTAGCATAATGGTGGGATGTAGATGGACATAAATGGAGAGGTACTAATCTGTCCTCTCTGTTTCAGTGATACACATACATACTGGGATAAAAGAGTCTGTAGCAGTCACATTAATCTCTTATGCACTTCTACTCCTCTTGGGCTAGGTCTATTCTGGACCTGGAAGGTTGGCTTAAGGTACAGAACTCCAGCTACACAAAATGTAGTTGGCTTACCTTAAGCCAAGCTGCGGCAGCATCCACACTTCAAGAGGCCAATGGGAGCAAATGCTTCTGTCAGCTTCTCCTACTCATCCCAAAAGGAGGAGTACCAGATGCACTATACTAGACCCACTAAATCGAACGCTAGAAGATTGACCTCCAGAGCATCGATCTTCCAGTGAATGTGGATGTGCCCTTGGGACAGTATCCAAATGTCACTGAAGTCAGCTGGAGTTTGAGAAGAGTAGGCCTTGAGGCCGGCCTTGGGCATTTACAGCTGCTGCTATCTAAGCCAACTGTAAAGAAGCAGGATACAAAACTCACAAATCTTTTTGATATATGTGTAACCAAGGCTCTGTGAGGGGTGGGTAAGACCCATTGTTTACAATGTCTAGTCCAGCGTTCTGAGGCCTGGAAATCACATTATTGAGACTACTAGTTCTGCAGAACATGAAAATAAAATTGCCGCTTTACTCCTCATTTATGAAATTTTGCACTAGTGGTCAGAGCCGTAATGTTCTTTGATGGTGAATTTCATGTTTAATGTCAGTACAGGGGCAATGAAGCAAAGACAGCACTGGTTTACAATCATGTCATTATTCAGTACCTGCTTTTTTCTTAGTCATTTCTGGAAATAGGTTGAAGTGGTTGTTAAAAGAGTAGTTTTGGAAGTGCAGGCAATAACGACTAGAGGTTTCTTTATTATAGACTCTTTCCCCTAAAATGCTATTGTAAAGCAAAATAAGCACATATCACTCCTGCACCCTCCTATTTGAACAAAAGTCTTCCAATTCCTACACACACAATAAGCTTTTCTAAGAGTCCTTCATATTTAGTGCTAGCTTTTCTAGCCCTTTTTCCCCCTCCAGCTTCCTCAAACAGAATTACTAATATTAGGATCAACACAATAATAATCTTGTCCTTTCTAATTCAAGTTGATGTTGTCACAATTTCTACTCACCACACTTAAATCTTAATCATTCCATTTAAATCTAGACTTAGCAAATATTGTCCAGTTAGGGCTCTGTGCAGCTTTGACAAAAAATTACAACTACAGTCAGGGCCAGATTATCCATGAGGCAAAGTAGGCACAGGACCTAGGGCCTACAAAAAATGTAGGACTTAAAAAAATTCATTATTTTTTTTTTTAAAAAGTATGATGTTTTTCTATTGTAAAGCAGTTAGGTTGCTTTTGTAGATAAGGATTATGTGGGTAGGCCTACCTCATGACATTTGCATGATTACATTTTAAAGAATGTTTACATAGGTGTTAATGGCTTAAGTATGGAAAGAAAAGGATTCTTTTAATATATTTGTTGGAGTGCTGTAGATATCTGAAGACTGACCTTTATTTTTTTTAAATATCCTGTGTAACAATTAATACACAGTAAATTATTAAAACTGGAAGAACTTTGCCAGGGAACCTGTTTATTTATTTAGCCTTTCAATTACAGTTGTATTCCAGACAAGTGATTTCCATTAAATTTTAGAATTTGTTTGGGGAGAGCCATTAAGGCCAGATCTTTCCTCTGTGATATAGTTCTGGCTCTTATGAATCAATGGGTGTACTAGATGTGATGCTAGGATGCAGTCTGAATTGCAAGATCTTTAAAAAACAGATCTTACAAACTCTGAAGCCGTGTGTTAAAGTGCTACTCTGCAGCTTCTACTCTTTGAGTTGGTGACATACACACTGTGAAAGTTTCAAACAAGGATAACTTTTATCTGCATTTAAAGGTATCTGTTTCACTTGTATAGAGATCCTAAACATTCATTTAAAATGCCCATCACCAACCACCTGATATTTTACATCCCTTCCTATTTTTACATTGGTTGCTTTATTTGCTTTCAGTGTTGGTTTAATTATTTATTTTTACTATTATATATTTGTGTACCATTAATCAAATTAGAAGAGCATGACTGTTTCCAGTTGACTCATAGATTGCCTTAATACCTTAAAGCTGAGCTATGTGTGGATAATACGCGTTTTGGCGTGTTTATTAGCTTGAGTTGTTAGAAAGGATGATAAAATATATATAGTCCCAGGATACTGTCAATTTTCTTTTTATTTGATATTAAATAAACATCCTAAGCATTGCTCCTTGTTAATTTTCCCTTGTTTTAAAATTTTTGTCTTCCATACCTATGAGCTGTTTAAAATATATATTTATTCCCAGTTTTTTTGTTTGTACTGGCGGTTCACATAAGAAAATTTAACCTGCCCAAAGAAAGAAAATGTTAGAGGGAACACTGCTTATTACTACAGTATTTGCATTTCACAATTGTGTTTCAGAAATGTTAGGGCACTACTACACACTGTTTCTGGCAGGAATGCATGGGCAGCATCAGCCAATGCACTGTTATTTTGTAAATGATGTTGAGTGAACTTGAGACACAATGTTGCCAAGTTATCGGCTCTGCGGCACAATGCATTGCTCTGTGGATTGTAAAGTAGTAGAGGTGGCAACATCACCTTAATTTTCTCTTTATCAGCTGATTAACTCTCAGGCGAATCCTAAGTATAACGTTAGTATTCAACAAAATGGCTATTATTTTAGAATAAAGTACCATGAGTTTCTCACATGGTGTGCCACTTTCAAGAGCAAAAATGAAAGTGGGTGATATTAGGTGTGTAGGTGATAGGGTATTTCTCCTTTATATATTTCTATATAGTCTAATTTAAGAACCTACAATTATGAGGGAGCCTAGGGCCTACAAAGAGCTTAATCGTGCCATGACTACAGTGCCTCAGATTTCAGGATCACTGAAAATGCCCTGAAGCGTAAAAAAATATAGTGTCCAATTTGCAATTGTACAGAAATCTTGCTAAAAACTTATTGCCTTTAAAAAAAAAAGAAAAAATGCTTCGTTGGTGAAAATTTTGTTTTTTGTCAAAGATGTTTGGGTTTTTGTTTAAAACCCCAAATCCTTTTTTTTGTTTGTTTGTTTTTGTGTTGTTTGCAACGGTTGCAAATCAATATTTGTTACTTTACAATAATTGAGATCCAAATTAATGTGGCTCTCATATCACTGCTCAGAACTTTTCATCATTTGTTTTCTGTAAATCTACTTCCAGCATTTACTGGCAAAAAAGACAATGCCACCTTTCAGTGGCTGAAAACCAAAAGAATTCACAACTTTGAGTATTCTCAAAATATTCTGTGAAAAAAATGATGAATGAGGAATGTTTTGTATTCAGAATATTTTGCAGGGACAAAAATCAATGTGCAGTTATACTTTTGAATATATAGAACAACTCTATTGACTTCCTGAATCTGGCAAGCAAACAGCTGAAAATGTGTACTTTTTTCTTATGTGTTGTGGGTGTAACACATATGTCAATTTCCTTGCAGTACCCTTGAGAAACTTTATTGAATTAAGTTGAAGTATCTCTGGAGTCCATTATAGTAAAATGAGAAGGTTAAATATTATTGTGGGACTGGATGATGAATGTGGCAGAAAAAATAATACATGTGAAGTCAATTTCCTAGGAAATAACTAGGAGGTGAACACAAATTTCTTCCTGCCCTCACTCCCTGCCTCTGGTTATGTATGCAAAAGCCAAATCTTTTGAAGCTATGCTTTGTAAAGTAGGTTGTAATCTGTTGATTACCTGTTCCCAGGGTTCCAAGATCAAAGGCACACAGTGCATGAAGGAGGAGCTCACAGATTCTGGAGTAGTCTTGTTCTGAGTTAATAGCAGATATGAACATGTAAGCACAGAAGAACCCTTTGGTGGTCTTAACTCACCTGCCAGAGCTCTTGCTGGATGTGGAGATGAAATCTGCTAATTTTATCTGCATATTTGTAGATTCTTGGATTGCTTTAATATGTTTGCTCTGTAGTGCTTCCTCCTTAAGAATAAATGTGCTTGATTAAAAAGAACGGTGTGGTAAATTCTAACTAGGGGCAATTTTCTCTGGATATAGCCTCCGAGGAGAAAGCAAAACAAGCTTGCTTAGGTAGCGGGACTCGTTGGGGAACTCACAGCGTATACCATGAACTGTGAGGCATAGGGAAAAAAAACAAAACAAAACAGGAGGGAGAGAGTCTGCAACCAGGAGAGGTGACCTCTCAGGAGTGTAGAACTAGTTTCTTTGTTGGACCACAGAGGGGAGATGCAGATGCCTTGAAATGTGACAGTGGGAAATTTATATTCAGGGAAACAAAAATGTATTTCCTTAAAGCAAAACTCACAGTGAGCTTTTCAAAAACATTCAGTAACGGCTTATCTTCACTATTATTGAAGTCAGTGTTAAAATTCCCTTTGACTTCACTGGGAGAAGAGACAGGTGAACAGTGAGTCATTCTGAAAACCCTATCTTAGCACGATGTTTCTACATTGAATGGAAAATATTCCCGAAGAAGGACCGAATAAATATTAAATAAGACTCTTCTGAAGGGAGCAACTGGGGAGAGCGTGGCACCCTCATATTAATGAATCAGAACTTGTTTTTGCAGTCATAACATGTGCCTCTTCTCCATATCAGTGCTCCAAACTTTCCATCATATGTTTGCTGGAGATCTACTTGCACCAAACAAGGGGGTGGAATTAGGAGCTACTGAAGTCAATGGCTTGCAGCCATTTCAATAAGAGGACAATCAGGCACAAATATCTGGCTTCCAGGCATTTCAAAGGAAGCAAAAGCAGACTCATTTCTGTTCCTTCTGAAATCAGTGGAAGCCAGGGACTTCACTTTCTGCAGGATCCGCCTTTTCTCTCCATGCATTCTCCTCTGTGCTATGTGCACCATTTCACATTATCTAGTCTTGCACACATTTTTTTACTCTGTGATGGGTGGGGGAAGTTAATGGTATACTGCTCTTCTGTGAAAAAAAATGGCTGCGCTAAGAAAATCTTTAAGCAGAATCACACTGAGACAAAAAATTCCATTAATGTCAGTCCCAGGCTTGCATCCTGGGCCTGCACTGATGTCAGCAGGAAGTCTCCTATCAATCTCCGTGGACTCTCGACTAAGTTTTGTTTTGATAATGTTAAACAGTGTTGATGTTTTGCCCCCATAAGATCAGCAGCAATATACCCCCTTTCAGTTGGATTGACATACATATCTAAAAAAAAGAATCTGTAAACTCCTGTATTTCTAATTTTCAGGGGAGGAGTTTTTGTGTGTGGATTTTTTTTTTTTTAAACAGCAACACACCATTCCCCATTGCTAAAGATTTTTTAGACAAACATTACAAATCTTACCACATGAGTGAGACGTGTCTGGATTTTAGTGAAAAAGATCTTCTATCCTGACAGGTTTTCATTACACCATACAGCTTAAACTGTGCAGCGCGATAGTGTGTGACTGCTTCAAGAGATGCTTGCTCTAGAGCAAAGTCAATTCCACTAAATGAGCAGACAGCTAGGAAAACAGTAAGAAAATTGACCACTAAGAAAGGGCAGCATTTCAACCTGCAGTTTGGCAATCACTGTTGCCATGTTCCTATTCACTGAAGGAAAATCCAGGAGCAACCTAGTGTTGGTATTTTGTCTGCATTACTTTTGTATTATTGCAGCTTTTTCAATGAGTAGAGTCTCAATTTAGCTTGCAAATGGGAATTATGCTTTATTAATTTACTAGGGTGCCTAGGAGTCCAAGACACATTCTGAGACATACATATACAGTGGCATCAGAGGTAGGGTGTTGCTAAACAACGACATTCTGCAAACTGCCATTAAGCCATAACACATATGAAAGAATGTGCGTGTGGTCAATTGTCACAATTTTACTACAAGCCTCATAATATTGGATAGTATTCCTAAAGCCACCCTTTCCTTAAGGTGGTCGTTAGGTGAGTAACACAACTCTCATTAAAAAAAAATATGCCTCTAACCCGTGTTGTGGTGGAGGAAAGCTTGATAATCTGACATTTTATGTGTGCTGAAGTCTCAGAAACCAGACATAAAATAAAAGGTGGCTTTCTTTAAGTCTCGTGATTTTTTTGAGCCAATCACATGACTGGGGTGGGGAGCTGACACACTGTTTGAGTGCTGGGCGTTAGCAATACTGAGATCATTTAAAACGTTCAAAACCTAGAGGTTTATAAGCAAAATTTGCCCATCCCAGGTCGCCATGTTTACTCGCATGCGGGACATTGAAAAGAGTCGTTCATTGTTGGATTTCCATAGGTGCTTCTAGAAGAATACGTAACTGGAAACCTGTGGAATGGAAGGAGGGAGGAGGAGGTGACGGTGACGTTAGGCTGAGAGCTTCCACAAGGCCGTGTTGCTATGGAAACCATTGCCTTTGTTGTCCCTGTGTTTCATCAGTATATGTTTAGAAGATCCAGGTCTTATGTTTATTAGTAGAAACCTAAGGGTTTGACTAGTGAACCCTCACAAAGTTGTGTCCTGTATTGACAGAAGTTTTTTTCCATCCCCTTTCCATTAGTGTATGCTCAACCTCAGGGGCAGATGACCATTTCGCGGTGCCCAGAGCAGCATAATTTCGCGGACCCCCCCTTTGCCACGGTGCATGCGCGAGGCTTCTTGAAGCGCGGGGCCCAAGGCGGTCGCCCCGCTCGCCTTGCCCTATATCCGCCCCTGCTCAACCTCCTTCAATAATCGTGATAGCTAGTTCCATGTAAGAATTCTTCGACCCGGGTAGGCTGCTGATGGACCTGTGATACTTTGTTCATGTAAATGTCCATAGCTATGAAATGTGGCAGCTTCACTGTTTCCAGCCACCTTGTTGAAAGAGCAGGCTGTAGGTACATCACCAGTCCCATACTGAAAAGGAACCTCCTGGAAAAAAAAACCTGGTAGGTTATAGCATTGTACTCTTACATTCAGTGTGTGTACAACCTTTCTGATGCCCTTCTCTACCTCACAAGGGAGCCAATCAGTATAAAATACTCATCCACTGTCATCCAGTATGCACTCTGGGAATATAATGTAGTTGGTTTTGTTTTTATGATTGTTTGTTACATTAATAATGCACAAGCCTTGAGAAGTAGATTCTGCAACTTAAACCACATTTTGTTCCACTGGCTGCAGGTTGTTTATATGCACAACTTTGTGACTGTTACCAAGGCAACCAACAGAGACATGAATTTTATTAGATATAGATTCAAGGATTTTGGCACTGTTTTAGCTTTATGTTTAAAATAAGTAAAGCTTACGAAGTTTAATGGCTTTCTTTATTATAAGAAAAAAGCAAGAAGAAATCAAGGGAAAATAATTTGGAGGGGGGGGGGGGAGCTTACTCCCTTCCTGTTAGTTCCTGATCATGTTCATTAGGTGATGGATTGGTCTGAAAAGAAATCAAACTGTACTTCATGGAAACGAATGTGAAAAAAATTCCAGCACTGTCAACAGGAGAATGTGACAAAGGGCAACCACTTTTATTGTCTCCAGAGTAGCTCTTCTTTTTTAATGCTATCACGGCTGAAAATGAGTATTTGAATATGAAGCCTATGTGACCATTTCTGTAATAACATAAATAAATAAATAAATAAATAAATAAATCTGTGCTCACTTGCACGTCAACTGACTTGAATTGTAAGTGATATAAGTGTTAACTCATAGCATCATTTTGCCAAGTATGTTTATTTTTACCCTGGAAACATCTATTGAATATGAAATTGAAGCACTATAGGAAGAGGAGGATCTGCAATTTAGGCCTAAGCTGGTCAATTTTCCCTGTTGTACTTAGACTCATGAGAGACAAATTTAAGAATATTTTTTATTTAAAAGCACACGTTCTCAGTGTAATCAAGTCACAAAGTTCAGAACCAAACGGGCAGAAGTAGTTGAATTTTAACAAAGTTTGGGGCATTCATATTTGATGGTCCAGGTCAGTCTTACATAGAGCCAAGCCCAAAGTTCAAATCTGACTCTACATTTAAGGAAAGGGTCTGGTTTTCGGCTCGCATGTTGCAGTTATGGCTCGTCTCTAATAGCAACACAATTAGATGTGTTACTGTGCCCATTTAGTACATGTTTGCAATGACCTGAGGATTTAGCAGTGGGAGGCATATTTCCCAGTTCATACTAAGGGTGAACTTGGGAGTTTTTGGATCTTCCTTTGCAGATTTGAATATTTATGACTTATTATCATCAGCTGGACTTTGGCTTCATGATTCATTCAAAAACAAATGCATGGGCATTGGCAGAGCCACATTTTCTCCTCATTTTTATAATATCTTAACGCCTTTCCTGGGATAGTCCCAGCTCCAAAAACACAGCATGCTACATTTTTTTAACTTTGTCATTCTGATAAGATTTTACAGCTACAGACAGGGACATAATATTGGCTTCTCGAGTGCAGACTTAATACATTTGTACTGAGTTAATTGGGAGTGGAATTAGGTCTTTGGTGGCCAAAGAAATCATAAGAATATGGGGATAGAAGTGAAGTCTAAGAAACAATAATCAGAATGGTCCAGGTCAGTCTTACATAGAGTCTGTCATGTATCTTCCCCTTTTGTTGCTCAGCTTTCTTGATTCCTGATCATGTGAAAGTTAAGATAGCTCTTGAGACTGACTTGAAGGGAAGGTCTATAAATTATTATTAGATTTTTTTTGGTTAGGTTAAGATATATGCTAGGTACATATAAAAAGCACTGAGCGGAGATAAATATTACAGTTACAGATGTTTGAATTTACATTTTTCAAGGTGTTTTACTCTTGTCCCACCCACCCCGCACCTCATTCACAAGTCTCATCTTAACAGTTTGGGGGTTTTACAATTATTTGCTATTCATTATTACCAACAATTTATATGAATCGGCTCCGTCCTACTAACTGAATGGCAACATGTCACATGAAGTGCTCAGCAGCTACTCTGTAGTCACATGATATTGTTTCTGCAACTTGGTTGGATGACTTTTTTTTTAACAAAGGAGTATTGCGAACAACGATATGCCCCCACCACGGCACAAATAAAAACAAAAATCTTCCCCTTGTGCAAACATGAACAACTGTCATCCCCAGATACTAGTGTGAACAAAAGCCTTTTTACACAATTGCTAATAAATAGTGAATATAATGGGACACCAAGCAGACTGAGCCAAATTATCATTCGGAGTTCACCAGCCATATTTGACTAGCTCTCATTACAATAATTACTGTGCTTCTTATATCACATCTGGCCCATGTAAAATTAGACTCTACAGTTTTTCTGGGCTGCCATAATTCAGCACAAATTGTTTCATTAGCAGCTGAATAACATGGTGGTACATTTTACTTTTTTGTTCTGATATCTAACGAATAAAGCGTCAAAACACAAACATCAGCCATGCGTGCAAAGTATATTTGTGGCAAAGCAAGGACACAAGTGAGCAAATATTTAGGGTCCACAGCTGTTCATTTCATGCTCCTTCCAGACTATCCAATGCAACACAGCAGAGGAATGTAACAGCATGTGACGTCTGTGTATCCAGTTATGAGTTGCACAGAATAGTTCTTGATTTTCACTTAACAGAAATGGGCTCAGCTAGAGAATGATAAGTCAGATGTTAATGCTGGTTTAATGCCCTCCAAGAACTGAACAAAGAAGCCCTGTCAGAGCTGTCGATCTCGTACGTGCTACTCTTACTGAGCAACAGATCACATTGTTTTAAGTGTAAGCATACATGTACAAATGCTCATCAAGCCTTACAAATCGTGCAACCACATACAGGAAAAAATAAACCCTGCAGGCTTTTAATACCTTTTTTGTGCATTAAAACCCAGCAGCAGAAGAAATTATCTTTATGTATCAAAAATGAATTCAGTTTATAGATCAGCTTTTTCACAGGAGCCTGTGTGCTTTACAAATGGAGATGGAAACTTTAAAAATATAGGAAAATAACAGCTAAAGCCCAGTGTAATATAGCTGGTGTTAGACTGGAGCAAATTGAATCACCTTTACTCATAGGGTATGTCTAGACTGCAAGCCTCTTTCGAAAGAGAGCATCTAGACTGCAACCTCTTCTTTCGAAAAAGTGAGCCGCTTTTTCAAAAGAGAGCACCCAGGCAGTCTGGATGCTATGTTTTGAAAAAGCCCTGTTTGCATTCAAGAACACCTTTTTTCGAAAGAACACTTTCGAAAAAAGGCGTTATTCCTCATGAAATGAGGATTACTGCCATCGAAAGAAAAGCCGCATTCTTTCGATTTAATTTAGAAAGAACAAGGCTGTAGTCTAGACACAGGTGACGTTTTTTCAAAAAAAGGCTACTTTTTTCGAAAAAACCCTGCAGTCTAGACACAGCCATAGTGAGTAGGACATTTAAATCAATACTGCTACTTAAAGAGCTCTGACTCACAAACACCTTTGTGCACGCTTAGCTTTCAACATGTAACTCATCCCTTTCATGTCAGAGGACATGCTCCTGTGCATAAAGTTAAGCATATGCATAAGAATTTTTAATTAAAGGCGATACTCAGTTTAAAAAGGCAAGATGTAACTCTTAGTCACTGAGAATTTTTGCACCACGTCCATTTAAAAACCAACCAAACACTGCACAATTATTTCAAACAAAGCAAAATGCATTTATTTATTGCCTTCAGAACTACTCATCCTTGAATGATTCAGAGTGTTGGGCAAATATGTTGCCCATTGAAAACCAGAGACGAAAGAGTAAATTGCTGTTTTTGTTATATGCCAGAATCATTTCTTTACAAGATGAACATATGAATAATTAAAGTTGTGTATGTGGCATGTAGCTATGTTGAACTCCTAGTGGTATCTGTGTATTTGATAATTAATAATGTTATTCGTATTATGGGAGCCCTACTCATAAACTAAGACCCTGTCAAAGACACAGATATGTGACAAGAACTGAACACTCTAGTGCATCCACAGTGCCTTATTGAGGTCACTGACTGCAGATAGTGGGTCTTAATGGTTTTAGGCTATATCTACACTACTTAAAAGATCAACGCCCTAAGACGTCTACTGGTGGTCAATTTAATTGGTCTAGTGAAGACCCACCAAATTGACCATAGATAATTCTTCAGTCAACCCTTGTACTCTGCTCCCAATGAGAAGAGTAAGGTAAGTCAACAGGAAAGTTTTTCCCATCAACTGCCCACAGAGTAGACCCCACAGTAATTCAACCTTTGGTACATCAACTGCAGCTTTGTTATTCTTCTAGCTGGGGTTGAGTACTTTAGGTCAATTTTCTACAGTAGTGTAGACAAAGGCTTTGTTAGAATCGTGTTTGAGTGCATACCAGGTATCACCAGCTTTTTGTGTTACACTTCTAGGTTCTTTTTTCCTAGGACACAAGCAAATGCTCAGTCCTGGAAAGACATGCTGTGGGGTTTGCATTTTGGTCATGTGGAGTTCAGTGTTGATGATGCAGTCATCAGGATAGGGGGAACTTGTGCAAGTCAGAGGATGTGGCGAAAGCTAGAACTCTAACAGGATTCAAAAAAGAGCTAGATAGATTCATGGAGGTTAGGTCCATCAATGGCTATTAGCCAGGATGGGAAGGAATGGTATCCCTAGTCTCTGTTTTTCTGGAAGTGTGTGACAGGGGAGGGATCACGTGAGGATTATCTGTTGTGATCTTTCCCTCTGGGGCATCTGGTATTGGCCACTGCCGGCAGACAGGATACTAGGCTATATGGACCTTTGTTCTGACCCAGTAAGGACGTTCTTATGTTCTTAAGCAGCAGGAGAGTTTATTGTTTACCTTGGTCTCTGAGGCTGTGTCTACACTACATGCCTCTGTCGGCAGAGGCATGTAGATTAGGGTTGTAGGCAAAGGTAAATGAAGCCGTGATTTAAATGATCGCGGCTTCATTTACATTTACATGGCTGCCGCGCTGAGCCGACAAACAGCTGATCAGCTGTTTGTCGGCTCGCCGCTAGTCTGGACGTTCCCCCTGTCGACATCAAAGCCGTTTGTCGGCAGCCCCGTTATTCCTCGTGGAATGAGGTTTACCGGGGCTGCTGACAAAGGGCTTTGATGTCGACAGGGGGAACGTCCAGACTAGCGGCGAGCCGACAAACAGCTGATTAGCTGTTTGTCGGCTCAGCGTGGCAGCCATGTAAATGTAAATGAAGCCGCGATCATTTAAATCGCGGCTTCATTTACCTTTGCTGAACAAACAAATCTACATGCCTCTGCCGACAGAGGCATGTAGTGTAGACGTACCCTGAATGGAGTCAATTCTTGAGGCAGAGATACTCCTATGGAAATTGGGAATGGTGTTGGGCTTCAATTTCTGAAACAAGGGTTAGCCTGAATGTTGTTTGACCACCGCTGTTCCAGGCTTGGTGTATATGTATTAAAAAATAAGGTGCACTTGGAGTATTCCCAAGTTCTGCATCAGTGATTTTTCATCCATTGGGAAGGCTATCTGCAAGATCCCAAACTTCCGGTTCTGCTCAGCAGAGAGGCCATACTGATGGCATAACAGGATGCTACAGTGTGAGACAATAGAAAATATCTGTTCCAGCTATAATTATACATATAGGCTACGTCTACACTGGCCCCTTTTCCGGAAGGGGCATGTAAATTTCACCAGTCGTCGTAGGGAAATCCGCGGGGGATTTAAATATCCCCCGCGGCATTTAAATAAAAATGTCCGCCGCTTTTTTCCGGCTTTTAAAAAAGCCGGAAAAGAGCGTCTAGACTGGCCCCGATCCTCCGGAAAAAGTGCCCTTTTCCGGAGGCTCTTATTCTTACTTTGAAGTAGGAATAAGAGCCTCCGGAAAAGGGCACTTTTTCCGGAGGATCGGGGCCAGTCTAGACGCTCTTTTCCGGCTTTTTTAAAAACCGGATAAAAGCGGCGGACATTTTTATTTAAATGCCGCAGGGGATATTTAAATCCCCCGCGGATTTCCCTACGACGACTGGTGAAATTTACATGCCCCTTCCGGAAAAGGGGCCAGTGTAGACGTAGCCATAGGCTACATATACATTGGCATGATTTTGCGCAAATACTTTTAACGCAAGAGTTTTTGCGTTAAAGTATTTTCACAAGAGAGCATCTACACTGGCATGTGCTTTTGCACAAAATCATCCGTACTAGTGTAGACGCTCTCTTGCACAAGAAAGCTCCAATGGCCATTTTAGCCATCGGGCTTACTTGCGCAAGAAATTCATGTTGCCTGTCTACACTGGCCGCTTGCACAAGAACACTTGCGCAAGAGGGCTTATTCCTGAGCACGTCAGTGCTTATTCCTGAACACATCAGTGTTCTTACGCAAGAACTCGCGGCCAGTGTAGACAGGCAGCAAGGTTTTGCGCAAAAGCAGCCGCTTATGAGCAAAATCTTGCCAATGTAAACACAGCCATACATTTTCTTGTAGACACTTTAAAGTAATGACCACGTCTTTTTATTTTCACAGTGAAGGCACCTGGCATACCTTTGGGCACTGTAAAATACTAATAATCAAGAATGGTAACCATGGTGTACAGTGGCAGAAAAGAAAAAAGGCTTTGAAAATGTGATATGAAGAAAGAATTCTAATATATCTGTGTCTGAGCAGCAGAGCACCCAGCAAAAATTTGTAATATAAAATACCTATGGTATTAATCTGGGAGCGGGGTTGATTGTTTGTTACAAATATTTCCAATACAAATCAGTTTGGGGATATTCTTATCGTATTACAGCATTTTTTCCATAATGATTAATCCTATCACATTAGCCATTAATCTTCACAGACAGAGTAGGAAAGTCCAAGTTATAAGTTTACCCTAGATCTGTAATTGATATGATGCTTCAGAGTTAATGTTATCAATATTTTTGTTAATTTTTAAGTAGATTTTGTGCATATCAAATGCTTATTAATATAAAGTACAGCCACATTATGTCAAATCCAGTGCCTTAATCCCCTTATTTTGTAATTTGATTAAAAATCAAAACAAGCAAGTTTATCTGGAATGCTGTTTATTGCTTTTTCAATGATGTTTAAATCTCCCACTCTGCAATGCAACGGAAAAGAAGGTTTTATATTTTTGAATTAAGCACTCCAATCTAGGAGAGCAAGACAGCTCAAGTGACTGTTTTTGGCTCTGCCCCAAATCAAGATCTGTACCAAATCTTTCCATTTTCAATGTATGCAGCATTACAACTAATTTTGGACAGGCAGATTAAATTGCATTGAGGTATGCATTCATACAGCTGTTTCTTTCTATAGTAAATTCTCCAGATACTCACTCAGTAATCTATCTTTTATTTTTTCCTGTGAAAAGGAGGAGGCTGGGAAACAGCTGTGAATGTGTGTCAAATGGAAGGTGAAAGATAAACTAATATATTCCATAATTTAGATAGAAGTGTATTTACTTCCTTATGTAGGATTTGTTTTGGAAGTTGGAAGTGTGTGCAAATTAATTTTGTAATGCAAAGGCATGATTCTGTCTGCAAATTAGTGGGAGTGAAAGGTTCAGGATTGCTGTGTTAATGGAAAATTGAGGGTTTCCTCCAGAAACACTAACTTTATATATGACGATAAGAGAAATATGTTCATCAGCACTATTGACTAACAGCTTTGGCGCCAACTGTTGAAGGCTGTAGCATTATATCCTCTTACCTCAGCAGATAATTTAACCTTGTATATGTAACGACTCATAGAATCGTAGGGCTGGAAGAGCCCTCAGGAGGTCATCGAGTCCAGCCCACTGCCTAAAGCAGGACCAATCCCAACTAAATCATCCCGTTTTCCCACTGCCACCCCATTTTTACATAAACATCTCAGGATCTTCCCCCCTCCCCTTTTCCAACGTTTGCTCCTCACTGCCACGTCTTGTGAAGCTCTGTGAATCAAATGGCTGGACTGGAACAGAAGGAAGACAGTTTGTTTATGGGAGACACATTAGAACCTTCCACAGAATGCCTGAGTCCAACATAAGTGATTTAGCTCAATGCAGGAGTGAGTGGGAGAAATTCTATAGACTGTATTATCCAGGAAGTTGGAATGGATGATTAATGGTCCCTTCTGGCCTTATAAATGTATGACTCTGCAGAAAAAGCCTGGATTATCTCCTGAACCTTCATCAAACCTTTCAGCTTGTTTCTTCATTCTATTGGACTTACTGCCCTCCAGACTTTTCCCTCTGCACACTGTTCACATCCAACCCCCACCAAAATTCCCTAATTATTCTCACTGTGAAAGTGGAGCATAACATTTTCTCTCTCCTCCTGTTCCTCTCCAGTCACTGTCACCACCACTTTCATGATCCCTCATTTCTTACCTCTCACTTGTAATACAATAAAGACACCACAAAGTTCATTGAAAAATGTGCTCTAGAATAGCCTCCTGCCTGCTAGTCCCTCACTTCATTGACTCCCTGATAGAAAAATGCCTCACCCTCTCTGTGAATTTTAGGACTAGGAAGTCAGATGGTATACACAGGCCTAGCTCTACTGTAATCATGATTTATACCATCTGATATTCTGGCCTTGTAAAATACACCTCAACTCCACGCTGTTTCCCTCTTCTTATTTATGAAGCTTCTTTTCTGGAGTCTAGTCTGGATCCTGGTGCACTACTCACTCCTAACTTGCTGGAATTCTCCAATTTCCCATTCATATTCTAGAACCTTATTAAAAGGCCCAGCCTTCCACAGCCTTCCATGGAATTTGGATGTGTGCATAGGGAATCATGTTGCAAGGAAGAACAATAGTGCTAAGAAACTGCGAACAGTGTTACCATGGCTAAAGCAGAGAGGATGCTAGGTTGCTCACACCCCTTCCATTGATTTTGAGATGCGTTAATATGAGGCAGTCGGTATTCGAACAGGGGCAATCAGGTTGGGATGGAAGGAACGTCTCCAAGCGGTACAATGGAAATTGGGTTCAGGGCAGGAGTGATGAATGTTCAGCCAGTTCTCATTTCGCCCCATATGGCCTATGCCTCTGTTAAACAGATGGGTGTTAAATGTTCCATCGAGCAAGATTCCTGATTCTCTACATGCCGCTTGGTTAAGTGATGGCAAGAGAGTTCCTTCAGACAGAAATCTGGCTGTGTTTCAGTGGGCCTTTCCCCAAACGTTGTCGATCTGTTCCTGTTTGTTGTTCGTGAAGACAAAGCACAATGCATATGTATTGTTTCATTCTTCCATCTTTTGAAGAGCAAAATCAAGCACGCTTTTTGTTATGGCTTCAGGCTACCACTTGCAAACTACTGGTTATCACAGTGCACCGTAACCTCAAGGTAGCAAGGGATGGTTCAATGAAATCTTGATTCAGTCCTTTCACCGCTACATGTTGCTGTGAAACCAGGCACCTTCTTAATGGCTCTGCCACATTAAATGTGAACACGTTTGTATTTTAAAAATAGTTTTGATTTGCAGGAGTGCCAATAGACTCAATGATTATCTGGCCTGAAAAATATGTACTAAGAGGCAGCCCCTGCCGAATGAGCTTACCAACAAAATGGACAAGACAGGCGAGGAGTGGGAGGCACAAAGGGTTATTATACCTGGGGGACAGATGGGGAGCTAAGATCCAGAGAAGAGAATTGGCTTTCTGTAGGATCATGCAGGGAAGCAGCAGCTATATCAGGAACTGGACCTGCAACATCAGCCTAGTGCCTTAACACAAAACCCTCCTGATATTTTTAAAGTCGTTTCTACCATAGTTGGCAACTTCCTCCAGGACCAGCGGATGCTCCACCCCTCACTTTACACCAAGCTCTGCCCCATCTGACCCCTTCCACCAAATTCCCACCCCCGTCCTTCCTCTTCCTCTTCCTACTCCTGCTCCAAGCCCAAGACCCACCCCACCTCTTCTCCCAAGCACCCATCTCTGTGCTATTCAGCCTCTGCTCCCTGTTGTGGTGTTTGTAACTTTTATCATTGCAAATGACGGCATTGTGGTATTTCTTCCTCGGTTTTGGTCTGAAATCTGTTCAGGATGTGTGCACAGTTCATTTACTCTTTAAGTCTCTCTGCCACAAGCTCTTCTGAATATATTATCAGGAGAATTAAATTGACTGGGGGCAAGGGAACCAGAAAACCCATCCAAATAATGAATTTTGTACATAAGCCCTTGGTTTCAATAGTGCGGTAAGGCCTTGTCTACGTGCTGGGTCGACGAGGCAGCAATCGATCCACCAGCTATCGATTTATGGTGTCTGTTGGCAACAAGATAAATTGAATTCCGAGAGCACTCCTGTCAATGCTGGTACACCAGCAAGATGAGAAGAGTGGCCAGCATTGACGGAAGAGCCGTCCCCGCTGACCCTACTGCATGCAAGATGCTGCGGTGAATATGTCGACTTCATCTATGTTATTTGCATACTTGAAGTACATCATTGGTGAAGATAAGTGTAGATAAGGGCTATGAAATAACATCTCATTCAAAATAGCCATGAATGCCAGAATCAGATTTGTCGTATTATTTAGGAACTCTTCCCACCTTCAGAAATAAGAGCTATCACAAGGCAAGAGTGAATTGCTAAGCATAGAGAACACAGAATGTGATGTCAGTAGATTTACTGCCAACCACAAAATGATTTTGGCTGCCTCGTGGACCTGTGATGCTTTGGGATGAAGCAGTCATATCTTTCACCACTAAGCAAACCCCTGCAATGTTACCTAACTAACTGATGGCACTTAAAAAAAACCTTGAAAATATTCAAAAGGTACAGTGCTCTGTGTTATATAACAACCGTAATTACTTTTATAGTATTTTCATCAGGGGAATTCAGAATAGAGCTGGGAGCTAGATGAATAACTCATTTTTCAATCTGGCTGCAGTTCCAACCCCTCTCTCCTTTCCCCTCCCCCCACCCCCAAAAGTCAGCTTTGGATCAAAACAGCATTTTTTTCAGAATTTTGGTTAATTGACAAAATACCTTGTTTACAGTCATTTCCAGAGCAGGCTTACAAACAGAGGTTGTCCACATCCCATGTAAGTGTGCTAATTACTAGGCTAAACGTTATAAAGGAAGGGTGTGATGGCAGACGCGTGACCCCTTCCAGCCACTTAGCAAACATCCAGAACTATTTGTGTTGACTTTACTAGTTGTGGGTCAACCAAAACTACAATCAACAAATCATTTGAAAACTTCCTTCACACTACAATTCAATGCAAATTCACAGGTGTGCAAGTACTGCTTTCTACATTTGGAAGCGGGGGAAACAGAGCAACTTGGAGGGGCAGCATTAAGGACCCCGAGTCAAGTACTGTATTTAGATCAGAACCGAGATCCCACGGGGCAATATTGTCTGTGATGTCAGGGGGTGCTTTGATTGAGGCCCAATGTGTGCAATGCTGTTGTGATTGTTACGAAAAATACCTGTATAACTGATAGTGATTTAAGGGCCTGATCCTGTATCCAATTAAATTAAATGGCAAAGCCGTCATTCACTTTACTATGACAATGGCAGGCCCTTAATGGGCTCTGAAAAAGTGACATCTTCAAAATATAATAAGAAAAATGCTCTCAGTTTCTTGTGTTCACTGAGATCCGTGACTGCTAAGCAAACAGAGACTTTTCTGTCCTTTGTTCCTTGCTTAATTTGGCCTTTTCCCCCCTTTATCCAACATTGTGCATCACAAAATGTAGTTTGGTCTCACAATTTACCTATATAAGAAACACCAGGACAGATTCGGATCTCACTTACACTGGTGTAAATCCAGAGGAATGCCGTTGACTTCCTACAACTTAGTGTCACCAAGGCCCAATCGAATGCCATGACACGTGGAGTCTTGCTATTGATGTCAGTGAATAAGATCCAAAGAGAAGAATCTGCTCCACTGTAATTCAGTTTTTTGTGATGTGTTCAGTGCTCTAATATTTTGTCATATTTTTAGTAATATATATTTGGGCTACAACATTTCCTGAAGAGACTCTACTACAAGTTGGACCTCCCTAGTCCGGCACCCTCGGGACCTGACTGATCCTGGATAAGGGACTTTTTCCAGACCAGGGAATATCATTTAGGCCTCTGCTGCCATCTCCCGCCCACCACCAATCCCGTCCCTCAGGCTTCCTGGCTCCTCCTGGAGCCCAACTGAGCTCTCCTGCCCAACCCAGCTGAGCTGCATGCCAACTCTTGGCCCTCTCTTTGCAGCTCAGATGAGCCACATGTCCACTCCATCACCAGCCCCCGCAGCCCACCTGAGCTGCGCACCAGCTCCTGACCCCCACCCCTTGAAGCCTAGATGAACCCCAGACTGGCTTCCGGTCCCCCCTCGCTGCCCAAATGAGCTGCACGCCAGTCCTGGGCCTCCACCCTCCGGCAGCGTGCTGGGACTCTCTGATCCTTGAAAATCTGTGGTCATGCCAGACCATGGATGTTGCCGGACCAAAGAATCTTGGATTTTAGAGCAGCAACCTGTACATGGAAAAAGAAGGGTATTAGCACTTCACATTATAAAAATATTACCGATAATGTGTTATAAGAAGACTGCATGTGATGTGTAATACTTCGCTGGAGTACAAAAGGATGCTGAGTCTGAGCTTTGCATCTTTTTTTCCTCCTCGTTTGGCGTATTTGGTTGCCATTAAAGGAATCTGCTTGTGAATGGCAGGTGGTGTTTCTTTCCATAAGATGCAAGTGCATTCGGAGTCAGGTTTCCTGAGAGATATTTGTCAGCGTCTGAAAGACATTTCTAAAGTTGTGAGCGAGACGGTGTCTGGAATCTCAAAAATAGCTACTGAGCTGCAGCAAATGCGGTAGCAAGGATTTGCTTCCAATAACAGCAAACGCATGTTATCCAGCCAAAAGACAATCTTGCTGGCTACAAGGTAATGGGGACAGGTTCCAGCTCCTTGCAGGAGCATCTTAATTTTGTCTTCATTGACTATGGCAATGGCCATAAATCTTTTTATTAATTGATTTACTAATGTAGTGTATCTTAAGCAATATGATAACATGGGTCAGAGATACAAAGAGACTGTACGTACAAAGGAGACGGAATAAGCTCTATCCTGAAGAGAGGATTAGAGGAAGAGAATCTAAACCAACACTCTGCTCCCCCAGACTTGAGTGGGGTTAAGCTTTCCTTCAGTTGCAATGGTGTCACAGGGATCACTTTGTGCTAGCCAAGAATCAATGTGATTCCTTTAAAATATATTTAAGTGGTATTATTTGTTTTTAATAATGATGCTTATGCAGCATCTTGCATACCAGGCAATTTGTAAACCAATTATATATTTGAGAGAGTTTGTCTTTTTAGCAAGAGAGGTGCTTTTGCGCAAGAGCATTCATGGCAGTATAGATACTCTCTTCCACAAGAAAGCTCTGATGGCCATTTTAACAATAGGGGTTTCTTGCGCAATAAATTCATGTTGCCTGTCTACACTGCCCTCTTCTGGAAGAGCTCTTGTGCAAGAGGGCTTATTCCTCGTGGGGAGAGGAATAACTCTTCTGGAAGAAGCCCTGTTTCACAATGTTATACTGTAAATTTACTTCTGGAAGAATGCTCGTGCAGTGTAGACAGCCGTCAAGTTTTTGCGGTAGAACGACCGTTCTTCCGCAAGAAGCTGCCAGTGTAGATGTAGCCTAAGAGCTAGGGCCACCAAATTTGGTATAGAGAATCTTCTTATCATCACTTAAAGCAAGGTAAGAATTCGTTTGTGCCAGGACAATGGGATGTGCCTGGAATGGGATTGCTTCTCATACAACCAACTAGAAAAGAGACAGAATAACCAGGAAGGTGAAAGATGCCAGCTGGGGGCACGCACTTCCCTCTTCCCGGACTGCCCCATCCCTGAGCCTCCCACTTCCCAGGTGCTTTCAGGGTGGGTGGGGGCTGAAGCTCCTCTCCTCTCCCTGATTCATACAGAAATGTTGTTGGCATCATTAGGGAGCCAGGGAAAGTGCAAAGTTTGCTGCATTCCTTCTTCTCGCTGGGAAGTAAAGGGGGGAGATGAACCTGCACCGGCACCTGCCCCTGCCAAGGGACTTGGACCTCTGCACACAGCTATACCATGAAGAGATGCTTCTCATCTGGCCCCAAGCTGCTGCAGTGAGAGAGGCCTGGGGTTGTCCTCTCTCCCTGGGGCAGTCTACATACTGAACCCCTCATTCCCAGACCCACCCCAGACCAACGATTTCAATGAAGCATGCACATTTTCATTTTATTTGGCAAAAAACAAATATTACATGACTTAAGTTACTTGCAACACCAACTAAATCATCTAGTAGTAAATAAAACCTCGCAAAACCCCTGTGAAGATGAGAAGTAGATTCATTTTAACTCATTTTGCAGATGGATAAACAAGTGCAGGGATGTTGAGTGATTTGCCAGTGATCACAAAGAACATGCGCAAGATTTGGAAAATGAACTCAGAATACAGACATGCCAGTCTAGTATCCTAACCACCACTTCTGTCCTGTCCCAAATGTCTGGGAATACACAGGGCTAGATCATGAATAATATACACTGGCAAGTTGCAATAGAGCAATGCGCAGGAGAAAAATACTCACCACTTGCACATACCAGCCCATAAAAAGATTTCCATGACACTGAATTCCAGCATTTTTAGACACAGCAAGGAGTTCTAGTTTACTAGGACTGTTTGTTAAAAGATTTTCTTTTATTTGTTACAAAATCTGAGCACCCTGAAGGAGTCATCACTGTAGGACTCTGGTTCAGACAAACACATTTTACCTGTGACAGCCCCTGGTAAATCTCAGACAGGATTTCCTTTTCTACGATAAGCAGCTTGTTGTTGCTCCCTCCAGGGATGGTGTTTTAGACTGTGCTGTGTCTTCTTGCTCAGATAACAGCACTTAGAGCATGGAGCTTTTCCGGGGCCTTTAGTGCACTTGTCAGGAATGCTGCCCGATACCAAGGTAGCAGGCTGCTCCATTGTCCCACCAGGGAAGAGAAGAAGGTAAAGGTGGCAGAGGCTCTTTCTCTTAAAAAGAGTTTTCAGTCCTGCACTGAAAGCTGCCACTGCAGGAACATGAATGTCCACCAGGCAAACTTGTGATGCAAGTGATCACTTTAAAGAATCCACTTTACCTATATTAATTAGAGTCAATGTTCCCTCTATTTTTTCCATTCAAATGCAGAATAAATTTTATTACGTGCACCAAGGCATATGTAGATGTGCAACACCAGTAGAAACACATACTGCTGGCTGTTACCATCTGTGAGTGCTCTCCTAATCAGCTGGGTGGCATTTTAATCTCTCCTGGATGGCTACCCAAGTGCACAGTGTATAGGGAACACTGATAAGAGTCCCAATTCACCAAGGCTACTGCTCCTCCTTCTCCTTCTCCTTCTCCCACTCCTTCTCCCCCTCCTGCTTCTTCCTCCCCACACTCCCAGGGATGCTGAGGACCCTGCACCAATGGTGCTGGGACACAGTTGGGCTGGCGAGACCCCCAACTCTGAGCCCTGAGCTTCTCCTCTCCCTTCCTCCCCTTGCCTCCCCCTGCCAGCTCCCTCCTCCCAGGTTTCCCCCTCTCCTCTCCCACCCTCCCTCCTCCCCTCTCCCACCTTCTTTCCCCAGTCTCACCTCAGTTTCATTCTCCCCCACCCCAGTTTTGTTCAATAAAGAGGCTTTGTTGTAATGAACGTGTCTTTTATTGTACAACAGGAAGGGGGGTTAGAGAGGGATAAGTGGAAGGATGTGAGGGAGGAATGAGGCACAAGCCCCCAGTGGGACTCACCAGGAAGACTGTTCCTGCCTGCAAAACGTACTGCCAGGCTCGCAGCAACACGTCCAGGAGAAGCACCAGAATGCTCAGGGGCGGCTCCGGCTCCATGTTCATAGAATCATAGAATCATAGAATAATAGGAATGGAAGGGACCTCGAGAGGTCATCGAGTCCAGCCCCCCGCCCTCAAGGCAGGACCACCGCCCTCAAGGCAGGACCAGAGTGCTGTGGTGTCCTGAGTGAGGGCAACCAGAACATACAGAGGAAAAAATGCTTTGCTGTCCCTCAGCGAGGTAGGTAGGCAAACAAGCAGGGAAACCTTAGAATCGACTGTCCGGGGGGGGGGTGTCCCTTTAAGCACAGGCCTCAGATAGCCTCAGGCAGTAGCCACACAAGGTAACTCCTGACCTGATGCCCTGCCAGAACCGGTTCCGGCCGGCCTTAAATGTGATTCAGTGTCCGATCAGTTTGGACACACTATTTTGAAACAGCAGAACTCTATTTCGAAAAGCATTTTGTGTCTAGACACGTTATTTTGAAATAAAGTATTTTGAAATAATGTTGTAGTGTAGACATAACCTCACAGAAATTTCTCCATGCTTAAGACCCCCCCCCCCCGCCCCAACAGCTGAAGAGGACAGTGTGAATAACTAGGCATAAAGAAATAATATTTCATTTGAAGTCCAATTTGCAGAATGGATAGACATAGAAGCAAGCAATAGCTCTATGGGAGTGAAGCCAGCGTTCATGAAAGGCCTTTGTTAACATCCCCCAAGCTGGAAATTCTTAACAGATACACTGAAAACAAACAGGATACATGGCAGCCATGCAAGCATCTTCCATGCTGCCGAATGGTGTGCCCTAATTCCATTAATCCTGATTGACTTTCAATACATGATTAATCCTATTGGCCATGTCTACACCAGGAAACTCTTTTGAAATGACTAAAGTCGACTTAAGAACTCCCGATTTAACAAATTTGAATTCGCTTGTCCTCACTACAGGGAAGCACTGAAATTAGTCCAAGGCAGGCACCCTTAATGTGGATGCTCTACCTCACACTTTGAGCCCCAGGAAGCACTGGGGAGCTGCAGAAAGTCTCCCGGAGGATAATAAATTCAAATTAGTGGCACTGGAGCATCCACACTAACGTTATTTTGAAATAACTATTTTGGAATTAGCGTTACTCCTAGTGACAAGGAGGAGTATAGGGTTTGAATTCCGTGGCCTGTTATTTCTAAATAACAGGTTGGTAGTGTGGATGCACCACTTATACATTTGAACTTGGGGCAGTTATTTTGGAATAAGGTCTTAGTGTAGACCAGGGCATTTTTATCCAGGGGATCATTTGTGCTTAAAACTGAGCATAAGAACATAAGAACATAAGAACGGCCGTACTGGGTCAGACCAAAGGTCCATCTAGCCCAGTATCCAGTCTGCCGACAGTGGCTAGCACTGGGTGCCCCAGAGAGGGTGGACCGAAGACAATGATCAAGCGATTTGTCTCCTGCCATCCCTCTCCAGCCTCTGACAAACAGAGGCCAAGGATTCCATTTTATCCCTTGACTAATAGCCTTTTATGGACCTAACCTCCATGAAATTATCTAGGTTCTCTTTAAACTTTGTTATAGTCCTAGCCTTCACAGCCTCCTCTGGCAAGGAGTTCCACAGGTTGACTACACACTGTGTGAAGATGAACTTTCTTTTATTAGTTTTAAACTTGCTCCCCATTAATTTCATTTGGTGTCCTCTAGTTCTTCTATTTAGGGAACTAATAAATAACTAATAAAGCATGTGTCTAAGTGCTTTGCTGCATCCTGGCCCTGCAGTAGGATCATTCTGGATTGAGTTGGAGTGTTAATTACTCTCTGAATTCAGTCAGTCTCTTCCTTTGAGACTGTGTACAAAGGTTCTAGTTGTGGTCAGTGGGGCAGCCAGCCACTGTGGGCCCCGGGGCAAGGTGTGGGGAGGGGATGGGGGAGGAGCCTTAGGTAGGAGTGGGGCTGGAAGCAGCCAGTCCTCAGTGCTGCCCAGACCAATCTTAGACCCCCGCAGAGCACCCATCATAGTGCTCCAGAAGTGATTCAATGCTGCAGTAGTAGCGACAGCAGCCGGAAGCCCCGGGACCCTTAGAATCATTGGTCCACAGGGCAACTGTCTCCTTTGCCCCCCTGTCAGCCGGCCAGGTTGTGGTGGTGTATTCTGAGATCACTAGGCTATTGACCTGTATGAAACAAACTAAATTTCAAATGTCAATAGTAATTTTCTAGAGAAAAACAACAGAGAACTAAAAAAGTAAAGAGAGTGACATCAGAACATTTATAAACACATTTCTGCTTTTCTTTAAAAAGATAACTGTTATAATACTAAAGAGGAAGTTGTGATGGATTGGTGGTTTCAAAGGACACCTGTGGGGCAGCAACAATGTTCTCTGTAAGCTGCGTGCTTGGGTGGTCACCCAAGAGAGATTCAACAGCTGCCCACCCGATTAGCAGAGTGCCCAGAGCACTCACAGTCGGGGCAGCATGTGTTTCTGTAGGTGGTGCACAAGCACATGGGCCTCAGTGCATTTAACAAAATGTATTCCACACATGAATGGCAAAAGTTGGGGGGAACTTTGAGAAGCAGTGTCAATTTCCACCAAAAAATAGATATTGCAAGACAAATACACTCTTAAATAACGTATTTTTGCCCAAATACTGCCTTTTTGAAAACTTTTAAATCATCAGAGCCATTTTCCCTTCGATTAATATCCATGCAAGGGAGAAATCATAAAACTACATCATTAAATTGAATACCAGTAAGATCTACTGAAATGTAATGTAAATATTGAAGATGCTTCAGTATTTTCATTTCATGTGGTTAAAAACAATACTAAATCATAAATATAAAGAAAAGTATGGAAATTTGTCTACTAAATTGAAGGCATGACTCTGAATAAATCATAACTGCTTGTCTAATGTTAGTTTCAAAAGGTACTGTTGAGCTGCAAAGTATCAAAGGAGCCTAATCAGCAAATGCTTATAACTCATGCTTTCATGAGCTTTTTAGTGCCTGGGATAACAAGTAGTAGCAATATGTATAACTTTTATTTCTATTGGATATATTTTCAAGTGAAAAAGAAATCAAATCAAACAGTGCCCTCTTTAAAGTTCTGCTTTAGGTTCACGACAAGAAAGTAAAAGTGAAGAGTAGATAAAAATGTAGGTCTCACTACAACACAGACTGTATACATAACTGTGTACATCTTGAACGGCTCATTCTATAAAGTTATGCATGTACTTAAAATCTTTGAAGGATCAGGTACTACTTTTGTATGAGTCTAAAGCTTTGGTCATTGTTGACTGGAAAACTGACAAATAAACTAGTTTAAGTCTCTGTCTTCAATATCAAGTCTCCGCTTTATTTTTTCTAATGAGCAAGACAGATTTTTATACGGTTTAAGCAAATGAGCTGTCTGTCAGAATCAAGGGTATTATGTTGTCCTTGTTATCTGTCAAATGTAATCAAGGGCTTTGTCTTTGGCATTATCACTAGGCAGGTGTTTGTAGACAACGAATCCCCCAAAACATTCCTTTTATGTGTAAAAACCATTTTGATTCCACAGATGTTCATTGCGGTACTCTCATTACATGAACTTTTTAAAGTATTAATTTTAAGAAGTAAACTTACCTGCCTGGATGCCATCAAATATTTGTAAACAAAACAGATTAATATCTGAAATCAGTCGTTAGCAAATCTTATTAGGTAGTTCAACTGAAAGAAATATAATTGAGGTTGTTGTTGTTTTCTTTTTAGCAGTAACTCCTCATTAACCTTTCATGCACTGTAATAATGTATTGCCTCTTCTCCAAAACATATCCAGCATTTTCAAGGTTCATTTTGGAGAGCTTCCTTACAGCTTCTCCCACATCGCCAAGCTATGACCCATCTCTCCTTTGTTTCTCAACCGGTCAGCTAATCCATTGCATTAGTCAACCACAGGGATGTATTTGCTATATAGAGGCTGCCTTTAGTGCCCTGTCAGCTAACCACATAATAAATGTGCCATTGACACAAAGCATCAGTCGGAAAAAGCTCAGTGAGTAGATAGGCTGCATATGTAAGATGTGGGAGGCAATTTTCTTCAGCTCTACTCAGCACTGGTGAAGCCTCAGATCTAGCATTCAGTCCAATTCTGGGCATTGCGCTTTAGGGGGGTTATGAATCTACTGGCGAGGGCCCAGATCTGACCTATGAGGGAAGATTTAAAAAACCCAACAGACTGGGCATGTTTAATCTTAAGAGACTGAGGAGGGTCCTGATAATAGTTGTCAACTATATTTAAGGTAGCTATAAAAAGCTGTTCTTCATGTCCACAGAAGGTAGGACAAAAAGTAATGGGCTTAATTTCCAGTGAGGGAGAGTTAGAACATAAGAACAGCCATATTGGATCAAGCCAAAGGTCCATCTAGCCCAGTATCTTGTCTTCCAGCAGTGGCCAATGCTAGGTGCCCCCAGAGGAAATGAATAGTACAGGGAATCGTTAAGTGATCCCTCCCTTGTCACACAGTCCCAGCTTCTCACAGAGGCTAGGGACACCATTCCTGTCCATCCTGGCTAACAGCCATCGATGAACCTATCCTCCATGAATTTATCTAATCCTTTTTTTAATCCTGTTAATGTTCTGGCCTTCACAACATCTTCTGGCAAGGAGTTCCATAGATTGACTGTGTGTTGCATGAAGAAACGCTTCCTTCTGCTTGTTTTAAACCTGCTACTTATTAAAGTTAGGGTAGGATTTTTTTTCTAACTCAAAGGGTAGTGAAATTGTAGAATAGGCTTCCCAGGGAAGTTATGAAATCCCCATAACCAGAGGTTTTTAAGAACACGTGTCAGGGATGATCTAGGTTTACTGGGCCCTGCTTCACTGCAGGAGGTTGGATTTGAAAACCTCTCAAGGGGCCTTCTAGACCTACACCTTTATGATTCTGTGCCTAACAGGAATAGCATGAATGCCAACAAATTCCTAAACTCAAATTCTGCTGTGAATTTTCACATAGGGTGAATATGAGCTAGTGCAAGGGAATAACAATAAGAAATCCCCCCACACATACACTGCAGGATGACTCACCTTGCCTCAGGATACTTGCCTGCCTACTCTCTCTCTGGACCAGACGTGTAGGAAGTGGAAGGAGCATTGACTCAGGTGTTCCTTGTAAGCTGTTTGCTTGTGTGGTCACTCAGGAGAGATTCAAAGGCCACCCAGCAGAGTGCACACAGCTAGGTTTTTGTTTCTACCGGTGGTGCACTTTTTCACATGCTTCAGTGCACATACAAATTATTCTGCACATGCATGGAAAAATCTGCACATGGATGGAAAACATTGATTGGGTCCACCATTACTCACTAAGCAGAAAGTCAAAGTCATGGTGTGAGGAGGAGCTGTGAATTGCTGTATAGGCCAGCAATAAAGTACTATCATGTAAGAGAAAAGAAGAAGTAGGGAGGAAGAATGACTCAGGAGCTGTCTTGCTGGAAAATTTCCAACAGAACAAGTGAAAAGCAATATATCATTTGAACCTGAATTGGAACATTTTAGTGTTTGAACTGATCTGCAATGCTCTGTGTAATCCTGTGAGGAAAGAGCTAGGAAGGAGCAGGGAAAAGAAGCACTTATCTTAGCTTCAAGTAGAAGATTTGTGGAATATAAATCTGTAGGACTTATAGAGGTAGAAGTCTATGGGTTGGGAGTAGGGGAAAGGGAACGGACAAGATATTAAACTTGTTCCACATAATCTTACATTGAAAAAATAAAATTAAATACTTGAAGAAATGGGACTAAAATCCAGTGGCTGGGAAGTGTTCTTTGGGGACCAGCCTCATATGTTGAATCTGCCACACCCACACACAAGCAAAATCTACCTACAACAACAGTGGGCAAATACTGGCCTATGGGCTGGATCCAGTTCAGCAGGGTTAACTCCTGGCCAACGTTCCCTCTAAGCTGTGCGGCCTCTTAGCTTTATCAGCCCTGACCAGTCAGAGGCTCAGAGCTCTGTGCTGGGAGCTGACTGACTGGGCGGGGCTGATTAATCACTGCACTGTGATGCCCCACAGCTTAGAGGGAGCACTGCAGATATGGCACTCGCAGCTCCTTTTGGCTGTGGATCACCTTTTCTGGCCAATAGAGCTGTGGGAAGTGGTGTCCCAGTCTGCACCATTTCTCATAGCTCCCTTTGGCTGTGAATGGTGATCTGCAGTCAAAAGGAGCTGCATGCATCCGTACTTGCAAAGGCACAGGTAAACATAGTGGGAACAGTCCGCCAGCTGCACCGCCACTATCTGATTGCCCACCCTAGGCTAAATGATCTTAGACCTTTCTACTCTTTTGATTCCTTCTGTAAATTTGTTTGTATCCTGTACCTGAAGAGAAGACAGAATAAGAAACATCCTTCACAAAATTAATAAAATATCACTTTTTCCTCTCAAAAAAATATATGCTCGTCTCTGTGTGCATCCAAGTTATTTGAAGTGTGCACTAATAATCAAAGACACACTCCTATAAGAAGTGCTGCTCTTGTGAATCTGCACCATGTAGTATGGAATTATTTGTGGTAGCCACATGGTAGCTGAAATTAAGAAATAGCTTTGCACACACTACATGAAGGGAATTCCTGTGACAACATGTGTAAGGCTCTTGCCATGCTAAGAATCAATACCGATATGTTACATGCATAAATGTTTTTCTCTGAGTGTAATGTTGCTTGTTACTAAACTATGCACTTCACTGGAAACAAGGATGCTTCAGATTAAACTGATACAAGAAAATGCATGCATTGGTAATGATGGCGAGGCAAGCGACCATGTACTGGCAGGAAGCAGCCCGTTTAAACGTGGTTCACAGAATGTCGAGGAAACAGCATCATTGCAAAACACATTTTGCTCGTAACATGTAGGACTCGAATATATCCCACTAGATGAAAAATGATTAAGCCTCAGATTTTCAAAGCTACCTCTGGGAATTGGATGTCACATTCCCATTAATTTTAGTGGGACCTGGCCATCAGTTTCCCTAGGGAAAATCTCAGTGTAAATGTTAGTTATCCAGACACAAAATATAGGATGAATTCTTAGCACCCTTGCTGTGTTAGTGGATGCTGTCAGTTGCAGAACTTCTTTTGAATTTAAAATGATACTTTCACTCTAGCTCCCCACATGATCGGTTTTTTACCAGCACAATTCTGTATCTGCAGCTATATTCACATTTTTTTCCTGTAGCATTAAGCTGCAGGTGCAAATATTAGTTACACATCAGGCTTTCTGGTTTCAAATTGTTATTAGATTTCGCTCTACCAATATTTAAACACATTTGGTTCACTGTGGAGTGATTTCATTACAGAAACAAATATCCACTTGTGGTACCAACAGCCCAGTGTGTCTAGCTGCATATATCTCTAGTGTGATATATGCCATCAAGTGCTAGCAATGCCCCTCACTGCCATGTATATTGGCCAAACTGGACAGTCTCTACAGTAAAGGATAAATGGACACAAATCAGACATCAGAAGTGGCAACATACATAAACCTGAAGGGGAACATTATAACCTGCCTGGGCTCTCAGTCATGGATTTAAAAGTAGCCATTCTTCTACAAAGGAATTTCATCAGCCAATTCCAGAAAAAGAGTGCAGAATAGGGATTCATCTGCAAATTTGAGACAGACCTATGCAGCACTTTAAAGACTAACGAGATGGTTTATTAGGTGATGATAACCATCTTTTTAGTCTTTAAAGTGCTGTCTTTTGTTTCAGCTAGACCAGACTAACAGGGCTACATCTCTATTACTAATCTGCAAATTTGACACTGTTTCCCTGGGGTTGAATAAAGACATTAACTGGGTGCTGCATTATAAAGCCAGTCTTCCCTGCATTTAACACCTCATTTTTACATCAAAAGCCCACTTAACTAGCCTCATTTGCACCAGCCCTATAATTAACAGGTATCTTTTTATTTTTTTCTTATGATGAAATACTTGGTTTCTGTTATTCCTCTCCAGCTCATGATCTGATGAAGTGGGTTTTGCCCACAAAAGCTCATGATACTATGTATGTTTTTGTTCGTCTCTAAGGTGCCACAAGACTACACACAGAATAACATGGCTGCCCCCTTAGACTTTTTATCTGCACATAAACAGCTAGAAAGTCCAGGAATGAATGTATACCTGCCTCTGGAAATTTCCACTACATGCATCTGACGAAGTGGGTCTTTGCCCACGAAAGCTTATGCTCCTATACTTCAGTTAGTCTATAAGGTGCTACAGGACTCCTCGCTGCTTTTGTATTCAATGAGTTATTTACTTTGTCTAAGAAAGTTGCCATAACATTTTATGTCAGTGGCTCAAACCTTTCCAGACTATCTAAAATCTTTTGTGCAAAGGCACATGCAAGTATAGACACTCTCTTACTCAAATACTCTAACACAAAAACTCTTGCGTTTAGAGTATTTGCGCTAAATCTTGCCAATCTAGACGTAGCCTAGATGAAAAGCTAAATATTCATATTGAAAAGGTTACCACCACCTTTAGCAGACTAACTAAAAGAGCATAGTACAAATCAAAGCGTGCTGGCAAGACCAAAATGCTAGGGTACCAATATACTCAGCATTCTCATATATGATGGGGAACCATGGTCAGCTTAGGCTCATGAGGAAAAAAGGTTCAGCAGTTTCCATGTATGTTGTTTATGCCACATACTCAACACCAAATAGCATGATAAACCCAGCAATGCAGAAGTTCTTCAATGGACAAATTTACCAAGGAGTGCCCTACTCGAACACAGATGACTGGATTGGCTGGGCCAACTGAGTAGGCTGGAAGACAGATGCATACATACACAACATTATACTCATATGCAGAACCGTCAGAGGGAACCAGAACAATAGGACATCCCAAGCTTCTCTATAAAGTTCCATACAGATGAGATATGAAGGAACTTGGAACTGATACTGACCATTGGGAAATCTTGACAAATTATTGCAACAAATGGTGCCAATGTCTCCATCCGGGTATCAAAGTCCATGACGGAAGCTGGCTTCTACAACTTGAAAACAGTCCATAGGAAGCAAGCAGCTCCCAACGAAGGCACGTACATTTGCAGTGACTGCAAAAGGTCATGCAAATCTCAGATTGGGCTATTCAGTCACATGAGACATAGATAATCATCTCCATCACGAGCTGCAATTCCCACCATCTCTTGTAGACAAATGATACCAACATACAGAACAGTATAAACAAGCCATTGTCTGTGTCAAATTTTATTTTGTACTGACTTCACTAATGCTTTACATGTAGCACTGTTGTAAAACTATGCAAATGGTCCCTGCAAGACTTCTGCATACCCCGAGGAGTATGCATGCCACTTGTTGAAACCCACTGTTGTATTACAGTGCCTGCCTAGTACGTGCAGAACAACATAGATACTTTTACTATTTCAGAAACATATTAGGGAGATTTTGCAAACGTTATTGGTCTTTTTTACTCGTGCCGACCTATAAAGGTGTCTTCCCTATCTCCACCTTCAAAGGGGGTGAAAGCCCTTTCTCACATAACTATATTTGGAACCTCCTATGGTTTCGGCACTGAATCTTGATATGTGCATGTCTCTGATTTGTCCAGAGTGTCAGTATAGGCTGAACCTCTCTAGTCCGGCACCCCAGGAACCTGATTGGTGCCAAACCAGAGAACTTGATCGATCATGGGAGGCCGATATTATCTAGTAGCATTAACAAAACTTCCACTGCTTACTGGGCTCTTAGAAGACATTTAAATTAGAGCTAAATAGCAGTGCAGAACCCTAAGAGCCAGGACTGGTGGCTGTCAACAAACTTTATGGGACCATGGGAAACTTGACCACACCCATGATAAGTGGACATTCGGCTAACTAAAATCATGCCGGATCACGGATATACCAGACTAGAGAGGTTCAACCTGTCTTCTAAGGTTTGAACAGCCATAAGCAACGATTATCAGCATTCTGGAGTTCATAAGTCCTACAGGCTTCCATGCTGGTGGTATGACACACTAGGGAAAAGAGGGACTAGACCTGTTGCATAAGATGTCCCTCTGCAATAGTGCAGATAGAGGTAAAGTTGTTTCATTTTGCTAAGTTCTGGAACTATAGCCACTCTTTCGTTCTCAGCTGTGGCAAAGAACTGGGACAATAAGCCTGACCCCCAAACCCATTGAAATTGATGGGAGGCTTTCTGTGGACTTCACTGAAATTCTGCTCAGAGCCAAATATATTTGTAACTCATTATTGTTTTTAATTCTGCAAGATTTGCTGGCCAGATCATCAGCTGATTAAAAATTGCTGCAGACTCTGAACATCAATAGAATGATACTGATTGACACCAGATAAGGGTCTGAATGCAGCAGTTTAATTTAAATTAGAATGAACACATTTCTCTGTGATTTCAATATCAGGGAGTAAAATGGGTTAAAATACTTTGCTCAATAATCATAATGAGTTTTGAACCCAGTCTCTTGTAGATCCTAGAGAAAGATTGTTTTTGTTGGCCCCTTCATTTTTTTTGACTGATAGATTTATGGATTTTAGGCTGTGGTTTGCTGTTGATTTTTTTTTTCACCTTTGCTATGTTTTCCTCTTCCCTAATCTAAAGGTAACACTCTCTTTACTATCGATCTGGAATCTGTTTATGCAGCAAGCAGCGTCGGTTGTCAATGTTTTCACTGGCTGGCACACTTCAGTTATTGGCATTTATTACCATGAATAATTTATGACTGTGCTTTTTATTTTTTCATTGATCAGAACCCTCTTTTTGCCAAATGAATGTGGCGCCCCTGAGACTTGGTGGATTGACCGGCCTGGTCAGACCTCTTCTAGACAGCCACAAAACGGGCAAGGCAAAAATCACAGCAATGGGCCCTTTCCCATTCCACCACTTAAACCTGGTTCTGACCACGTTTTAAAGGGAAGACATTTCTCAGGGTCTGGGATTGACTTTGCTGTTGAGGCGGGAAAGGAGATCTCTAGCTAAAGAGCGAGGCCATTACCTCATTTCTCAGCCTGTCTGAGCTGATGACTTTAATTCACCAGCGATCTGGGGTTGGATAGGAACTAGTGATACAGCAGTCAATTCCCTGCCGTAGTAACAATCCGATTTTCTAACCAACTCTCCTGATTGCTAAATGCTCACAAGTCAATGCATCATGGATAATGGAATACATACGCTTCACTCAGGTAAACATGCATGCTGTTGTTGTGAGGAACCCTGGAACATTTAGAAGTCCCTGAGCAGACAGTTAAGGTAATCTTGCACCTGTGCTATTACTGGTATATATACCCTCCACAATAGCTTACCAGGTCAATGGGCCCAATAAGCTGAGGATCAAGGGAGCAGGAAGACAGGCTGATATGACAGTCTCCTTGCCTTATGCCAGATCCTGCAATGATCACACTTCAGCTGGGATGCACGGTACTCTTCTTCACTCTCTGCATTGGCTTTTCCATAGAAATCAAGCTGAAGGCATCAGGACTAGATCCATATAAGGAGTTAGGTGCTGAGGTAAAAAAATTAGATCCTCAAAACACCCATTAAGGCTCTGTCTATCCCAAGGGGCACCTAGATTTCTGCTGGTGGGCACGCACAAAACTCTATTATGTCCTGGCACTGTTGAGCTGCTTAGTATCCTAGCTAACACCTCATCCTTGGCAGGATTCTCAGGCCAGGTGTATCTCCATCTAGGGTCTTTCATCTAGAGGGGACCGGTATCGTAAATGTTTTCAGAGCACTTATCAGAGCAGTCCTCACACACAAGATAGCAAGAGGTGATGACCCAATGGGGGAATGTGTGTCAGGACCCTGAAAAACACTCTTTTGGGATGTGGAAATATCCTCACTCTGGGTGTGTCTAGACTACATGCCTCCTTCGACGGAGGCATGTAGATTAGCCAGATCGGAAGAGGGAAATGAAGCCGCGATTAAAATAATCGCGGCTTCATTTAAATTTAAATGGCTGCCCCGATCTGCCGATCAGCTGTTTGTCGGCAGATCGGGGGAGTCTGGACGCGATGCGCCGACAAAGAAGCCTTTCTTCATCGACACAGGTAAGCCTGGTTTCACGAGGCTTACCTGTGTCGATGAAGAAAGGCTTCTTTGTCGGGGCATCGCGTCCAGACTCCCCCGATCTGCCGACAAACAGCTGATCGGCAGATCGGGGCAGCCATTTAAATTTAAATGAAGCCGCGATTATTTTAATCGCGGCTTCATTTCCCTCTTCCGATCTGGCTAATCTACATGCCTCCGTCGAAGGAGGCATGTAGTCTAGACACACCCTCTGCCTGTTTTGCAGCAAGGACTTGAATGCATCTGCCAGATGAGAGCCCTAACCATGAGTTTTAGCTTTAATTCATTGGGTCTTTGTCTCATTTTTTTTATGAGAAAGCCAACCAAACCAATTCAGCCCTTACTCCAGGAGAGGAACACAGCTGTGAATCCTAGTCAAAAATAGGCATCTCCCTGTAACTCAGAGATAGGGCCCTAATCTCAGCTTTTCCTGCTCCTTTATGGGCTCCTCACTCATCTTGCTGGCTGTTATGAATCCCATTCTTAGGCACCTAACTCTCCCCATGAGTTGCATAGAGATCCTTGGTACCAAAGAACCCAATGCCCAAGCCCTTTGTAGATCTCACCCTTGGTCTTTACCTATAGGAGGCTCTGTGACATGGGCCAGGGTATTTGAAAGCTCTCCTGTAGCTCCAGGATGAAGACCATGCACATTAGTTCCACTCCTGAGGAGCACCAGTATTTCCCCCCTCAATGAAAAATCTTTTCTGTGCAGTAAACCCTGCCAAAACAAAACACTAAATTGAACACACACATCATTCTTCCCCTGGTGAGAGGACAAGAGAACAGTCAATACCCCTTAGTGCCCTAGTGGAAGATGCTCTGATACCATGGTGATGGGGTCCTCTGAGTACCACAGGTAAGGAGATTGACGAGACAAGAAACGGATATTTATAGTGGCTGAGAAAATTGGAGAATTAGAATACAGCTGAGATCTTGGAAGAAATGAACCAGAGCCAAGATGGCAAAGGAAGACAGAGCTACCCCACCACTAAAATCACATATGGGCTTCAGTAAATGAAAATTGCCTGGAACCCAAATGACACTACCATGAAAATACAAGGTGTGACCTGAACCTGACAGCAAAGGCATTTCTGCCAGACAGCCTGTGATGGCCAGTCTTCTAGATGGGAAGTGAGTCTGAAAACAAAATAGCTGCTCTTTCTAGGAAGGAAATAACAACTGTGATCCTTCCAGGTAGCATACTAATTTAAATGCACAGCTACATCCCAGCGAGGGAAAACAAAGAGCTGCACAAAAACCCGACACTTTCATATTGTTGGGATCCTCCAGCTGGTTTCCTAGGATAATTATTGTTAGATGAGCTTCGCTATTAATGAGACTTTTCATTCAAAATAAGGGACAAAGATAAATGAGTTAGATAGAGGCAGACTATTTTCTTAGACCCATTAACAGTGTGATTTGCTTAGAGTTTCCTAACTTGTCCTTTTGTCTAATGAGAAATTGTAATCTCAAACTGAGATCACTCCAAGCAGGCATTCCCGCTATTGTTTTGAAAAGTCAGTGTCAGTATTTTGAGAGAACAATGTATTAATAGTATTTGGCACTGACATAGCAAATCATAGTTAAAGTCACACACTAGTACTTTCCAAACAATCATTGTTACAGCATCACACAGTCCTTTATAATGTGGGTATTAGCCCTGCTTTATGGAGGCATGGGCAAAAGCAGCGGAGGGTCGGATTTTCAAAAGCATTTCACGTTGGCCTAATTTTACTCCTTGACCGGCCCTTTCACAAGGTTTCACGGCTCATTTTAGTCTCAGCAGTAGACAAACTCCTGGCCATTGTAGCTACAAGGACAATCGATCAGATTGTCACAGGTGGGTTGCCTCTGTAAATACATTCTTGTGACCTGAGCATACGACCCCCAAAGGTATCCTGCATGTCGGTAGCTACTTGATTTTCACAGAGGCTAATCCCTTTCAGATTTGCCAGGGTAACTATGACTTTGCTCCCACTGCCGTCAATGAGACCTGGTCCACACTACAGCGGAAGGTCAACTTAAGATATGCAAATCCAGCTAGGTATACTTGACCTGTTAAATTGAACCTCAGGAGATCGACTCCAACACCGTCAATCTTCCATGTAGTGTAGATAGACTGCAAGCTTCTTTTGAAAGGAGCTTTTTCGGAAGAGGTCTTCTGAAAAAAACTTCTTCCGAGAGAAACCATACACACTTCAAAAGCATATCAAAAAAGACATCTGCTTTTTCAAAAGAGAGCATTCACACTCATTGGACGCTCTCTCCCATGTAAGCTATGATGGCGGAGTGGCCACCAGGGCACCTGTGCTTTTTCCTGGAGGCCTCTTCTTTCAAAAAAACTCCCTCTTCTGCATCCACATACACCTTTTTCTAAAAGAGCTCTTTCGGAAAAAGCATTCTTCCTCATAGAATGAGGTTTACCAATGTCGGAAAATCACCTGCATTCTTTCAATTTTCTTTCAAAATAACACAATAGCAGTGTGGAAGTAAGTGAAGTTTTTTCCAGAAACATGGCCGTTTTTCCGAAAAAAACCCTTCAGTCTAGATGCACCCTCTGAGCCTTTCATTGACTTCAGTGGGAGTAGAGATGGACCAAGGCTGATCCCTTTTAAAACTCTCTTCCTAAGTGACTTAAATCAAACTATCATAGCAGGGCAGTGGCCGAAATAGGAACAGTAGGTAAATACCCCACTAGAGCCACCTCACAGTGCTGCTTGTTTAGAGATGCTTTCAAAAAAAAAAAGCTTTAGACAATTGCTGGGAGCCAAAGGAACAGAACCGATAAAGATTCAATGGAAATAATCAATGTTCTCATCTCCCCACAGCAGAGCAAAAGGGAAGGGCAAGAGGGCAGAATGAACACCTGACACAGCAGGCTCAGTTCCAAACAGCAGATGAGTAGGAGGACATTTCCTCACATGGCCACCTATAGAACAAAAATACCCACACTTGCAAGTATGTGTGGGATCCCAGCATCCAAGTTAAATATTACAGCTCATTATATGGTCACAAGTCATTAGCTTCAGCTCCAAGCTGGCAAGAAAGAGCAATTCAGATGTATGTGGGGGAAAGGTACTCAGGAAAAAAAACCTTAAAAATTAATCTGAAAAAAAGACGCATTTCATAGCAATTCCCTCTTTTCCTTTTAACAGCCTATTGCTTGTGATTATGGCTCATTAGCCACTGTCAAATATTTCATCATTTAATCCTCAGCCTTGTTTGAGAGCGGCTGCATTACATTTTCCATTCTGGCTACCAGGAGGTTTGTACTTGTGAGTCTTGTTTTTCCCATTTAGTTAATGCTAATCCACTTCACCAATTCAAATATATGATTATTCATTCGTCAGTATTAAAGACTAAGTCTGTGCTTCAGGCAAAGTGGGAAATTGTATAAAACAAGTTCATTTCTTCTTGCAAGGCGAATTATTCCCAATCACCATTCAAAACTAGTTTAGGGATACATCTGGAAACACCCCAAAAGATGTGGTCTGTACAATTAATGACTTCCCATCAGATATGCAGTCTATTATGTTTCCTCAGTTCCAGCAATGTGTGAAAATAGTTCTGTGTGTGCAGCGAGCAAAAATTCTGAGCATTTCTTCAAACATGACAAATATTTTCTTTCCTTAGTCTGTCTAGGATTATAAGTATCTCAGAATTGCTAAATGCCAGAAACTTCACCGCAGCTGTGCATGCGCCACTCAGTTAAACAAGTGGGACACATTTATCTTGGTTTATCTTATGGTTTTAGATTGGGGGAATCTCTGTTAATGGAGCAGACAGACAGCATATTGTTTTTTTCTGAATTTACTAAAGGCTTAGGGCGTCCATCTGTTGTCTTTATTAGATGGAATGCTATGAAGCAAATGTATTTAGTCAATCAATATGTGGAACTTTTCTTCATGGGGAGAGGAACTGCTCAGTCACTGCTTTGTGCATTTTAAAATAAAACAGTATAACTTGCCCAGGCCCAGCCTAAGAGTTTGCAGGGCCCAAGCCGGCACGCTGACAGTGGCTGCACCGCATAGCTGGGCGGCTCCCAAACAGGGCAGCAGTTGAATGGCCGGGCAAGTGGGTACCTGGAAGCGCAGGGCCCTGAAGGTGCAGGACCCAAGAAAAATGCCTTACCCTGAGGCTGGGCCTGAACTTGCCCATTCAGTCAATGATAAACAATAACACTTTCAACGCTGGTCTTAGACTTATTGTATCTGGAATAAATATGGGATAAAAGGGGGAGGGGGATAAAATAAGATCCCTTTTCCCCACAGCTCTGCCACTGCTCAAACTTTTGAGGCAGTTTGAGGAAATATTGGTTCATTCACATGAGTGAGGCAGCTAAGCTGGGTGTTCAGGTCACCTTTCTACCCTCAACCTGGGAACAGCTGGGAGAAATAGTTATATGCCAGGTATAATCTGAAGCAGCCTCAGGGCTGCTCTCAATTAAATTAGCTGTGTATAACTGGCTCTATTGCAGGCTTATTTATTAGTCCAGGACAACCTGAGAACAACATGCTATGGCCACACTCTGTATCTCCCCCCACAGTGTATCCCAATACACCCCCTATGTTCTAAGACAGGGGTTTTCAAACTTTTTTTTCCTATGTCCCAGTTGCAGAACATTTTCATGCCCACAACCCAACACAATTTGACTAGTGTGTCAGCTCGGGGGTAAGGCTCAGAATGAGAGTCTTGGATGTAGGAGGGGGCTCCAGCTTTGAGGGCATCAGGGCTGGGGCAGGAGGGGCTTACCTTGAGCAACTCCCAGTCAGCGGTGCTGCAGGGGTGCTAAGGCAGCTTCCTGTCTCTCCTGGCACTGCAGACCCCGCTGCCCCCGGAAGCAGCCAGTAGCAGGTGCCCAGCCAAGGGGAGTGCAAAGCTAGCGCTTAGGGCAGAGGCAGTGCACAGAATCATGTGCGCTCCCCCTCCCCACCCATCCACCTAGGAGCCAGGTCTGCTGCTGGCTGCTTCTGGGGCATAGGACAGGCAAGCCCTTAGAACCTGCACTGGTCACCTGATCCCCCCTGCAGCACTGAGACTCAGTGCCGGACATTCCATGACCCAGTCCTGGGTCACAGCCCATTGTTTGAAAACCACTGCTCTAAGAAGAGTGTGGGGAGAGGAACTGGTGTACAGAGACGGATGCAACACCTTTAAGCCAACCCTTTCATCCCTCTTACTCCTGGGGAATCCTCAGCTATGCTTGCAACACAGTTTTCTACACGGTTGGTGTATAGGATCTGTCTCAGACCATTTAAAGCTGTGTTTCTTAAACTTTTTAAGACCAAGCAACACCAAACAATATTTTTTTTAATGAGGAACACCAAGTATTTTTTGTTGAACAAAAAAAAAAAAAAAAAAAAGTCAGGGGGAAAATTATTCAGGGAAAAATGTGTCGGAGGAAAGTTATTGAACAAAAAAAAAAAGCCTGCCCCTTTAAGAGTGGCCATTATGAATTCTATTGTTCTCCACTGCACACCTCCGACTGCCTCTTGGCACACAGTTTAAGAAATGCTGGTTTAAAGTGTTTGTGTGCCTCTGCACTTCCTGATTTCATCCAGAAAAGGAAGCAGAAATACTGAAATAACAAAGGACGCTAGAAACTGGCATATTAGATTAGACCAAGATCACGGACATTGTTTCTGACAATGTCCAGCAGTGGGTGCTTCAGGAAAGGGTGCAGGAAAGTTTGTAATCAGGCCGGCTGAGGGGGGAAGGGATAAATGAAATAGTTGCCCTGGGGCCCAGTGATTCGTAGGGACCTGGGGATCCTGGCTGCTGCTGCTTCTAAAGGAGGTCAAGGTCCCTTTATAATGCTGCAAGAGCACCATGTTCCATGTGGCTCTGAGAGCTGGGTGGGGAGGGGTGATGCACTGCGCTCTGTGTGGTGTGGAGGGCTGGCTACTCTGGCCCTGCCCCTTCCACTCGAGGTCCTGTCCCTTCTGGAAGCACCGAGCTGTCCCTCTCACCTTGCCCAGGGGCTTACAGAGGCAGTCAGCTCCCCTGTTTGTAAGAAAATAACCTGTCTTTGGGAAAAGGTTTTCCCCTAACACAGGTTATTTAACGGTTTGTCAGGACTAGAGTTTAAATGGGAGTTAACTAACTGCCAAGCAATTGACATTAACTAACTCTTTTGTGCTTTGTTTGTGAGCTTGGCCACTTCACAGAGGTTGGTGTTGCACCCTAGAATGTCCAGGCTGCATGTACATGTGTTGGCTAAACTAGAATCAACTGGCAATCACTTAATTTGAGTTAAAAATAACTCTAGTTGTCCACCACTTATCCCCAAAGCTAAAGGATGATTATGTAGCTTCTTTGCAAAGTCCTTACATTTCTATAAAATAGAAATTTTCCTCTTACTTGTACACTAGCAAAAACACTTTGCAACCATTTAGCATGGCTATGAAAGACTACACAAAGTGCAAAGCAGCAGAGAATTGGGCTTGAAGATTTTCAAACTAAGGCTTTCAAACAAGAGAAAGGAGTCAGGCAGTGTAACTGTTGTTTGTTGATTCTTTTGCCAACAAAATCTTCCACCCCCAGCCAGTGGGAGCCCTGGGTCCCTTTGAATTGCTGGGCCTTCGGGCAACTGCTCCGTTTGTTCCTTCTTCCACTGGTGGGCCTGATGACAGACTTTCTTGCTCCCTTTCCTGAAGCACCCAGTCCAAAAACAATGTCCATGATCTTAGTCTAATCTTATGTGCCAGTTTCTAGTGTCCTTTGTTATTTCAGTGTTTCTGCTTCCTTTTCTGGATGAAATCAGGAAGCACAGAGATACACAAACACTATAAACGGTCTGAGACAGAGCCTATACACCAAGCATGCAGAAAACTGTGCTGCAAGTGTAGCTGAAGATTGCATCCATCTCTGTACACCAGTTCCTCTTTCAAACAAGAGAAAAGAGTCAGGCAGTGTAACTGTTAATTGTTGGCTCTTTTGCCGACAAAATACTTCCACCCCCCAGCCAGTGGCGTTACCTTTGTCAGCAGGAAAGTGCTCCTGCTAACAAAGCACAGTTCATCCCAGCGCTTGTCTTCAGCAAAACTTTTGTCTTTTGGAGGCTGGGGGAATGTCATTTTAACCCCTCTGAAAGACAAAAGGTTTGTTGTTCAGTTGCTAGAGTAAACATAGCCTAAGTGATATTATCAGGTACGATGTGTGGCACCGCACAGCAAGGTTTCGATTAGATTGTACATGCTTATCGGGAAACAGTGAATGGAAGTTATTCTGATTACATCATTTCATTCCAACACCATGGAGTCCAGTAGCATTAAGAGTACTGGAAGCACGAGGTCCTTCAGCATGATTAATATAATTACCATGATTAGGATAGTGGTAGCATGTTATGGGAATGCAAGCAATTAGAGTAGGATAGCACGGCTTTCAAACAAACGAACTAACTAAAACAATGATGTCAGATTGCTAGAAGGAAAAGAGCCAAATTTGATCTGAGGACGGCGGTTGCAAATGTACCGTAAAATGGGATTCTGAGATGGGTGCTGCAGAAAATAATGGAATTGGGAGTTTGCTTGAAGAATTAGTTTATGCTTGTTACTTTTTTAATATGAAGACGATCTGGATAAGTGTTGGGTTTTATGTAAATCATCAGGATTGGGATATCTCTCATTTGTCCAGAAATAGACTTCAACTGTTTAATTTTCTTCCATCCTGGGAAAGGTGATTTAAGGTGGAGGGGAGCAGGAATGATCAGGGCCTCCAAAATTATTTTGATTTCAACAAGTCATCTTGGTGTTGGGTTTGGTTTTTTTTGTCTATTTCTTTTGATCAGTAACTTCATTTTTAGTGGCACATAACTATTACAGAATAAATTCAGCTTGCACTTTTTTGTTCTAAAAGATTCCAGCTGCTCTTGACATTCAGTGGGAAAAAAAAAGTTTTAATCACTATACAGGAAAGCCATGTCAAATGAATTTTACCTAGGAGCCTATGTAAAGGTTGGAGGTCTGAGTGGTGTTATCTATGGCATCCTTCCAGTCAATAAACTGTCTAGAAGTTCAGCTAGGACACATAACTTGTATTTTCAGGAGAGTTGAGAAATTCACATGAAGGATAGGCAGTCCTGTTGGGAAAAGGCCTCCGTGATTTTTCTGATATGTGATTTTTGTGATCTGTTTTCATGATCATGTTTTGGCATGGTTGGCTCAGAAAAGTGACAAAATACCCAAAGAAACACCTTCCCTTTGTGTTTGTAGCCCAGGGAGACAGGAATAGGAAGTAATCTATTCTCTCTCATAAGATCTCTAGCTCAGTCTTGCAGATTTTAAAAGGTTCCATAAAGGCTTTAGAAACTATCCATTACTTTCAAATACCAAAACTGAACTTCTAGACTCTTTGAGGTTCACTCATCAAAGTAAAAGTTCGGCATTTTGTACTTCTTCCATTAATCATAAGTGCAACGACATGGCAAAAGTCTGCTCTTACTGATAAGTAAACACAGTAGGTACGTCTAAACTACAAGCCTGTTTCAAAAGAGATCCTTTAGACAGCCATAACACTTTTGAAAAAGCAGATTTGGACGTTCTCTTTCGAAAAAGCCCTGTTTGCATTCAAGAATGCCTTTTTTCAAAAGAACTCTTCTGAAAAATAGGCATTCTTCCTTGTAAAATTAGGTTTACCGCTGTCAAAAAACCCATCACATTCTTCTGATTTAATTTTGAAAGAACGCAACGGCAATCTAGATGCAGGTGACATTTTTTTTGTAAAAAGGCCACGTTTTTTGAAAAAACTCTGTAGTTTAGACATAGCCAGTGTCTTACATGTTTAAAATTCACAGAGGGGTAGCCAGGTTAGTGTGTACATTTAAAAACAAGTAGTCCTGTGGCACCTTAGGGTGCATCTACACTGTACCGTAACTCAAAATAAGATACACAATTTAAGCTCCGCAAATTGTGCATCTTCTTTCAATGCTATTTCAAAGTACTTATTCTGTCATTTGGAGCTGTCTACATAGTGCCAAATTTCAAAATAAAGTGGTATTCTGAAGTGCCCCTTGCTGCTCATAGAATGAGATTTACAGGTAGGTTGGAATAGCGAGCCCGAAATAACAGGTTTGCTGTGAAGATGCAGGATAGCTATTTAGGGATACTCCGGTATCCTGAAGTAGCACTGCATTATAGACATAGCCTTAGAGACTAACAAAAATATGTATGGTGTCAGGAGCTTTCATGAGCAAAAGCCACTTCATCATTTCATTTGATGAGCTGAAGAAGTGGGTTTTGCCCACAAAAGCTCCTGACACCGTACATATTTTTGTTGGTCTCTAAAGTGCCACAGGACTTCATTTTGTTTTAAATCAAGTGTGTATTGATGACATATAACAGATTTATAAATGTCACTTCACTGTATACATTTTATTTGCCAGTTCAGCTTTGGACACATGGACCTTTTCAATTATCACACTGTATAGTACAAGAGCTTACACAATATCCAGTAATTTTTGGCAGCAACTGTTCAGTCTTTGGTTGCTGCCAAATCCCTGGCAGTATAAGCCGAATTCCTGTCTAGTATGCAACAAGCACAAGGTCCTTATTATACTGGAATTTGATACTCAGGGCCAGAAGGCTCCACACACAATGTACACCCAGAATCTCTCTCTTATCTTTAGACTGAACAACTGGTTCATCAGTGGTGTATAGCAAAACTGCTGTACCTAAATGGCCAATTGTTTAGACACACACATGAAATGAAAAATAAATCAACAAACAATGGAATAAGTGACAAATGCAATGCCTAATGATGTATTTCTCCAGAATGCACTGTAAATTGGAAGTGACCAGCAGAGGGTAATTGTAACACTCTTAATAACTAAGCGGATGCTTCTAGAGTGATTCAAGCTTGTACCAGAAATTATTCTATATGTAGACAGCAGTAACCATATTTTATTATTCCATGATAAGACGCTGTACATATTAGCAATAGTATAGTACAAACTGATGTTTTAGTGTCATCTTTAAGAGTTGATTTCAGAAACCCTCTATATCCCTAAAATGATAAGAAGGAATTTGCGCAATGATTTGTAGATGAGCCTCCTTGCAAGCCTTCCATGTGAGAGTGCTTTCCCCACAGTTAGTGTGCGCATCTCCAACACACACGTATACTTATCAGTTATTATTATTGATTATTATTATTACTAATAAAAATAATAATTCCCACCCTGTAAAAATACCCATCATGTTCTTATAGTTCTCCACCATAAAATATATTGAGCCTATAGTCCCATCAGTAAAAATGAAAAGAAATACACAAACACATAGACACACACACACACACACACACACACACAATTAAACACACACAAATACACTGCAAGTTACAGCCACGCCCAGGAAAACTGTATTAGCACCAGACTCCCTTACATAAGCATGTGCAAACATATACAGATGCAGGGCTCTCTCTGGCTTCAAACTCTCTTAGCCAAATCAATTACACATTCTCTTGCTCTCCCCTGGGCAGACCCAATTATTAAAGACCTTGGGTTAAGAGGTAACTAGATCACAGTTTGTAAGTACCTAGACAAGGAACAAGTATTAGATAATGGGCTCTTTAATCAAGCAGAGAAAGATATAACACGATCCAATGGCTAGATATAGCATCTAGACAAATTCTGATTGGAAAGAACAGTGAGAATACTGTTAAGTTGGAACAATTTACTATGGGTCATGGTAGATTCTCCATCACTGGCAATTTTTAAAAAAATTGAGATTGGATATTTCTTCTGAAAGATCTGCTCTAGGAATTATTTTGGAAAGTTTAATGGCCTGTGTTATTCAGGAGGTCAGACTAGATAATCACCATGGTCCCCTTTGCCCATGGAATCTCTTAATCTTCTTGACAAACTGGAGAAATTGTCTGAGGTAAATAGGATGAAATTCAATAAGGACAGAGGCAAGGTACTCTACTTAGGGAGGAGCAATCAGGAAAAGGATTACCTAGGAAGGAGTATTGTGGAAAGAGATCTAGGGGGCATACTGGACCACAAGCTAAATAGGAATCAGCTGTGTAACAGGGTTGTAAAAAAAGAAAACATTATTCTGGGATTATTAGCAGTACAATAGTATAATAAGGAAGACATGGGAAGTTATTCTTTTACTCTACTCTGTGCTGATTAGGCCTCAACTGGAGCACTGTGTCCAGTTCTGGGTGCCACATTTCAGGAAAGATGTGGACAAATTGGAAAAAGTCCAATGAAGAGCAACAAAAATGATTAAAGGTCTAGAAAACATGACCTATTGGGGAAGACTGAAAGAACTGAGTTTGTTTAGTCTGGAAGGGTACGGCTAGACTGCAGGGGGTTTTCAAGATACTAGAGGTATCCCAAAAAAACTCTGCTGCATCCAGGGAACACGTTTGCTCTTTTGCTTTTTTTTTTAAGAGCAAACGCTCTCTTTTGGAAGCCCCTGTATTCCTCATTCCACAAGGAAGAAGGGGGCTTTCTAAAGAGGGTTTTCATCTGAAATTTGGCCTAGTCTAGATGGGCCAAATTTTGGAAAAGCCTCTTCCAACAAAAGAATTGGGAAAAGATACTCAAAATGCGGAAATTTTGGAAAAGCCTCTTCTAACAAAAGAATCGGGAAAAGATACTCAAAAGTTTCTCCTTAACTCCTGATGATGGGACAAGAAGCGATGGGTTTAAATTGCAGTAAAAGAGATTTAGGATGGACACTAGGAAAAACTTCCTACCTGCCAGGGTGGGTAAGCATTAGTACACATTGCTTAGGGAGGTTGTGGAATCTCCATCATTAGACATTTTTAAGAGCAGGCTCAAGAAACACATGTCAGGCATAGTCTAGACGGTGCTTGGTCCTACCATGACTGCAGGGGACTAGACTTGCTGTCCTTTTGAGGTTACTTCCAGTTCTATGATAATTTTCAGGTTTATTAGTGCAGCAGCTAGAAAAAAAGTTACTCTACCGATTAAGACTGATTTCAAAGCATTACTGCAATCATTATTGCTTTGCAATAGAATTCCTTTGGACCTCAAGCAAGTCATGTAGACTTCTTATGCCTCAGACCTCATCTGTAACATTAGGAAAATGGTTCACATCCCTACCTGCCAAGGATAAAAATACAATAGATTGGGAGGCCCCCATTAATATAAAGATGTATATAAATGGAATCTTGTATTTTCCCCTCTCTCCTTGAACATTGTTATCCTCATTTCTACTTTAATACTAAGAAAAATTAAAATGGTTCAGGTGAGGGATGCGAAAATCTCTTGAACAGGAGCAGCAATTAACTAGACTCCCTGTTAGGGAAGGAAGACAAAGAAAGGACCACAACACGGAGAAAAAAGTGAAAACAAAAATATACCATCAAGACCATCCAGTTTGTCACCCTCAGACTTCTATGCATTGGTGCCTCTTTTTAATCGTGTCTCTATGCATTGAATAGTGTCTGTCTGTCACAGCCCACCAGGGATGGAGACCCATTAGCTGCATTCTCCAGGCAAATATTTGCCATTTGATAGCACCCATGGTGCTCTGACTCCAAAGATGTGCAATTAAAATCTTCACTCTTTGCATTAGCACAGAAAATGGAATGGAAGATTTACCTGAAGACTTTTGGGCAGTTTAAATAAAGAAAAGCATGACTGCCGCACTTCACTAGTTGGGTCGCTTTTAGTGGGGTGAACAAAAGGAGGGATACAACATCTGTAGCACCTGAGAATTATGCTCTTTATGCAGAACAGGTTCACAGCTTATGCATCCACAAGCAAACTTTTCTCTTTGGATTTCATGCAGGATAACACTTTGAAGAACATTGCTGCCCATCATTCCTCCCTGTAATTGATTATTTGCTGCGACTCAGGGCTAATATTGACAATTACTGGGGTTGGCCAGAAAAGTCTGCACCTCTAGCCTCGCTCCTATGGCTGAATTGACTGTCTGAATTCTCAACTTTCTATGGGGAGTTTTGTTCTGGATGACTGAGTCAGAGCAACCATTGATAAACCATTACCCCTTTCATAACAATATTCAACACATTATGAGTGTGGGAACATTACACACCAAAAAATGTATGGGAAGTTAACAAGGAAATGCTGTCTGTTGTGGCTGATCTTTAAAAAAAAAGATAAAGCAAGCCATGACTGCAGCCAGTGCATTATGTAGTATATTGCCAACAACATATCGGTTAATTTCCCCATTACCTGTCTGGGCCACATCCAAGTTAAAAGACACTGTGAAATATAGAGCCATCTGGAGAGACACTGAAAGTTACAATATCTCATTTGAGTCAGCATCTGATCTTGAGTAATCTTTTAGAAAAAAACCCACTCATACTAGTGTGTAAGTTTATGCTGTCATAAGCATCATTCTTGTTCAAATCTGCTGTTACCTTGCAGGTTTTAATACAAGGATCTTTTCCTATTCATGAATTAGGGAAGCTGGAGGGCAGAATCCTGTATTCCTTGTTCAAAGAGGGTCTGATCATTGATTTCAAATGGCATCGGGGCAGACCCATATTTATAGAGTATTGCTTTTAGGAAGCACTGTTTGAGGACAATTTACCAGAAATTCTGACTCAACAGCACTGAATTCCATGTGCTTCCAAGAATCTATGCTTAGAAGCATGCCATGGTGGTAAAGACATTTGTCGGACATATGAGTAAAAGAACTTATGGCTATGATTGCTTTGGAAATTCATAATATAATATAATATAATATAATATAATATAATATAATATAATATAATATAATATAATATAATATAATATAATAGTGTTCCCATGAGCAGACCAATAGATAATGAGGTATTTATGTGCCAATATACACAACCAAATAAAGCTGGTAGTCTTTACAGTGCACAGGAATCTTTGTTGTTTGTACACTGACAATACAGTCATGTAAGTTTGTATTCTGACAATTTATGCACACTAAGGTCATGTCTTCATTGAAGAGAAGGCTGATGAGCCTGCGGTCGATCTTCTGGGATTCAGATGAACTGATATAGTTAAGACTTACTAAATCCAACCCAGAAGGTTCCCCCATTGGTGGCCGGTACTTCTGCTTTTGCAAGAAGTAAGGGTATGTCTACACTACTACCCTAGTTCAAACTAGGGTGGTTAATGTAGTCATTCGAAGTTGCAAATGAAGCCCGGGATTTAAATATCCCGGGCTTCATTTGCATCTTGCCGGGTGCCGCCATTTTTAAATCCCCATTAGTGCGGACTCCGTGCCCGCGGCTACACGCGGCATGGAGTAGGTAGTTCGAATTAGGCTTTCTAATTCGAACTACCATTACTCCTCATGGAACGGGGATTTAAAAATGGCGCGCCCGGCAAGATGCAAATGAAGCCCGGGATATTTAAATCCCGGGCTTCATTTGCAACTTTGAATGACTACATTAACCACCCTAGTTCGAAGTAGGGTGGTAGTAAAGACACACTCTAAGAAAAGCCATTAGGAGCATTTACTCCCATTGGCCTCCTGCTGTGGGGTCAGTGGGAAAATTCAAAAGAAGGTACATTGACGCCAGCTACATAATTAATGGAACTAGAGTTGCGAATCTTGATTCAACCTTTTCATTTAGTGTAGACCTGAACTAAGTAGCAATTTACTCGATGAGCATTTTGCCTAATATCAATGGGACTATCTGTTGAGTAAGTCCCAAATCACAAAGGTAGGTAGGCACCTACATATATTTGAGGATCTTGGCCTATATTAGTGTTCTACATGAGTTAGGTTAGACAAATCTGGCCTTTAGAAAGAGAAGAGAATTGATTGCTTTGAATGTCAAGGATGTAAATGAAAATGTTCTCTTTATCCACTCATCTTCATAGGGTTTTTTTTTTCTGTATTAAAGTGTCTCAGGGCAATCTACAGTTAGGAGGCAACATCCTGTTCATGCATACACTAGAATATGAGTGAGTTAATCAGTGCCCCTGTTGAAAACAACTCCATACTCCCTTGATTTTAAGGACTCTCTCAAAACTACGGCATGAGGTTGTTTGATGGAAAAAGCCTATCATGATGTTCAAGTTCACTGGAAACTCAGGTAAACAGTGGGTGGAGGGGGGCAGGATGCTAAGACACTGTTATAAGAGAATAAGTCATTGCTTCATCAAAAGGCATATTTTCATTTATAGTAGAGCTAGTAAGTCTCTGTCAGCATTTCCAAGAGACTATAGTTCAACCAGAGAAATTCCCTCTGGATTGGAATGTGTCAGAACAATTTCTCAGTTCTGTATTATTATTTTTTTAAGATGAATTTCAAATACTTCCTTTGGGAGTCAGTGCTAGAAAGGGCTCCATGTGGATCAATGCTTAGACATTGATGGGATTCTATGTGTTATATTGCCAGGGAGAGGTTTAGGTTTATTTTTAGTTTATTTAATTATATTATTGCCAGTTCCAATCATTCAAAAAATAGGAGCCAGGCCCCTAAAATCATGAAATTAAAAAAAAAAGCTCTCATGATTTTTCAGCCAAACAACACTGGGATTCTTTTCAATTGCTTTCTAGTTTCTGAGTCTTTGGCTCATGTCTGCATTTTTTCCCTGCAACGAGAAAGTCTAGAAATTTACCTTTTTCTGTTCTGATAGACTTACATAACTCTAAGTGCTGGGTTTTTAACTATCACAAGACATTATAAAATTACAAGATAGCAACAATTTAAGTTAATGCCAGGGATTTCCCTACACGCCCCCCCATAGGGGTTTATTACCCCCCGAATGTCCCCAACCCTCCCCCCCAGTTTTGTGAACTATGGTGCCATACAGCCCACCTTCACCATCAAGGTGTCACCCCTCATCAACCCTGACACCCCCCTTGTAAATTTGAACACCCCCCGTAATGTCAATTCCTGGGGAGGCTACTGGTTAATGCATTTATTTACTAGAGTTGTAAAACATGCCCTGCCACAAAGTTCATTCCCTGGAATTCAATGTCTTTCTGTTATTCATAAAACAACTTTGTTGACAGGTAGTGAAGGTAAGAGGAAAGGATAAAATGTCCAATCTTGATTGCTTAAAAGTATTACTTAGCACCTGAATAAGTGGACTGATTATCACATGTGCTAAGCACTTGCCATTCTGCCTGCTTAGACTCTTACATGGCCTTCAAGAGAGTTAAAATGGAGCACCTCACAAATAATACAGCAGCCTCACTACACTCTTTTGAAGTAGTAAAGTATCATCCTTGTTTGACAGGTGGCCCACAGAGATATGCCCAAGGTCATATAGGAAGGCTGTGATTGAGCCAACAATTGAACAAAGATTTCCTGACATCTAGCCCAGTTCTTTATCTACTAGACCATCCTGTCATTGGGGAGGGCAGAGAGTAACATCATTAATCCCCAAATTTCTTGTGAAGAGGCATAAACTCCATATGAAATTTGCACAAATATTTTTTTCAGATTCAGAGCATAAAAATGTCAGATGCATTTACTGTGCTCTTTTAATAGATCATTAGAGTAACAAATAATAATATCATTTAGATCAATGCAATATAAATGTGTAGTATTCTTGTACTTTATTTTTTGTAAGGAAAGCTATTAAAATATAATCTAAGATTATGTACCAATATGAAAAAATACAAAACTCCACGGTATTAAAGATCTATATTGTGGAATATACACCAATTTTTTATTATTATTTATGGCATGGAGCTCAGATATGTGCTGTGACCATATTAAGAATAAATCACAAAATTTAGCTAAATCTTAACAGGTCTAGAGTTATACAATTAAGTTTGAAGGAATCCTCTCCTCCATATCATATTAACAGCACACCTTAAAAACTTATATATTTTTACAGAAAAAAGAAGGAAATTGCTTTCAACTATAACAAATGGTTAAGTAATCATTTGGATCTGAAAAGCTGCTAAACCAAGGCTAATCTCAGATATTAAATTCGGGACTTATTGAGAATTTTCTGAAAACAAAATCTGTTCTTGGGGAAATGCAGATTCTTTGATATGAGAGCTTGTCATGGGAAATGGCTGGTATGATATTACATTCCATAGTGTCTGTGAAAATATGCTTATGATATGAATATGGCACAAATGAGAGATGCTTTATGCAAGATGGTTCATGTAAGGCATCATTGGAAAGGTTATGCTTTACTGAATGTGTTTATCCTGTTTATATACATGTATCATGTTCATATCTGAAGTTATAAATATTGACTACATATTTGTATTTCATATGTGCTACTTTGGGTGGTGCACCCTGCTAACACTTCAGGATCAACAGTGAAAATGCCAGACAGGGTCAATGGCTCATCAACCAGGACAATGGACAGTGAAAATAATTGGCCTTCCTACAGATGCTCCATATGGCTAGTGATTTATGGACACTATGATGCTACAGAGTCAGAAGATCTGGTCACCTGACACTAACCTACACTTTTCCACTGTGGTGTTTGGAATCAAACAGAAGATTCCCACCTGATGGAAATTACACATAAGGTGGAGGAAGAAAACCATCTTCTGTTTGCTTCTCCTTTGCTCCACACACAAAGAGATGCTTGAAAACACCTGGAAACAATAGGACATGAACTGAGAGGCAGAAGAACTACTGGGCCCAAGCTAGAAAGACACCTCTTGCCTATGAAGAATTCTACCAAAAACAATACATAGGGTAAGGAATTGTTATTTGAAACCAATTTCTTTATGAATCTAGCTTAGATTGCATGTTTATATTATTTTCTTAGTAATCTGCTTTGTTCTATATGCTACCCCTTTACCCACTTAAAGTACACCTTTTTGTAGTTAATAAACTTATGTCTGGTTTAATTATAAACCCAGTTTATGTAATTTCTAACAGGGGTACAGGAAGTTATACATACCTCCTTCCACGTTAAGGGAGGAGGAAAAATTCATATAATTTTGGGTTTGGACTGCAAGGGAGTACTACTTTGGCAAGTCCCTTAAAATGAGTGTAGATCAGCAAGATCAAGTAAAAAGGATCTAGGATGGCAGAAAAGGCATCTTTGGTAATATCTTCAGCACATCATATATCCTAGGAGTCCAGCTCATCACAGCTGATATCAGTAAAACACCCAATTAAAAAACAAAACAAAAGAAAACAAAACAAAAACAAAATCCTTCAAAGTTGTGGAATCTTCCCATTTTGGTATTTTCAAAATGAAAAGTTACATTGTGCGGTTCAAAGCAACTTTTTATTTTAAAAAAATTAGTTAATGTAGGTTAAAAAATTAGAAATGAATCCAGTAGGTTTCAAAAATGTTAAAATGAGATGTTTCAATTAATCCAATCTGATATCTTATTATATATACTGGTCACAAACATACTCAAGATTTTGAATTTTTGACCTGAGGTGGGACCAAAAGAAATAGCAATATCTCAAAAATGTTCAAGAGATGGATTTCCCTTCCCCCACTCAGTTCTTACTCAATCTGTTCTTACTGAATCTTAACCTGATTTATGCACTACAGTGGTCTTAAGCTAATGAATAATCTTACATAATCTAGGCATACCACCTTTAGTGTGTGCCATGGTGGGAATGACTTGAAAGGCAAAAGAGGGAAATAACATTTTCCTTTTTCCTTTCAGATCCCACCAAATGAATATAATACGGGGGGGGGGGGGGGAGAGGGATGAGTGTAGAGGTTGGAACACAGAGAGTGGCTTTTCACTTCATTCTCGCTGGATGGCATCAACACTTGGATCACTCACACCATAAGGATGATCCAATAGCAGTATGACTCCCAAAAGAACTGTGAGGTGGGTGTAGGTGGAGACAGGATCCAGGTGAAGCTCAGTATCTCAAGTTACAGGGGATGTGGTGAGGCCTCAGATGGCTCAAGCTACATGGGATTTTCCCATGGATCTTATTTTGTGAGTACTGTACTGGAGTTTTTTTTTTTTTTTTTTTTTTGCATTGTGCACAGTGTAATAGACAGATAGATCAAGCCTCCAAAATTCTAGCAAGAGTAGACTTTAGGATCAGAAGACATTGTCATATTTTCTGACCTCATATATAATCCTAGCCAGAGATTGTCACCTAGCTACTCTTCTAAATTGAGCTCAGTAACTAGTTTTGACTAAGATATATATTCATATATTATATATTGTTAGGGCCTTCCATGATGGCATGAGGGGGACCATCGTATACGATGGATCCACATCCGAACCCTTCAAAATTCTCAGCAGAGTGAAGCAGGGGTGCATGCTGGCTCCAACACGGTTCAGCATCTTCTTTGCAGTTTTGTTCAAATATGTCTTTGGAACTGCTACAGAGGGTATCTTTCTCTGCACGAGAACGGACGGCAACCTCTTCAAACTGTTGAGGCTTAGAGTGAAGACCAGGGTGCTTATGAAGTGTCTAAGGGAGTTCCTTTTTGCCGACGATACAGCTATTGCTGCTCACACTCAGCAGGAACTGCAGTCACTCATAACTCGCTTTGCGGACGCATGTATGGAATTTGGCCTCACAGTCAGCTTAAAGAAGACCCAGGTGATGGGCCAAAGCATGGGTAACGAGCCATTTATCAGTGTGTTAGATTACGAACTGGAAGTCGTCCATGAGTTTGTGAACCTAGGCTCTACGATCTCGGACAACTTGTCATTTGATAGCGAGATTAATAAGCGCATTGGAAAAGCCGCCACAACATTCTCTAGGCTGACGAAGAGAGTATGGGCCAATAATAAGCTCACTGTACACACCAAGGTGCAGGTCTACACAGCCTGTGTTTTGAGCACACTGTTGTATGCCAGTGAAACACGGACTTTGTGCTCAAAACAAGAGCAGCTGCTCAACACATTTCATATGCGCTGCCTTAGGTGTATACTCGGTATCTCATGGAAGGACAAGATCCCCAATAGCACAGTGCTTGAGAGGGCGGGCACCGTCTCCATGTTCACCCTTCTCAAACAGAGGCGTATGCACTGGCTTGGCCACATCTCACGTATGTTGGATGGCCGAATACCGAAGGACCTTCTCTTTGGAGAACTGGCTTCTGGAAAGAGGCTGAAAGGGTGACCTAAATTGCACTATAAGGACACGTGCAAGCGTGACCTCAGCGCTCTCTCTATCAGTGAGAACACCTGGCATTCTCTCGCCTTAGACAAGTATGCCTGGAAACAGGGAGTGAAGGAAGCTCTTGCTATGTATGAAACTACCTTGGTGAAGGAAGCAGAAGACAAAAGAGCCTTCGGGAAGATCTGTGCCCGTGATACCAGAGTGACATCTGCCTACTGCTGTTCACAGTGTGGAAAGGACTGCCATTCCCGGACTGGATTGCACAGCCACAGAAGATGCTGCTCGAATCAGTCCAACAAGGGCGCAAACCCATGATTCTTTGGGATTGAAGGATGCCTACAAACGATATATTCATAGAATCATAGATTACTAGAACAGGAAGGAACCTTGAGAGGTCATCAAGTCCAGTTCTCTGCCCTCATGGCAGGACCAAGCACCATCTAGCTCATCCCTCATAAATTTCTATCAAACCTGCTCTTAAATATCTCCAGTGATGGAAATTATATAACCTCCCAGGGGAATTTATTCCAGTGTTTAGCCACCATAGCAGGAAGTTTTTTCCTAGTGTCCAACCTAAACCTCCCTTACTGCAATTTAAGCCCATTGCTTCTTGTCCTATCATCAGAGGTCAAAGGGAACAATTTTACTCCCTCCTTCTTGTAACACTCTTTTAGGGTATGTCTACACTACCCCGCTAGTTCGAACTAGCGGGGTAATGTAGGCATACCACACTTGCAAATGAAGCCCGGGATTTGAATTTCCCGGGCTTCATTTGCATAAGCCGGCCGGCGCCATTTTTAAATGCTGGCTTGTTCGAACCCCGTGCCGCGCGGCTACACGTGGCATGGGCTAGATAGTTCGAACTAGCAAGCCATTCCACACGAGGCCTACAGATAGTGCGGAATGGCTTGCTAGTTCGAACTATCTAGCCCGTGCCGCGTGTAGCCGTGCGGCACGGGGTTCGAACAAGCCGGCATTTAAAAATGGCGCCGGCCGGCTTATGCAAATGAAGCCCGGGAAATTCAAATCCCGGGCTTCATTTGCAAGTGCGGTATGCCTACATTACCAGCCTAGTTCGAACTAGGGTGGTAGTGTAGACATACCCTTAGAGACTTAAAAACGGTTATCTCCTCCCCTCTCTGTCTTCTCTTTTCTAAACCTAACAAGTCCAATTCTTTCAGTTTTCCTTCCTAGCTCAAGTTTTCTAGACCTTTAATCATTTTTGTTGCTCTTCTCTGGACCTTCTCTAATTTTTCCACATCTTTCTTGAAATGTGGTTCCTAGAACTGGACACAATACTGCAACTGAAACCTAATCAGCACAGAGTAGAGCAGAAGAATCACTTCTCTTGTCTTGCTCACAACAATCCTTATATATATTCTGTAAGGGCAGCTAGTCTTGATTTGAAGTGATAAAGAGATGGAGAGCCCATTACTTTTCTGGGTAGTTCCAATGGCTGATGGATTTAATCCATTGCACCGTGAAGTTAAGAAGCCTAATAAGAGAAAATAGAGGGGTGCCAATATCCTTTCTGTGTGTTCCCCCAGATTCAGTAGTCCCACTTTAATTAATTGGAACTAGTGGATGAGTAAGGCTTACTGGTGTACTGAAGGTTTGTCAAGAGGGGCCAGTTGTGAAATGAAGCAAACAGCACCCAATAGCTATGATAACATTTCAAATGCCTTTTTTTTAGCATGGATTTTTTTTGGCAAGACCATAGTAAGCTGAATTTCAAAGCTGGAAAAAGCGCAAGTAACAAGTCAGGTGACAATGACATTGTCTCTTACCTCAAATAGCAACAGTGTCTCCTCTTAGGAAAGCAATCAGGTACATTTTAAACGTGTTTGGCCACCAGACAAAAAGGTGAAATGAATCAGCTTTCAGAGAATAGTCTGTATTTTCTACCCTGTCTCTATTTCTTTTGTATTTCTGTCTATTAAAAATTTAAGGGATTTTCCCTGAACTTAGAAGCTATACAACTACAGTAGCTGGTAAAACTCAAATTATTCAAGGCTTAAGGGATTTCTTTAGTAAAGCATCTGATTTTGACTGTGGTGGCTATGATGGTTTTATGCGGCTTTTATAACTCAACAACAATTAAATCTACTCCCGATTCAGGCTCTAAAAACTGCTTGATAATACTGCCACTAGTCAATGACATTTCTTCCTGCTTAATGCAAAACAACAAAGGCATGTTTCTTTTCATGCCCTTCTGAGAACGGATGCTTATTGTAACAGCCGCACAAAAAGAATCTTAAAATATAGTGGCACATGGATAGAACCCTGCAAATCTGTGGATATCAGCTTTACATCGGCAAGTGTCCATATCTGGGGATATAGAGACAGATATTTGCAGCTCATTTTTGCAGCTATGGGTGTGGGTGTGGATACACATTTTGTATCTATAGCATTGCAAATTTGTGGATATCTGCTATATATCTGCAGGTATTCATGTTCATGGATGAGGATGCAGATATCCACAGATCATTTTTCTGAATGCAGATTCAGATATAAATTTTGTATCCACACAGGGGTCTACAATTGGAATAATAAAGCTTAAGAATACAACCCATGCACCCAATTCATTTGAACCTCCTATAGATTTGTTTTCTCTGTCTTTCATCTTTCTTTGTGGGTTTACACAAGCCTCTCTTGCACACAATGTTACCACAGTGCTGGCCTACTCCTGTGACTTTTTATGATGTGATCATGTTAAACATTTTACAAGCTAAGGAATCATAGAATCATAGGACTGGAAGGGACCTCAAGAGGTCATCGAGTCCAGCCCACCGCCCTCAAGGCAGGACCGAGCTCCGTCTACACCATCCCTGACAGATGTCTATCTAACCTGTTCTTAAATATCTCCAGAGAGGGAGATTCCACCACCTCCCTTGGCAATTTATTCCAATATTTGACCACCCTGACAGCTAGGAATTTTTTCCTAATGTCCAATCTAAACCTCCCCTGCTGCACTTTAAGCCCATTACTCCTTGGCCTGTCCTCAGAAACCAAGAGGAACACATTTTCTCCTTCCTCCTTGTGACACCCTTTTAGATATTTGAAAACCGCTATCATGTCCCCCCTTAATCTTCTTTTTTCCAAACTAAACAAGCCCAGTTCATGAAGCCTGGCTTCATAGGTCATGTTCTCTAAACCTTTAATCATTCTTGTCGCTCTTCTCTATACCCTTTCCAATTTCTCCACATCTTTCTTGAAATGTGGCGCCCAGAACTGGACACAGTACTCCAGCTGAGGCCTAACTAGTGCAGAGTAGAGCGGCAGAATGACTTCACGAGTTTTGCTTACAACACACCTGAAGATTGGGCTCACACAGGGCTTGGAGGAGATCTGTAAGGATCCACTGTGGAACAGCTTGATGGTGATTTAGTGGGTAGGATACTTGTGAGTCAGCACAGAACCAATTTCCTAGCAAGCTTATAAACAGGTGGAGGTGCTGTCTTTCTGAGGAGATAGAAAATATAGATCCAAACATGGCCATTTGGTTTCTGCTTTGCTGTTTACAAGATACAGGGGTACTAATAACCTTGGTATGCTGGTCATATACCACTCAGAGAGTCTACCTTCTTCCCTTCCAGGTTAATCAGATTCTGCTCTAACTTGACGAGTTACTTGGATGAAATGAAAATGTAAAATGAGGTCAGAATCAGCCCCATAATCCTCCTCCTCCTCTCTCTGCATTCTGAATTATTGTGCAATGGTTGATGTGCTCAGTAAGTAGCTTCCATGATTCACTCTGTAGGAGTCGGCCTGTCAGTGGTGGGTGAGGAATCCCTATATATAGTTTGTGTGTGAGTTTGTAAAGCACTTTGGGATGCTTTTGAATGAAAGGTGCTGTGTAAACGTACCAGTAAATCATTGTTATTTTATCATTACAGTACAGTGCTAGAAGCCAACAATTTCAATAATGTGATCAACTCCTTTTATTGCAAACCCCAGCAGAGTTGACTCAGCCCTTTATATTTCTCAGGCAGATAAATTGAGTTCTATGAAGTTTACAGTGTGTGGATCTTTTAGACAAGACTTTAAAAAAAAAGATGAGATCCAGGCTGTATAAGTCAGGCATTAAAGATCGTGGGGCATATTCGGTAAAGGTAGGCATTTGGTAGGACAAAATGTCTTCACTCGGTTATCCAGAGTGCTGTCAACCACAGCTAGTGTTTTTGCTTTATATATATGTATATATAAAGAACTTGAAACAGCAAGTGTAGAATGATGGGCAAGCCGCACTAGCTTAGAACTTGGTGACACAGGTTCAATTCCATACACAGTCTTCTTTGTGACTTTAGGTAAAACACTCAGTTTAATCTCTTCCTCATCTGTAAAATGGGGGTCACAGCCAGAGATGTAAGGATAAATACTTTAATGACTCTGAGGGTATGTCTACACAGCAAAGGTATTTCGAAATAACAGCAGTTATTTTGAAATAACTTTCCTAGCGTCTACACAGCCATTGCATTATTTCAAAATTAATTCAAAATAACGGAGGGCTTATTTCAAAATTGGTAAAACTCATTCCACGAGGAATGGTGCCAATTTCGAAATTGCTATTTCGAAATAAGCACTGTGTAGATACTTATTTCGAAATAGAGGGCCTCCAGTCCTTCCCAGGGTGCCCTGCTGGCTGCCCTGGCCACAAGGCTACTCCTGACCTGATGCCCTGCCAGAACTGGTTCCAACCAGCCTTAAATGCGATTCAACGTCAACTCAATGTGGATGTGCTATTTCAAAATAGAAATACGTTATTTCGAAATGCACTTTGTGTGTAGACACATTATTTTGAAATAAGCTATTTTGAATTAACTATTTCGAAATCGCTTATTTCGAAATAACGCTGTAGTGTAGACATACCCTGAGGTAATGAGTGGGCCCTCTCTCTACCTGGGCCACTGTCAGTAGACAGGATACTGGGCTAGATGGACCTTTGGTCTGACCCAAAGACCAAAGGCCGTTCTTATGTTCTTATGTTCTACCTTCATGGCTGTTGCAAGTCATACTGACACTCAGGGCCCCGCGAGATGGGGAATCATGAGGTGCATGGATTTCTTTCAAGATGAATGGTGCTTTTATAAAATGCTAGCAACTGCTACCATTACATTTAGTGTTTCACTGTGCTGCATTCACAGTGAAAAGCTTGCTCAGACAATGCAGCACTATGTGTTTCCCAGGGAAGTTCTATGCAGTAATTTTGGAGACTTGGGGAATTCAGTAACCCAAACTGAACCATGGAGAAGGAACAGTCACCTGGAGCAAATCTGGAGTCACACCAGGGAGCAAACATTGTCAATAAAGTTCATATTTTCTCTGACGCTGGCTAAGTACATTCTATATTGCTGTGTATGACAGAAGCATTTAGAGGCCCCTTTAGGGAGGGTTTCCACGCAAACATCTAATATGAGACACTTCCTGCCCAATAAGTTTAAACTCTACATTAATGTAGAGTTGCCAACTTTCTATTTGCACAAAACTGAACACCCTTGCCCTGCTCTCTTGTCTGCCCCTTCTCCAAAGCCCCACCCACTGTTCTCTCCATCCCTTCCTCCCTCCATCACTGACTGTGCCCCCACCCTCTCTTCCTTGCTCGTTTTCACCAGACTGGGGCAGAGGTGCAGATTCTGGGGTGGGGCCATAGATGAGAGATTTGGGATGCACAAGGGGGCTGCATGCTGGTGCCAAGGGGTTTAGAGCTTTGGAGAAGACTCCAGGCTGGGGCAGGGGGCTGGAGCATGAGAAGGGTTGTGGGGCATGGGCTCTGGATGGTTCTTACCTGAGGTGGTTCCTAGCAAGCTGCTGACATTCTCCTTCAGCTCCTAGGCGGAGGCACGTGTACATGGCTCTGCATGCTGCCTAGGCCTTATGGCTCCATCCCCTTAGCGCCCAATGGCCACAGTTCCTGGTCAATGGGAGCTGCTAAGCTGGCGCTGAAGGCAGGAGCAGCACATAGAGCCTCTGTGGTCATCCCTATGCCTATGAGTCAGAGGGAGATGTTGGCAACTTTCCCATAGCCACACAGAGCCGGGGAGGAGAGCCAGCCTAAGATGCCCACCAAATTTTCAATGGCCCAGTCAGCACTGCTGACCAAAGCTGCCAAGATCCCTTTTTAAACCAAGCATTCTGGATGAAAACTAGATGCCTAGCAACTTTACACAATTATGAGACAAATGGTGATAGAAAAGGAGAGATTATTATCCCTGGAGTTTTACAGATGGGGAAATGGAGCACAGAAAGAATGAGGCCTTTTCCAACTCCATGGAAGTTAATAGAAATGCATGAATTGATTCCAGCTCCATTTGGATCTAACCTCTGGTGAAACAGGAAGCCAGTAGCACAGCTAGGAATTAAACGTATAACTGGTCTAGCCTACTCCTTAGCATCCCCCCACCAATAATAAATAATAAGAATACATGATAAATTATAGATGATAAATAATAAAGGCCAATTATGCCTCTGATTTTCAAAGCTACCTAAGCAAATTAAGGACATAATTTCCATTGAATTCCAACTGAAATTCCAGTCTGTAGTCTTATATTGGATAAACCCAGTTTGTCCTACCGAAAACCCCTGCTTTGCCTCAGTGAACATTTCTGAACAGCCCAGTGACTTCAGCAGTACCATTTGTGATCATATAGGCAACGTAATGGATCAGACTTCTGTGGTCTTTCATGAAAACCAAAGCTTAGTGGCATTGTGACCCTCATGAGCACATGCATTATTCTGCAAACCGACTCGATTAAGAACAAAACCAAAAATAATCCTGTTTCTTTTTAAAATTTTGTTTTAAATGAATAACGTGCCAAACGTTTTGTTTCTGTTTCTCCCTTAGTTTCGATGTACCCTTTGTACGTTGGCAGCTAAGACGAACAAACAATTAGGATGTTTACCTTCTAGAGATCAGTTGTTGAATTCTGTGAGAGGCTCTTGCATCAATAGTAATTGAGGGCCATGTCATCAGTTCCTAGCTAACAGCAAACACATGGCCTGTCAGCAAAATTTTTCATAGTGTTACTAAGGTTCATCATTAATGAAGCCAAATGCTAAATTACTGTTTCAGTTTCCTGGTATTCTATATCACTAGAAGTAGTGCAATATATAGTGATTTATTAGTTACTGTAGGGTATTCAAGGAAACTGCTTGTGCTGACTTTATGCTATGGAAAATCTCAGCTTTCTCAGGTAGTAAACTCTGATGGTACCTCGTATTCTGCTGGACAAATTAAATTTGCTCTATAGGGGACTGAATGCTAAAAAATTGCTTAGCATCATCATGAATAATACTGCATTGCTGTATTCACTATCAATTGCCAGTGCTTATGTATGACACCAATGGGAGCTACATAAAAACCCAAGACAGAGAGGATTGCCAGCCAATCAGCAGTGTGAGTTGTGTATCATTATTTCTGGAAGCATCTTCCAGAAGTTATCTATTTGAGAGTGAAATGAAAAGTATAGTGCCTCTGTATGCAATTTTAGATAAAAGCTGAGGTTCTGAAATATGTGTAAGTTTTATGTCCTTCAAAACTCAAGTCACATTAAGCACACAGAGTGCTCTATGAGTTCATCACATGAGTAAGCAGAAGGATTTGGTCTCGAATTGTTTGTCACTTACGGCATATCTAAACTACGCAGAACAGTCAAATGAGGATATGCATTTTTTGAGGTTTGTGTGGCTTTTCAACAAAGGGGGGTTTCGCCGAAAAAGTCGTGTCTAAACTACTTTCACTTTTGAAAGCTCCACTTTCGACCATTCGATGTAGTATAGATGAGCCGTAAGAGTGTATATAGACTGCAGGGTTTTTTTGGAAAAACTTCACTTACTGCTATAGCATTCTTTCAAAAGAAAATCGAACGAATGCAGGAGTTTTTCCAACACTGGTAAATCTCATTCTACAAGGAAGAATGCCTTTTCCGAAAGAGCTCTTCGGAAAAAGGTGTACGTGGATGTGGAAGAGGGAGGTTTTTTGAAAGAAGAGGCCTCCAGGAAAAAGCACAGATGCCCTGGTGGCCACTCCATCTATAGTAATCACAGCTTAAATGTGAAATAGCGTCCATTCAGTGAGGAATCTCTCTTTTGAAAAAGCAGATCGCTGTTTTTATGCACTTTGGCAGTGTGGACACTCTCTTTTGAAAGAAGTGTTTTCAAATTTCTTTCAGAAAAGTTTCTTTCGAAAGAAACTTGTAGTCTATATGTACCTATAGAAATGGGCTTTATTCTCTAATGTGCTATATGGTGTGGATCAAGTCCATCAGTAAAAAGGAAGATGTCAAATTCTACTAGAACAATAGTGTTTTATAACCATTTTGTACTCATGTAAATGACTACACAAGGTGCACCAATATAATTAATCAGGATTCCGTAGTACAAACTAAAGTTACTTTTCTTTCACTTTTTTGTTGTTGGAAAAAACAAAGTTTAGACACAATCTTTAACCTTGGCAGTGGCCTTTGGATTATTAGTGACATCACCAGCAACAATCTCCATGAATGTAGTGCTACTCGTTCATGCTTTTTGCTCTGTTCTAATCTGTTTTCCATCTCCTGTCTGAAGTGCTTTTATCTTAGCTCTTTTGAAAGATATTTCCTCAGATCTCTTCAGCCATGTATGTCAATTTTATAATTGGTCAGCGGTTCCGTAATTTAGAGCAAGTTAGAAAGATTTCTCATGTGCTGTCTCCCTTCATTAGCCAATTCCTTCCATATCACACGTTGGAGGGTGGATGTCTTTGAAGGCTAAAGTGTTTGTGTTTAAAGTGCGTGGGTTGGGGGTGAGTTTTTTGTTTTGTTTTTGTTTTGTTTTAAATTATTGATTATAATCTTAGAATAAAAATAACAGTATGACAAATATTATAGCCCCCAGAGTGTATTGCTGTATGTTACTTCATGTTCAGCGCCTTCTATTTTTCTTCTCCCGATTACTACTGATGCTCAGGATATCTGTCAGCTGATGCCTTTTTATATTCTGTTCTGCAAGTTGAACACAAATAACATGACAGCTTGCAGGCTACTTGTTGTCATGGTGTTCATACTTTGCTCTTAGCAATGCCATATAAAGGCTATTACATCTCAGCTCCTATTTGCATCTACCAAATATTTGAACAATAACACAATGATATCGGGATGGCAGGATGTTTATATTGTTTCCAGCACCAGAGAAAGAAGAATCACATTATGTTCGGCTTCCACCTACACATGTTCACACACCTCCAGGTGCTATACTTGCCAGAGTTATAGAACTGCTGATTTCGATGGAGCGAGTCTGATTTACGCCAGCTGAAGAGCTGGGTCACACCACTGCAAAACTTATTTTAAAAAGGCATGCAGAATGCACAAGCTGCCTGTTCAGAAGCACAGGCCATTGGGAGTACACCTGTCAAAAATACACCTGTCTTGCCACACCCCACCCAGCAAACCATGAAGTCCTCCAGGAAAGATAGAGTGGCACAAAAGACATAGCCAATCAGGCCCCAGAAAGCCAGTTAAAAGGAAACTTCTGGGCCAAAATGAGGCGATTCTTCCTGGAAGCTCAAGAGGCTCAAGCTAAGCTGGAGAGCTGGGTGGCAAGAGGGTTGCCATAGCAGGTGGTGCTGCTACAGGCACTCAGGCAAGGGGGAGGGCGCTCATGGTAAGTAAGTGACATTCCATTACATTGCCTCACTGGCTTCCCATTAAATGCAGAGTCCAGATCAAGGGAGCTCTCCTGATTTTGAGAGCTCTCTATGATACCTGCATGCATTGGACTCACACTGTCGAACAAAAGCAGGCAGCTTAGGACAATAAGAAAAACTTCTACCTTCACCACATTCAGAGTCAGTGCCTTGACCTGGATTTTCTCACAGGACTATCCTCATAGTGACTCTGCACTATGGGAGAAAAAAAATCAAAATGCATTAATAAGTCTTCAAGCCTGAGTTAAATGATTATATTTCACTGTGTAGCACTGTCTCTGAGATCCATCCCCCGCAGCAGGTTTTAAATCCTGAGGCTACATCTAGACTAAGGCTTCTTCTGGAAGAAGCTTTTCCGGAAGAGATCTTCCGGAAAAACTTATTTCGAAAGAGAGCCTCCACACAGCAAAAGTGCAACGAAAAAGTGATGTGCTTTTTATAAAGATAGAGTCCACATTGATTGGACACTATCTCACATTTAAATTGTGATTATTGTGGTCCGAGTGACCACCAGGGCCCCTGTGCTTTTTCCTGGGGCCCCCCTCTTCCACACATGCCTTTTTCCGAAAAAGGCTTCTTGTAGAATGAGGTTTACCGCTGTTGGAAAAACCCCTCTGTTCTTCTGACTTTCTGTTGAAAGAACGCAATGGCAGTGTGAACGTAAGTATTGTTTTTTCTGGAAAAACAGCTGTTTTTCTGGGAAAACTCTGCAGTGTAGACATACCCTGAGTGGAAGTTATAAGATGCAGGGAAAGGCAATGACTTGCCAAACTGCAAGACTAGCTCCTCCCACACTCTGCCCCCGTCTCACCTTTCAGTGTGGCTCCCCCAGCCTCCTGGGGTTCCCTGGGGTTCAACTCTGCAGAGGCTGGGGCCTACTCAGGGAAGGGGGGACAGACTTGCTGGGGAAGGCCAGGGGTGCAGGCTTCCTGTGCTCCCCATGCTTGGTGGGGAGGGAGGGACTGGGGAAGACCAGGGCCATGAGCCACCCATGATCAAGGAGGTTGGTGCCACAATCTGTCTGTGCTCTCAGAGCCTGTGCTTCTGAGGGGGCTGGAGCCATGGGCCACCCATGCTCTGGGCAGGAGGGAGGGAAAGCTGCAGGTGTCAGGCCACCCATCCTGGGAGGAGCCACTTGGCTCACATGGGTGGCAGGGATGGGCCCTTGGGCAGCAGAGATGGGGTTGGGCGACTGCTTCCCCCAGTCCTACGTTGACTGCCCAGGATATTTCATACCATAAGAAATGTGAGTCTTAGTCATTTAACCTGAGTTCTGAGACTCGTTGCCGCAAGGTGTTTTGTTTTGTTTTGTTTTGTTTTGTTTTGCAGTTGAACATGCTCCCCCATACTCCTGATTAATTCAATCATTAAAAGAAACACACTCTAAACCTGTCTTCCTTGGAGTGCAGAAGGAAGAACATTGTCCTTCATTGATTTTAAGACTAGATTTGATTATGCAGTCTGACCTCATGTTCAACGCAGGTGAATTCTACCAAATTATCTCTAGCTGGTTAAAATCTAAAAAAGTGTTTTCCACAAGAAATATTTCCAAACTAATAAAACATTTCACTTTGCTGGAAATTTTTCACAGAATTTTCTTAAGGGCTTTTGTTTTTTGTTTGTTTGTTTGTTTACAAAAGCAGAAAAAAAATTAGATCTGTTATAACTGAAATGTTTCCCATTGACAAATGGGGAAGGAAAAAATAAACAAAGAAAAGAGTGGGGGACACTGAATGCTGAAAACTTTTTGGTTGTCCACCACCACCATCATAACATTTTTCAAACAATATTGATCAAAATGCAAATTTGCTGCAAAATCTTTAGCTGTAATCAAAACTATTTTTTCAATACATTTTTTTTAATTAAAAAAAATGTTGACCATCTAAAATTTACATTTTAACATACTGAGAGCCCCAGACATTGTGGTGATAAGGGATGTGTAAGTGCTCCAGGAAGTACTAAAACTTGCCTTTCAATCCATAATAATGTACTGGATACTGATTTAGAGTGTTGATGTTCCTTTCTACTAACAGAAGTGGAAGGAAGCAAAAGCCTTCTATAGGTCGAACCTCTCTAATCCAGCACCTTTGGGTACCTGACAAACCCGAGAATTTGCCAAACCAGAGGAGGTCAATATTGTCTAGCATAGTGTTTCTTAAACTGTGTTCCATGGCTCACTGGTGTGCCACAGAGAACAGAATTCAAAATGGCTGCCCTTAAAGGGCCCATCCCCCCACCCTTTTTCCCCTGAACTTCTTTTTTTGCTCAACAAAAAATCCTTGGTGTTCCTCATAAAAAAATATTGTTTGGTGTTCCTCAGTCTTAAAAAGTTTAAGAAACACTGGTCTAGCAGCATTACCAACAATTCTACTGCTTACTGAACTCTTAGAAGACATTAGGGGTAAATTAGAGCTAAATAAGAGCACAGAACACTGAGAGCCAGGATGGGTGGCTGTAAACAAACTTTATGGGACCATGAGAAACTTGGCCACTCCCATGATAAGTGGACACTGGGCAAAATCATGCCAGATCATGGATGCTGCAAGGCCAAAGAGTGCCGGACTAGAGAGGTACAACCTATAGAAGAGTTGCAGATGTAGATAAAAGAGAACAACAGCTCTCTGGTATACTCAGCAATATTACCTGGCAAACTTAAGTATGTAACCCCCAAGTGTATGTGGCTGGGTTTTGCAATTCAAAAGGCAACCGGTCTGGGAAAGGAACTTCCCCCTGAGCTACACTGGTATCTCAGTGAATGTCTTTGAAGGACATGACCCGACAGTATATTTTTCATTCCATGTAAGCTCAGTCTTTCAGAGTTTGGGGAGGAGGCTTAATTGTGCATAGGGAAAGGGAGGAATGGCAGCATGAGTCGAGATATGATGGCATGGTAGAAGATCACCATAAGTGGTACTTGAAAATAGTTTGCATTCAACAAGGCAACAGCTTCCTTCTTCTTGGGTATAAAGCTGATGTTAAGTATCAGAGGGGTAGCCGTGTTAGTCTGAATCTGCAAAAGCGACGAGGAGTCCTGTGGCACCTTATAGACTAACTGAAGTGTAGGAGCATAAGCTTTCGTGGGCAAAGACCCACTTCGTCAGATGCATGTAGTGGAAATTTCCAGAGGCGGGTATAAATATGCAGGCCAGGATCAGGCTGGAGATGACGAGGTGGATCCAATCAAGGAGGATGAGGCCCACTTCTAGCAGCTGATCTGGAGGTGTGAATTCCAAGAGAAAGCTGATGTTGTCTATCATCTCTGCATCCCCCCATGTCCTTTCCCACTGAAAGGAGCATTCAAAGGAATCTCTGCAGGATAAACCTCTGGATTTACTCTCCTTAACTCACTGATACTCTTCTATGGTTTCTGGCCCAGCAGGTCATGGTCTAATAGGCTTGCCTGGATCAAGATGCCGTCCGTGGCTTTTGATAGGATTGGAACAAAATTTCTCTCTCTGCCTGAAGAATTAGCAGCTTATCCAGGCCTTCACTTGCTTATTTATTTCATCAGTGGGCATCATTTTCCAGAAATATAGCTATTAAGGGAAATGAATTGCACTTTGGTTTATCAAAGACAACATGATACATCCCCCCACCATTACTGTGGATATGAAGTTGAATAGAATCATTTCCCCTTTCTTCTTCCAAAACAAGTGTAGCTATAATTTGTTCAAATAGATTCCAAAAGAGTAGAAATGAATAAATAATATTTATACAACTTGCTTCAGGCCAGTTAACAAACAAATGAACAAAGCGGCAACTTGTATACCTAGCAGCTTCACAGCTTCTTATTGAAAACTGGAAAATCACAGGAAAATTGCATCCATATTTATCAGTTCCATTGTTGCTCTGACTTTTAGACTGATGATTCCCTTAAAAGGGTTTTCTCTTTTCCTGAGAAGTTTTATATAATCATTTTGGCCTTGATTCACTGCATGATGGGTCTGTTGCAAAGTGGCTTTAAAACCATTATAACAGGCCCCAGATAGAGAGGTCCAATGTGGATCTAATATAGAGATTGTCTATGCCACTGGACATGTTCTCCTAAGTTCTTCCATCCATGTGTGGAATTAATTTGGTTATGTGCACCATATCAAGGTAATGAGTGGATGTGCACCATCAGTAGAGGGGGGAAAAAAGACCTGGATGCAATCAATATTTTAAAAAATTACCATAGAGATCATTATTCCAGAACTCATTACTCAAAAAATTACATTGAAGCCTAACAGAGAAATAGTTCTGAAAAGTCCACAGATCAGTCAAAAACTAACACAATACACTTTGAAAAATGTATCAAGAAGTAACAACAACAATACAGAAATACACAGTGTGTGTGTCCGTGTACCAGAGACACACACTACCCCTGTTTGTTCAGACACAGCAGTAGCTTCTTGAAAGTTCCCTCATTACACTCCTGTTGTGTCTGCCATGCCCCGACTTTATCAACATAGGAGATGTTCTGACATCAGTGCTCCTCTCTCTTTCCACTCTGAACAGCATGTAGGAGGCTCACAGAAGCAGCTGGCCCAGAGCTCCAGGGTATTGTTGGATGTTTGGCTGCACGTGTGTATTCTCTCTGCGTGCTGCTTTGGCCAGATAGCCCATACAGCAAACCTCAATCAAACTGCCCAATGACCACAAGGGTTAATTTAATAGAGAAGGCATCCGGCCAGGTTTATTGCTAACGAAGCCCAGTCCTAACTCCCTGGATCAATATCTACAATTACAGTAGCACATGAATACCCATGACAATTGACACAGCTCAGCCAATGCCAGGACTTTACCACTGCCACCTTGGCTGGATGAAGGATGAAGGTGCAATATCCCAACATTTATAGACTGAGACAATCTGAGTTAAGCAACTTGGGTGTCACCTTACACATTCCATGCCGATGTTGATGTTTCAGACTTTCGTTGAACTACTCATAACTTTTGTCAAACCATTTCAGTGTGTGCTAGGTTGGGGGGCTCTGGGGCTGGCCTGCGGGAATGTGTTTACATGCTCAGAGTGTTTTAGCAAAGCTAATCGTTCTGGTGCTGAGTTCATTGCTGGATGTTGACGTATAAGCAAGCTACTGCTTTGGACGGGGCCTGATTGCTACTTAGAGCATAACTTTTGCTGACTTTGGTGTGGGCCTTGCACGAGTCCCATCCTTCAGGCTTTTTCTTTCTTCCTACTACACAAGGCAGATGGCAGGAACAGCACGACAGTGAAGGGAGGGACACCTGAAACGTGCGGTGCTTGATAACCTGCTGGGAGACCATCCAGCTGCACAGTATAGAGAGAATTTAGGCCACTGCTATAGTCAGTAAAAATGGGACTTTCATGCATTGCACTCAACCGCACTAGCTCCCACAATATCTCTGGCAAGTTGAACATGTGAGAGCAGCCCACAACCTACTCTACCTTTCTCTGACACAGAGTCAGTCCAGGCTCAAGCTTAAGGCCACTGTGGCTTCATTCTTCTGAGTGGCAGCATTCATTCCTTGGCCTAATGTAAAGTCATTGGGACTTTATCGGTATGCTGCTCTACCCAGTGACTTCAAGGGGAGATTTGCCTAAGGAAGGATTTCTATATTAGGCCGAGATCAAAACAGTCACAAGGTTCTTTTTTTTCCTGCCCTTAATTCCAGCTTCTGTCTGCTGATCAAGTCAGAGGGGCTACGTCTAGCCCGGCATGATTTTCCGGAAATGCTTTTAACGGAAAAGTTTTCCGTTAAAAGCATTTTTGGAAAAGCGCATCTAGATTGGCAGGATGCTTTTCCGCCAAAGAACTTTTTGCGGAAAAGCATCCATGGCCAATCTAGACGCGCTTTTCCACAAAAAAGCCCCGATCGCCATTTTCGCAATCGGGGCTTTTTTTGTGGAAAACAGTACTGTGCTGTTTACACTGGCCCTCTTGCGCAAATGATTTGCGCAAGAGGGCTTTTGCCCGAATGGGAGCAGAACGTATTTCCACAAGAATACTGACGATCTTACATGAGATCATCAGTGTTCTTGTGGAAAATCAAGCGGCCAGTGTAGACAGCTGGCAAGTTTTTCCGCAAAAGCAGATGATTTTGCGGAAAAACTTGCCAGTCTAGACACAGCCAGGGTGTGTCTAGACTACAGGCTTTTGTCGACAAAAGTGGCCTTTTGTTGACAAAGCTACACCTGCATCTACTCTACTGCCGAGTTCTGTCAACATAACGTCGACAGAACTCGGCAGTTTTGTCAGCAATGGTAACTCTCATTCTATAAGGAATAACGCCTTTTGTCAACAGAGTTCTGCTGAGAGAAGGCGTTATCGCATCTACACTGTCCTTTGCATCTACACTCTCATGTTGACAAAGCGGCTTGCTTTGTCTACAGAACTGGATGTAGTATAGACGCTCTTTGTTGACAGAAAAGTATCTGTCAACAAAGCCTCTGTTGACAAAAGCCTGTAGTCTAGACATACCCAGAGATGATAACAAATAATGGTGTTGGTTTTTGTTGTTTTCTAGTTTTTAAGGTTCAGGTGGTATATGATTCTGGCCCAAATCCATCCCATGTGCCACATGAGGAGAGATTAATAACACTGAGATTTTTCAGCCTGGAAAAGAAATGACCAAGTGGAGATATGATGAAGATCTGTAAAATCATGATTGGTGTGGAGAAGAAGTTATCAGCTTGGGACAGGCAGCTTGTAAAACGCATTGAATAGGTATGCTCATGTGAGCTGATCAAATTGAGGGAGGCTAGGCATACCCAGTGGAGACTAGCAAGTGGTATCACTAGCAAGGTTTTTGCAATGATTGTGGATGGAAGATTACCAAGAAGGAGGCCAAAGTGGTGGTACATGGAGATGATCTCAGAAGACTTGAGAGATGCCTGGAATATGACCATTAGTTTTGGAAGAAGGCTATAAAAGTTGTCAACCTTGAGTGGAGAAAGGACAAGAAAGAAGAAGATGCATCGTGCCACTCCAAAACACTGAAGACAGGAAATGCATCATCAGAGTCTATGTCCCCATGCTAGCTTTTTAATGAATACCGGTTCTAAAAACTAGTGAATGAAATACTATTCAATTAAAAAACATTAAGATATTTCATAATTTTATTAATATGGTATAATGTAAGGTCAAGTGCTCATGGAGTCTTCTGACATTGATTTATCTACATACATTATAATTCAAGCCAACGAAAGATAAACGGCTGGAGTATATTATTGGCTGTTTGCTATCTTCCTGGTAGGATCAGATATAGTTGATCATACTAATTTTAGAGATTGACATTTATACTGTTTGAATATAAAAATGATTAGAAGATGAAAACTTGCATTGAAATAAATTAAAGGGATTTCTCACTACCAATGTGAAAAAACTTCAAAATTAAATCTTAAATTCCATCATGGAACTATCTCCCTCAGCCAAATCCTCCATACTGGGACACATATGATAATGAGGTTAGGTCCATAAAAGGCTATTAGCCAGGTGATAAAATGGTGTCCTTGGCCTCTGTTTGTCAGAGGCTGGAGAGGGATGGCAGGAGACAAATCGCTTGATCATTGTCTTCGGTCCACCCTCTCTGGGGCACCTGGTGCTGGCCACTGTCGGCAAACAGGATACTGGGCTAGACGGACCTTTGGTCTGACCCAGTACAGCCATTCTTATGTTCTTATGATAATGATGCTTTAGTTCATTCAGTTTCCAGAGAGACATGCAATTACTGGAGATTATGGTGCTTATTTAAGAGAGACTCATTTTCTTGAGGTCTCCAGCTGGCCACTATTAGGTAGGAATTTGAGGACTACTGCAAATGGGGGCATACTCTGTCATTAGAAGAGCAGAAAAAAGAGTTTTGCCCAAGTGATACTCTCTCTAAGTCTTTTCTCATGATATGCCCTGGGGAAGAGTCCCAGGCTATGTCCACACTCCAGGGGTTTTGCGCAAAAACCCATGGTGTTCCTACCTCAAATGCGTTTTTGTGCTAGAAAATCAACAAAACAGAGGGCTTTTTCCAGTAGAGTTATTTTTCTCCCAGGCTGTGTAGCCTTTTTCCGAAAAAACTTCACCTGCGTCTAGACTGCAGCCGCGTTCTTTCGAAATTAAATCGAAAGAACGCGGCTTTTCTTTCGACGGCGGTAAACCTCATTTCACGAGGAAGAACGCCTTCTTTCGAAAGTGCTCTTTCGAAAGAAGACGTTCTTGAATGTAAATAGGGCTTCTTCGAAAGAGAGCATCCAGACTCACTGGGTGCTTTCTTTCGAAAAAGCGGCTTGCTTTTTCGAAAGTTCCTCGTGCAGTCTAGACGCTCTCTTTCGAAAGAGCCTCTTTCGAAAGAGGCTTGCAGTCTAGACATAGCCCCAGTGAGGAATAACTCCTTTTTGCACTACAGCTCTTGTGCAAAAAGGCAGGTGTGAACGCTCCGGAGGGGTTTTTGCTTAAGAAACCCCTATCGGAAAAAGCACAGGTGCTCTGAAGGCCATTCTGTGAATGGCCATCTGAGCTTTCTTGTGCAAAAGTGTCCATGCAGTGTGGATGCTCTCCTGTGCAAAAGCACATCATTTTTGCAATGCGCTTTGAGGTCTGGATGCACTTTTGCACAAGACGTTGTTGTGCAAGAACTCTTCTGCAAAAGGCTTCTTGCGCAAAAAAGTTGCCATGTAGACTAAGCCCCACAGAATTGTGTAGCTGCAAAACTAAAAAGGTTTAGTAAAGAGTACTCTACTCCTTTACAGCTAGATCCTCAGGTATCCTTGTGATGTTCCATGGTGATCTTAAACTAGGCCCGAAGGAGGCAAATAGAATTCTTCCAGTTTAGAGTATTCCTGGAGTCTCATCGGGCACTTTTGCACTCACCATCCTCAGCACATGGCGCGTGGTCAAGCAGACGAAGGGCTGAAAGGAGGAGAAAGTGGAACTGAAACATGATGAAGTGATCCCTGGCTTCTAAGTGGTCCCCCAGAAGACTGTTTTAGCTTGTGAAAATGACAGCATCCCCACATAACTCCCATTAGAGTCTGATTTGGCACTAGTTGTTCCACGAATACAAAGAAGCTTGAATGATACTTATTGCTAACTGTGTCTATCTTCCTCTTATCTCCATCAGATTTACTAGTGCATGACAGAGAATGATATTTTTGCTCTAGAACGCAATGTTTGATTTCAACAATTCATAGAAGAATCACCATTTTCTGCTAAGCTCAAGAGGACTTCTTGAAGCGCTTCATCTATCTGTTATTTGGGAGCAGAGGGGAAGTTTTGTCTGAATTTTCATTTATTGCGGAATATAACAAAAAGAGACATTTTAAATGTTGTAGGAAACTCTAAAGCAGATGTAATTTGTTTGCTTTGGGCTTTAGTTGAAAACTCAAAACTCAGAGGCTATGTCTTCTGCTGAAACATGGATTAAGGGTCATGAACCTATCAAGCATCACTTCCTCAATTGAACCTGTACTTAGTTTATTGTTTGTCATCTGCTTCCTGTGAATTTTGCCACTTCGAAAGTCAGCAAGCCTGTAATGTGATAGACAAATGGAACATTAATTTCTAAGATCAGCAGCTCTCAGAGAATGCCTTGACAAACAACGTTCGTCTCTGAAAAACTGAAGCACCTACACCGTTCTCAATTTTGGCACTACCATCAGGGGGGAAAAGTGGGCTCTTAACTTGGCAAGTCCCAGGCTCTTTCATTGATACTCAACTGTTCAAGATGGTACTAAACTGCTCAAGACAGTTAAGAACAAACCAGACTGTGAAGAGCTTCAAAAAGATCCCACCCAACGAGGTAAGCGGGCAACAAACAGGCAAACTAATTTTAATGTTGATAAATGCAAAGTAGTGCTTATTGAAAAACATCCGAACCATATGTAAAAAATGATGGGGACTAAATTAGTTATTACCACTGAAGAGAGAAATCTTGGAGTCATTGTGGATAGTTCTCTGAAAACATCCACTCAGTGTGCAGCAGTAGTCATAAAAGCAAACAATGCAAGGAATCATTAAAAAAGGGCTAGAGAATAAAAACAGAGAATAATTTTTTGCCTCTGTATAAATTCATGGGATGCCCACATCTTGAATACTGCACGCAGATGTGGTCACCTCATCTCCAAAAGGATATCTTAGCATTGGAAAACTTCGAAAAGGGCCACAAATCTGATTTGGAATGGCTACCATATGAAGAGAGATTAAAAACACGATGACTTTTCATTTTAGAAAAGAGGAGACTAAGGGGGGGAGGGATAGGACAGAAGTCTATAAAATCATGACTGGTGTGGATAAAGTGAATAAGGAAAAGTTATTTATTTGTTCCCATAACATAAGAACTAGAGGTCACCACATGAAATTAATAGGTAGAAGATTTAAAACAAACTCAAGGAAGTAGTTCTAAATGCAGTGCACAGTCAACCTATGGAACTCCTTGCCAGAGGATGTTGTGAAGGACAGGATTTTAACAGGGTTCAAAAAAGAGCTAGATACATTCATGGAGAATAGCTCTATCAATAGCTGTTAGCCACGAATGATGCCCCTACCCTCTCTTTGTGAGACGCTGAGAATGGGTGACAGGGGTAGGATCACTTGATGATTTCCTGTTCTGTTCATTTCCTCTAGGGGCACTTAGCATTGACCACCATCAGAAGACAGGATACGGGGCTAGATAGACCTTTGGTCTGACCCAGTATGGTTGTTCTTATGTTCTTATGATTCTTAGCTTCTAGGGCTAGAAGGAACTATTGGAATAATCCAAGTCAGGCCTCCTACATTTCCCAGATCATAGAACCTCACCCAGTTGTTACTGAGGTTTCGTCCCACAATAAGCACATCAGACCATGAATTTTGAGAAACAATTTATAAAAAAATACAGGGTCTTTTGTAAGGGCTTGATCCAATTAATTCACCTGTCAAATTCTGCGCTGGGCCCAATAACATGGGGTTGAGCAAAAACACATCTTTTAGAATGATATCCAGTAGCAACTCCAAGTGATGGAGAATCCACCACAGTTCCAAATGCTACCTACCTCTATTGCTAAAAATGTGTTCCTTATTCCATTTTGATTTTTTTCGAGCTTTAGCCCTAAGCCATATGCTTTTGTCTGCTCTGTATAAAGAGTCCTCTATCTGCGAATGTGCTTATAATGAAAAGCAGTGGGTTCATTAAACATTTAGGCTGTGACTACATTGGCATCCCTTTCTGGAAAAGGGATGCTAATGAGACGAGTCAGAATTGCAAATCCACGGGGGATTTAAATATCCACCGCGGCATTTGCATTTACATAGCTGCCACTTTTTTCTGGCTTGGGGATAAGCCGGAGAAAAGCGCCAGTCTAGATGCGATTCTCCGGAAAATAAGCCCTTTTCCGAAGGATTTCTTATTCCTACGTCTACACTGGCACCCTTTTCCGGAAATGCTTAAAACGGAACAGTTTTCCGTTATAAGTATTTCTGGAAAAAGTGCTTCTACATTGGCAGGATGCTTTTCCAGAAAAGCACTTTTTCCGGAAAATCGTCCGTGGCCAATGTAGACGCGCTTTTCCGGAAAAAAGCCCCGATCGTCATTTTTGCGATCGGGGCTTTTTTGCAGAAAAGACTACTTTGCTGTCTACATTGGCCCTTATCCGGAAAAGTTTTCCAGAAAAAGGACTTTTGCCTGAGTGGGAGCAGCATAGTTTTTCCAGAAAAGCAGCTGATTTCTTACAGTAGATCATCAGTGCTTTTCCGGAAATTCAAGGGGCCAGTGTAGACAGCTCGCAGCTTATTCCAGAAAAGTGGCTGATTTTCTGGAATAAGTGGCCCAGTGTAGACTGAAAATCTGCTTTTTCCAAAACAAACTTATAGGCTGCGTCTAGACTTGCAAGTTTTTCTGCAAAAGCAGGTGCTTTTGCGGAAAAACTTGCCAGCTGTCTACACTGCCGCTTGAATTTGCGCAAGAACACTGACGATCTAATGTAGGATTGTCAGTGTTCTTCCGCAAATACTATGCTGCTCCTGTTCGGGCAAAAGCCCTTTTCCGGAAATGCTTTTGCGCAAAAGGGCCAGTGTAGACAACTGAAAACTGTTTGTGCAAAAAAGCCCCGATGGCAAAAATGGCGATCAGGGCTTTCTTGCGCAAAACCGCGTCTAGATTGGCACGGACGCTTTCTGCAAAAAGTGCTTTCACGGAAAAGCATCCGTGCCAATCTAAATGATCTTTTCCGCAAATGCTTTTAACGGAAAAACTTTTCCATTAAAAGCATTTGTGGAAAATCATGCCAGTCTAGACGTAGCCACAATGTATTCAATTCTCTGACACAACTCCTCTTTTTTAAGCCATGCCAATCTTACCATAAAATTACTGAGTGATTTCTTATCTTTTATCCTTTTCAGCAGAGATTAATTTTAAGACTCCTCAACAAGCCAAATGATCACAAAATCCTCTCCACACCAAATTGCAAAATGTCGCTCTTCTTTCCCTAAAGAACAAACCCTGCCCCAAAAGTCAGTTTCTTCATATGATCCCAGAATCACTCCATTAAGTTGTTCTTATATTCTTCCATTTGTATCCCCTTAGCATGTGTTTTGCCTTGATGTTCTCTACCACATTTATGTATTCTATCAGTGGTAGTCTCACTATAATTGGAAGTATTTTAAAACACAGTTGTAAATTCTGGCTGGTTTCTTCCTTTCTTTTTTGTGTTACATTTATAAGGTACTTGGACAGCAACTGAATTAAGCTGATAGTGATCAGCAAATGTCCACCCACTTGCTCAGTTTGCAGACATCAAGATTCCCATTATTTTATGGCCCAGATGTCGAGTAAATTCAGTTCTGATGTATCTCCAGGAGCTTAAGGCACACTGCTTGTCACTGTCTGAGCTTAGCAAGAAGGGAAACCATTTTCACAAGGACACAGAAGTTTAAAAGAAAGCCCTCTGCCATCTCTTTTCGAGGTTTTGAGCCTTTATGCCAAAATTCATCAACATAGTGATTAAGAATAAAGTAACTCTGAAGAGCTATGAAATAAATAAGAGCATCCCTACATAGTAGGCTACATTCTGTCTAAACATGTGCCACTTGCTGAAGTCAATAGGGGACAAATCCATCCCTTTTCCTCGGTCTTTTCCTTTGGCACAACCTGACTTCTGAAGCACATCTGTTTTCCCCACTTTGCCCTTGGTACCAGGAGAGAGAGAGGCAGCGTGGGTCCATATGTTTGTGTGCAGGCGCACTAATGGGGCAGGAGAAAAAAAGGACAGCTCCCTTGAAGCCTGGTGATTCAAAGAGGTCCAGAGCTCCCAGCTGCTGCTGTTGCTACTATGGGGGTAGCTGGAGTCTCCATGCCCTTTAGATTGCTGCAGGAGCCATGGGAGGCATACTCCAGGCTGTGCTAAGGACTCACTGGAAGGCAGTGGGGAGTGGCACTGAGGACTGGATACCCTCACAGTCCTCTCTCTTCCTCCTCAGGCTCCATCCGTTCTGGGATCATGAAACCAGTCCCCTACACCTGGCTTACAGGCTTGGCAATTCTGTTAGCGTGCGTGTGTGTGTGTGTGTGTGTGTGTGTGTGTGTGTGTGAGAGAGAGAGAGAGAGAGAGAGAGAGTTCTGTCAGCCTTTCTCTCTGTGTGAGAGAGAGACTAAGAGACAGACAAGGATAAAGCTTTTCTCTCTCCTTAGGATGGACACTAGACTAGATGGCTATGTCTACACTGTGGAATAGCGCTGCACTTCATTTGCATAATTAATAAGCAGCGGTTTTTGAACAAAAATGAGGAAGACCAGCTCTTGTACAAGAGGGGCTTTTTGTGCCAAAAGGAGCCATCTACACAGCTCTTTTTTGAGCAAAAGCCTCTTGTGCAAAAACGGCTGCTCATTACTTATGCAAATGAAGCACGGCGATATTCCACGGTGAGCTTCATTTGCATAAGCTTTTCCGCAAGAAGTCTACCGTATAGCGGTAGCCGATAACAAGTTGAGGGCCTTTCCAGCTATATATGTCTCTGATCATCACAATGGGCAGAAGACCAGCATTGGATCTTGGTCACTTTTAATTCATACTGAAACCCAGATCGACAGCACGCAGCATGGTTTCAGAAGGAGGGTGGTATCATGGTAGCCTTTAAGATCTGTAAGTGCTGAGCCAGCTACTCGGCACTCCAATTTCCTGTTGTCATTTGGAAGAGAAGAAGACCTCCCTTATATCACATTGCTCATCAACAGAACCTAAAGGCTGATAGTAGAGCTAGGAAAGGATGCTGGAGCGATACTCCTTTCTTTTAGTCAGTCCCCCCAGGGCAGGAACAGGAACAGGAACAGGAACAGGAACAGGAACAGGAACAGGAACGAGTATGGAGAGCATAGGAGCCACAACACACAAACAGTGCTACTCGATCACCCATTACATTGCAGTGATCCTTCCCAGGCCAGGTAGGCCAGGAGTAAGACAATGATCCGTCAGCACTGTGATACAAAGCTGCTGCAATGGACTGGAGGATCTGGCCCCAGATCTCTAAAGAAAAGTCTCCTCACTTTAGCTTTCCTTTACTAGTGGAGATGAACTGAAAAATGTTACAATTCCAAGCTTCCTCTTTAAAAGGAAGGGGTTTCCTGGTCCTGCTGGCAGACAAGGGGACTCTGTAGGGAAGCATCCAGTCTGTCTCTTTTTCTGTCAGTATGCTAAGAGCAAGCCTTAGAGAGAGCTCCATTTGTCACTCTTTGATATTGGTTCTTGTATATTAGGTTACTTCTACACTAGCCCCCTAGTTCGAACTAGGGAGGCTAAAGAGGGCAACTGAAATTGCTAATGAAGCGTGGGATTTAAATATCCCGTGCTTGATTAGCATAGTCACAGCAGGTCGCCATTTTGGAAACTGACTAGCCCGAAGTCACTAGCCCAAAGTAACATTAGGGGCTCCCATCCTTATTGTCAGGGGTGTGGAATCTTTTTTGGGTTGGGGGCACTCTGACCCACAGAAAAATCAGTTAGGGGGCATACACAAGTGAGAAGCAAAAGAAGCAAAAATCAAAACAGCCCCCTCAAAATCCTCATTAATGTGGCCCCCAACTGTGACTGAGAAGAAGAAAGACACTCCCCACATTCCCTTTGCACACCAGAGCCTAGGGGTCCCCAGGGCTAGTAGATTTTGTGTGATCCAGCCCCACAGGGGAGTGGCAGGGGTGCTTGAGAAATACCATGAACAAAAGACAGGAAAAATGCTCCAATATTTTTCTTACAATGTAAGCTGACATATATATAACAGCACTTTACAAATACATTTTCTTGACAATAATTTAGCAGTAATTGAATTGCGCTCCCTGCTGTCAATTTTTTCTGGCCAAGCAAAGTTTTCATACATAGGGGTTCCTCGGGCTATAAACAATTATTTTAGGGGTTCCTCCATGGGAAAAAGGTTGGGAGTCCCTGGGATATCCAGAGAACTTACTATGGTTTTAACTGGACTGCCTCTGTCCTGTGTTGATTGGTTGTTAGATTAAACCTGCCCACTCCCTCATAAGCTCTTTATTTTAGCTTCTTGCAACATCTGGCTTGTCCCTCTCATCCCCATTTCCTTTCCCCCTTGCATTTAGCTGACTCGCCTCCCAAATTGCTTCCTTCAAAGTGCTCACTCTGCTTGTGTGTCCTACCCCTCCACTACCCTGTGCCTATCTTGTCTACTCAGATGGTAAACTCTTGGGGCAGGGACCATATCCCCCACTGTTTTATACAGCACCTAGGAAAACAGGGTGCCACTTGTAGTTGGCTTTACACACTAGCATAATAAACATGATTCTTATCAATACAAACCTTATTCTAAAGCTTGGACCACTAGATTAGTCATTTGAATATTCAACACTCTTGTTCGCCCTTTTAAAACATTTTTTCCAGCAGCTAGACAATGGATTTGGTTTTGCACAATACAATTTTTGCTCAAAGGCCTGACTTCCAAGCCAATTTACAATGATTCCAGTGCAGTTTTATGGAGCATACGTTAGCAGTAATGCTAAGTACCAGTGGTGCAGTATTTGTGTGTGCATAAAGGAAAGTGATAGAAATGTAGCCGTCTTAGTCTGGGGTAGCTGAAGCAAAATGCAAGACAATGTAGCACTTTAAAAACTAACAAGATGGTTTATTAGATGATGAGCTTTCGTGGGCCAGACCCACTTCCTCAGATCAAATAGTGGAAGAAAATAGTCACAACCATATATACCAAAGGATACAATTTAAAAAAATGAACACATATGAAAAGGACAAATAAATAAATAAAGGAAATAGCTGTTATGTGCCAAACAGTTAATAGCTTACCTACATCCTTGATTGTTAGAATATCTTTGTTTTTAATCAGGGAGGGGAAATGTGGATCAGGAGACTGGGTTATCTTTATGTTTTATGTTAAGAAATGTACAAGGAATCTGTTAATTGTTGGAATCTGCTCAGTAGCTGTAACTATACTAGGTTTGTAGCCCTCTTTCACCTTCCATGTGCTTGAAACCAACAATAAAAGACCACAGAAAAAAATAACGAGCATTTATCTTATTAAAGTTATGATTTAAAATAATCAACAAGAGACTATCACTATCTCTTGGAGATTTTATCCAGCCTGACTTGTTTGATTATACTGCTGCTGCGATTATTTTATTACATATACTAGCTACCTTTATTTTTCTTAAAGTTCTCATAGAATCTTAAAAAAAAATTCAAAACACCCACACTTTCCCCAATTTCCCATTTTGATCCTACTTTCAGAGGGTCCTATATTATAATCAGACAAAGAAAGGCCCAAATTCAGGAAGTAATTAAAGCAACTGTTAAGTCTATCCCTAATCAATAATTTTTTTTAATACATCCCCAACTTTTCTATTTCAACTGATGTAATACTTCTAACTTCAATTGACTTGAATTGGACTTTACACATACTTAAGTGCTCTTTTAATATGGATGCATTACTTAATCATAGAATAGAATACTAGGACTGGAAGGGACCTCAAAAGGTCATTGAGTCCAGTCCCCTGCCCTCATGGCAGGACATGGCCCAAACTTCAGATTGTAACAGTCTGAAGATTGGGGGTGGAGTATCCAAACGCAGATCCAGGTATTTATGCCAGTACTGTAGTGAAAATAAAATCTCTGCCTTTGAATACTAACTTACATTTTGGGAGTAGGGTGCGTTCAAATTCTCAATCTGACTTTTATACATAGGATCCTTTCCACTTCAAACCAAAACATTATCAGCTTCTTTAAAAAGGCAGGTTTTGCTGGGTCTCTCAATGTACAAATGGAAATTGTCCTTTCAAATTTTTTAGATACCAGTAGCACAACTTTCTGCAACTGCCCATTCACAATTTACTTCAAAATTATGTTGTCCTGCTTTAACTAACATGACTAATCTAATGACGAAAGCCCATTAGACCAACGCGGCAGTTAAAAAGCATCATAAAACGTTGACTGATGAAAATTTAAAATCTATAGAGCAGCCCAAAGTGTGGCATTTCTCCTGGTGCATGAACAGTATTTTAAATGAGCAGCTATTATGGATGAAGAATAAGTCAGTTAATTAAAAAAAAGATGTATCATTCATCTATGCCTTTCTGCCTCCTAAAAGCTTTGGTGCTCTGTGAAGGCTTACAAGATGGCTGGATGGATAAGCATGTTCCTAGAGAGTGGTGACTGGGAACATTACATGTAATATTCCAAGGCATTCTGGTAGGGTTATGAAATATCCACAAGGTTGCTGGGAGGAGTGCTACTTGGTTCAATTAGATAAAAAGCTTAGCATATATACTTCCGACCTGAGCCCTGCAACCTGGCTATAGCCCTACCAAACCGCTCGGCTTCCACAACATGTGGTTAGTACTTGCAGAGTGGTCCAAACACACTCCAGAATTTTCCTAAAACTGTGCTCTGTAATGCCTTTCCCTCGCTTGGCTAGTTGAGAGAAATAATAAGGTTTACTTGTTCCTGTAAAGCAGTGATGGACAACCTAGGCTAGTGAGTGGACTGCATGAGTGGCCCTCCTTCATCTCAGTGGGCCACAAGATTAAAATTGCGCATGTGAGGTAATTCTGAGCCCATCAATAAGATTAAAATACATTTAATACACGTCAAATATTTTATAAGTTATAGAAATGCTTAATTATTCATATATTAATAAAACTGTCATCAACTTCATATAGTAAAAAAAAAGTTATCTTGCATCATACTCAAATTAAATTACTGGCAAAAGTAACACAAGAAAAGTAGCACAACTTCCCTTGTCCACCAGTGTTGCAACCAAGACAGTCGCCTGGGGTATGGTGGTTTCGCTAACCGTGCTTGTGTACCTAGAATTGCAGTGTGTGCCGATTGAACTGTAGCAGCATTCTGATTGGATGCAGAGGGATCACACGGCTTCACAGTCAATGTTCTGTGCAATCCGCACATGCTTCTCTTGACATGTTTTTGTTTTTATGTGCATGCCACTTTAGGAATACTGGTAGGAAAAATATGCAGATGGAAACCAGCAAAATCCGACAACTCTTTGGACAACCATAAACAAAATGTCTCATGGACCACGTATAGATCCCCAAAGGGCTGCATGTGGCCCGTATGTCACAGTTTGCCCACCACTGTTCTAAAGCCACAAAAGCACATCTCAGCTTATTAAATTGACTATGTATAAATACAACCTTCTCCTTAAACACAGCACGTAGCTGATTTACAGTAAAATAAAACAAACTTATTGCAGGGCATAGGTTAAGTGAAGCCTAATAAAAGGAACAAAGTTAGAAAGGGTTAGAAGCAAATCAAAGGCTATGTCTAGACTTCAGGCTTATTTTGGAAGATCTTCCAAAAAAACTTCTTCTGAAAGACAGCATCCACAAACAAAAGTTCATTGAAAAAGTGATTTGCTTTTTTGAAAGATAGCGTGCACACTGAATGGATGCTATCTCGCATTTAAGCTGTGATTACTATGGATGGAGTGGCCCCCAGGGCACCTGTGCTTTTTCCTCTTTCCTCTTCTTTCGAAAGAACTCCCTCTTCCCCGTCCACGTATGCCTTCTTCCAAAAGAGCTCTTTCAGAAAAAGGCTTCTTCCTTGTAGAAAGAGGAATACCTTAATGCTGGAAAACCCCCTCTGTTCTTTCAATTTACTTTCTGAAGAATGTGATTGCGATGTAGACATAACTCAGGTTTTGCTGGAAAAACGGCTGTTTTTCCAACAAAACTGTCGAGTAGACATACCCAAAGTGAAAACACTTATTTAAAAGTCTAAAATCTAGCAAGGTACAGGCTTTGTTTAAGATTTTTTCTGTCTTTAAAGTGCCAGCAGACTCCTTGTTGTTTTTACATAAATGTGTAGAGCCCAAAGAAGACAGACCTGCATATGTCCAAGTGGTCTGAACCACAAATCTCTGTCTTGTCTGACTGCCGTTTCTCTGTAAGACCGTTCATTTCCAAGCACAGAGGAAAGGCAAGCTTTGGTCACTGCTGCTCTTCTCGGTAGACTGTGCTTTTAGTTCTCCCATGTATGTAGCAGAGGTGAATAGCACCAGTGAGATATTCAAGGAACATAAAGTCTCAGGCAAGAAAGAATGTTAAAGGGCAACAGCACTGACAAAATAATGGATTGAATGAAGTCCAAAATATAACAGTCTGGTCAGGGTAGGATCCAGCATTAATCACACTTAATAATTAAAGCTCATCTGGTTAAAAAATCTTGAGAATGTCAGTGAAGAACATAAGGACATAGGAACGGCCATATTGGGTCAGACCAACAGTCCATCTAGCGCAGTATCCTGTCTGCCGACAGTGGCCAATACCAGATGCCCCAGAGGGAGGGAACACAACAGCTAATCCTCACATGATCCCTCCCCTGCCACCCATTTCCAGACAAACAGAGGCTAGGGACGCCATTCCTACCCATCCTGACTAATAGCCATTGATCGACCCAACTTCCATGATTATAGCTCTTTTTTGAACCCTGTTAAAGTCCCAGGGTATGTCTACACTACAGCACTAATTCGAACTAACTTAATTCAAATTAGTTAATTCGAACTAAGCTAATTCGAACTAGTGCATCTAGAACTAAAAACTAGTTCGAATTAGCATATCCACATGGAGTGGACCCTGAACCGAGGTTAAGGCTGGCTGGAAGCAGTGCCAGCAGGGCATCAGATTAGGACTTCGAGTGTGGAGCTGCTGTCTTAGGCTAGCTGAGGGCTGTGCTTAAAGGGACCCGATCCCCACCCCGGACACACAGTTCTCAGGGGTTCCCCGCTTGCAAAGCAGTCCTGGCTTGGAGTGCCCTGAGTGCCCACACTGGGCACATCACAGCACTCGGCCATCAGCCTGGCTGCACTTGCCGCAGGCTGCCATCTGAGGGGGGTGTCAATTAGGGGGCTGCAGGAGAGCTTCCACCCCGAGGAGCCCACAGAGCCACCCCAGTCCTCCGCATCGGGGGCTCGTACCCCATTCCTCCCTCACCTCCTTCCACTTACCCCTCCCTAGCCCCCCTTCCTGATGTACAAAATAAAAGGACACGTGTGTTCAAAAATAGAAATTCCCTTTATTGAACAAAACTCGGGGAGACTGGGAAAAGGAGGTGGGAGAGGGGAAGAGAGAGGGTGGGAGAGGAGAGGGCAACTAAAATGATCAGGGGTTGGGAACAGGTCCCATATGAAGAGAGGATAAAGAGACTGGGACTTTTCAGCTTAGAAAAGAGGAAACTGAGGGGGGACAGGATAGAGGTCTATAAAAGCATGAGTGGTGTGGACAGGGTGCATAAAGAAAGGTTCTTCATTAGTTCCCATAATAGAAGGACTAGAGGACACCAAATGAAATGAATGGGTAACAGGCTTCAAACTAATAACAGAAAGTTCTTCTTCACAAAGCAAATATTCAACCTGTGGAACTCCTTGCTGCAGAAGGCTGTGAAGGCTAGAACTATAACAGAGTTTAAAGAGAAGTGAGATAAATTCATGGAGGCTGGGTCCATGGAGTGCTATTAGCCAGGGGGTAGAAATGGTGTCCCTGGCCTCTGTTTGTGGAAGGCTGGAGATGGATGGCACGAGACAAATGGCTTGGTCATTGTCTTCGGTCCATCCCCTCCAGGGTACCTAGTGTTGGCCACTGTCAGCAGACAGGCTACTGGGCTAGATGGACCTTTGGTCTGACCCAGTACGGCCATTCTAAGCTCAGGTCTCAGGGTTGGGGGTCTCAGTGGACCACCTTGATTTTAATGCAAACCTGCTCCTGGGTGGCCAGGCTGGCAGCTATCCTGCCCTAGACGGCCACTTTCCCGTGCCTAGTGCGGAGGTCGTGGATGAGGTCCATGATCTCCACACTAGACCAGGCGGGAGCCCACCTCTTGCGGCCCCAGCAGGCTCCTGGGAGCCGCCAGCCTGGTCCCAGGAAGAGGCAGAGGGCTGGATGGCAGCGGGTGGCTGGTTCGTGCCGTGCTAGGTGCAGGGTCTGCTGGCTGGGTGCCAGACCGTGCCCCTTTAAGGGCTCCGGGGCCGGGAGGGGGGCAGAAGAGTTTCCCTGGTGGTGCCCAGAGTGGCCACCAGGGAAAGCTGAGGAGGGCTAGCCTCCCACTAGTTTGAATTGAGTGGCTACACAGCCCTTAATTCGAACTACTTAATTCGAACTAGGCGCTAGTCCTCGTACAATGAGGTTTACCTAGTTCGAATTAAGCGCTCCACTAATTCGAATTAAGTTCAAACTAGCAGTTTGTATGTGTAGCGCCTATCAAAGTTAATTCGAACTAACGTCCGTTAGTTCGAATTCACTTTGTAGTGTAGACATACCCCTAGCCTTTACCACATCCTCTGGCAAGAAGTTCCACTTTCTTTTGTTTGTTTTAAACCCGCTGCCTATTAATTTCATTTGGTGACCCCTAGTTCTTATATTGTGGGAATAAGTAAATAACTTTTCCTTATTCACTTTTTTCCACACCAGTCATGATTTTGTAGACCTCTATCATATCCCCCCTTTGTCTCCTATTTTCTAAGATGAAAAGTCCAAGTCTTTTTCATCTCTCTTCATATGGGACCCATTCCAAACCCCTAATCATTTTGCTTGCCTTTTTCTGAACCCTTTGCAATGCCAATATATGTTTTTTGAGATGAGGCAACCACATCTGTGCACAGTTTAGTTGTGAAAGTTGCCAGATCTAACCCTAAAGATACATAGAGCCAGCCTCCAAACTCGCCTCTCCAGGAAAAAGTTTGGTGGTAAGGGCAGTGGGCTGCAGCCCGAGTGAGGGGCTCAAAGCTGGGTTCTGAATCCAGATCTGGCACGAACATCATGATGGTCTCATGAAGATGCAGCAGAACTTCAGGCATCATAGTGTTGCATCATTGCCTGCCCAGGGGCAGCTCCACCTCCATGGCAAAAAAAACAAAACAATTAAAAGCACAAAAACTAATCAAGAAAGTAACTGCTGTGGTGTCCTAGAAAGCAGGGCACTCCAAGCAAGCACTGCAGAAGCTTTGCTGTCCCTCTAAGAGGTAGGCAAGCCAGCTGCAGGAGCAGAGCAATGGCTGTTCGGGGGGATCCCTTTAAGCATGCGTCTCAGCAAAGGGCAGGCAGCAGCACCAGGAAGTAAATGCTGCCCCCACGTCCTGGCAGAAGCGGTTTCAGGTGCCTTTTTTCTTTTGAAAAAAGCAGATCCCTTTTTCGAGCCGCGTAATGCAATCTAGACACTCTTTTTTAAAAGAGACTTTTTCGAAAGATACTTTCGAAAAAGCCTCTTTTGAAAAAGGCGTGTAGTCTAGACGTACCCTGTGAGGGATGATCTAATTGGTGCTTGGTCCTGCTGCGAGGGCAGGGGACTGAACTTAGTGATCTCTTGAGGTCCCTTTCAGTTCCAGGATTCTATGGCTCTATGAGTCTATTAATCCTGCTTAGCATTGCTAGGGAAGCTAAGCTCTAAACTATGTGAATACGACTTGATTGGGATGCCTGAAGACCCTAGAGGTGCATTAAAATTCCATAAGTTGAAGCTCTGCCAGCCCAAATGAGGGGGAGGGATAGCTCGGTGGTTTGAGCATTGGCCTACTAAACCCAGGGTTATGAGCTCAATCCTTGAGGAGGCCATTAGGGATTTGGGGCAAAAATTTGTCAGGGATGGTACTTGGTCCTGCTGTGAAGGCAGGGGACTGGATTTGATGGCCTTTCAAGCTCTCTTCCAGTTCTAGGAGATAGGCAATCTCCATTAATTCTATTTATTTATTTAAATCTACACTGCATTCCTGCCAACAAAGCACTTTTTACGCTGGTATTTGCCCTGGCAAAGCTTTTGTCGCTCAGGTGTGTGGGGGGGGGGCGGGGGGGGGGGGATGTTGAGCACCTGAACGACAAAAGCTTTGTCACTCAATTGCCAGTGTAGAGAAAGCCTTTTAGTCAGGATTGCGAGAGGTTATGATGTTATGAGGCTTTTAGGTTATGCATGATGACTCTTGATGAAATTCACACAATGAAAAGGTGACCTCAATCCATTTCAAAATAGATGAACAAAATGTAATTTGATTAGACAGCCATACTGAACTCTTCCTGTCCCCCCAGTAGCAAGACTGATCAAAAATTTGCAAATGAAATTGCCCTCCTCTAGCCCGTCCCACAAAACATTTTTTCACTGAAAATTAATGAGATTTAAAAAAAAACAGAAATATTGACATACTCTCAACAAAATGAATTATGCCTTTCCCTCTTGTTTAATTGAAAATATTTTCACGGTAGTTATTGACTTTTTTTTTGCCTAATGAAAAAAAAAACAGATTTTTTTTGAATAAATCATTTCACTCATCATTTTGATCAAACTTCTGATAAAAAGTAAAAAAAATATTCAAAACATTTTGCAAAACAAAAATGGGGCCATTTCAAAAACTTCAAAATGAAAACTCTATATTTTTACAAAAGTTATTTTTAAAGGCTCGAGTATGGATTGAGTGGCATAGAACTTGATCCACGTCTTGAACTTAAAGAAGACATAATACCTCCAGGCAAAACTGTACAGTCCCAACTTGTTTTTAAAGATGTTCCAAAGCAATTCAAAAATCAATTTTGTGGCGATTCAGAAAGTAATTAAAATATTATTTTGGGTCAAATCAACTCTTTTAGTCAATCTAAAACAAAACATTTCAATTTGATTTTGAGCTCAGAGGTTTTGTTGTTGTTGTATTTCTTTAAAATCCTTTCACAGGGAATGTTGAAAGAAAAGATGAATTCTGACTGAAAAATCTTTCATTTGTCAAAATGAAACAACGGCACTTTCTCAGAATTTCTGTGTTATCCAGGTGAACACTTTGGCAAAGCCAAAGCAAATCCTCAAAATGTTTTAGCATTGCCAAATGTGCATCTTTTGCTGAAAATTTTTTTTGCTGAAAACTTTCTCTCAATTCTAGCTACACATCCAAGTTGTAGCACCTTGCCACGGTTAATAAACTGCTTATGTTGTCTTTTTTCCCTGGATAAACAGGGGACCTCATTTGCCCGGCTTTGTCAATCTGGAACTTTTCATGTAGACTACATTTTCTTTCAAGGAGGAGACATGATGATTCCCTCCTGGAGAATACTGCAGGCAGCTATCAATGTCAATCTACCTTTATATCTTTCTGCTTGAATGATCCCTAATGAAGAAATATAATGGGAAGGAATATCATACGTATCAACCTTGCTGTGCCTGAGACATCATGGGGTAATATGAATGAATGTTTAGTTCTGTAGAGGGCTGTACCCTGTTTCTGTGTTCTGCTGATAGTTTATGCCAGTGTTTCCCAAATGGTGTTCTGCGGAACCCTGGGGTTCTGCAACATGAAAATAAGGGTCTGCGAGAAAATTCCATTAAAATAACATTTTCGGATTTAAAAATAATAATAATTAATATTTAAGCATTTATTAATTGTATTGAAAACAATTTTCATTTGTGTTTGCCACGATAAGTGACCCTGTATAATGGTAGCTTAGCCAGACCTTGTTTAGCATTTGTTTATTATCCTTACTTATTTGTGGTCTACTTTTTCAACTCCTTATGTAAGGCTGTTATTAGGGGTTCTGCAAATTTCGAGTTTAAAAGGGTTCCATAGCCAAATAAAATTGGGAAACACTGGTCTATGCAATTGGTGCCATATGTAAATAACAGAGACTGTTATTTTTTTTGCTTTCCATAAAGAGATAAAGATGGTTGTAGATAAGGGTAAGCAAATCAGTTCTATTAAAATTAGAAAAACATCTATTCTGGTCTTTTAGCTATGCCCTCAAACTCAATCTAAACCAATTTGCATTTTCACACGTCCTTTATCTTTCTAGCTCTGGTTGGCAGTACAATCAGAAGGGCCAAAAGACCTTGAGAACATCTCAACTGACGATATTCCTTGCATACACAGGGTGCGTCTACACAGCATATTCCAAAATAACAATGCAAACATCTACACAGCAATTCCTTTATTTCAAAATAAATTCAAATAATGGACAGCTTATTCCGACTTCTGACTTCCATGAGTAATAATGCCTATTCTGAAACTGGTATTTTGAAATAGCTGAGTGTGGACACTCCACTGTTACTATTTTGAAATAGCTTCTCCCCAGGGCCATTCAAAGTAATTACTCCCCAGTGCCTGTTGGGGCTCTAAATCGAGGTAGCATGTCCACATCAGGGGAGCCTGCCTCAGACTAATTTTGAGGTGTCCCTGTAGTGTAGATGCACTATTTCAAAATAAGCTATTTTGGAATATTTCTTCCGAAATTGCTTCTTTCGAAATAAGCGTACAGTGCAGACGTACCCATAGAAAAAAATGAGGCACCAGAAATGGCATTGGAAATCTCTTTTTCCTAGTCTTGCCATGCTAATTGTGCGGGCTAAAGAGTTTAAAATAAGATAGTGCAGACTGTGGTCTGTACTTGCTGATTATAATATACAACATTGACCCATCAGCATTTGCAGCAGTCAACCATTGCCAGTCCTAGGCAGAGACACTCAAATGATTGATTGCCGAAGTTATTTGCTGAAAATGTATCTTAATGCTATTAATAATTCATGAGGCGTTCCTAGATGCTACAACTGCATTTTCTACCACCACGGGGTTTTGGCCAGATTCATTTTGGACAAATAATTTTCAGGCGATGGGTTCTTCATTTTGAACATCTACTTTTTGACTATTTCATTGTTAATGATTCATGACATATGACTGATCTACTAAACCTGATGGAATTATTTCTGCTTCCAGATTGGATGGCTAAAAGGGTGTTTTTTTCTTTTAAATTAGCATAACAAATGAGAAAAAGTTCCTACGAATGTAGAAATTGCTAGGCTGGGTCAACTTAAAAAACAGACACAGGATATACTTAGCACAATATCCCATCTATGGCACTGGCCAGTATTAGAATTGTTTTTACACCTTCCCCTGAACAAAATTGGCAGATATGGGATAGTCTACCACTCACATAGCTGTCATCTTAATCACTAAGGTTACATGTAGACAGCGGGACTATTTCCGGATACCTGAAGTATCCTGAAATAGCTACCCTGCATCTTTTAAACACGCCTGTTATTTTGAAATATTTTTTGAAATAATGGGAGTGCTATTTCAGCATCCCTGTCACCCTCGTTCCATAAGGGTTAAGGGATGCCTCAAAAAAGCACGTTATTTTGAAATTTGGCACTAGGTAGACATGCCATATTTTGAAATAAGCTATTTCAAAATACAATTGAAATAAGATACACAATGTGCATAACACAAATTGCTAATCTTATTTCGAATTTAGGGTGTTGTGTAGACACATCCTAACCTTTAGAGATGGGTTTAATATATATAGCACATTTCAACCCTTTTCAAGATATGTTGTTAATAACTGGGTTAGCTCTGAATATTCTTGATAGTCACATACATGCTCATTCCCTTTTTGGATCTGAATTAGTCTCAACAAACCGAGAATGACAAATTTGTAAAACTTTCCAGCTTCATGAACCACCAACAGCTGTCCAAATAACTAAACACATGTCTAGAAAATGAGAGGGAACTGCACTCACTCTTTGCTTTCACAAATCAGGAATATTCTAGGATATTCTGTGGTATCTAAGGCTGTGTCCAGACTCAGGGTTTTTTTCGGGAAAAGTAGCCTTTTTCCGAAAAAACTTCCCCTGCGTCCAGACTCAAGCCGCGTTCTTTCGAAATTAAATCGAAAGAACACGGCTTTTCTTTCGATGGCGGTAAAGCAAGCCACTTTTTCGAAAGTTCAACGTGCAGTCTAGACGCTCTCTTTCGAAAGAGGCTCTTTCGAAAGTATCTTTCGAAAGAGCCTCTTTCGAAAGAGGCTTGCAGTCTAGACATAGCCTAAGAGTTACACAAGTTATGTTATAGTGCAGTGTTTCTCAAACTTTTTGGTCCACAGTCCACCATACTCAATATAAATCTTTCTGTGGACTCCAGCCAACCACCTATGATGACAAAATGGGTGTAAGGTCTGGGTGAGAGTGAAGGTTCAGGAGTAGGCTGAGGGTGAGGGGGTCTGATCAGAAGGGAAGATGCAGGAGCAGGGTGGTGATGTAGGGTCTCAGTGGAAGTTTATGAGGGCAATGGGGATGTGGGGTTTAACATGAGGCATATAGGGGGCACTTACCTGGTTCCGTGCCCCGAGGCACGACCCCCTACTGCTCCCATTGGCTGGGATTCCCGCCAATTGGAGCAGCGAGGAAAGCCTCCAAGTGAGCAGTTTCCTGCACTGCTGTTCCCCCAACTGGAAGAACCCTGTTTCCTGCACTGCTGTTCTCGCAGCCCTGCAGCAGGGAGCCAGTGCTAGTGCTCTGGCCTTGCAGGGAGGGTGGGCAGGGTAAGATCCCCATGGGAGAGTGGAAGGGGGACTGAATCCCAAGCCCACAACCCACCTTCAAGATGGTCGCAGACCACTAGTGGTCCTCAGGCCACACTTTGAGAACCACTGTTTTAGTGGGCTATCTGAAGTGTGCCGCAGCAGCTAGGGGCTCCTCGACATGCTCCACCAGAGCTGGATAAATTCTAGTGAGGACTAGCACATCACTCACCACCTGACCCCCGTGCTGGAGGACACTGAGACTCTCCTAGTGAGCATTAACATCACATTAACATGCACTAGGTAATTTTAGTTCATGCTAGCCGGGTACAGATGGGCCTGTGGAGATTCCCTGTGGGGTTGAGATTCATGTGGGAGGAGTGGCCAAAGAGTGCTGGGACTTGCCCTAGGCCAGGACAACACTAAAAGGACAGATAGAATTAAGATACACAACTCCAGCTACATTAATTATGTCGCTGGAGTCGACACACCTTAATTCAAGTTCCTCTGCTGTCCCTACAGCAGGAGGCTGATGGAAGCAAACATCCTCATCAGCTTCCCTTACTCCTTACAGGATCAGGAATACCAGCCACCGATAGGGGCAACCTCTGAATTTGATTTAGCAGGCCTTTACTAGACCCATTAAATTGAACCCTGGAAGATCGATCGCACCAGCATCACTCTTCCCTGGAGTGAAGACATGACCCTGGTCCCAGAGCCCAGGTTAATTGACTCAGTTTCATGGGAGTCAGGCTAGTGTATATGTTCAGATTGGGGTTGGAGCCCAGCAAGTGTGCTTCTTGGTCCTACCCAGAGAGCTGTTCATTCAGTTCCATAAAGAGAAATCATGGATAGTTACAACATACAGCTTCTCCCACCAGGGCTATTTCAACCTCTTGCATTTATTGGGTGTGGATACAATACAAAGAGTAAACCACCCTCCTAAATCATTCTCTCTGTCACAAGGCCTAATTCTAGGAGCTGCTGAGCCCCTCAGCTCCCATGGAAAACAACTGGATTTGAAAGTTTAAATGATCATCCAGGAGCAGTTCAGTCCATATCAGGTCCAAGGAAGGAAACTCTCTTAATAATAATCTAACAACGAATGATTTCAAAGTGGAAACATTTAGGGGTCAGTGTTTCTAAATTCCCACTAGGATAAGGGATCAAAGATTTACAAGTCAGCATGCAGTTCTTTTGAAATCTCATTTCCGTACAGTGCAGTTCAGAACAATGGCACTCCATTTTATCGGCAGGTTTTACAACAAGTCCCTTATTAGACTAAATTGATTTGCAGCAATTCATTCATTCTTCATCCAATTAAAACAACCTTCTGTGCAGTGGCAAAATTCATGCTGGTATCCCTGATGCAGCGTGGGGTTCCTTTTTTTCCTCCCCACCCCCGCATGGACACTTTGGTTACGCTGAAACTTCAGCTCAGTGATGAACGTTAAGCTGTGAAATAAAAAACTAAAAGTAGCGAAAGATGTTGTCTATTTTCCTTTATGCAGAGAGGAGTGGGATGTTTAAGGCTCTAGATGCTTTTCACCTTCCTTTAAATCAAAAGGGCATTTTCAAAAGAGTGGACCAAATTCTTGGCCCTATGCCACTTCTTGGCCCTATGATATGTCCCGAGCTGTTGCAATGTCCTCCTCCCCCCGAGGGATCCCCACCCACCCAGAAAGAAGTCCTGAGCAAGTATGCAGGCTGCTCCTTCCCCTCTTCCTCCATAGTCTTAGCTTTATCAGGGGCTAGAAGAGACACGTCAAGTAGACTGGGAGGAGTGGGCATAAAAGAACAGGGATGAGGAGTCGCTGGAGTGAAATGAACTGCATCTGTCCCCAGCTGGTGCATGATCCCAGAGGGTGGGGACATGTAGCAGGCTGAGAAAGGGTAGAGCAGGGCTACTCAACTTCGGAAGCTCCGGGGGCCACAATGATACTCACAGCACATGTCGAGGGCTGCAACTTAAGTGTGGTTACATATACATGCAAATATATACACAAATACATGCAAATAACGTCGTTCACACTGAGGGCATAAATATAAAGATAAAGGCAAGACTACACAACACGCAGGCCCCATTTATGTCAGTTATGCTGATATTAATAAAATGCAATATTTACCCAATTTCCACCCATATGACAGCACTTTTAACGAGCAATGACAGTCCAGGGATTCAATTACTGAAGCGCATGTCAACAGGAGACCATTATATTCACTCTTTGTTGTGGATCGTGTTCTCAGTGGAGTCCATGTTCAAAGGATCCCATCGCCGGGCCACGTGTTGAGTCCCACATAAACCCAAACTGCACCATGAGCTGCAAACAAACGGGCGGTGTGCTGCATGCAACCCACGAGCCGTGAGTTGAGTATCTTTGGGGTAGAGCATTTCCTGGCTGATCTTACTTGTGCCTAGGACTGGGCTCAAGCCAAAACAAAAGCCCCCCTTCACTCTTCTGCTCCTGGAATCCGGTTCTAAAAGTTGTGGTCACCCTCTGTAAAGAGAATCATTAGTGCCTTTAAATACTGCATGAATCAGATCACAGCAATACACAGACTTCTCCATGCAGAGGTCAGGGAGTTCTTCCAAGTTCTCCCTGAGAAATTCCTCTGAATTCTTTCATCAGAGTAGGGCTTACCAAAGATAGCACCATGAATCTTGCCACCAAATTCATTGGATCCCAAAGGTTTGTGCATGGATCTTATTGCACCTTGTGATGGGGTGTGCATACCCTTCACTGAAACACATATGGTTAAAACTCTGTGGGTGGAAGAAGTCCCACTCTTTCACCCAGACTGGGCATGCTCCAAGTGCAGGAGCAGGATAAAAGGCAGCACAACAGTTGAGTCTTGGCTGTTCACTGAAAGAGAAGGACCTTTGGCCGGAGCTCCTGGGCTACACCAGCTAGTGATCCAGACTGAGGGAGACAGAGCCCCAGGAGACTGCTGTCACACAGCCCCCAAGCAGCCCCAGGGAGAAGCAGCTGCAGAGAAAAGGAAGATCCAGACACTTCATGGGATGCCGTCCCACCAGTGCCAGTAGGAAGTGACCCAGGGAGGGTGCAGGAATGGCCTCTCCCACCCAATTAAACTCTGTGTTTTGGCCGGATTCCCTGCTAAGGAAGTGGTGGACCACTCTACCACTCACAGGGTTCTTGGTCAGGATCTGGTGGAATAAGGTGGGCTTGGGTCCCCCTACCAGGGTGATTAGCTCTCAACACCCAACTTATTAACTTGAGCTACCAAACCGTGCTACCCTGCGTTAAAGGGCCATACATTATTGACTTAGGCTACCAAGCCATGAGGCCCTGAGTCAGGGGGACATCTCTAACTGACTCTAGCCATTAGGCCATACTGCCCTGGACTGAGGGTCGGAGTTCATAGACAATGAGAGGGACTGCCGACGATTCAACGGCTGATTTAGTGGTATCCACACCCTCGTGTAACCTCCCCCAGGAGATGGGGTGTGCATAGTCCACAACACTCTCCCATAGGAGAATTTGATCTGAATGGAGGATCTGTGCTTTCCATCAGCTCCGGTCCCCATAGCATAATAAATTCCATACACCCACAGCGTCCAGCAAGTCTTCTCTATCAGGGGATTTCCAAGTGCACAGGATTCTCAGAATGTATTAACTTTCCCCTGGAGTTTGCACTGGGTATCGGCAGGATGAACATCATTTCCTATTGTGCTGGCCTACTCTCATAAGAGATCTTCTTGGGTTTGGCTGAAGGAGAGAACAGAGTCATGGAGGTAACTGATGGTCTGTCTGCACATTTGAGTATGCACAAGCAGTAACTTGTTTATAGGGGCAGGGATAAAGTATACAGACCAATGGGACTGCCATAGGAGCAGTATTTATATCAGTAATTGATATCATTTCTGCTTTCAGTCAACAATCTGCATTCTGAAATGTCTATAAATACTTATCTGGATAATGGATCATTACTCGCATAATAGTGCTTAAATCTCCCTAAATGTACATGAACATAATAGATCATAATAGCTTGGCAGGGCTCTTGTGATCTGTTGGGTCGTTAATATGCATTTTCCAAATTTCCTGTATTTCTACTTTGAGAAGAGTTCATAAAGAAGGAGATGGCTATTCTTGTTGTATTAAGGTGGTGTTAAACTGCCCCCGACCTAGATTGGGGCCGCATCCTTCTAGGTTTTAAGAGCACTCCTGTGACCCTCAACAATTTGCATGTACATCAACTAGTCCCTGTCCCAAATTGTAAGTGATAAGGTCATTGGGGACTGCTCTCCTGTCAATGCTGGCTATTCTTCTCATCCTGGTGGAGTACTGGAATCAACGGGAAAGCACTCGAAGATTGATTTATCATGTCTAAGAAGACACAATAAATCAGTAGCCGGTAGATCAATCATTGCAGCATTGATCCCGAGTGCAGTGGAGTCAAGCCCCCAGTCCTAGGCTGTGAACATAAAATAGGGCTTAGAAGGGACAGAATATTACATCAATTTCACCACAGACACACAAACATGCACAAATATTTCCATTGGTAATAATGAAAATGCATAAAAAGCCAAAGTGGGAAAAATGTTTCTTGAGACCTTAGAGTTTGATTTATTGCTCTTTACTTTATACGTTTTGACATGTGACATTGACAATTTGTGTTTTAATGATTAACAAGCATGAAATGTTTGCATCTCAACATCTTACTGTCATTAAATAATTATTGTTGGACCTCCCCCTCTTCTCCCTGAACTTCCCTCTCCATTATTTCCCACAGCTATGAAAATTAAAGTCTATCATAATAGGAAAACATGCTTAAAATAAACAATATGATCAGTTAAAATTATAAAACGAATACAAATTTGAATTCTACAAGCCTACACAAGATTATTCCTCCTTTAGCTAGAACAAAAGATGTAGCAGTAGATGGTATACAGGGAGTCTGGGACAGGACCCTCACTTCCTCCCCTTTCCTTGTTACTGGCCTTGAATGTAAAGGGGTGCATGTGGAGAGCAGTGTGCATTATAGAGAAAGGCATGGATGGTAGCTATGTCCCACTGTTACACAGGGCACAAAAAGGATGGAAACCTCACTTTCAGAGCAGAAAGGAACAATCTGGCCCAAAAGAAACATATGCAGAGAAGTGAGAACGACACTGAGGTCATGTCTGTACCATGTAGAGGATTGACGCTGTCGCTGTTGATCTTGCGGGGTTTGATTTAGCAGGTCTAATGAAGACACGCCAAATTGAACTCAGAGGGCATTTCCATGGGTGCCGGTAGTCCTGCTCCTCACAAGGAGTGAGGGAAGCTGACGGGAGCATTTGCTGCCATCGACTTCCCACTGTGTCAACCGTGATTTAAGATACGTTGACTCCAGCTGTGTTAATTACATATCTTAGGTTGACCTTCCACTGTAGCATAGACTATTCTCGAGAGTGTGTCTATACTGCAATTAAACACTCCTGGCTGGCCTCTGTTAGCGGACTCAGGCTTGTGGGACTTTTACTGCAGGGCTGTATAATTGCAGTGTAGATGGCTGTTTCAAGCTGGAGTCTAGACTCTGGGACACTAAAAGGGTGCCCAGACCCAACTATCTACCCTGCTATTTTACAGTCCCATAGCCTGAGCTATTGATTTACAAATGCACGAACCACTGAAATTCTAACATTAAGAGGGAATTAAGCCATCACACTGGTGTGAGGCTTCCTGCAGCTAAGCTAAGTTTCTGACCACAGATTTGAATCACTTATGCTTTGCACCGTAAACCACTGCCATTCACACATACAGAATGGGAAGCGACCTTCTAGGAAGGAGTATGGCAGAAAGGGATCTAGGGGTTATAGTGGACCACAAGCTGAATGAGTCAACAGTATGATGCTGTTGCAAAAAAAAGCAAACATGATTCTGGGATGCATCAACAGGTGTGTTGTGAGCAAATCACGAAAAGTCATTCTTCCATGCTACTCTGTGCTGGTTAGGCCTCAGTTGGAGTATTGTGTCCAGTTCTGGGCACCACATTTCAAGAAAGATGTGGAGAAATTGGAGAGGGTCCAGAGAAGAGCAACAAGAATGATTAAAGGTCTAGAGAACATGACCTATGAAGGAAGGTTGAAGGAATTGGGATTGTTTAGTTTAGAAAACAGAAGACTGAGGGGGGACATGATAGCAGTTTCCAGATATCTAAAAGGGTGTCATAAGGAGGAGGGAGAAAACTTGTTCATCTTGGCCTCTGAGTATAGAAAAAGAAGCAATGGGCTTAAACTGCAGCAAGGGAGGTTTAGGTTGATCATTAGGAAAAAGTTCCTAACTGTCAAGGTGGTCAAACACTGGAATAAATTGCCCAGGAAGGTTCTGGAATCTCCATCTCTGGAGATATTTAAGAGTAGGTTAGATAAATGTCTATCAGGGATGGTCTAGACAGTACTTGGTCTTGCCATGAGGGCAGGGGACTGGACATGATGACCTCTCAAGGTCCCTTCCAGTCCTAGTATTCTATGATTCTATGATTCTATGATTCTATTTAAATACACTTTCAATGAGGAAGATTGCACCATTGCCTGACATTCAAAGCCATGAGTCAAATCCCCCAAATTTATGTAAAATTTCAATGGGAACCTACAGAGCATTGGTTTGTCTCTCTCTGCTGGTTCCCTAGATCTGCCTCTGCCCTGATGAGAAAATTAGCAGCTCTCTCTTGTGCCATTCACGTCGGATCCTTAGTGGCCCTATACCAATGGAGCTCAGGGATTTCTACTACACTGGCTCTGCACCCCATCTGCTCCTGACATGTCCCCTCTGTTGGCAGGAAGGGGATTCACATAGGATTCAGCTACACACACTTGCACGAACAGAGAGTTCTCCTATAACAGGGGCATTTTCTTATGTCTTGTTCTGGCTAGATGCTGCCCCCCTTTCTCCACTTAATTGTCATGAAAGGCCTGGATTTAATTTTAGAACATGGCCCAGTTATTTTTACTGGCTTACATAGCCCAAGTATGCTAAACCAAATGGAATACTTATGTAAACCAAACAATACTAGCTTTAGAGAAAACTCCAAATCACACATACAATCCCCAAATATATTTGCATGAAAAAGGTAAGAGCAACAGGGAAAAAAAGGAAGAGAATGGAAACATGACCTCAACATTTAAAGGCAGCAAGAAATCCAGGTTCACATAACAATATTCTGTTAGTATTTGTGTCCACTATGGGGTGGATCAATTGATCCAATTGCGGTTGATTTAGTATGTATGAAAAAGACCCACTAAATTGACCACTGATCACTCTCCTGTTGACTACAGTACTCCAGCAGAATGAGATGAGTAAGGGGAATCCACAGGAGGATTTTTTCTGGTGATCCCCCACACCCCAAACCCTGTGGTGAGTAGATCTAAGCTATGTCCCTTTTGAGTTGTGCTACTAATGTAACTCAAATTGCATAGCTTAGATTGACCTGTCCTTGTAGAGTAGACCTGCCCTTAGTTTTAGCTCTTAATCCATTTTGACATTACAAGTCACTCCTATAGCTGTTTCCTGTGATTTTTTTCTACATGCACAGCCAGAGGGCTCTGCAACATTAAATTGAAATGTGTAGATGCACAATGCCTTATTTCCAGGACTGACTGTGAAGAACGTTATCACTGACATTTACAAGTGATTGTACAAATGACATTATCTAATCACTTAAATGAAAAACAAAACGAAATCCCTCCTTTCTTCTTCTTCTCTCTTACCTTTCTCACCTGAAAAATCAGTTTAAAGAAACAATAGTTTATCTGTACTAGGACACATCGTTAGCATCAATTTAAATATCTCTTAAAATTTGAATTTCGAAAGGGGCTAGATTATGGGTTCAGAGGATAATGTACATTATTTGTTGCTTTTCTCAACTAAATATTTGAAGAAAAACATTTCCTCACTATGCTTTTTCTCTTCATTAGACAAGGAGCTAATATGGTTAAAAAATTTACTTTGAACACAAGAGGCAGAATTGCAAGAAAAATGTCCAACATGTTTGGTAGGAAAGTATGCACATTTCTGAGGAGAACTGGAATATTTGTATAGTCTTAGGCCAGGTCTACGCAACACCTTGTAGGTTGGCTTAAGTTACTCAACTCCAGCTGTGTAAATAACATATATTGAGTCAACGTACCTACACCTGAGCGTGGTGCTAACTCCACAGCGGGTGGTCACAAGGAGAAATGCTCCCATCGGCTTCCCTTACTCCTTGCAATAGTGTGGCATACCTAGCATTCGATTTAGCAGGTCTTGAGTAGACTTGCTAAATCAAACCCCAGAAGATCAATCAGCAGAATGTCAATCCTCTGGTAAGGTGAAAGTGACCTGAGGTATACATGTGGATACACTAGCAGATACATTAGGTTCTGTTCCAAGATCCATTAGTATCAATGGAAAGATTGCCATTGGCTTTAACGGGAATTGGATTGTGTCCACAGGGCCTGATCTTATACCCCTGAAGCCAAGGACAACTCTCCCATTGGCTTTAATCACTGCAGGAATAAGCCCTCTTGTTCTGCTTGTTAGGTTACGCTTTGAACATATGGTCCTCATCCTCGACTCCCATTGACTTCAGCATGCTTTGGATCAGACCCTATATCCACACAGTTCCACATATACACTTCGTAGCACCACTTTGGAGGACTCCACTAACAGAGAATGTATTACAATATTTTTAAAAATTCTTTGCTATACAGTATCAACAGTTTAGCCCGCCCAAAACTGTGCAGACTGCACACACTGTTCAATCTTGAAAGAAAAAAACACAATGGAATATTAGGGGCCTTTAGTGCTTCCCTATTACCCTGAATCGACTTGATTTTATCACATTCTGATGGTTATTGGCTCAGTCTTAACATCTCAGGCAACCTGCTGAACAAGGATAGTGTTTTACTTCCCCCCATTACCTTGTTTCTCATAAAGGTGGAGCGATTACCAGTAAAGTGAATCAATTCTTCCACTCAGATACAGAATTAATTAGCTGCTCTAGAAAGTATATGATTCAGTTTCCGTTATTGAAAAAAAAAGTCTGGTGATTTTTTCCCTTAGACATTTATTCATCTGTGACTGCTGATGACTAATATCCCATGGATATAATACTAATCATTGAAAACTCCTCTGGTTACCAGTAAAATACAGTACAACTGTTATACAGCAGACAGAAACTTTCTTGGGATATGTCTACATTGCATTGCTCCTTCGAGAGAGGAATGAAAATGCAGACAGACAAAATTGCAAATGAAGTGTGGATTTGAATTTCCCACACTTCATTTGGACGGCCGCTTTTCCAAAATAGTGTATTTTGAGAAAACAAACATGGTCCATGTGGGGTTATTTTAAGAAAAAACCCTTCCTTTGAAATAACCCTTACTCCTTAAAAAATGAGGTTTAAGGGTTATTTCGAAGGAAGGGTTTTTTCTCAAAATAACCTCACATGGACCGCATTTGTTTTCTCAAAATACGCTATTTTGGAAAAGCAGCCGTCTGCGATTATGCAAATGAAGCATGGGAAATTCAAATCCAGGCTTCATTTGCAATTTCACTTGTCTGCTTTTCCATTCATCTCTCGAAGGAGGAATGCAATGTAGACATACCCCTAGACATTCTGAAAAAGTTTCCATGTATACAAATGAACAAAACATGTATACTGTAGCCTTCTGACACTAGGATTTTTTGTTTTGTTTTTTTACAAAAGATCATGGCTGCATATAATTTCACAAGTAGAAACATATTTTCCAGGGCATGCATTCATCAGTGCATACATATCTCAGTTGAAGTTTTAGAGATCTTACCAGCTATTGGTGAGAGCACATTGCCATATGATACGGTAAGGTATTGTTGCCCGATTCCTATTACCTGTGTCCCATTCTGACACCAGTATTGCTCCTCTGCCAAGTGGGGGCAGATGTCCAAAGCTGTGCAGATTGACTTCCCACTAAGCAAGAACTCGATGAGGTGGAAACTAGAACACTCTACGGCTGTGTCTAGACTGCATCCCTTTTCCGTAAAAGGGATGCAAATTAGACACATCGCAATTGCAAATGAAGCTGAAATTTAAATCCCCCCCACTTCATTTGCATAAACATGGCTGCCGCTTTTTTCCGTCTCGGAGCTTTGCCGGAAGAAAGCGCCAGTCTAGACGCGGATCTTTTGGAAAATATAGCCTTTTCCGAAAGATCCCTTATTCCTCTTAAAATAAGGAATAAGGGATCTTTTGGAAAAGGCTTTATTTTCCAAAAGATCTGTGTCTAGACTGGCGCTTTTTTCCGGCAAAGCTCCAAGCCGGAAAAAAGCGGCAGCCATGTTTATGCAAATGAAGCGGGGGGGATTTAAATCTCCATTTCATTTGCAATAGCGATGTGTCTAATTTACATCCCTTTTACGGAAAAGGGATGCAGTCTAGACACAGCCCATATGTAACTTTCTTCATTTACATCAGTCCAAACACGAGTTTTACAGTATGCCAGTCAATCTCTTTTCCAGGAAACTCAGCCAAAGCTGAGTTCCTAGAGTGCAACTCTGCTTCAAGAATTTAATTCAATCAGAAACCAAAGACAGAAGGCAAACTCTTCTGCTGATCATGGAGCTGATTTCCCAAGGATCACTGCTTTGCACAACAAAAACTAACACTACCAAAGTATGTCTTCCCAAGAGTAAAAATTTTGCACACACACTAAGAAAAAGAACTTGGAAGACTGAAACTGAGCCATTACTGCACCATGACAGGCCAGGTATGGGTTTTTAATTGCAGCGTAGACATAATGTCTACTCTTTGTATCTCCTTTTCCCCATAAGTAAAAAAGGAAAAGGTATACTAGTTCTCACCTGGCTCCTGGGAGAGGGGCGGAGGGGAGTGTGAGCAGTTCCCTGCAATCCATGCATTTGTGTAGCTGCTCAGGAAAGATCCAAATGCTATCTAGTTGATTAGTAGAGCACCCACAGAAAAAGGTTTTTTTTATTCCGGCAGCGCACACTCTCAGATGCCATGATGAACATAAACATTTATTCCACACATGGATGGAAAGATTAGAGAGAACATGGGTTACAAGAACTAAGTAGTTAGTTATTGTTTTTAAAGCACAGAGCTCTTACATAGCAGTTCAGATGGGCAAAGGATTATTTAATCTACCAAGGGGCATTTTATGTGACTGATCTTTGGTTAAAATTCTGCATGCAGTGTAGACCTTTTGTAACACCTTCCTTTATTCTAAGTTCATTTCTCATACACATACATTTTTCTCATGGCCGCTTCCCTCATTGGTTTCTTCATTTCAAATGTAAGGGTGGGACAACAAGCAGATTGAAGGAGCAAGCCCCAGCTTGTAGAAAGACACATGCTAGCTCTGCTCGGACTAGCATCTGAAAATAATGAATAGTCCTGGGACACTTTAAAGACTAACAATATATAGTATCAGGAGCTTTCATTGGCAAAACTCAGTTCCCCAAATGAACTTGAGTGGAGAAAAAAAGGGGGACCCTCAGAATATATACCAGAGAAAGAGGGATGATTCGGGGGGAAGTACCTGTCAATTGTAGTGCTGGTGCAAATGAGGCTAATTGAGTGGGCTGGAAATGTCTCATACTTAAGTTTCTGTGTGTTACCATTTCTAGTGTCTGATTTGTGTCCATTAATTCTTTGTCATACAGACTGTCCAGTTTGGCCAATATACATGGCAGAGGGAGATTGCTGGCACTAGATGGCATAGATCACATTAGAGGATGTGCAGTGGTATAAGCTTCTGATGATGTGACTTGAGAAGTTAGGTCCTGTGATGGTGTCACTTGTATAGATGTGTGGACTGAGTTGGCAACGGCGTTTGTTGCAGGGGTAGGTTCCTGGGTTAGTGTGTCTGAGGTGAGATGTGTGGCTGATGGAAAGAATTTGCTTCTGGTTAGGGGATTGTATGTAGGCAAGTATTGGTCTGTCTCCCACGGCCTTTTAGAGGGAGGGATCGACTTCCAGGATAGGTTGTAGATCAGTGGTCCCCAACCTTCTGGGGCTGCTGGGCACCTGGGGGTGGAGTCACTCCTGCGCTAGGCACCGGGGGGGGGGCTGCGCCCGGGAGCGAGGCCACCCATACGCCGCACTCCCGGGGCCGGTGCTGGCGCTGCTCCTGTGTCGCATGCCCAGGGGTGGGGCTGCCCATATGCCGCGTGCCCGGGGCCAGAACAGCCCATGCGCTGCATGCCTGGCATCGGCACCGCTCCTGAGCTACACGCCCAGGAGCCAGCAACGCCTATGCGCCGCATGCCCAGGGGCCGGCGCCTCTCCTGTGCCGCATACCCAGAAGCGGGGACACCCATACGCTGCACGCCTGGGGCCGGCACCGCTCCTGTGCCCAGGGGTGGGGACACCCAAACGGTTAGTGCCCGGGGCTGGCACAGCCCATGCACCGCGCACCTAGGGACGAGTCTGCCCATGTGCCGTGCACCCAGGGCCGGCCCCGATCACTCAGCGAGCTCACAGAAATGGCCTGGCAGGCGCTATGGCGCCCGTGAGCACCACATTGGGGACCACTGTTGTAGCTGGTCAGTGATGTGCTAGATGGGTTAAGCTGGGGGCTTATTTGCTTCTGTCTGGAGTGTCAAGGAAGTGGCACATTTCTTCTACTTACAATACACTATCACAGGACCTAAACACATAACCCTGTAGGAGAACCTGCCTGGGCACTCATTAATGGATTTAAAAGTAGCCACTCTTCTGCAAAGTAATTTTTCAAGCCAACTATAGGGTGAGTGCACAATTGACCTTCATATGCCAATTTGACACTTTTCCCTGGGCTTGGACAAAGACTTGAACTGGATGGCATATTATAAAACAAGCTTTCCTTACATTCAACACCTCATTGACATCCAATGCTAAGTATGGAACATTTCCAGTGCACTCATTTAGGGAATGTCTAACCTTGCAGCCTATTTCGGAATATTTTTGTTATTCCTCCTGCAATGAGGTTTAATAGGTAGTTCAAATAGGGCTTTATTTCAAACGCCCATTTCACTGCCGCATGTAGACACAGACAGTTATTCCGGACTTGTAATCCCGGGCTTGATTTGCAATTCCAAATGCCTACATTTGCAGCCCTATTCCAAAATAGGCTGCACGTGTAGACATACCCTTAGACTCATTAGCACCAGCACTACAATTGACAGGGTTTTACCACTCCCTTCTTTTTGTGCTATATATTCTGAGTGTCCCCCTTTTTTTCCTCCACTCAAGCTCCTCTGAGGAAGTGGGTTGTCCCAACAAAAGCTCATGACACTATCTATATTTGTTAATGTCTAAGATTCTACAGGACTACAGCTATTAATGTTCATGAGTCAAAATGTACTTACTATGTCCTGCTTTTAGTAGGGGGCTGGACTCCATGATCTCTTGAGGTCTCTTCCAACCCTATGATTGTATGATTCATAACCTCATAACAACATTCTTAGGAGGTTAAAACATATTTAAAAGGGAGTTCTTGCTGAATTCCAAACTATATTTTATGTATGCCCAGCATGCTGCACAGTTAACAAATTAAAGCACAGTTTTAAAGTAGTTTGCTATGGTAGGATTTTTTAAAGTGCTGGCATGCTTTATACAATACAATAGCTTTCTCAGTTAAAGCTGGACTACCAGCATAATGCCCCAGGCAGAATTTTTTACCCCAGGCAGAATCAATGTCAACTGATGAAATCCAGGTCTGAATCAAACTTAAGGAAGTCCCCCAACATTTCCTGCTATGTACAAACACATTTTTTTTAAAAAGAGCAGCCCTGTGGCACCTTAGAGACTAAAAAATATTTTATATCATGCTTAAGACTTAAATTTAACTTTTCCTGACTTACTTCTTTGGCTCAGAGTACTTTTACTTTTGTTTGTCAGAATGTTTGAAAATATTTCTCAACAGACTCACCTTCCCAAGGAATTTTCATAATCATTGTTGTGCAGGGAAAAACCACTTCATCAATTGAGTTGGAGTGGAAATTACAGATCCAGGATATATCTAACAGCAAAAGCAATTACCTGTCAAGTGCAGGATCAGCGTTAATGAAGTGAAATGAATCAAGCTGGATGTCTCCCAGCCATAGCTTTTGAGGTGTAAATGTGAATATCAGGGGGTGGGGAAATTGTCTTTGTAGTGCTTAAATCAGTTAAAATCTTTATTCAAGTTTTGTCAAAATGGATTTTTTCCATGTAAAAAATGTGAATTTCAATAGAAAAACATCAAATATTTTGAGTGGACTTGTCAACATTTTTTTAATTTCAAATGAACATATTCCTGCCTTGAGGGCAGGGGGCTGGACTTGATGACCTCTCGAGGTCCCTTCCAGTCCTATGATTCTATGATTCTATGATATTAAAATGTTTCATTTTGCCATTTCTGAATCAACATTTTCTGAGATTCTACTTGCAAAATTTTTTGATATTTTGGTCTTTGTCCCATTTCGAAATGCTGGAATTTCTCCAGGAATTTAAAATTCATCTCCATACAGCTCTAGACTTTGTGCATATCACTTGTGTGAAGGATTCAGCTCCCCTAAAATACAAATAAAATGTGGTAATTTGTTATGTAGGGCTTTAACTTTTCTAATTCCCCCCCTCCCCCAGTTTGTTCTTTCTTTCTTCTTTTGGATAAGAAAAATCATGTTGCCTACACAAAGTAAAGGGCAAAATACAAACAATATCAAAAGCATGATGTAACCCATCTGTAATATCAAATAATGTTAAAGCACAACAATGACTATAGATGGTCCTTGGGAAGTTGGGCCTATTGAGAAATATTTTCAAACATTCAGACAAACAAAAGTCTTCTGGGCTGAAGAAGTACATCAGGCAAGATTGAATTTAAATCTTAGGCAGGAGTTTTATGGTTACTTGAAACATTTTAATTCAGGTTTCAGCTTAAGACAGATGGAAGATTTATATCTCTCTTGTGTCCTGCAGCCTTTACTCTGATGAATAATCCTGACTCACCAGATTACTATGCTGAAATATATTGTCCCCTTGAACACAGGTTCTAGGATTGGGCCCTTTTATGCAATATCTGAGGGACTGCAATGTGAATGAGTATTGTTTCACTCGTTTGAGGTGTTGTTGTAGCTGTATTGGTCCCAAGACATGACTAACAAGGTAGGCGTGGCAATATCTTATAATTGCCCCAAATTCTGTGGTGGAAGGTAAAATCTTTCAAAGCATGCAGACCTCCTCATATCTGAGAAAGGAAGCAGTGTGTCACAGTCACATACACTTTGGGACAGACTGTTAAGCAAAAGATGTAATGCGTGTGTGACATTGGTAAGCCAAATCTCAGTTCTGGCCAAGAGCGAAGCATCAGCTGAGAACTGACAAACTCACAGCTGAAAGCTAGGCTGATTTACTTGTGTATTAGTCTAGATCAAAGCTAAATGTATAAGAATATATTAGGTGTTTAAGCTTCATGAAAAGAAATGGGCAGCTGCGTGCATTGTTTTTGTATCTGGAACTGTACTATCCAACATTTACATTGTCTCTACCCCTGTAACTAAGTAACCTATCAAATGAGAAAGAAGCTTTATGTAATGCAAAGAACATTAAACCAGAAAGTGCTAAATCTTGCCCACATGAAGGCAAGTGGTCTTTGTGATTATCAGAGATCAAAATACTGTGAGGCTATGTCTACATACTAGCATTATTTTAGAATAACTGACGTTATTCCGAAACAACAAAATGTGCCTCTACACAGCAAGCCTTTATTTTGAAATAATGTTGAGCTGGAGAACTTCTTACTCAGACTCTCATAACCCTCATTTTACAAGGAGTAAGGGAAGTCGAAGGAAGAGTGATCTTCCTTGGACTTCAGCACCACAAGCTAAAATAATCTATTTTGATGTTAGCTATGCAATTGACATAGCTGAAGTTGCATAGCTTATTCCAACTTTATCCCTGCTGTGTAGATGTGCCCTAAATGAATTTCTACTTCTTTGCTACCAAAGAAAAAGCACACATAGAAAGTGACCCTGCCAGCTTGATTTCTGTGAGCTGTAAATATGGATCCAAGTTAAAATTCTTCATCCCTGGATTGTTTGGATTCTAACAGGACAGAATAACTGAACAATAGCATGGAATTCCCCAGAGTTACTCTGGTTAGCCCTGAGAGACGTTTTAGGAAATTGCCAGGTTACTGTATTTCTGCTACCTTTTAAAATTACAGCCTGTGATTCAGCTATACATGTATTTGACCTGTTTTAGCCTCTCAATAGCTCTCATTGTTTTTTTCTTCATTAGCTAATTCTGTAGCAAATTAAGGGTGTTTCTACACAGCACCCTAAGCTTGAAATAAGATATGCAATTTGCACTATGTAAATTATGTAGCTTCTCTCTAATCATGTGGTCTCCAACCTTTTTACACCCAAGATCACTTTTTAAATGACAGAACAAGCCAAGATCTACTGCCCCACCCCTTCCTTGAAGCCCCGCCCTCTCTAGTCTCCTCCTTTCCATCACTTGCCATCCCCAAACCTTCTACTGCTGCTTTTCCCCCCCAATTCTTCTGTAGCAAGAAGTTTTTCCAACATTTTCTGTCTAAACTGGACCAAATGTCAGAAAAAAACCTTCTTTTGGAAGCCCCCTTATTCCTCGTGGAAAGAGGAATATAGGGGTGACCGAAAGATCATGTTTGCTCTTCCACTAAAAGAAGCAAAAGAACAAATACATCCCTGGATGCAGAAGAGTTTTTCCGGGATATCTCCAGAATCTTGAAAAACTCCGGCAGTCTAGCCGTACCCTCGCTGGGTTGAGACAGGATGTGTAAGCTCTGGGGTGGGAATGAGGGATTTGGGTGTGGGAAGGGGTGAGAGGTGCAAGCTATGGGATGCAGGAGGAAGTGGATAAAGGAACGCTGGCTTGGGGAGGGGGCTCCAGGCCAGGCATTGCTGGAGTCAGATGTAGGGTTAGGGTACCAAGCAAGCCACAGACTACTGGATGTGAGGGTTCAGGAATTTGGGTTGGGGTATGTTGAAAGGCTCAGGACAGGGGGTTCCAGTGTATGATAGGTTCAGATGTAGGGTCTGGGGGAAAGGGGAGTGCAGGAATGTTATGATGCTGTACCCAGATGGGGGCTTGGCCCCAATTGGGGGTTTGTTGGCCAGGCTTCATTTTTAAATAAAATACTAGGTCAAACACAAAAAGTTTCTGTGTTGTCTTTATTTCTGAGAATGGCAGGGAACTTGTTTTGAGTCAAGGGTCACTGACCCACAGAAAAGTCAGTTGGGGCCACACAAGTGAGATACAAAAAAACCCTCCTCCAACCCTCCCCCCCCAAGCTTCACTAATGTGGCCCCAACTGTGTTGGTGGGAGCAGGGGACATAGTACTGGGGAAGGGTGCTAGTGGGTGCTTTGGCAGGGAACAGGGTGCCAGTGGGGACAGAGTTCTGAGGCTGGGGAGAGAGGACAGGCTGCCGGGAGGGCTGAGGACAGAGTGCTAGTGGGGACAGGTTTCTGAGGCTGGGGAGTGGGGAGAGGGGAGAGGGAACAGGGAGCAGGGGAGTGGGAAGTGAGGAGTGGGGAGAGGGGGCAGAGAGTCCCCTGCACCCACTTCCTCCCAGGATTCTCTCCCCCTCGCCCCAGCCAAACCCCCGCGTATGCCTGTCCCAGGGCCAGCCCCTGCACTCAACTCACCCTTCCTGCAGCACTGTGGGAGGGGAGCAGCCAGAGCACTTCTGGAACCCCCGGAAGTGGCGCGAAGCTGCAGGCAGGACTTCCATCCACCCCGTGGGAAGCCAGCACTATGCTGGAGGTAGGTAGTGGGTCTTGTGGGGGGATGCCAAATGCCTTGCGATCAACTGGTTGAGGCCTCGCGATTGACTGGTCAATCGCAATCGACTGGTTGGTGACCACGGCTCTAATCTATTTTGAAATAGCTTATTTTGAAATGTGACACGTCTAACCAGGGCCAAATTTCAAAATAACGCACTATTTTGAGATATCCCTTAACCCTCATGGAATGAGGGTTACAGGGATGCCAAAATGGTGCGCCCATTATTTTGAAAAATATTTTGAAATAATAAGGTATCCCCAAATAGCCCTGCTGTCTAGAGGTACCCTAAAGGTTTTATTGGCTACCAACATTGTCTTTGGTGTGAGGATGGACATTGACCTGGGGGTGCAACTGGTATCTTGGGAGTGGGTAACGCCTGATATTTTGTGATTTTTGGTATAAGTGGCACAATTTATCACATAACCCAGCTTGCATGGGGGCACATAACCCATTTATCACATAACCCAGCTTGCATGGAATGTCTAAGGGGACAATCTAGAACTCTATTATAAGACTATTGTAGTATAGGGACTTCACATTTGGCACCGGATTGATGAAATATAATTATAGAACATGCTACAGGTTTGGGTGTCTGCCCTGTTTTTGGACAGCCTGCCCAAGAACAAGCATTCATGGTCGTGAGCCACCCCAGACCGTGTGACTGCATGGTTGGAAGCAAACGCTTGAAATAAAGAGGGCAACTGGAGGCAAGACTCTTAGGCAGAAAGGATTAGAAAAGGATAATTAAGGGTAGCAGGCAGTTTGGTGCGTTCCAAGTTGCTGTAATGATCCATAAAATCAGCTTCACTGCTAAGTCCATGGTTTTTGGTGTCTAGCAAAATCCAGTTCCCAAGCTTTCTGGTGTGCTTGTTGCATGTGTTGTGAGGATTCATAATAGAAAGCAACAAATAGACCCATTTGGAACAGAGACAAACAAACAAAACCACCTTCCGTCTTTACTGAAGATTTTCAACACTCGGGAGGGTCTGAAAGTTTCTGCCACAATGAGATGCTTTCATCATTTTTTTATATGGCCGTGTTTCCACCTGAATCTGGATAGGACATACCAGGGCTCTCTGGACAACTGAGGAGTCATGGTACTGCCCAGTGCCGACACCAACTGCAGACACAGACAAGAGTGGGACCTCTTTAACCACACTATCATGGACAGGGTGGAGGCCCTAGAGACAGTTTTGTTAGATGATCTCGATTTGTTGGAGCAAACTCTTTGGCTGCTTCCATTGCAGGTTTGATTAAATTGTTGTAAAAAATGAGGGATTTGGCTAAAGCTGGTTCTCTTTGGGCTGGCTAAGCTCCAGCTGGAGTCCAGTGGCTGCTCAGCTTCCTCTCCGCAGTAGCCACAATAACATCAGTTTCATGTTTCCGTTTGGAACCACCATGTGTCAGTGTTTTCAAAAGGTAAATTTTTGATTGGTCAAGAAATTTGGGCCAATTTGGCTCTGTTCTGATGTGAACACACATTTTGAAAACCCAAAGGTTCTCACTAAAAAAATGCAAATTTCAGACAGCCCTCCCACTCACCTCTATTCCAGCAAATAGCGTAGAAGAATATTTGGTCATAAAGCCTGGACACAGGCATGGGGTAGAAATCACACTCCCGTCTAACCATCGCTCAATGATCTACTGAAGCCTAGTGACTCACACAGGGCCCAGTTACCCAGGTTTTTCACACACTGTGATTAATTTCATTCTACATGCCCCAACCATGAGAAGTAGTATATCAGATTTGGCTTCTAAGGCCTTTTCTATATTACTGCAGGACATCAAACTTTATTTCACAATTTCTGCTATGTGAGTAACGTAGCTGAAGTTGATGTATTTAGGTCTCCTTACAACAGCATCTTCACAGTAATAAGTCAACAGCTGACTCTCCCCTGTCGACTCCACCTACACTTCTGATTTTGATGGAGTACCAGAGTTGACAGGAGAGCACTTTGAAGTCGATTTATATTAGACACGATAAATCAACCCCTACTGGACTGATTTCTGCCCATCAATCCAGCAGGTAATGAAGACATGGCTGAAGTGCTCTTCTTATTGTTGTTGCTGTGACTTCTAAAAGCCCCAAAGCACGTTAGCCATCTTATCTACCAGGTATGTGAGAGAATTTATGTGTTTCTGTGTGTCTGTCTGTCTGGTTGTTCAACAACTCCTCCTAAACGGTAAGAGCCAGAACCACCAAATTCAGTACACAGCTTCCTCTTATCATAACTTAAAACCAGGTAAGGGTTTGGTTGTGTCAGGAGAATGGGATGTGCCTGGAATGGGATTGCTTCTCATAAAACCATACAGAAAAGAGAGAGAATCACCAGGCAGGTGAAAGGAGATGTCTCGGGATGCCCCTCTGTCCAGGGCTGCCCCAGTCCTTAGCCTCCTTTAGTAAGGGAAAGAGGAGACCTGAAGCACCCCCTTCCCCCTCCACCGATTCAGGGGGGGCAGAGGAATCCATGTTGCATTTATCACAAAGAAGCAAACATGAACCCAACTCCAGTCACTCAGACCTGAGGGTTCAGGTTAAGGAACTAACAATAGAAGACCCACACCAATTGCAGGGTTTCAAAGGCCAGTCCAGACCAAGCCTGAACATCTATTCTGCACTTTTTTGCCCAGCAACCTGAGTCCTGTGAGACAGAGTCAGCTAATCTAGCCTCGCCCACAACCTAGATCTTGTCAGACCATGTGTCTCTGCCCTGAGAGCCTTACAGTGCGGGGGAAAGAAGCAGAGTCTCTCTCTCTCTCTCTCTTTTTGTGCTATGTGCAAGAAAGGCATTTATGCAGGCTGTGCTCTGAGTCAGTGCTGCTTCTGCCTTTATCCCACTCTACTGCTGAGAAATGACTGATCCTTAAAGAGAGGCTTCTGTCTGATGCTTTGCTCCTCATCAGTGCAGCTAGTGATTTTATCAGTCTTCATTCTACCTCCCTTTTTTATATCCATGTTGGTGTGCGGCAATTATCTGAGATTCCTGGGCGGACTCTCAGTTGATATAAAGCAGCTCCTTTTAAGTCAGTGGAGTATTGCTGATGGGGACCAGTTTTGCCTCTGGCCCTTGTATGAGTATTTACCATGTGTAGTTACTGCAGTGCGAGGATGTACAATTCTTGCTCCAGCGTGGGGAGGGCTTACTCACATGAGTAGTCTTACCATAAGTCCTGGAGCTAACTGTGTGAGTAAATAGCTGCCAGCGCAAATCAACTCTCTGCTCGGCAGCTTCTGCTCTCAGAGCAGGCAGCCGTGTGGGGCTTAGTCACTGGTTTTGCTGGATTCCTAAGGAAATCCTAAGGGACCTGCCATAGGGGACAAAGCTATTCAATTGGTACCCAACGGCCTGCTTCTACCAAGGCACTGAATCCAGAGTACAGGTAATTATGTTCTGTTAACTTGCTGACCTTCCATTTCCAGGGGCTGGTTCCCTTCTCATGGGGCTCTCAACAAGATTTGAGTGACAGTCCCTAGGAACTTGGATGGAAATTTGAGTATGTAGTGCAGGATCAGAGTAATTTAGGACCTAATTCTGCCCCAATTCATACCCAGTTGTATCTCCCTGAAGACAGCATGTGACACAGGAGTGCCATTTAAGGCAGAATGCAAATCCTATAGGCTTTGAGTTATGCATTAGGAATATTTCAAAAATGGAATGACTCTCAGGTTTTTTCCGCTAGAATAAGGATATTTCCTGACACTTGATTTGTCCTCTGGAGGTGGGTCCCAAGCTACAGTGAGATGGCTGTGGGGTTGCTTCCAGGGCTGAAGCATATTGGCCAATTTATGAAGGACTGGGAAACCTTAGCCATTTCCCAATCGGAGAGGCAGGGAGAGAAAGATCATGATTTTTATCTCAATAATGCCTCTGTAGTCTCACTGGCTAGTTACAGTGCCTTTTCATATTGGACCACACAATCGAGTAAAGCGATGTGAATTCCACTGGCATGGTGACCTCTCAGATTTAATTACTGTAAAAATAAAGGAATGTCTATTAATATGGGCAGAAATTAATATGTAAGGAATCTAATGTAAGTGCAATTTCCTAAGCAGTTCAGGAAGGAAGGTGCTAGGTTTCGTACAAATGTGTGAGTAACATGAATGATTATTTTACCGACAAAGAGTGGGAAATGGAGACTAAGACAAAATAGCAGTTCTGGAAATTGTACCCTGTATCTATTATGCTGATAAAGAAAGCAAATGCTGCCTGTTTTGTTTTGAGCTTATTTTTTATGTTCATTATGTTTTGAGTTTCAAACTGAATTGATATAAATAAATGGACTTTCAATGTAGAGCAGAATAATTGGTGTCCTGTCAGAGGGCAATTTGACACCATATCAATGAATGAAAATGATATTTGTGAATTTGATATACTTGATGCATTTTATGCAGAAGATCTTGCACTGAGCAGGAAATTGGTGATTAAGAGGACTGTATTGGTTAGTCAACTATCCACGCAGAGACCTGTACAAACTAACGTTACTGTAAATTTTTCAATTTTATCATTTTTATTTTTATTTACTTATTTATTTTTTGCTTTTACAATTCCTAGTAGTTCTTCATACAAACATCTGCTCCAAATTATTGTTGTATACATCTTGGATCTTTTTTACTGGACACAAATAAAACAGAAGTGATGGGAGGTGTAGACTTCTAACAAATAGATAGTTTTTCCTTGCACATGTCAAGGAACCTACTTTACTGATTACCATAATCTAGCCTGTGATGAGTACCTTACAGTTCAGTTCAAATCAGAATAGTCTCTTGAGTTGTATCACAGAGGAACTGTGTAGGCTGGATATCCTTGCTGTTCTGTAAAGATTGTGATAGCATCACATTAAAATGCAAATCAGAACATTAGAAGTATTTTATCAGTCGACAAGAAAGGTTTCCTGAACAGTGAACCTCCCATTGTCTAAAGTTCTGTGCACGTAAGCAAGGTGGATCTTCCTTACGATTCTTCCTGCCTACTACTTAGATCGGGATATTGCAATTCTGTTGTCTCTAGATCCAACCCACCCTCCAAATAGCCAACAATGCATAGCTCTTTGGTCCAACGGATTCTTCTGGCTAGCAACTAAATATGTGCTCCTTTTGCCTAAACGGCTGCACAAAGATTAATTTCCATCCCTTGACCCACTATTCTGGGCTATAACACATCATTCCTAGGAATTATTAGGAAAGGGATAGAAAATAAGACCCAGAATATCTTACTGCCCCTGTATAAAACTATGGTACGCCCACATCTTGAATACTGTGTACAGATGTGGTCTCCTCACCTCAAAAAAAGATATTTTGGCCTTGGAAAGGGTTCAGAAAAGGACAACTAAAATGATTAGGGATTTGGAACGGGTCCCATATGAGGAGAGGCTAAAGAGACTGGGACTTTTCAGTTTAGAAAAGAGGAGACTGAGGGGGGATATGCTAGAGGTCTATAAAATCATGAGTGGTGTGGAGAGGGCCGATAAAGAAAAGTTATTTATTAGTTCCCTAAATAGAAGAACTAGAGGACACCAAATGAAATTAATGGGGAGCAGGTTTAAAACTAATAAAAGGAAGTTCTTCTTCACACAGCGTGTTGTCAACCTGTGGAACTCCTTGCCAGAGGAGGCTGTGAAGGCTAGGACTATAATAGAGTTTAAAGAGAAGCTAGATAATTTCATGGAGGCTAGGTCCATAAAAGGCTATTAGCCAGGGGATAAAATGGTGTCCCTGGCCTCTGTTTGTCAGAGGCTGGAGAGGGATGGCAGGACACAAATCGCTTGATCATTGTCTTCGGTCCACCCTCTCTGGGGCACCTGGTGCTGGCCACTGTCAGTAGACAGGATATTGGGCTAGATGGACCTTTGGTCTGACCCAGTATGGCCGTTCTTATGTTCTTATCAGTGATTCCAAGAATGCAGGAAGTATCTTTTTCATCTGATACTAACTTTATTTCTCCAGTTTTTGGTATCATCCTCATGTCCATTTATGGTGCAATATGCTAACATGCTCTCTTCTACACATGCCAGGGTTCCTTTTTGGAAATCTTTAGAGACAATACAGAGGTGGCAAACAAGCTTCAGAAAGCCTTGGTTGTAGATGAGAACATCTGGGGTACACACAATTCTGTGCTGCTATGGCAATTAGTCACTGTTTCTGCTGCTTCTCCAACAGCCTCTGGTGGTTCTCAATGAGAGATCCGGGGCTCCTGAGGCAAGCAGGTTTCAGAGGAGATGCCAAGCAGGGCAGGAGCTAGACTTCCTGGGGACCAGGGTAAAAACATGAAGCCTCATTACATGAGGCTGATGCCCAGGGCCAAAGCCTGAGCAACATAGCTTCATGGAACTCCTTTGGGTATATCTATACATTCTGGAGGTCCATCTTCTTGTGCTCAATTTAGCGGGTCTAGTATAGACCCGCTAAATCGAACACTGAGGGCAGCTCCTGCTAGTGTCTGGTACTCCTCCTTTGGTAAGAAGTAAAGAAAGCCAATGGGACTGTTTGCTCCCATTGGCCTCCTGCAGTGTGGATTCCACCAAGGCTCAGTTTAAGGTAAGCCGACTAGGGATATAATCATGTAGTTGATTAACCGATCAACTGACAAGCAAAACCTTATAGGTTAATGTTATAGACTACATGCATTTCCCACCCCCTGCCTCCATGCCAGTAAATTTTCTAGCAGGCTGGCCAGCAGCCCGGCTTAGCCCTGGCTCACTCCAGGTCTGGGACCTATCCCTGTTGTGGCTCTGCATATAAAATATATTAGGAGGTGGGTGGGCACTTAGCCCAGTTCGCGCTGGGTCTGGGAGCTCAGACCCCACCCTAGGAGGGGTCTGTATCAGAGGCTGTATCAGAGGCAGCAGCACAGGGTGACAGGCAGCAGGTCCACAAGGGGAACTGGTTTTTAAACTGGCTCCCCTCATGGACCAGCTCCTGCCTGGCACCCCACAGAGGCAACAGCACAGAGTGGCAGGGGCTCCTCGGGAGTGGGGCCAGAATGCACTGGCGGTTGGCCCTGCTCCCGGGGACTATAGAATAGTCAACTAATTGATAGGAATTCGTGAGGTTACGTGACTATTCAATTAGTCACCTCCCTATTTAACATCCCTATAGCTAACTCAAGCTACGCATTTTATGTAACTAGAATTGAGCCCCTTGAACCAAACCTTCTGGTCTAGTGTAGACCAGGCCTTTTAGGGGCCTCAAGAAACTGCCCTTCTTGCTACGTACTGGTGATAGCCCAGGCTTTTATATGTAAAAAAAAAACCAACACAATTATTATGCCACAGGTTTTATGCCACTGAGTTTTCCTAGCATGATGGAGGTGGGGCTCAAATAGAACAAGGCTCAAATAGAACAAGGTCTGCTCTGGGGGTTAGGAGAGATGGACTTTTTCTACTTTAATAACAAAGGCCAAAACTTAATGAAATGTAGGTATTGCAATTCTAAATGAAGGAACACTTCACTGATTTAAGGGTGTGTCTAGACTACATGGCTCCATCGATGGAGCCATGTAAAGTAGTTTACTCGACACAGTCAATGAAGCAGGGATTTAAATAATCCTCACTTCATTAAAATAAAAATGGCCACCGCACTGTGCTGACAATCATCTGATCTGGCAAAGCAGGAGTCTAGACGCGGCGAGGTCCACAAGAGAAGACTTTGTTGACCGCACGAGGTTTACCGCAGCGGTCGACAAAGTATTCCCTTGTCGACCGTGCCACATCTAGACTGCCGCGCTGTGCTGGATCAGCTGATTATCGGCACAGCGCAGTGGCCATTTTTATTTTAATGAAGCAGGGATTATTTAAATCCCCGCTTCATTGACTATGTCAAGTAAACTACTTTACATGGCTCCGTCAATGGAGCCATGTGGTCTAGACACACCCTAAGGGTACGTCTAGACTACAGAGTTTTGTCGACAGAAATTTTGTCGACAGATAGGGTGCGTCTAGACTACATGCCTCCATCGACGGAGGCATGTAGATTAGCCAGATCGGCAGAGGGAAATGAAGCCGCGATTAAAATAATCGCGGCTTCATTTAAATTTAAGTGGCTGCCCCGCTCTGCCGATCAGCTGTTTGTCGGCAGATCGGGGCAGTCTGGACGCGCCGCGTCGACAAAGAAGCCTTTCTTGATCGGCACAGGTATGCCTCGTGAAACCAGGTTTACCTGTGCCGATCAAGAAAGGCTTCTTTGTCGACGCGGTGCGTCCAGACTGCCCCGATCTGCCGACAAACAGCTGATCGGCAGAGCGGGGCAGCCATTTAAATTTAAATGAAGCCGCGATTATTTTAATCGTGGCTTCATTTCCCTCTGCCGATCTGGCTAATCTACATGCCTCAGTCGACGGAGGCATGTAGTTTAGACGTACCCATACTGTCGACAAAGCTTCTGTCGACAAAGAGCGTCTATACTACATTCAGTTCTGTCGACAAAGCAGCTTGCTTTGTCGACAAAACCCTGTAGTCTAGACACAACCCTAGATGCAGTAACACCTTCTGTCGACAGAACTCTGTCGACAGAAGGCGTTATGCCTCGTAAAATGAGGTTTACCAGCGTCGACAAAACTGCTGAATTCTGTCGACGTTATGTCGACAGAACTCAGCGGTAATGTAGACGCAGGTATAGTTTTGTCGACAAAAGTCCACTTTTGTCGACAAAACCCTGTAGTCTAGACACACCCTAATAAGTGTCTAGCTCCTAAATGCTAGCTGATCCAGAAGCTTTAATCAAATTTAATTGGTTTAAGCACTTAGTCAATGGGATTTTAAGTCTGAGAGCCTAAATCCCCTTTAAAAAAAGGAGATTTAGGCTCCTAAATTAGCTAGGCATTGCAACACTAAGTGCAGCAAGCCTTAAGCATAAATCTGGCTCAAAGAGGCAGGTAGGTGGGTATGAAAATCCTACTAAGTGTCTTTATGCATTTTTAGGCACTGAAACACATTTAAACATCTGGCCCAAAGTCTCTGAGGGTATGTCTACACTACCACCCTAGTTCGAACTAGGGTGGTAATGTAGGCAACCGGAGTTGGAAATGAAGCCTGTGATTTGAATTTCCCGGGCTTCATTTGCATAAAGCCGGGCGCCGCCATTTTTAAATGTCCGCTAGTGCGGACTCCGTGCCACGCGGCACGGACTAGGTAGTTCGGACTAGGCTTCCTAGTCTGAACTACCGTTACTCCTCATGAAAGCCTAGTCCGAACTACTTAGACCGTGCCGCATGTAGCCGTGCGGCACGGAGTCCGCACCAGCGGACATTTAAAAATGGCTGCGCCCAGCTTTATGCAAATGAAGCCCGGGAAATTCTAATCATGGTCTTCATTTGCAACTCCGGTTGCCTACATTACCACCCTAGTTCGAACTAGGGTGGTAGTGTAGACATACCCTAAGAGATCAAGCAGCAGAGTCGATAATTAGTAATCTTAGCCTGAAAGGATCTACAGAGCTCAGGACTTATAAATGTACAACTATGGGCAAATCAAATACAAGTCGAGAAAAATGCAGTGCTCACTCATAATATTAGTTCCATTTCCGTTCCATGACACATCCCCTTGATGATACATCTCCCACCATTTGGTTTCTGCTTCCAATATTGGTGATGTTTTCTTTTCAAAGTCAGGCATTGAAATTCTTTTGATGGATGTGCTTATGTTGCAGACTTCCAGTGCTTTTATTGCTCTTGGATAAACAAGCTAATGGATCTCTGAAAACCTCAGGGCTCTTCCGGCAAAATTGAATCTTCATTTTGACGTGTTGGTGCATTAGTTAGACAACACAAACTGCTCACGTCCAATGGCCATCTTGACCCAACACCTCATATGACATTGCCTCAGAGAGGAGTTCTGAGACAATGACTAACAGATAGTCCGCTAAGGACGCAAAATGAAGTATTAAAATCTATCAGAAATCTTCAAGTTTAAATCACAGATAGCTAGCCTGGGATTTATGATGGTGAGATCTAAAGCAATTTAGGGTTACTTGGCTTTGAATACTCATTACATATACAGGTGTGGCATTTTTAGATCCTCCTTCCCCAATTCAGGAAAGCATATAAACATGCACTCCTAGTGGTTAAAATGGGCCTACGCTTTGTCTGGACTTGAAAGTTATATTAGCATTGCTACATATGGCAGGGGTATGTAAAAAAACACAACCAAAAAACAAACAACAACAACAAAAAGCACCAATACCTCCATCACACCTCTGACTGTCCACCTGACCTCCAGCATCAACATAGCTATGTCAATGGAAGAATGCTTCTATAAATGTATCTAGAGGTGTTTGGGGAGGTGATGTTCTTACACAGACTGAAAAACTCCCTTCAGTGTAGGCTACATCTACCCTACAGGGACATGCCAGCATAGTCTTCACAAAGTAGACTAGTCTTGCTGGACAGATCCTACCCCTGCAGTCTCTCTGATTAAGCGGCCAGACTTTACAGCTGCGTTAGAACTTCAGAGACAGAACCAGGGCAGAAAATGGTTTTCCTGTTCAATAAAAAATTGACATTTAAAATATTTTTCCTTCTCTGCATCAGCATGAAGCTAAGACCTTTCAAAATGTTATCAATGGAAATTAATATGATTGATAAAGTGCAGGGTTATTAATGGGGGAGGGGAACAGGACAGCTGTCCCAGGGCCCAGAATTTAAAAGGACCTGGGCCACTACTGCTCTGAGGGCCAGCTGCCCCTAGCGTGGCCCCTGCTGCCTAATGCCCCACCCCTTCCGGGAGCCTGGAGCTGTTCCCTTCCCTACATTGCCGAGGTCAGCAAAGACTGTCACCATCCCTGATACAATGGCTGGGAAAGGAGTTAATAAAATGACTCAACCATGGTCACATAGCACCTTGTAGAATCAGGCCACGCAACCCCCATTAGTGGTCAAGTCTTGTTTTGGAAACATCAGTGTTTCTCCTTACCTAGCAGTAGGCATCACTGTGGAGAGATACAAGGCTCTGCTACTGCCAGAGCCAAGTGCATGTCTCTGCTGTGTTCTAAAACCCACAGCAGCCGTTAGCACACCTCTGAGGGACCCAAGCTCTGAGAACTGCTGCACAAAGGTTTGGGCTCAGATTCTGAAATTTGGGGAGAGGGACTGGCTGTCAGTACCAGAGCCACAATATCTGTGTTTTTACCTACAAGGAATCCACTAATCTCAATAATAATTCATTGCTAGGAACAATAGCAGCCTTTATGGGATACATAGTTATATAAGCAGAGCATCTTAACTTAGGACCATCTCCCAGTTTAACCTAAAATCAACTCCCTCATCTATGTGTCAGTCGTCACTCCCAGGAGGCTTGTCATCCTCTTAAAGCCACGGTAACATCACATCGCCTTTCTTTCACGTGCAAATTCATCCATATATATATATCAGCTGGAACAATTTTAATAGCTTTGTGTATGTCTTTTAACAGATCTCCTTGGAGACAATCACTAATTTTTATATTTGTTATCCCACTGATGTTGTTATTATATGATGACATTTTTCTTGCAGCTTTAGTTGCTCCACTGAATCATTTCTTCTTCAGGAGAGTCTGGTCTGGCAGGTAATAATTGCAAATATATCAGCTTTCATCCATGCACTTGACCATTATTGGCCAGGGGACTGTAAGACAGAAGTAGCACTGCATTGTCTTAAAGCTACAGTAACACCATAGTCTTCACAGCCATTTTTCGCACCTGCACATGAGCCCTGGTCTAGATCTCGGCTCTGTGACTTGATACCACGGGTTGTACAACACAATGTAGACATATTGGCTGTGTCCAGACTCAGGGGTTTTTTCGGGAAAAGTAGCCTTTTTCCGAAAAAACTTCCCCTGCGTCCAGACTCAAGCCGCGTTCTTTCGAAATTAAATCGAAAGAACGCGGCTTTTCTTTCGATGGCGGTAAACCTCATTTCACGAGGAAGAACACCTTATTTCGAAAGTTCCTCTTTCGAAAGAAGGCGTTCTTCAATGTAAATAGGGCTTCTTCAAAAGAGAGCATCCAGACTCACTGGATGCTTTCTTTCAAAAAAGCAAGCCACTTTTTTGAAAGTTCAACGTGCAGTCTAGACGCTCTCTTTCGAAAGAGCCTCTTTCGAAAGAGGCTTGCAGTCTAGACATAGCCATTGTCAGAGTATTGCTTGCATGCCATGGAAATCCTGCTACCTAGGACACCCCTATAAGCATCTTAATATATCGCTGAAGTACGTACTTAACAGAGAACCCCTTATGAGTTTGTGCAGGAAAAGGTATAACAATGGCAGTGAGATGAAGCTGGACAATTTCAGACCAGAAATAACACCGAATTAGGAAGTAACCATGGGAACAACTTACCAAAGCTAATGGCAGAGTCTCCATTGCAGAGCATTTTTAAATCTCGATTGAGGTTTTACTAACAGATATCCTGCAGGAAGTAGTTTGGGAAAGTTCTCTGGCTTGTGATATATAAATAATCACTATGGTCCCGTCTGGCCTTGGAATAGATGAAGTATTTTGCAGAATCCGGGCCAAAGCAACTTTTCCTGAGTAAGCACTCATCTAATGCCCAATGAAAGTAATGGAAGGACTGTTTTTTATTTCGAAGGGCTCTGAATCCGGTCCAATTAAGAACAATGGGACTGCTCATTGTCTTAAATTAACACTTGTTTGCAGGGTTGGGGCTTGGGAGAAAACTTTATTTTAAGGAATGTTTGAAGAGGTAAAAGTAAAATATTGACTCAAAAGGCAAGCACAAGAAGTATATGAGGAAGTCAATGGGAGTGTAGAGACATAATAGAACAGAGGTTGATTGCTCCTTTATTAGATTCCAAACAAGATAAAATTGTATTCAGTGGAAGAAGTTCATGAGACATAAACCTCATTTTCATTAAGGTTGCTGTCACCATTAAATTAAAGATAGCTTGATTAATTCAATCCCATTTCTAATCCTGAAACTTTTTATCATTATTATTATTATTATTTTAACGTAGGATAATTTTTAAAAAGTACCAAAACCTCCCCGTCATGTTGTGATCAAATCAGGCTCTTCCCTTTAATTATATGGTATTTTGCCAATTTTCCAGTAATTTCTAATTACAGTGTAATTATAACAAAGACAACAACTGCAGCAGAGAAATGCTTTGGAAATGATAAGCATTGTCCAGAGGGACATTACCTCAACAGAGAGGCAAGAATTTGTCTTCTCAAAAGAGAGAGAGGGGCTGGCTTTGAGGATTCATTCTCCGAAGGGGAATATAAACTAATCCCAACATGCCACCCTTTCTGTTGGAAGAAGGCATTGCTGGTTACCTCAGCAAATGACATCTCCAGGGCAGGTTCTTCCCTAGCATTCCATAAGGAGAGGGGAACGCAGATCATCCGGAACAAGTGGTAGAATATTGGCTTGAGAACAGGTTCCATTTCCCACCGCATCCAAGACCATATGCAGTAATCTGACCATGCAGGCTGCGAAGGAGCCAGGTCAGGGGCAACTGCTCTCCAGGCTCTTTACTGATTTACAGTAGGATTTTTTTCTATAGTCATTTGATAAGTTGCTTGCATATAGATTGACTAAGTCCTACAGGTTGAACTTTTCTCAGCCGGGGCTGTCTGGTCCAGCAGCATCTGTGGTACTCCTGTCCTGGGGCTGCCGAGGAGGTGGGGCTCTGTTGCTTCTGAAGGGAGCCCAGGGCATTGGGTTCCTAGGGCTCTCTGGTCCAGCAACATCTGTGGTCCTCCTAGACCACAGATGTTACTGGACCAGAGAGCCCTAGGAACCCAGTGCCCTGGGCTCCCCTCAGAAGCAGCAGAGCCCCGCAGCCCCAGGACAGTGGCGAGGGATAAGGGAGCCCTCCCCTGATGGACCCTGGAAGTGCCCAGAGTCCATCAACAGCAGGATGGAATTGTCCACCCGTGGTCCAGAAGACTCCCTCATTTGGTCCAGTCAGATCCTGAGGGTGCCAGATATGAGAGGTTCAACCTGTACTTTCAAACTGTAACTCCCTTTGGGCTTAAACCTTTGTCCAGAGGCAGAGGAAATGCTGGTGGGTCCAGAAAGGGGAAGTTTTGGTTGTGCCAGGAGAAGGGGGAGAGAGAGATTGCACACACAGAAGGGCTACTGCCAGCAGGCCCACACATTGTGAGGCATTGGAGAACCAGCTTAAAGCCCAGGAGGGACCGAGCAGCCGACAGATGCAAGGAGGAGCACCAGGCCAGAAAGTATTCACCAAAGAAGGACAAACTGGTGCTGGGTATCACCACTACACAAAACTGTATGGGACTGTGAATACTGTGACCTCACATTGGGAATGGTGGGAAGAGGCGCTAGGTAAGCAGGGAGGTTTTAACTCTGTGTGGCTTTGCGAGAGCAACAGAAGAGGACATAAGAGTGTTAGCTGAGGAAAATTAATAGGTGCCAAAGATGACCAGGAATACCTGAGACTTACTGTTGGACTGTAACTTTGCTCAGGACTCCTGAATTCTGAGGCTTCGTCTACACTGGCCCCTTCTCCGGAATAGGCATGCTAATTTAGAACTTTGGAATAGGGAAATCCGCAGGGGATTTAAATATCCCCCGTGGGATTTAAATAAACATGGCCGCCGCTTTTTTTCCGGCTTGGGGAAAAGCCGGAAAAGAGCGTCCAGACTGGCGCGATCCTCCGGAATAAAGCCCTATTCCGAAGGATCTCTTATTCCTACTTGGTCAGGAGGGTGCTACTGTTTCAAAACATTTCACAAACAGCCAATTTTGTAATAGATGGATGGAGAGGCAGAGAGAGATGGACTCCAGAACATTGTGGTATGATGGGTTTTATCCCCATGAGTCTGAAATGATCATATTACAAATGAGTAGCACATCAATGAAGCACTTATGCAGTTTAACCCAGCTGAGTACAGATAAAGCCTTTATATCACTCCATACCATGGTGTACTTTGCATTAACCACATATGCTATAGAAACCAGTGTTAGTACTGGAGGGTACATCTGCCCTGCAAACATATCCCAACACAGCAGTGAGTCTCAGAGCCTGGGTCACGTAACTGAGGCTCATCCTACAGGGCCAAAACCCATCAACGTATATGTTGCCACTTGGGTTATAGCCCCTGCTCTGAGACCCCACCTGCTTGCTTGGTTTTGGAACCTGGGTTGTAACACGAGGAGGAACATCTACATGTTTTCAGCTTTGTAGCACAAAGTCCATGAGCCCAAGTTGGTTAATTTGGGCTCTAAGACTCGTTGCTGTGGGATTTTTGTTTTTTTCTGGAGGGATGCAGGACACAGGGTAGAAAGTACCTTAAGACACATAACTTCACAGTCCATGGGATGGTAGATTTTTGGGGGGGGTTTAAAATCTTGCTAGCATACACGCAGGCATGAAAGTCACAGCTAGAATGTAAATGAGTGCGAATGGCATCTGGTATGATCCAGTGTTTTAAATTTGAGACAAGCAATGGTGGAGCAATTAATTTTTTTATAATAGAGGAGGTGCTGATTTTTAAACTGAAAATCTGAATCAGGACCATATGTCATGGACCAGCGTCCTCAGGGAGATTTAGCAAAAATGATGTAGCTCCCATGTGATTTGAAGCCAGAATCTGGCTCATTATGTTTAAATATTTTTGAGATGATAGAGCAAAAGAAATCAAAGTCTTAAACTATTTCTTTAGATAAATGTAATGCCTTTTAACAAGGCCAGGATAATTAACGGTAATATACATTGTTCTTTTTACAGACCTTGCCCAGTGGAACGAGTTTTAAATTGCTATGTTCAGGGATTTTCATTAGCAGTAAAACCCCTGGAGAACTGAAATGTGAGCGTTCCCCTAGAGCACTGGAGAGCTGAAAAAAAGGAAAAGGGAACATGCATAAGCAGGATCTGAATCAATGCTTCCATTACAGCTAGCTGGAATGGGACAGAAGCCCTGAATATGTCTATGTAAATGCAATTTGCTCCTGTTTTGCATTGATGTGCTGGATATGCAGCAGATGGACTGTCAGAGGGGTAGCCATGTTAGTTGGTAATGGTACTTCTGCACTGCACCGTTATTTCGAGATAACTAATGTTATTTCAAAATTAATATGTGAGCGTCTACACAGCCATTCCGTTATTTCAAAATAATTTCAAAATAACGGACAGCTTATTCCGAAATCTGTAAACCTCCTTTTATGAGGGATAACACCTATTCTGAAATAGCTATTTTGAATTAAGGCGTGTGTGGACACTCCACAGAGGCTATTTTGAAATAACTCCTCACCAGGGCCATTCTAAGTTATTCCTCCCAGTGCCTGTTGGGGCTCTAAATCAAGATAGCACGTCTACATTAGGGAAGCCTGCCTTGGATTAATTTTGAGGCGTCCCTGCAGTATAGACGTGCTATTTTGGAATAACTATTGTAGAATAGCTTATTTTGAAATATCCATGCAGTGTAGACGTACCCTAAGGGTGACTCTACACAGCACCCTTACCTCAAAATAAGCGATACAATTTGCACTGTGCAGATTGTGTTGATAATTTCAAGGTTATTTTGAAATGTGGTGTTGTTAACACAGTGCCCAATTTCAAAATAAAGCACTATTTCAACAAGTCCCTTCACCCTCCTGGGATGAGGGTTACAAGGGTACCAGAATAGCATGCCTGTTATTTTGAAATATATTTTGAAATAATGGGCACGTTTAAAGATGTGGAAGAGCTATTGCGGGATACCGGAGGTTTCCTGAAATAGCTGTGCTATGTAGACATAGCTTAAGTGAAAAAATTTAAAAAACAACTAATAGTCCTGTAGCACCGAGACAAACAAAACATGTAGATGGTATTATGAGCTTTCATGGACACAACCCACTTCTTCAGATGAATGGAGTTAAGGGGCCCAGTGGAGTGGTATTTTGCTCATTGAAATCATCTTAATTTGTGACCCAACATCAGCTATGTGTATATTAAAAGCAGGGATAGATGAAATATGGTTACCAATGTTATCAGTTTTGGGGGAATACAGAAAAATAGGACTGTGCTAAATTGTTCCAAAAGAAAGGACTCACCTGGAAGAAGTGGCTGGAGGAAATAGCTGTTTAGCTCAGGTAGTAGTCTAACAGTAAATAACGAAGAGCAGCACCAGGCTAGCATGGGGGAGATCTGAAAAACTGCAATGCATCATAAGAGTAATACCACACTGGCTTGGGAAATAGTTTATGACTTGCTTGTTAGCTCCTGAACTGGCGTAAGCTGGCACACACCAGGTAAGGATATATATAAAATGCAGATGTAGGAATGATTTTTCACTTCCCTGTAAAATGGAGTTGAGGCTCACCAGCAAAATAGTATAGGAAGAGGAACACCAGCTTTATGTTGCCATAGAAGCAAGACAAACAACAGTTATGAAATTAAAAGTACAGTAATTCCTCATTTAACACTATACATATGTTTCAGAAAATGATCATGTTAAGTGAAAACGTGATATGAGGGGTCAATTTTCCATTGAAAATAATGGAAAAGGTGGAGGTTGTGTTTCAGGCAGTGGTGTCTGTTGGGACCGGGACATAAAGTTGGGGGAGAAAGGGGCCTGGGTTACAGCAGGGAGGGTAGGTGTTTGGCTCTGGGGAAGGAGAGGGGAGGGGAGGCGGTTTAGAGTATGCCCCTGTGACAAGTCTGCCAGGACCCGCACTGCGTCCAGCGAGGGGAGGGTCACCGGGAAACGGCACGGCAAGTGGCGAACCCTCCACTGCTTTGCAGAGAGGCGGGGTAAGCCCCGCTCAGCTGCCGGTGATGGGCCAGCTGGGGAAATCGTGTTATTCTGGGGACGGTCGTGTAATTCAAAAAACATTCCCAAAAAAATAAATGGTGCTATCGTGAAAACATGTTAAGCGGGCACGTGTTAAATGAGGAATTACTATAAAGGCAAATACATCGCAGAGATGTTCAAATGAATGACCCGTGGGGAAAAAACCTCCCTCCAGCAGGAACATCATCCTGTGGACAAAGACTAGCTATGGAAGATGAAGACGTTCATTACCCTGGAGGGAGACAAAATACAATAGTAAACTTGGAGCCACATGGGTGCAGAAAGCTGTGAACAGAAGCGAGCAGGTAAATTGTCGAAGAGAAATGACTGACAGAGCACCTGAATTTATCTTTGTGTGTACCTTCTGCCATTCAGCTACACGTTGAGAGAGATGATAAATGTTTAATGATTGTTGGTGACTTGCAAAGCAGCAGAAAAGCCAAATATATGTGCGAGCTCGGAGTGATGTTTGGGGTTGCAAAGTTATTCCATTCCCAATTCATGCAGAAAGTCCATGAAAGAAGGAACTGTTACTAAAACTCACCTAGCCTGATGGGTATTGAGGCACTCACTGATTTTTCCTTTTTTCTCTCTAGCTGTTTGCCATAAGCAATCTCTTCCTCCTTTGCCTCCTGCCCCAGTAGAATTTTAATTTTCACCCTCAGTCACCTGATACACAGAAGGGCAGCCTTTCAGTCCATTTCAAATACAGCTATTCCTCCCTTTGAATGCAATTTACATGAATGTGACACTTTCACCTCATGATCAGAAAGATTTATTAGTTGTCAGCACACAGGAGAGATTGCAGTTACCACATTACAGTCTGGCAAGGAATCCAAGCATTAACCTACCCCATGCATGGTGGCACCGCTGATGACCTTTGCAGGCTTTTACAGAGCATGTGTTTATGAAATACACGAGAGCGGGTAGAACGCTGACCTGTGATTTGCGTTATGTCTTGCAAGCTCTCATGAACATCACATAAGAACATAAGAACATAAGAACGGCCGTACTGGGTCAGACCAAAGGTCAATCTAGCCCAGTATCCTGTCTGCCGACAGTGGCCAGCACCAGGTGTCCCAGAGAGGATGGACCGAAGACAATAATCAAGCGATTTGTCTCCTGCCATCCCTCTCCAGCCTCTGACAGAGGCCAAGGACACCATTTTATCCCCTGGCTAATAGCCTTTTATGGACCTAACCTCCAGGAATTTATCCAGCTTCTCTTTAAACTCTATTATAGTCCTAGCCTTCACAGCCTCCTCTGGCAAGGAGTTCCACAGGTTGACAACACTCTGTGTGAAGAAGAACTTTCTTTTATTAGTTTTAAACCTGCTACCCATTAATTTCATTTGGTGTCCTCTAGTTCTTCTATTATGGGAACTAATAAATAACTTTTCTTTATCAGCCCTCTCCACACCACTCATGATTTTATAGACCTCTATCAGTCCCCTCAGTCTCCTCTTTTCTAAACTGATTACATTTAAAATCACAATTACATTTAAAATTGTTGATCACAATTCAGTCCCCAGATACCAAGGTGCAAGCCTAGAGTAATTCCGGGGAACACAGCAGACCCGGCCTGAGAACCTTCATGATCCCCACAATAGGCTTGGAAATCGGCGGGACAGAAAGTCATAGCTCAAATGTCAACGTGTGGCTAGGGAGTAGCACATGATCAAGTGGCTGCACAAACTGATGGCAGACTCTGCTGGTGCAACAAACACTCCTTGGGTACGTCTACACTACAGCGCTAGTTCGAACTAACTTAGTTCGAATTAGTTAATTCGAACTAAGCTAGTTCGAACTAACGCATCTAGAACTAAAAACTAGTTCGAACTAGCGTTTTGCTAGTTCGAACTAGTAAGTCCACATTGAGTGGACTCTGAACAGGGCTTAAGGATGGCCGGAAGCAGTGCCGGCAGGGCATAAAAGGAGGACTTAGAGCATGGAGATACTGTCTCAGGCTAGCCGAGGGCTGCGCTTAAAGGGTCCCGACCCCCACCCCGGACACACAGTTCTAAGGGGTGCCCCGCTTGCAAAGAAGTTCTGGCTTGGAGTGCCCTGAGTGCCCACACTGGGCACATCACACCACTCGGCCATCAGCCCGGCTGCACTTGCCGCAGGCTGCCATCTGGGGAGAGGGAGTAATTGGGGGGCTGCAGGAGAGCTTCCACCCCCAGAAGCCCGCAGAGCCAGCCCAGTCCTCCCCATCGGGGGCTCGTACCCCATTCCTCCCTCACCTCCTTCCACTTACCCTTCCCTAGCCCCCCTTCTTATTGATGTACAAAATAAAGATAATGTTTCTTCCAACATTGACTCTGTCTTTATTGAAAAAAAACTGGGGGAGACTGGGAAAAGGAGGTGGGAGAGGGGAAGAGAAAGGCTGGGAGAGGGGAGGGCAACTAACATGATCAGGGGTTGGGAACAGGTCCCAGATGAAGAGAGGCTACAGAGACTGGGACTGTTCAACTTAGAAAAGAGGAGACGGAGGGGGACAGGATAGAGGTCTCTAAAAGCAGGGGTTGGGTGGAGAGGGTGCATTCAGAAAAGTTCTTCCTGAGTTCCCATAAAGAAGGACTAGAGGACACCAAAGGAAAGGAATGGGTAGCAGGCTTCAAACTAGTAAGAGAAAGTTGTTCTTCTTGACAAAGCAAAGAGTCAACCTGTGGAACTCCTTGCTGCAGGAGGCTGTGAAGGCTAGAACTAGAACAGAGTTTAAAGGGAAGTGAGATAAAGTGATGGAGGTTGGGTCCATGGAGTCCTATTAGCCAGAGGGTAGGAGTGGTGTCCCTGCCCAAAGTTTGTGGAAGGCTGGAGAGGGATGGCACGAGACAAATGGCTTGGTCATTGTCTTCGGTCCATCCCCTCCAGGGTCCCTAGGGTTGGCCGCTGTTGGCAGACAGGCTACTGGGCTAGATGGACCTTTGGTCTGACCCAGGACGGCCATTGTAAGCTCAGGGCTCAGTGTCGGGGGTCTCAGTGGACCCCCTTGATTTTCATGCACACCTGCTCCTGGGTGGCCAGGCTGGCAGCTCTCCTGCCCTAGACGGCCACTTTCCTGTGCCTAGTGCGGAGATCGTGGACGAGGTCCACGATGTCCGCACTAGCCCAGGAAGGTGCCCGCCTCTTGCGGTCCAGGGCAAACTCCCGGGAGCCGCCAGCCTGGTCCCGGGAAGAGGGGGTGGGCTGGGGGGCATCGGGTGGGTGGCTCTGTGCCGTGCCAGGTGCAGGGTCTGCTAGCTGGGTGCTGGCAGGCTTGCACCTGGCACGGGCACCGTAGCCAGCCCGTGCCCCTTTAAGGGGTCCGGGGCCGGGAGGGGGGCATAGAGTTTCCCTGGTGTTGGCCAGAGTGGCCACCAGGGAAACCTGGGGAGGGCTAGCCTCCCACTAGTTCGAACTAAAGGGCTACACAGCCCTTAGTTCGAACTAGCTAGTTCGAACTAGGCTTAGTCCTCGTAAAATGAGGTTTACCTAGTTCGAACTAAGCGCTCCGCTAGTTCGATTCAAATTCGAACTAGCGGAGCGCTAGTGTAGCACCTATTAAAGTTAGTTCGAACTAACGTCCGTTAGTTCGAACTAACTTTGTAGTGTAGACATACCCCTTTATAAAAGTTTGTTAGGTTCCAGTATTTGCACTTACATTTAAGGATGGGTAACCTCAATGAGCCCAGCATCAAAGCCATTTAAACACCGAGGCTTGGTCTACACTACCAGTTCTTCCCACAGAAAATATGCTAATGAGGGACTCATTAGCATAAGTTGTGATCTCATTAGCATATTTTCTGCCATTTCTTTTTGCATGAGGGGTGTTTGCGCAATCCCTCTGGTCCACACTGCTTCTTTTTGTGGAAAAGACGCATGCACAAAAAGAAATGGCAAAAAATATGCTAATTTTTTATCCAGCTTAAGTATACAGAAAATGAAGCAGAAGACACATTTTCATATGAGGTCATCTAACCTGTGCCCAAACTCCCATTTAATATTTGCCTCCATTTAGCTTTAGTGTGATGCTTAATGCATAGCACAGATGTTCCAGCATTCATCAATCTTGGGAAGGAGGGTTCAAAACAAGCAGAGAAAACAGGTTTGAAAACTGGAGTTACTTTGACAAACCTCCAAATAGTCTCACTTTTTAGCAAAACGTCAATCTTCACTCAATCACTGCCGATAAATCTTCACTTCCCCCTACAGCTGACACCCATTTGTCACCTAGTGACCTACCGAGGTACTGAAACTGCTCAGCCTTTACAAATTCTTATTGTTCAATGCAAAGCAAGTGGTCTCTTTTCTCTTGTGCATAGTCCATGAATGCCTTTATCTCAGAGTGCAGAGACGTGTACTGAAGATATGCAGGGCAATTTACTGAGAAGCAAGGTCCCTGATATGTACTGAACCTCCTGGTGCAGAAAATTGTCACTTGCTTTTAACACTAAAGAGGTATATGTGCTTCTAAAATATCGCCTTCATTATGGTGGAGTATCTGATTCAGATTTTGTCCCATTTCACATTTACTACATTCAGCTTTTCATTTTTACAAGACATTAGTCCACAAATGGTGATACCTACAAAGATGAAAAAATTTTTTAGCTTCCAGGAATGAATTTTAGAAGGTATCTCTCATAGCTTATGTCTCCCCTGGTATTGAATAGCATCTTGCTCTATGAAAGGTCCCACTGATTTAACTGAGGCCACCCAGTGGAATGAGAATACCCAACATGAATACATGCACCATTGTACAGTAATTTAATCCATACGGGTGTGTCTAAACTACACCCCTCTGCCAACAGAGGGATGTATATTAGGCACGTCGCTATTGCAAATGAAGCGGGGATTTAAATATCCCGCGCTTCATTTGAATAGAATGACCGCTGCTTTTTGCCAATGTGGCATTTTGCCAGCAAAAAGCGGCAGTCTAGATGGGGATTGGTTGACAAGGAAAGCCTTATCTGACCGATCCCTTATGCCTCGTACAACGAGATTTACAGAATCACAAGGAAAAGGGTTTCCTTTTTGACCGATCCCTGTCTAGACTGCCGCTTTTTGCTGGCAAAGTGCTGCATCGGCAGAAAGCAGCGGCCATTTCTATTCAAATGAAGCACAGGATATTTAAATCCCCGCTTCATTTGCAATAGCGATGTGCCTAATCTACATCCCTCTGTCGGCAGATGGGTATAGTTTAGACACACCCTAAGTATCCCCATTGAATGGTTCAGATCTCCATGAAGGAAATCAAAATGGCCGGTTGTATTTGTCTATTACCTGATTGTATCCAGTTTTTGTAGTTTGGTGTCAGATTAATAAGTAATATTTGGGTAGGCTAGAGTTAACTTTTCCACCCCTCTCCTGGTGCTTCACAACACAGTTCCTGTGAAGGCGCCCACTTCAGTCACTGAAGATTTTCAGCCAGAATTGCTGAGTAAGCCTCTCCAATGCATAATGCTAATGAAAAATAATATGAATTTATTTCTACAACATGACAAAGCTCCTTCATAAACCATATAGTTTATCTTCACAGTTATAAATAGAAAGAAGTAGGGTGAACATATTTCCCTGCATTGCATACGGGACACCTGGTAAAAAATTGCTCACATTTAAGCCAGTTTAATGGCAGTCAATCAGAACCATGCATTAGTCTCCCCACTCAAATGTGCTATAAAAGCTTCAGAGTCCAAAGTGGGAAGAGGGAACTATGGGAATCTAGGCTGCGAGAGGGCAAGCAGCAGCAGACTCAAGCCGGCTCTGTATGGAAGTACCAGGGAGGCAGTGTCTCCTCTAACCTGATTCACCCTAGCAGGCTACACATCGGCTACGTCTAGACTGCCCCCTCTTGTGCAAGAGAATATGAAAATGAGGCAAAGCAGTGAATATCGTTGTGCCTCATTTGCATACTTAATGAGCCACCATTTTTGCACAAGGTCTTTTGTGCAAAAACCCCTTCTTGCGCAAGAGCTGTTCTGCCGCTTTTTTTTCAGGCAGACTGGCTCTTGCACAAGGATGGGGTTGCACAAAAAGGAACTGTGGAGGTGGCTCCTTTTTGTGCAAAATCCCCTTGGACAAAATGGCGGCTTATTACATATGCAAATGAGGCACAGCGATATTCACCACTTTGCCTCATTTGCATATTCTCTTGTGCAGGAGGGGGCAGTCTAGATCTGGCCAGCCTGTTTGGGTTCTGGTGAGGTGGAGGCTCAACCCAAAGTTATAACTCAGAGGTGGGGTGGGTTTGTGTGTGTGGGGAAATAGGCTCAGAAGGTTTAAAAGAAGCTTAGTCTGCAGGGTGGAGGTTGCTTAGGGGGTGGAGAAAGGAGGAACTATGGGCTGTGTGTGGGCATGGTGTGTGTGGGCATGGGGCTAGTTTAGGGTACAGGGAAGGGGTAAGTATGGGCTGTGTTGGGGTAAGGGCTAGCTCAGATAGCTAGTCGAAAATGATACCAACTCTTTGGCCTCCTCTGCTGAATCACTCCATTAGGTAGCCATCTAGCTAGTTCACCAACTAATCAGTATTACATTTATAACAGATTTACCCACTAGTGCTTGGATCCTTAACTCAGTTCTTTTCAAAATACTGTAAAAGGAAAATGTACAGGCTTTATTGAAATGATTAAATTAAAAAAAACATATTTTTATGCAGTTAATTTTAGTATATTTTTTTAAATGGGAATTCCATCAAGGGTGTTTTCTTCCTTCCAATAAAAACTCTTATTCACTGTACTTTAATAAAAAAGGGCTATAGTCAATTTGGTTTCCGATAACACTGCATTCTACTTTTCAAACCGTACGCATTGGTTTAGCTGTGCCAAACCAGAGCACTACTCCAAATGTCTCTGTTTTATCTCTTCTCTCTAAGGTTTATTAAGAAGCAATCCTGTTCCAGGTTCATCCTATTTTATTGGCTCATCTTGGTTCTGTCCCTTTCAACATTTGCTCAGTAAAGTCAATTGTGAGGACTGTCCTTGATGTGGAGATTCTGTTCCTTTTCTGTTTGGTTTTATGAGAAGCAATCCCATCCTGGGCACATCCCATTTTCCCGGCACAACAAAAACCTTATATTGCTTTAAATTCTGGTAAGTGGAAGCTGCATAACAACATCGGTGGTCTCAGCTCTTACCGGTTAGGAGGAGTTCCTGATCAAATAGACAAACAGACTCTCTGAAATATATAGTAGACAAGATGATTTACTGGGCATTGCTCATGTCTTTGTGGGGGCTCAGAGCAGAGGGTGGGGCGCTCCCTGGGGCACCTGAGGCCAGGCTGTTGGGCTGGGGGGAAGTGTGATGTCACTGCCTGGTCCCAGCCTGCACCTCTTGAGGGGGGCACCTCTGCACTGCTTTGTAGGACACAGGGCTTCTGGAGAATAAGCGGAGCTGGGGCTCCTCTATCTGGCACCAGCCTGCATCTCCTTAGGGGGTGGGGTGCGGGGGGCTGCATTGCTCAGCCACAGCAGTGCTCCCAGAGACGCTGTGGCACCTTGCTGGTGGGGCTCCTCCACATCCGGTCTGCAACTATGGCTGAGAGCTGTGGTGGGAGGAGTTTGTAATGGGGGGGGGGGAGGGACACTTACCCATATCAGTGGCCAGCAATATGGCTGGCCACTCTCTTCCTGGTGCAGCCACTCCCTGTAGTCATTTGCAGTATAACTGTCCCCTGCACTCGCTGCCCCCAAAATAACATCGTCTGTGTCTACGCTACAAGCAGTTATTGTGATATAATGTCAAAATAATGTTGAACTGGAGGACTTATTACTCCAACTCCTGTAACCCTCATTTTATGAGGAGTAAGGGAAGTCAAAGGAAGAGAGCTCTACCTCGGACTTCCTGCTGTGCAGACAGCTTATTTCAGCTTTTGGCGATATTTCAACTTAAGCTACACAATTGACGTAGCTCAAGTTGTGCAGCTTATTTTGGCTTTAGCCCTGCTGTATAGTCTTGCCCTACCTTTTTAGGAGCAAATGGACTCTCAGACAGACAGAAACACAAACTCTCTAAATAGAGAGAGGGAGAGGGAGAGAAATAACCTCGCTGTAAAATGCTTCAGAGATAGAGGGGGAACAGGCTGCTTCCTGCTTCTGTATTTCTCCCAGCGCAGTCCAGTGACAGGTCCTTTGTAAAGCAGCTGCCTTCGCTGGAGTCTAGATACAAGGAGGCTACCAAGCATGCCCAAACTACCACATCTACTTCCAGAAATTTCTGGGGGTGGAATGCTAATTGTAAGTCTGCTTAGCCAAAATGTCTCAGATAACTAATTGCTCCCATCTCCTGCCTTCCCTCTAGATCTCTTAAAAATATCTCTAGACAGGTGATTTATAAATATAAGGGATGGCATCAGGTTAATATATCTATATCTATATAGCTATATCTCAAGAAATTCTTTCACTTGTGTTATGAACATGATAGCCTTAAAAAAATGTTCAGAAATCTAATTTCCTTTTCATCCATCTATGCTTATTTTACCTAATTTTCCCAGTCGCCCATTCCCATTTTTTACCTACTTTTTCCCATAGATTAGTGAGGGTACACACTTTTGGCGAGTTCCACTTTTTGGCCACAGGACATGGACCACACCGATTACATATCGGGAAGACACCGTTACCACTCCCGTGCATCCTAGTCAGAATATGGGAGCTTGTCCGGGATCCAAACTTGTGAGCTAATCGGGAGCTGGAGACTGACATCCAAAGAGAGGCATGCTTGTGTAAATGCCCCGGAATGAATGGATGTGTCCCTTTAAACACCACATTATGGACCCTTGTAGAACAGAAATTGGAGTGTGTTATGGATGGTATATTCATTCAGACCACTGTGGTACTCACTAATCATGTGGGGTGCTTCAGTGTGGTATCTACTATACCTGTTACCTGGAGTGACCTAACACCCAGTTTACCCCCAGTCCATGAATGCAGGTGCAATGCCTCTGCCCTAAGAAGCTGTCAGACACATTTATGCCAAGCCAGTGTATCAGCAATCTGAGGTTTTGGCTAAAATATTTCCCCCAAACTGGACTCTTTCCCTTGGGCTAAAATAGCAAACAGTGTGGGATCAGATCCACACCCTTAACAAAATTCAGTAAATAAAACACCAGGTCATTCTTGAACGGCTGACACCCTAATTAAGAGGCATACCGGGGTGAGATGCAGTGCCCCACCACCCAGGGGTGGAATGTAGGGGTCAATTGTGGAAGAACTCTGTACGTGCTGCATTCCCCACCACCATCTTTTTCCCATTCCCCCCTTCCCTACTACTGATGAGCCAGAAGCAAACCTCTAGGAACATACACTATTGTAGCAAGAATGAATTGTAGATAAGGGCGGGAACATAGCAATCTTGTTTACCTAAATGTACTGATCATGTAAACAAAGTCAAAGGACAAGCAGTATAACTGAACCATACTGTAACAAGCAATGAGCAACCCCTGGAAATTTCCAAACTGCCACAAACAAGGTAGAGACACAATATTTAAAGCTGCACCAGAACACAGCAATTCGGACCTCACTGATGGGCTTTGGGTACCGGCGCCTCAGAAGCTAAGACAGTCTCCCACTTCATCCGCAGCCCAAAATGGTTCCCCGGCTATCAGAAAGGATGTAAGAAATGCTGCTTTTCTTATCATGTTGTTCTTTTAGTGAAGGGCCACAGCTGATAGCTGTCAGGAAATAAACTGCTTCTGTTTGACAGATACCCATGTAGCGTTTTTTGTACTTTGAGAACCCAGTGTCGGACCTGAGACTCACTCTTGCTGGCAACACCTGGGTTACAATCACTGATGGGGGATGTTTCAAATCCTAAAAATAAACTGTTCTCTTTAGAATTTTTAAAGGTCACCGAGAGAGTTGCATTTTAGTCTTAGAATTTGTCGCTTCACAGAAATCTACCTTTGAGGCCTAAATTAATCAGTCTGATAGTATCCCGTTTTCAGAATATTTTAGAAATAGGGAGCTATTTAAAGAACAGATCTTACAAGATCATTGAGGAAAGAAGTGCATCCTCTTCACTAATGATGAAGTTTAACGAGCCTTGAAGAAAAATCCAGAATGGGGGATTAGATTACCAGAATTAATGGTTAAAAGTGTCACTGTGAACATGCAATATATTTTTTCTCATCACCAAAGTTTAGTTAAACAGAGGTCTATGATAGATAGAGCTGAAATGGACACATGCATTCATCTGTACTTCACATTTCTTCTTGGAAAAAAACTATTAAATGCTACTAGAAAGAGTAGATAATTAGGGAAAAAGCTAACTAAATGTCAGATTATACGGTGTGACAGAGGGAAGAAAAAATGAGATATAATTTCCTATTGAAATGTTAATCTGGATATGACTGTAAAATTCAAAGTGTGTACATTTTACTGTGCTTTGCTATTGAATTCAGGATTGGAAAACATGGCTGAAACGAGTAATGGTGATGTTTTGGAAATACAGGTAAAGGTGAACCTCTCTGTTGCATAAAAAAGCCTCCACCTGAGCTCACTAGATTTATATACATGGATTTTCTAAAGCTACACCAAACTGTAAGGTCTAAGGTTTTAAACTGCAATTTATTGTGATCTTTGTCAATCTTTGTAATTGGTATAATTCTCAAACTTACTTTAAACTGCAACTTTGTAATCTTTGTAACTCTCAGCCACCTTGCTTGTAACTTTCCCTAAAGTGCTTTCTCCCCTGAGTGAATGGAGAGAGAAAGTGTGAGTGTGTTTGAAGAAGGCTTGGAACAATGGACCACATGGCAATGAGTCATCACAGTCTGGGCATGCTCCCTGCTGGATAAAGGGAAGTCTGGGCATGTTCTCTGCTGGATAAAGGGAAGTCTGGGCATGCTCCCTGATGACAAGGTGAATGAGTCACAGGAGCCATTCAGACACTATATTAAGAGAAGGAGCACATGTGAGACTCTCTCTTTTTCCTTCCACTGATCCTGAGAATCTCCCCTCCATTGTCTTTCCTCTTGACCAGCTTCCGCAGCCATGTAGAGCAGACAGACCCTCCAGGATCCACATGCTTTGGCTCCTTCTGCAACCTATATGTCTGTGTAAGTGGGTGATTGCCTGAGGGCAGGAATGAATGGGTGTGAATAAGTGAGTGAATGGAGGGGGGTATACTTGCTTGCTTGTCTGTGTTTGTCCATGAGAGAGAGAGTTCTATCTTCTTTAGCTTAAACCTTTGGTGGCTGCTTTCTCCTCTTTAGTTTTACCTAGTGGAAATAAACCCTTACTAGTGTAACCCTGGGTGGTCTCCAGTGAGAATATTTTTGGGGTAACACTCTTTACTTCAGCATCCTCAGGACCTAACCAGTTCTAAACCAGAGAATTTTCCAGACCATAGTAGGTCTATATTTTACATTTATATTTTAGAATTACAACACTTCCACTGCTTACTGGGCTGGTACAGGACTTTTAGGGGTAAATTAGAGCTAAATAACAGCACAGAACACTGAAAGCCAGGACTGGTGGCTGTAACAATGAAAAGTGGACATCCAGCTAACTGAAATAATTCTGGATGATGGTGTTTCCGGACCAGGGAGTTCTGGACTAGAGAGTTTCAACCTGTATATCTTAAAAGCAGGCACAGTATGAAATGTTTATCATCAATCCACTAAACTGATCCAAGCAGATTCACAGCCACTAAAAATCTAGCCCCAGATGTCCTGTATCAGATTAGGATGATGTTTTCATTTCTAGCCTTTATGTTTACTGTCACACAAGGACAGGCGTAAGCATTCTACATCTCTGATCTGAAGGCTGTTTTTTTGCCATAAAGATATCAAGACTGCCCATCATCTTTCAGAGATTCTGCAAATTAGTCACCAAATGGGCTTCTCAAGACTTTCCGCTCAGCCTCCAAAGCACTGAATCACCTGAAACTGTCTGTGGCTGATCAGATTAGACACAAATTAATTTCTAACTAAATTGCCTGACGACATCTCAGAATTATCACATGTGACACAGCCCAACGCCTCTATTATGTACAATGACGTTACTAGGCGACGTGTTGTGTTCAGAGAACACCAGGCGTTTAATTGCCTGTCACCACAAAAATAATTTGAAAGCCTCTTTCCATAGTAGAAGTTACAGTGGAGTCTAAATAAAGAGTCTTCTGGAGAAAAATTAATGTCGTTGGTCTTCTAAAAAGGAGATATGACATTTTATTTAGATTTCCAGCTGCACAAGTGACACAAGTCTTGTGCTCTCAACACCTCTTACAACTAAAAATGCAGTCAGTCAAAACGGAAGGGAACCAAATGTGGTGATAAAATGGAAATCCAAAGATATACCTCCATGCTTCTAAGCATCAGCCCTCACAGCTGTATTTCCCTTTCCAGTAGCCCCCCTAAGTAGCTGCACTGAAAGTCAATGCATGAACGCTACTTTGCATCATGATTTCATGACAAAGTAGTGAAATCATTTCAAAATAAAGGATCCCTCTAAGAGAAAGCTGTGATAAAAGCCCCCGCTCTGTTATACCAACAGGGCTCCCCCTTGAAGGTTCTCAGATGTGGCAGTTTCAGACAAAGAGGATGGAGATCTCTTAAAAACGCTGCCATTGGCTTTTTTCTGAGCAAGGATATTGGGATTCCCTTTGCTGGCTTTTTAAGTTGTGCTCTTAAAATGAATCCTTTTGGTACTAAGAACTTCTGACATGTTCCATTCATCCTGAGGCTACGTCTGAACTACACCCCTCTGTCAGAAGAGGTATGTAAATGAAGCACTTCTGTCCACCCAACAGGTTCAGCAAAGAGAGAGGCAGGTCAAAGTGACCTGGTTTTTCTCTCTAATGTCTCTCAACCCAGTGAAGGGGCACCAGTTCTAGGACAGTAAGGGTACCTACATGAATCAAGCTTTGCCTGGTACGAGCCACCATCACCACAGTATGACTACTTCTAGACTGCAGGCTTCCTTCGGAAGAAGCTTTTCCGGAAGAGATCTTCTGGAAAAACTTCTTCTGAAAGAGAGCGTCCACACTGCCATAGCACATTGAAAAAGCAATCTGCTTTCTCAAAAGAGTGTGTCCACACTGAATGGACACTATCTCACATGAAAGCTGTGAATACTATGGGCAGAGTGGCCACCAGGGCACCTGTGCTTTTTCCTCTTTCCTCTCCTTTCAAAAGAACTCCTTCTTCCCCATCCACAGATGCCTTTTTCCGAAAGAGTCTTTCGGAAAAAGGCTTCTCCCTCATAGAATGGGGATTACCAATGTCGGAAAAACCCCTCTGTTCTTTTGATTTTCTTTCAAAAGAATGCAATTGCAGTGAGGACGTAACTCAAGTTTTTTCGGAAAAATTTCTGTTTTTCTGAAAAAACCTCTGTAGTGTAGACATACCCTAGGTGAGCACCTCAAGTCATTAATGGGTTTCATTCTTACAGTGCCCTTGTGAGGGCATGAAGTACGACCTCATTTCATTGGCAGAAAGAATCCACTGATTGGATAAAATGGTACCCTACTAGACTGCTGGCCCCAGAGTTATTCGATCTTTTCTGAGACAGCCTATTAACGGTGGCAGCATTTTTAATGGTCTATACACTGACCTACCAGAGACTGAGCTTAGATCAGACTCATTTCACATCAGAGGCAGATTTACGATGAAACATACGATGAAACTACCCGCATAGCTGGGTAGTCCAGCACTGGGTCTAGCACCTCCTCCTGTGCAGGGGGTGGCGCCTCTGGAGGGGAGAAGCAGTCCATCTGTAGAGAGGGCTGTGGAGGGGGACAGAAGAGCAGGGAGGTTCACCTATAGGCTGCAGCCTGAGGAGAGCTGGCAGGAGTCAGTGATCAGTGAGAGCACAGGCTGGAAGACTTCAGAGGATCGCGGGGCCTGAGAAAAGCATTGCTTTGGAGCTTGAATGTGACACTTCTCTCCGGCCGCTGTCTGTGCGGCTACCCAGTGCTCCTCTGAAGCCTTCCAGCCCGTGTTCATGCTGCTGGCTGCCACCTTGTGAGTGGCGGCTGCCTGTGGTCGAGGGGGAGAGCAGCCAGGGGGATAGAGAGATGGTGATGGTGGCCATTGTAACTGTGGCCGCTTCACCTTTAGGTAAAGCATATGTGGGTCTTTGACCACATCTCAGGGCCACTGGGGTGCCTCAAGCTGCCCTCCACAGCCATGGAGATTATGGGTTGTTTTTTAATAAAGCACCTGTATATAAAGCACTTTACAATAGTTAGCTAATGGTACACACAATATTTGGAAAGATCATTAAGCGGTCCTCCAAGACCCTTGGCAATTTTCAAGTGGTCAGTGAAAAAAAAAAACTTAAAAAAAAAACCAAATAGACTTGTAGCATCTTAAAGCCTAACAAAACATGTAGATGGTATCATGACCTTTCATGGGCGCAATGCACTTCTTCAGACTAACTCGGCTGCCCAACTGAAGCTTGTGAAAATAAAGTTAGACTAAAAAACAATCAAGGCACCTCATTTTTTTCCGTTTACTTTTTATTACTTATAATCTAGAAGGAGGATGAAGAAAAAAGAATGAAAAATGGGCAGGGCAGGAAGAGAACGTTCTTTTTCTAGGTGGGGTCCCCCAAAAAGGAAGCTGAACACAGGGCCCCACTAACTCTAAATCCACCACTGTTTCACATTGATCCCCAGTTGTGTGTCATTTCTGATCAATTATTCAAGGAAAAACAACAATAATATAATATGTAAATAAATTATGTTCTAGTCAGTTGGGCCTTGCTTTAAATAAAAGTGTCACATTTTGTCATCTGTCTCTTCTTCAGCAAATATTGTCTTGATTTAGTTATTAGAACTTATCAATTTTCCAATGGAACAATTCCCATTTGGAAAATGCTAATTCAACTAAGCAGAAACATTTCAAGAAAACATATTGATTTAATTTAAATTTAAAAACTTACCAAAACATTTTGTTTCAACTTTCTTAGCCTAAAGTCACGTCTGTGTTTAATGACTTCACAATCACTGATTAAGCAGAGGAAAAAAAGGGAGAACAATCAAATAACTACTAAAAATAAAAAAATGTTCAGATATTTATTACATAATTTAAATATCACTGGACACATAAATAGTGTTTATATAAAGTCAACAGATTAGGTAAAACCAGGGTGTTTCATGAAAAAAAAGCTCTATTATGAAAGACTATATTTGGCACATTTTTATTGCAACTGTAACTTAACACTTTGTCCTACCATCTAAGGAATATCTCCAAAAAGTGGGTTTTTTTCCAGCAAGAGCAGATATGAATATTTAATATTGTTAATCTATATTTTTATTATCTACTAGAGTGTTACGTATCCACATGATGTAAATGTCAAACCAACTGCCACATTTTCGGTTTTGCCCTAAAGTCCTGTCTACCTCCTCATAAACTGAAAAGCTTAATGTAATCCTGGTTTTTCAGTTTATGAGGAGGTAGACAGTGAAAGATTTTTATAGATGACTCTGCACCATTATCTGCGGATATAAATGTTACATTCTGTCTTTAAGACACAGAAGGAAGGAAAAGGCTAGTGAAAACATGAATATGTTAACTAACGCTTTTGAAAAATTAGTCTTAAATTAAGGTTTCTGCACCCTATTAGGCTGCAATAGTAACAGCATGAAGTATCCTGACCAAAAGCACATTACTTTTATATCATTTCATTTTTCTAGTACAGATTATAGAATTCATATCCAGAGATTATAGAATACATATCTAGTGGTTAAAGCTGGAAAATAGGCATCAGAATTCCTCCTGGGGTTTATGATGGGTTCTGCTGTATAAATTTGAATAAGTCACTTAGCTTTTTGGTATTCTAGTTTCAGTCCAAATGTATAAAATAAAATAAAATAAAATAAAATAAAATAAAATAAAATAAAATAAAATAAAATATAAGACATACTTTTCAAATAATTTTGGGAGGCATGAATGATTAGTATTTTTCAGAAATTGCTGTACTATGTCTTGGTCTTGAGCTTGGTTTCCATTATGCACAACTAATTACAAACAATTTATGTGAACTAATTTCAACCTCTTAGGTGTTTCCAAATTATTCCATTTGGCTGGTTGTTGTTTGTTATCGATGGTATATAATTACTAATATAAGCCATGTTTACCCCCCTTTGCTGCACAGATAAATGAAATGTTCTAAACTGAAAAGAGAAGAATGAGCAGCGAATAACCAATATCCTTCTTTGTTCATGAATGCCTGTTAAAATCTAAATTCACATGTTTATACGAAGGGCAGAGATTCCCCAAATACTCAGTTGCATGGACATTCACAAACAGTAAACAAGAGGTTTAAGCAGGGACAAATGCAACAGTTTGGGGGGATTCCAAGTTGCTTTCTGGGAATCTTTCTGGCTATAATTTTTCTGGCTATAGTAAAAAATTATAAATTTTTGTTGCAATGATGTAAAATAAAGGGAGATAACAATACATCTAATAAAACACTGAGCAAAGTTCTTATTTTGTATTTGATGTAAAAAAATTAAACCTATCACAAAATATATGGGCTTAATACAGGGCTGGGCAATAAAATTGTGGAGGTTCACCAAGGTTAGGCCCTGGCACTATATTTACCAGGGCTGCCAGAAGTATAGGCACTTATAGCTCCCATTGGCTGTGGATCGCTGTTTCCGGCCAATGGGAGCTGCGGGAAAGAGTGCGGATTGGGACACTGTTTCCAATAGCTCCCATTGTGTAGGAGTGGCAATTTGTAGCCAGTGGGAGCTGCAATAGCCCGTACCTGTGGCGGCACCAACAAATATAGCGGTGGTAGCCCACTGGAGGCTAATCTTAGGGAACTGGGTCTGTCCTGCAGGCCGGTACTTGCCCACTACTGGCTAAATCACTTTTCTGCATATTCTGAGTACCACTTCAAATAACTTTTTTGCCTTTGAGGCAGAGAATAGATGTGATGTTTTATATTGTTAAAATCTCTTCCCCACACATAGATTCCCAAGAATTTACTTCTCTGGCCAGTCTCAATTGACAATCAAGCAAAACTAGCATTTTATAGTGAATATATTGTAGTTGTAATCTCTTGAGCAACAGTGACAGCACAAATGCTGCTACACAAGGTTCATATAATTTATTGACTAGAAATGTTTCATTTTCACCAGTTTCTTGTTTGTGAAAGATCACAGCATAGTATCTTCACCTATAACATTTGAACAGGCAGTAGATATTATATGGAATTTCCACAAGTTATAGGGCAGACCTTCAAAGGTCTTCAGGAACATAAAGAGATGTATAGAAGTGTCTATGGAAGTTAGGCATCTGACTCATAACTTTCAGTGATTTTCCTAATATCTTTATAATTTTTACGCTACTTGATTTAAGAGCACATGGCCCCTTGAGTTTCAGGTGTTCCAGATATAGATGGTCCAATTTCTTCTAAGGAATCAGTTTTTCCATTAGAAAATGCTGATTTGACAACATTGAAACATTTCATGGGAAAGTGTTGAGTTAATCCCATGCCGAACCTCTCCTGTCTGGCACTTCCTGGTTCGGCAACATCTTTAGTCTGACATGATTTTAGTTAGCTGGATGTCCACTTATCATGAGTGTGGCCAAGTTTCTCATGGCCTCAAAGTTTGTTTGCAGGCACTAGCCCTGGCTCTCAGTGTTCTGTGCTTATATTTTATTTATTTATTTAGCTCTAAATTTACCCCTAAATGTCTTCTAAGAGCCCAGTAAGCAGTGGAAGTGTTGGTAATGCTGCTAGACAAGATTGAAATCAAATTCTCTGGTTTGGCACTGGTCAGGTCCTGAGGGTGCTGGACTAGAGCATTTCAACCTGTAATAAAGTTCATAAGAAATGTTCAGAATATTTCCCTAAAATTCAAATGTTATGTTTTGCCTTAATCAGTTTGGCTGCATCTAGACTTGCGGAAAAACTTGCCAGCTGTCTACACTGGCCGCTTTGAATTTGCGCAAGAACACTGACGATCTAATGTAAGATTGTCAGTGTTCTTCTGCAAATACAATGACTCTCCAGTTTGGGAAAAAGCCCTCTTGCGCAAATGCTTTTGTGCAAGAGGGCCAGTGTAGACAACTGAGAACCGTTTTGCGCAAAAAAGCCCAGATGGCGAAAATGGCGATCAGGGCTTTCTTGCGCAAAACCGCATCTAAATTGGCATGGATGCTTTTGCGCAAAAAATGCTTTTGCGCAAAAGCGTCCATGCCAATCTAGATGCTCTTTTCCACAAATGCTTTTAACAGAAAAACTTTTCCATTAAAAGCATTTGTGGAAAATCATGCCAGTCTAGACATAGGGTACGTCTAGACTACATGCCTCTGGTGACAGAGGCATGTAGATTAGGCTACCCGACAGAGTAAAATGAAGCGGCGATTTAAATAATCGCCGCTTCATTTAAATTTACATGGCTGCCGCGTTGAGCCGACAAACAGCTGATCAGCTGTTTGTTGGCTCAGCGCGATAGTCTGGACGCTCCCCTGCCGACATCAAAGGGAGTTGTCGACAACCCAGGTATTCCTCCTGAAATTCTTGAGATTTGACTTTTCATCCTGATATGGGGCCAAAACTAAACTTCCAAAATAATCCTAGACTTGCTAGTAAACTTTGAAAATCTTACCTTTTGTGACTAATCTGATTTGAGAATATTTAGAAAGAGAATGACTTCTGTTCATTCATTTAGGTCCCAAAAGTACTTAAGCATGCACTGAAATGTAAGCACATGCTGAATTCCAATTGAAGTCAATGAGTTTTTCTGTGGAACAACTAAATGAGGCTGATACATCTGGTATTCGTACAAGCCTTTCTCGGAGTGCTATATTTCATATGGTCATGCTTTTGTGTTTTAGATGAGTTAATACCACTGCCGCTAGACAAACAAAGACATCTATTTTGTTGTTACAAATTGATAATCTGGTGGATTTGGATAAATTGTTTCCTTTTCTCAGTATCATTGAATTACTGAATATGTATAAATCTACTAAATAATGCTCTGAAATATAGCTTGTATGTTAATGCTGATATGTATATTGCACTGGCTTTGGCCAAAGAATAATTATTTGCTCTTTTTCATCTTTTACAAGCTGTCTGTATATAACACTTTGCCAATGTGAAGAACCATTTAAGGAAAAGATTATGGCAGTAAGCCAGTTCAGTTTCTTTTGTCCAAATTACTGAAAATATCTAAAGAATTTAAGCTATTAATTTAATAGTTAATAATTCATAGCTAATCAAGTTCATGGCAAGAAATTAAGTGCCATTTTTAAACAATGTTATGGCTGAATGTGTATCTATTTGTTCTAACCAAGAACAAAAAACAAAAACCCCACCAATAAGTACTGGCTTAGTTTAAGCAGAAAGAAATTCCTGAGCTAACAAGTTACCACTTTCAATTGCCATTATTTCTGTGGAATTTTAATTTTCCAGTGCAGTTAATCGATCCAAGCTGAAAACTGCTGTGTCAGAAGAAAGCTACCATTGAACAATCACAGTGGGTATAGGGTAAGATTTTAAAAGAATTCAATCAATTTAGGAACAGTCTCTGTGACCCAAAGACATCTTGATGCCAGCAGGCATATGGTAGAGGAGGCATAAGGATTACAGAGCTTGCCTGGGTCAGTTATGTACATTCCAGTTCACAAAAATAGGTTATGTGAGGTTTCTCTGAATGCCTGTACCACACCCACAATCATACTCTTTATGAAATTTAAGTATGGATAATATGTGAGATGATATGTTCCTTCGGCCTTGTAATTAAAAATAGATCAGAGGCAGACTTCTCCAGAGAGGAGGTGGAAAACATCTCCCTAGAGGACTGTGGTTTTGCCTTACACTAGAAGTCTATTAGAATAAAGAGTCAAATGCTAACAAAATTTTCGAGCTGTAAAGAAGGAGTAGGGAGAAACAGGAAGAAAGCAAATAGGGGTGGAGAGACCTAGTTTTAAGGGTAAAGAACAAAAGGAATAGTCCAGTATATCTGAGGTAAGGAAAGATACCCTAGCACCCGTCCACATGAGCAGGCAATAGGGCTTTGGCTCATGAAAGACAGGTCTGAACCATCCTGATTGAAAAACACCCTAAGAAGGGCTGTAGAGGAAACATCAATGTACTAGGCAAGAGGACACTTCATTCAGTTTTTTTAGGCTCTAGAGTGCAAATTATTATTTTTTCACTCTAGATTAGTTTCCATTAGCCCGACTCACTGCCATTTGAACATCCGTTTAAAAAAAGCCACCCTTCCTTGTTTTCACTATACACATAGCTGTGTGTGAGAGTGCTGTGTGTTAAACAGACTTGAAGGCTACAGTGTACCCAGGAAGCTGCAGAGGATTGGTCTGTGAACACAAAGTCCGGGAATTTCATTCAAAGAGTGGACCACGAAGAAGGGGCTGAACATTGCAGGGAGGACTGACTGTACATCTGTTTTGCCTACGGAGGGACAGAGGAGCTAGTGTGAGCTGAGAGGGGAGCAGCAGTGAGCCACCCATTAGCACAAACAAGGCCCCCTCCCACTAAAGGCAGCTGGAAGAGGAGTACTTCAACCCCTTGTATATTCACGGGGAGCATCACCATCTCATTTAAAGTTAAGGGGACTTGTCCTCCTAAGCAGGGGCGGATATACGGCAGGGCGAACGGGGCGGCCGCCCCGGGCCCCACGCTTCAGAAAGCCCCGCTCATGCGCCGCTGCGCATGCGCATGCGCATGGCATCATTGCGCATGCGCCGTGGCAAAGAGGGGCCCCGCGTAATTATGCTGCCCGGGGCCCCACAAAACGGTCATCTGCCCCTGCTCCTAAGTCACTCAGGCACGAGGGGAAGTCCCAGAATTTTAGTGCTGTTTCTAATTTAAAACTCCCTGGAGAGGGAGATTTTCAAAGGTTGAAAAGACATGGAGTGTCAGACTGTGCACAAGCTGGCCTGTGTGGATGCTGCCAGTTTACACTAACATTGCCCTAGCACACATTAAAACAGTCTCTTTTCCAATGGTACTACATTAATGAACCTGAGGAAACATTTAGGGTGTGTCTAAACTATATGGCTCCATCAATGGAGCATGTAGATTAGGCTGATCGGCAGAGGGAAATGAAGACGCGATTTAAATAATCGCGGCTTCATTTAAATTTAAATGGCTGCTGAGCTGAGCTGACAAACAGCTGATCAGATGTTTGTCGGCTCAGCGCGCTAGTCTGGACGCTCCCGCACTGAACTGAAAGCCCTTTATCGACCTCCCCGTTATGCCTCGTAGGATGAGGTATACCAGGGAGGTCGATAAAGGACTTTCATGTCAGCAGGGGAGCGTCCAGACTGCCCCGATCTGCCGACCAACAGCTGATCGGCAGAGCGGGGCAGCCATTTAAATTTAAATGAAGCCGCGATTATTTAAATCGTGGCTTCATTTCCCTTTGCCGAACAAACAAATCTACATGGCTCCGTCGATGGAGCCATGTAGTCTAGATGTACTCTTAGTGTCCACCAGCAGGCCACTTACTACATGACACACTAGAATTTCCACCTCAGATACGCCCTGAAGTGCTGAACATCCAAGGTCAATAGAAGCAGGAGCCCAGTCCCTACTTTGTGCCCTTGAATTGTTCCCCCTGCCTTTGGTAATAAAGAGTATCTGGAGCCCTAAGGGTGGGGAATGTTGGATAAATACTGTAGCATTATGAATTGCTGTTCAGTAAATAGAGAGGAATATCTAAACTTTATTACTTTACTGGTGGGAAAAAATCATGGTGCTTCTCATTAAATACCTAAGTTATGGTAATGCTTGTGGGAAATGGCTCAATTGAGACATTCATTAAGATATAATTGTCCATAAAGGCCACCTGCAATGCAATTAAGAACAAAAGAACGGCCACATTGAGGCAGAGCAAAAGTCCATCTAGCGCAGTTTCCTGACTTCCAACCATGGCCAATGCCAAGTATCACACAGGGAATGAACAGAACAGGGAATCACAGAAGGATGCATACCCTGTCGCTCATTCCCAGCCTTGACAATCAGAGGCTAGGGACACCAGCCTTGCTCATCCAGTCTAATTGCCATTAATGAATTTCCTCCATTAATTTATCTAGTTTTTTTTCTCAACCCTGTTAAATTCCTGCCCTTCACAACATCCTTTGGAAGGGAGTTTCCCAGATAGACTTTGTGTTGTGTGAAGAAATATGTGTTATTGTTTTAAAGCTGCTGCCTACTCAACTTGATTTGGTGACCCCGAGTTTTATGTTATGGGAAGAAATAAATAACTTTTTTCTTACTTACTTTCCCCACACCAGTCATGATTTTATAGACCTCCACCATATCCTTCCTTAGTTATCTCTTTTCCAAGATGAAAAGTCACAGTCTTCTTAACTTATCCTATGGCAGCTGTTCCATGCTCCTAATTATTTTGGTGGCTCTTTTCTGAACCTTTTCCAATTCCCGTATTTTTTTTTATATGAGGCAACTGCACCTGCATATAGTATTAAGGCATAAACCAGTATAATAGTCCTCATAGGGAAAACCCCCTAAGACCTACATCCTGCATTTTACTGAGTAATTTGGCTCTGATCCAGCCTAACACCTACACAAATACCTAATTTTAAGCATGAATAGTCCCACTGAGTTCAAATTAGACCAATCACACATTTAAAATTAAGGATGTTTATTAAAATTTTGACCAATAGAGACCAGTGTGCTTAAAACCTTGCATTAAGGAGGTCATGGTGATGTTCACATTAGGATGTCCTCTCCATCTAGGTTTTCATCCTGCTATTCAAGTATCTAGGACACACAAGCCATACCAGCTGAAATATTCCTTTGCTGTAATTATACGGTAGAAAACTAAGAGGATTTAATCCAGTACATTTTATTTTTGAGTTAAAGGAAAGACTGCTTGCCTGGATACAGAGAGAGATGTGTGACCCTTCCTATGGCACATGAAATCTCACCAGCTTGTTTGAACATGGAAACAAAGCAGGTGCCATATGAATTTTTTTCGGGTCTGCAAAAGTCTTAGGCTACATCTTCACTGCAGTGGTATTTCAGGATACTAGAGGTATCCCAAAATAGCTATTTCACATCCTCTGAGCACTCCCGTTATTTCAAAATATAACAGGCTTGCTATTCCGACATCACTGTAAACATCACTCCATGAGGACTAAGACACATTTCAGAATAGCTATTTACTTCAAAATAAGTGCTGTGTAGACAGGGCCAAAATTCAAAATAAACTATTTTGAAATAACAGCAAAATAAGATATGCAATTTGCATAGCTCAGACTGCATATCTTATTTCAATCTACGGTGCAGCGTAGACACACCCTTATTGACATGGGAAGGCAAAGATTCTAGTTTGAATTGAAGAGGCACATGGCTCTAGGCACTGAGTTCTGGAGTTTTACTGGAAGAATGCAGGTCAAAGTCTTATGGAGTAAATTATACAGACATCCCCTCTGCCAATGCTGGCTAAAACCCAGCACTGTCAATAGTCACTAATATATAGACGGAGGACGGCAGATGTATAATGTAGAGAATTTAGCTGAGCTCTGTAATGTCATAAAACTAACCTTTTTTATTATTTGTTTAGCACATAAAACAACAAAATTAAAGGTAAAAAGTAATGAATTTATGTTTGTCAGGTAATTTAAGATCATAACAACATAAGAATGGCCATACTGGGTCAGACCAAAGGTCCACCTAGCCCAGTAGCCTGTCTGCCGACAGTGGCCAGTACCACGTACCCCAGAGGGGGTGGACCGAAGACAATGATCAAGCGATTTGTCTCCTGCCATCCCTCTCCAGCCTCTGACAAACAGAGGCCAGGGACACCATTTTATCCCCTGGCTAATAGCCTTTTATGGACCTAACCTCCATGAAATTATCTAGCTTTTCTTTCAACTCTGTTATAGTCCTAGCCTTCACAGCCTCCTCTGGCAAGGAGTTCCACAGGTTGACTACACGCTGTGTGAAGAAGAACTTTCTTTTATTAGTTTTAAACCTGCTACCCATTAATTTCATTTGGTGTCCTCTAGTTCTTCTATTTAGGGAACTCATAAATAACTTCTCTTTATCGGCCCTCTCCACACCACTCATGATTTTATATACCTCTATCATATCCCCTCTCAGTCTCACCTCTTTTCTAAACTGAAAAGTCCCAGTCGCTTTAACCTCTCCTCATATGGGACCCGTTCCAAACCCCTAATCATTTTAGTTGCCCTTTTCTGAACCCTTTCCAAGGCCAAAATATCTTTTTTGAGGTGAGTAGACCACATCTGTACACAGTATTCAAGATGTGGGAGTACCATAGTTTTATACAGGGGCAGTAAGATATTCTGTGTCTTATTTTCTATCCCTTTCTTAATAATTCCTAACATCCTATTTGCCTTTTTGACCGCCGCTACACACTGTGTGGAAGTTTTCAGAAAACTATCCGCAATAACTCCAAGATCTCTTTCCTGATTTGTCATAGCCAAATTAGCCCCCATTTTACTGTACATATAGTTGGGGTTATTTTTTCAATGTGCATTACTTTACACTTATCCGCATTAAATTTCATTTGCCATTTTGTTGCCCAATCACTCAGTTTTGTGAGATCTTTTTGAAGTTCTTCACAGTCTGCTTCTCTCTTGACTATCTTAAAAAGTTTAGTATCATCTGCAACTTTACCACCTCACTGCTTACCCCTTTCTCCAGATTATTTATGAATAAGTTGAAAAGGATTGGTCCCAGGACTGACCCTTGGGGTATACCACTAGTTACCCCTCTCCATTCTGAAAATTTACCATTTATTCCTACCCTTTGTTTCCTGTCTTTTAACCAATTCTCAGTCCATGAAAGGACCTTCCCTCTTATCCCCTGAAAATGTAATTTACACAAGAGTCTTTGGTGAGGGACCTTGTCAAAGGCTTTCTGAAAATCTAAGTATACTATATCTACTGGATCCCCCATGTTCGCATGTTTGTTAACCCCTTCAAAGAACTCTGTTATGTAGGAAGAGAAGATACTTGGGCAGAATTCATGCAGTGTTTGGAGCTTTAGATAAGTAGCTTCACCCTTTATTTCTTTGGGATATTTAAAAACATTCAACGAGATCTCCTTTACTCATTTCATTAAATACTGCATATTTCAGTGATGTTTAAGTGTGTTAATTGATAGCCAATATACTGTTTTGATAATACCAATGACATAATTAAACATCTCTTATAATTTTAATGAATTAAAAGACAGCAATTATTCATGTATGGTTCCTGTAATTAGCTGACAGTTAGTTAGCTGACAACTAGATTTCTCTTTTGGATAATAACTATATTTCATATTCTCCTTTTTTGAGAATAATTCCTTGCATTTTTGCCTGTAGCATCTATTGGACACAGAAACAAGTCTAGACCCTAAAGCATTCCATCCATGTGGAACTTTTCCCCTGTTCTTCCAGAGATATTAGCCAATACTGAATTAAGTAAGAATGAGATTTCCCAGAAGTCTTAAGAATTGGCCTGATCCCCTTACCATTCAAGACCACGGAAAAACTTCTATTAATGCGAATGGGACAGAGCTAGAAAAAATTCTCAAGTTCTCTAAAAAAGAAACAGCTGTTAGGTGCATGCAGGGTTTAAATTCTCAGATTATTTCCTGGACCTCCCCTCCCCATTTGGGGTTCAAGTCTTTCAGCCTCAGAGGAGGAACTGGAGCACCACAAGTTTGAAAGTATTCACCTGAACTATGCTCCAAATGGTTCCAGTTGAATTTAAGCCCTGGGTCTACACTGCCAGTCAGCAACAAAAATAGGTCAAAACCAGGCCTTGAGAAAAGTGGCCTAGTTTCATTGATGTCAAAGGCACAATACTGATTTACAACAGCAGCTCAGGATCTTGCCCATAACTTTAAGTTTATTCTTTTTTTCTGGTGAAGTGACTCCTATTCTACTTTTATAGGCAATGGGTCTGATCCTCCTCTCACTCATACCAAAGCCATTCAACAGGCATCCGTGGAATCATTGCTTGTCTACATGGGTGAGAGGAAAGGCAGGCCTAACCAGTCAATTTTTCTTTTAGCCTCTTTTGGTCTGAACATGTTTAATGGCAAAACTCAGTCACCTCAGTGGCAGAATCGTCAGACGCACAGAAGAGTCCAAGTAATTAATTCTGTCACCAGGTCTTTTTCTGATCAACAAAATCAGAACTCCACTCTCCTCCCTTACTAAAATCAGGAGTAACAATCAGCATAACATTATCACAGTAATGTCATCCATCATGTCTTTGAGTTCAGAGCTGGAGAAACAGAGAGTTGAAGGGAAGGGAGAGTTCTGCCACTCCAGTACACAATGCCCAGCAGCCAGAGCTGAAATTAAGTCCGCCAAGAAAGAAAACCTGTGTCTAGCATAAAACTGAGAAGTGACCATGTCCCCAGTGAAAGTAAGAGAAAGTTAGACATGCCTTTTCATGAAGGAAATTAAATGTATTTAAAAGACATGTTTTAATTACTGTATGTAATAGTCAGGTAAAGAGTAAAACAGAATTCAGATGATTCAAATGGTATTTTGGACAAATGCCTGAAATTAAAGCGGTAGCCCATTCACTCCATGTTGTGGTCTCAGGGTCTAGAACAGATTTTTTGTAATAACTTCAAGTATATATAAACTTATCCTTGTGTGCATTGCTCATCTCTACTGTCATTGATTTATTTTTTCTATCTTTCTGTGCCTCAACTAAAAATTTAAGGTCAATGGTATCTGCCTTTTTTAACCCCCAATTTAGTAGAAAACAAAGTGTTTAGGGCATCAACAGGAGATGAATGAAAGTGATCCAAAGACCTCTCCATACACTATAAAGTGCTAATGCAATCTTAGGTGGGCAGAGTGTATTGATAAAAATTACAGCCAACTTTTTACCACATTATGAGCTTGTGTAACCTGGCATATTTTAATTGGAGACAATTGGACTATTCTAATTATACCAGCCTTAGATCTGGCCCTCCATGACTAGTAACATAATTTGCTCTTATTTCTGAATGAAATAATTCCTAGTAGAACTAGCCAGAGAAATGAAGTCATTCATGACTTCTGGGTGAAATACTTTCAAGGATAACATTAAAAACCAGGATGTCCTGTAACGGTTTGACTTCTCCACAGGAATTGTAGATAAGCCATAAATGAAATAGACAGCAGTAGTATTTCTTAACACTGGGGTTTTCATAACATTGCATGTCTAATAAGAACAATTTTTTTACATTCAACTTGGCACACAGAATGCCAACTTCTGGACCAGGTCCTACCTAAACAGAGACTCCCATTGACTTCACTGGGGGCTGGATTGTGCCCACAGGCCCACATTTTTTCCTTCATTTCTGTAGAAAAAACCTGTTTATGGGAGGATGGGCACTCTTTTCTTGGTCAGAATATTGAATGGAATCTTTGTCTGACATCCCCTACGGGGTGGTACTTGGACTTGCAATGGCCTTTGCTAGCTTCTATCTTTCTCCTGACCGGCCCTACAGTCAGTTCACTTGATAGTCTAAACCCCTTCCAGGGTAAGACATAGACAAGTCCAAATGACAGTCCCAACAAGTCTTCAAACCAACATCCCTTTCAAGATCTTCTTTAGTTCCCTTGTTGGCCCTAACTCATGACTTCCCCTGCAGGACCTTGCATTTGTAGGGTTCTTCCTTTACATTTCAGTCTGTTAAACTCTATCCCAAGGCTTTCCTCTGCCTGTCTTCTCAGTTGCCTGTGAACAACTGAGCTCTCGATCTTACAAAGCCTAGCTCTACAACCTCTGCTAAGGCGGCAATTAATCATACACCCCTCACTCTGGAGCATGACTAACTAGGCTTCTTTCTTCTTGCAGTTAAGTTCCATCTGAGTTGGATATGGAGGCCAAGAAACAGGGTTTGCCAATTCTGTGACATGATTTCTCCTTTTTCCTGATCCTGTGCGTATCACTCCTTTACGTGGGATAAAACCAGGGAACAGACTCTGCTATACACAGCCTAGTATATTAAGTGAAACTGGAGATGGCAGGTTTGAGAAGATACTTACTTTAATGGACAACAAGTTTTAGGAGTGCAAATTGGGGACATGCTGCCCGACAAACAGCATATAACACTAGCCTCTAAGAATGCACAATCGTAGAATCATACAACCGCATCATTGAGTCCATCTCCTTCACTCACGGCAGGGCCAACCACCATCTAGAACATCCCTGAGAGGTCTGTCCAACCTGCTCTTACAGATAGTGTTGGAGACTCCACAGCCTCCTGAGGTAATTTATTCCAGTGTTCAACCACCCTGACAGTTAAGATGTTTCTTCTAATGTCCAACCTAAACCTCCCTCCCTGCAGTTTAATTGCTTATTGTCCTATCAGCAAAGGTTAAGGAAAATAATTTTTCTCCCTCCTGCTTGTTACAACCTTTTAGATACTTGGAAACTGTCGTCATGTCCCCTCTCAATCTTCTCTTTTCTAGACTAAATCAATAAATCTCTTTCCTAGAACTCTACCTGCTTTATCACTTATTGCTCTCCCACATTTGTAGTCCTGCTGGCATGCAAGGGTATGATTTGTCTCCACCAAGTCTTCAGCACTGAATGAAACCTGCACTTCAGGAGGGAAGACAAAGCACCGGTAGGTGATAGAGTCAGACTGCACGGCCTAGAACCAGGCAATCAGAGTCTATGTAGGGCAAGCTTTTGGTGGATTCTCATAAGTCAGTAGGGCCATTGCCCATCTTAGTGGTTCTATGTGAGAGAAGAAAAATAAAAGTTCCTCTGACCACTGTGGATTGCTCCATCGGAAATTGCTCTGAGGTAAAGCTTACAGGATTGCTCATTCCCATACAAGGGGAAAAATTCAAGCAAGGAAAGAAAAGTTTGGTCTGACATGAATAGTGACTCATGTTTCTAAGTGTCCATCTGACACACACCTTAAAAGGGCTTGATTGTCAGAATGTACTGAGCACCCTCTGAAAAAACAGAGCTGTAGAAGGTGAATCACAAGCAGACATCTTGACTCATTAGTCACTTCAAGAGAGTACTGGTCTCTATTTACCACATATATAAAAACTAAATGCACCATTATTGTGAAGTCATTAGCTGAACAAATAGAAGCTATCCTCCAACATGAGCATAAATTGAGCCCAATGGAGAACCAGGTAGAAACATTAGGATTACAGGGAAAGAATGCTATGCCAAGAGAACATGAACTGTATTTTAATGGAAGTGTTATCTGAAAATATTTTCCATTGGGTATCCCCAATGATCCCCAATGATCACAAGCATACTAAGAAAGATATCACAAAAACATGCTGGGTCATGCTATTACTGTGAAATTGAAAGTATTTTACTAGGAAAAACACCGACAAATGTTTTATGCTATCAGGGTGCACATTATGGTATGTTTAAGACAACACCAGTAATCTAGAAATTAATCTCCACCTGTGACAAAGAGGAATATCACGTAGCCATTTGAGCATAACAATTAGTTTTTGCTGGTGAATCACACTGATGCTTTAAAAGGTTTTTTCCCCCCCACTGCCTAATTATCAGGTCTTGCTTCCTGAGTTGTTGTACACTACCCCATAGTTTCACACCAAGTGAAAATTCACTGGACATTGTGCATAGCAGTACAGTGTATACTATGCACGAATCATAACTGGGTGCTTTGAAGAAAACAGGCTATATTTTGAGCCATATTTTGCTATAAATCCAAGCCCCAAAATAGTGTTATTTCATTCCAATAATGAAAAGAAAGCAAATGGATTTCTGTGCATTTAATTTAGCCAAACAGATTGTTTTGAGTGGATTTTGTCTGTTCATTATGCATCATAATTAAGACATGCACTAAATTAAAAAGTTAATTATCAATACTGATAATATATTTATATTAATCAAAAGGAAATTTGGAACAGCTAATCCCACTGTTCTCATTAGTGTGAATCACTATGACCAGATACATTTCCATAGATGTTAGTGGGGCTATGCTAGGTTATACCACCTGAACATTTGCCCCTAAATGGTTAGACTTCCATTCATTTCTTGACACTCTCACTGCATTTTTCAACACAAGCACAGCAGAAAGTCAATTTCTAAAATCAAAAGGCTACATATTTTCCATTATGAGTCCCCTGAGCCAGCCTGTATTCTGAACTACTAATCCATTATTTAGGCCTGCAACCACTTATGGACATGCCTAACTTGAAAGGCAACTAGTCTCATGGACTTTAATGGCATGTAAGAAAACTGCTGCTTACTGAGCACACCCCTTCTAGCCAAGAAGCATCTCTTGAGGCCCCACACTTCTGGTTTCACTTTCTTCAGGGATTTTAAGAATTCACAGAGAGTCCCTCTGGTTAACAATAACCTCTGCTTGGATCTTGTTTAACACTAGAAGCATTTTAAAACAACCAGGAGTCCCAAAGTAAAGTCCAGTCTAGCAACAGAAAGAAAAAGGGTCTGTACTTTTCTTATTCTCTTTCACTCTCAGAGCTTGTTCCCTTTCCAGTCTGATCTCCGAGCCAGTCTCCCCTGTTACCCCTCACAGGAGCTAATCCCCTTTCAGGTTTCTCATCTTCACCCCGCTTCTTGCGAGGGAATTCATGCAGCTCTGCAGCATTAGGGATTTTTTTTTTTTTTGAGCAGGGCTAGGACTAACACTGCAATACAATTCAACTCCCCCAGATTTTTCCTTTCTGCAACAGCCCCCTTCTGCTTCTTTATAGGGACTTGCCTGATTCTCCTCAGGTGGGGATCATTCCATAATCAGGTTTGGCTTAGCCCCAGCCCCTGAGGCAAGTCACTCTGTTACAGGGGTACTCACGTATTAAAAGCTAAGCACATGCTTACTTACATTGTCCTAAACCTTTAAGAAGATGTTTTTCTAATAACATAATGTGGAAAAAGGCTGTAGAGCAAAAAAACCAGAAATGACCAATCTTGGTCCAAATTCTGCTCACCTATAAATTCATGAATAGTCTCACTGACTACTGGTGGGTGTGTGGTAATGAGGAATTGATCTCTGAACAGGTATGTATCTGACCTAAATACAATAAGATGAGTTTCCAACAAAGGAGGAGAAGCCACATAATGAATAGGAAAGTCAAATTTTAACAGGGATTCTGCTTTCAGTTACCTGGAAATAAATCATTCATGCCACTTGACTGTGATTGCTTAAACATTGACATATTATGGCCCTGATCCAGCAAAGTACTTAAGCACATGCTTAACCTTTGGCAGGTGAATAGTTCTATTCAAGTCACAAACACTTGAAATCAACTTGAAATCAATAGTACTTGTGATTTCAGTAGTACTACTTGCTTGATTAAAATTAAGCAGAGGGTTTAGTGCTTTGGATCACAGCTTATGATACTAAGGAAAAAATCCTACTCAATTATGGCCATTTAAGTGATTTTGCTATTTTAAAATATCTATTTTTACTTGCTATATTGAAGACTTTAACACACTTTTTTGGGTGCATAGCCAGTACAAATCCTGATCTTCTGTCTTCGTATCTCAATTGTGTTTAAAAGTATATTCCTTCTTATATTTTCTTTTCTCCCTTCTCCAGGTCAGGATTTTCAAGCACTCCACTATTACTGAAACTGAGAGGACAAAACCTGACCCATTTTATAGATACTTTTAAATGCAGGAAATCTGATTTCCTGACCATATAATGTGTTTGAAAAATGAAGAGAGTCAAATCATATTTTCCTTTATCAGTTATCTGCTAATCTTAACCAATTTGCTTTCTTGCCGACTGCAGGTACATGTGTGGCTTAAAGTGGTCTAAGTCCAAAGGACTAGATTGGATGTGTAGCAGTTAACTGCAGTTGTACAGTACTTTTGATTTAACACTATATTATACAGTACAATGGATTTTTAAACACATGAACAGCATTTATAGTGATTCAGAGGGGTAGCCTGGTGCGATTGTAACTGAAAAATCTTAAAAACCAGCTAACAGTTCTGCAGCACCTTAGAGACTAATAAAAATGTAGATGGTATCGTGAGCTTTTGTGGGTTGTGAAGTGAGTCGTGCCCACAAAAACTTATGGTATCATCTACATTTTTTGTTAGTCTCTAAGGTGCTGCAGCACTATTTGCTGTTTTTTAAAAATTTTTCAGCACTTACGATGGTTACTGAAATACCACTGGGCATTGAAACTAATAATAAAGCATGAACGCAATGTCCAGAAAATGCTACATTTGATGTATTCACTGGCTACGTCTAGACTGGCATGATTTTCCACAAATGCTTTTAATGGAAAAGTTTTTCCGTTAAAAGCATTTGCGGAAAAGAGCATCTAGATTGGCACGGACGCTTTTCCACAAAAGCACTTTTTGCAGAAAAGCATCCATGCCAATCTAGACGCAGTTTTGCACAAGAAAGCCCTGATTGCCATTTTCGCGATTGGGGCTTTTTTGCGCAAAACAATACCGCGTTGTCTACACTGGTCCTCTTGAGCAAAAGCATTTGCGCAAGAGGGCTTTTGCCCGAACGGGAGCAGCATAGTATTTCTGCAAGAACACTGACAATCTTACATGAGATCGTCAGCGTTCTTGCGGAAATGCAAGCGGCCAGTGTAGACTGCTTTTGCGGAAAAACTTGCCAGTCTAGACGCAGCCACTGGGTTTAAACTTTATAAAGGGAACTGTGATGCAACTCAGCTCTGTAAAGTGCAAGTGTGACTAAGTTTCTTCTGAGGCAAAAGATTTAAGAGTTAATTCTAGAACCCAGGAGTGGTCTTCCTTTATAATGTATATCAGCCCATACCTAATGTACCCTCCCTCCAGACACTGCCTGCTAGAGATGTCCCCTATTTGGGGTGAACTGAAGCCATCTCATGGAGTTTTTCTCATTGACGTCAAGGGAAGCAGGACTGAACCATAACCGAGCAGTAAGAATCTCCAAGGTTTACCCTACATTACCACATTCCTATTTTCAGTGAAATCTAAGGAAGCTTACAAGTGTTCAACAGTTTTCAGGATGCAGCCCTTGAAAGAGTTTAATTCTAAAGAATATATTTATATTGATTTCTTAGGTAATTCTGCAAGGCATTGTCTTCTGCAGCTAAGAGTTCATGAGTCCATAGTGTATCTGCACTCCAAAATCTTGCCGGTTTCCTAGTAAAAGCTAACCAGGGTCTACCAATCTGAGGATCAAATTCATATTGTTCTTTGCTTCTTTTTCACATTTGGCCCCACCCTTTCCTTGAACTACATCCGCCCAGTCCCATGGGCTAAGGTACTGTGTTTTTATTATAATTATCGGTATATTTGTTCCCTTCTGTGAGGGGAACCTATGAGCCGAAAAATTTGTCTGCAAACAGCAAACCCCCCGTTGATGGAAACCCTAACATGTCGGAGTCTATGAATTGATGTTCTTTCATTCCCGGCTCTAGGCATAACTGTTAATGAAGTTGCCAGGTCTGTGGAGATTCTAAAGATTTATTTGTTATACTGAACATAATATCAAGACAGAGTTATTGGTTGCTTTTCTTGGACAGTTTTATTCATGGCACCGACTACTGGAATTTGTGGATCTTAGCTCATTCAATATATCACTTCTGAAACTTTGTTAAGAGCTTAATGCAAACTTCATTTAAAAGGGAACAATTGAATGCAAATATTTTTATAATGAAATTGCCTCTAAAACTAAGTGAATTACTCTGCCATGTAATCACACAGTGAAAACTAAAGGGATTCCCTCAGCCCAGACAACCAAATTCAACATTATAAATAAAGGACACTTCTAGCTTTTCCATCTGCTTGTTTTCAAACATACTGAGCCAGAATCAGGACTTCTCTTCAGATGGGGAGATTGCTTTGTGTTTGAGGCAGTAGCAGGTTACCCAGCACTGGAGCATAAATCAGAATTAAATGTCAGCAACTAGCGTTACTTATTCAGACTAAGAGGCTCCAACCAAAATGGGAGACCCATTGTGGTAGGTGCTGCATGGACACTCCAGTGGTCAATCTTCTAGTGCTGAATGTAGCAGGTCTAGTATAGACCCCTAAATTGAATGCTGAGGGCCACCCCTGTCGGCATCTAATATAGTAGACTTCTGATAATCCGGAACCTATGGGACCTAGGTGGTGCCGGATTATCAGATATGCCGGAGTATCAGGAGGTTCTATCAACTGTTTGGCTGTGTCTACATTGGCACCCTTTTCCGTAAAAGGGATGCTAATGAGACACTTCGGAATTGCAAGTAGGAATAAGGGATCTTCCGGAAAAGGGTTTATTTTCCACAAGATCCCGTCTAGACTGGAGCTTTTCTCCGGCAAAACCCCGAGCCGGAAAAAAGCAGCAGCCATGTTCATGCAAATGCCGTGGGGGATATTTAAATCCCCCGCGGCATTTGCAATTCTGAAGTGTCTCATTAGCATCCCTTTTACGGAAAAGGGTGCCAATGTAGACACAGCCTTTATGTATATACTGTATATAGTATATACTGTATATAAAGTGTTCTTAACCTTTTTTATTGTACATACTGTATACAGTATACTGTAATGTTTTAGTTTTTTTAACCCTTTTTGCTCAGTTCAGCTGCTGCCGCTGTTACCTTGTGACTCATTTTTTGCCGAAGCTCACTCACTAGGCTCTTGCCATTTTGATGCCGGACTATCAGGAGTGCCGGACTATTGGAGTTTTACTGTACTCCTTCTTCTGCAAGGAGTAAGGGAAGCCGATGGGAGATGTTCCTCCCGCTGTGTGTCTGAGCAGGAAAGGGGCCTGTGACATGGCGGAGAAAAGTAAAAGGGGTCACTCACGACATAATAAGAGGGCAGAACCAAGGAACCTGTGATATGACAAACAAGGGGGATGGAAAGTGGGAACAGAAGGACTTGTGGCATGGTAAAGTTGTGGTGTGGGGTGGGGGCGCAGTTGAAAGAGAAAGTTAGAGGGCCCCTAGCTGGTGAAGGCTACCGCTGGATTCTTCTTATAGTACTGAGATAGTTAAGTCTTTGGTGCTGGCTGGAATACTGACCATTGACAGAGGATGGGTAAATTACTTCTATAAAGCCTCAGGAGAGTCCCCACATCTTTTAGACCTCAGTGGAAAAGCGACAAGCTTTTTTTGAAGCTCCTTCTGGGCTGTATGCCAAAGCGTGGCAGAGTTCATAAAAGTAAGCGGCTCCCAGCTCAGCAGTCACTCAAGCCTAGATTTGGGGTCTGATAAGGAATACCTAACATGAGGCAAAACGAGGAGTGCTGTTTTGCTGTGTTTAAGTGAATTTGGTGGTACAATATCTTTTGCAAGAGGTAATTGGAAAAACAAACAAACCCAGAGACTTATATACTTCCCAAATTAGAATGGTACATGTGAGTGAGTGAGACAGCACAGGGAGCAAATCAGAGCCATCAATATAACTACATGCACAGACATCACAATTTGCCAGCTGTTCCGTGGGATGATTATATAGCCTCATGTATAATTTTTCAAATGCATGACAGATTAGTCATAAATAATAATCCAATGCGCAACTGTAGGTTCTATCTGGGGGTGCGGGAATAATGCCACATTATTTTCACTTGTGGATTGTGTGCCCTCACAAATTCTTGGCATCAGGTCCTTCCGTGTCCTTCATGCCACAGAAACTTCCACTCCCACCTCCATAAATAGGGCCGGTCTCTTCTGGCTAGGTGAATGTATTTTAGTAGCTGACTCTTGACTGCTACATCAGTCTTGAGGAGTTATTCCTCTTCCTAAATGTCCTTTGAAAAGCACTGGAAAGGTTGCTTTTTTCTACCGCTGAAGAAGAAGCTTTATAAGAACAAGGAAAGCCAGGGTTGCTATTAAAGCTACTGTGTCTCTGTCAGCTTCATGGCGATGTTCCCTCCAACCAATACCAACCTGTTGTATGTCCTTCAGTGGTTCTACTCTCATTGATGATGACATGAAGGAAAGGGTCAACATGGTTATTGCACTGTCCAGAAACTCCTTTCCAGAGGTGCCTGGAATGCTCTAAAGTCTCTTGTAAGTGACTTCCCTTTATGCCCAATACTGTGCTGGGCTCTCATTGGGGCACCAGAAGTCTCAGCTTAGATACAGGGAAGTGCAGAATTGGGAAGCAATTTTCCTTCCACAGGTTCTTGCTAAGTCCTAAGATTTTGCTGTTTTACCTGCTCCTGTATGAAGGGTTGCACCATGTTGATGACACACCTTCAGTGGAAATGTCCTTCCAAAGACCTTGATCAGAGGCTTGATAAGCCTGGGAACACTGGATTCCTGAATTACTCCCTTCTTGTTCTTCCTGGGAAGGCTACTCTATGGCTACGTCTACATTGGCATGATTTTGCACAAAATCATGGTTAAATTGGCCATCAGAGCTTTCTTGTGTAAGAGAGCATCTACGCTGGCATGGATCCTCTTGCGCAAAAGCACATCTCTTGCGCAAAGGCACATGCCAATGTAGACGTTCTCTTCTGGAAGAGTTTTTGCACAAGAACTCTTCTGCAAAAGAGTTCTTAGGCTACATCTACACTGGGATGATTTTGCACATCTGTTTGGCTGTCACATTTCTGTCTATTGTCATGGTAGCTAAGTGCTCCAATTTCTCTAACGTCTAAGAACACAAAATCGTGTAAATGTTTTTTTTTTCACTTGTAGGTTTATCAAGTGTGATTTACATTCTTGGCCTCAAACTCCAGGTAAGAATCCTGTTTCGTCCCTTGGATGTGTCAGAGAAGTCCTTCCATATGTTTCAGAGCACTTCTATCTGCTGAAATAATTGTTGATATTTTTATATACTCAATTTGCTTCAACATTATCAAGGTCAAGAAGAGAGCATGTTCCTTCAGAGTTTGCACTTGTTAAGTCTATTTAAGTTTACGGTGACACTGTAACAGCTCCACTTGCATTTAGGAGATTAAATGTCTATATGTGTTTTACATGCACCTTAGTTTTCCACACCTTAATTCATTACTTACTGAGAGTAAGTATCATTAAGACAAGGAAAGAAATGCAAGCTCTCAGATCTGAGCTGTTCTTGGAGACTTCATCTAACTCCAGGTTTTAAGATGACAAGTGCTAACACAAAAGTGAAAATAACATGCCATTATTCTCCCCAGTTAAACATAATTGCTTTTTATAAAATCAAAGGCAATTTGTTTCCAGTGGACAGTGGGAAATAGAATACATCATTAACGCAGTCATCAATAATGTGTAGGAATCCCCCAGTGGCGTAGTTTCTGCAGCACCACATGGGATGCTTGCAGGACTGCAGAAAGAGAGAGAGAAAGAGAGAGAGATTTCAGAGCTCATGGTGCAATCTGCCTGTTGCCCGTCGCTTGTGTTTGACAAATTTTTCAGCTAACATCAGTGAACAGTTCATTATTTCAGCCTCAGCCCAGGAAAAGGATAACAGGGAAATGAATCAGAATCCAAACACCACAGATGATGTTCTTCAAATGATTAGCACAGACTGTACTGCTGATGGCCGGATATAAACATACATGGAGAGCGTCTTTTTTGGACATTCTGTTCATATAAATACAATGACTGATACAATCTGTATAAGGCATCGTCTTCTAACAGGAAAGAGAAAAACAAAACATTTCTTAGGTTTTTCCCATTCAGGAAATATAATTCCTGTTTATGAACCACCTGCCATCACAGTTTCAAATACTGATGAACAGGATTGAAGTAATGGAGAGCTCAGAGGTTTCATTAAAAAAAACCCACCTGTGGCTACATTCCTCTGTGGTGTGTGCACCTTCATCATCTGGGCCATATATCCCTCGTGGTGTCTGAGGCTTGGTATACCATAGCTTGGTATAGCATGCCCTTTGCTCAGGAAGTGCCCAGCTGGAATGATTTAACCATTATTTGCCCCCTGAAGGTATCGGTGTTGGTCATTTGGCCAAAGCACATTTCTTTTGCTAACAAAACTTTTCTTGAGGAGCCTGGTCCTGGAAGGCACTAAATCCAGCAAAGTACCCAAGCACAAGACTGCCTTAAAACATGTCAATAAATCATAGAATCCTAGGGTGGGAAGAGACCTCAGGAGGGCATAGAGTCCTACCCCTTCCTCAGAGCAGGACCAACCCCAACCAACCCATAGCTATGATTTCATGAAGAAACGGAGGATTCATTGAAAGATGGACTCCAGTTAAAGTCACTGTGTGCTTGGAACTGGCCAATAGTGCTCAGCACCATGCAGGAGATAGGCCTTGCTGAAGAGGATTTAATTTAGGTTGTTTTCCCCTATATGCTGCCAAATGTCTGTATCCCAAACCAGCTAATCTGCACACACTTTAACTCTGCTAAAAATGACCAGTTCTATCGCCAAACTCCTTTACTGATGGTTCTTGCTGTGGCCACCACCCATGGGCTTGCATTCCACCCTAAGTGCAGGGCATCTACCCTCTCTGATTCTCTAAGTACATCCAGATCGTTGCCATGTTAGCTAAGCTCTGTTCAGTTGGCCTTTTCCTTGATTTAACCCCTTCCACATGTGTAGTCTGAGTCAGTCTGTGTGAGATCAAGCATAATTCCCACTGTGCTTCACCGCCCAGCTTTGACCTTCAGGTTTCTGGGGTACTCTCATAGTTCTTCATGGCTGAGAGTCTATACAGGGTCCCTTCTTGGACAGAGGTGTAACCCTCTGAGCCCCTTAGCACAACCTGGCAAGGGATTCGCTGTTCTGGCTGACAAACTCACTTTCCCGAGCACACGGCTTTCATTGTATTTATCCAAAAAGGGGAGCAGGGAGGTTTCTAATGGACGTTTATGTCGTGCCAACCTCACAGTAGTTGGGTGGTGTGTGGACAGGCAGCATTTAAGAATTTGCAAGTGTTCTTGAAAATCTACTTTAGAATCTATGTCCCAGGAAGTGTTGCAAGCTGGTTTAACCAGAGAAACCGACGGGTTATGTGTAAATTAAGCATTGTAAAGGCAACATAAAGGAAGCCCAATTTTAATGGGAAAGTCAACAGGAAACAAAGAGCTTGAGAGGATGGATGTGAAACAAACGGGAGAACAGGAAGACACCTTGGAGCCTGCACTCCAGCAAAGAAACCACAGGGAGCCATTCTGACTTGTGGGACAAAACCAATGGATTTTGAGGTAAAAGAGGAAGACTTTAGAAACCCTCTTTTATTCTGTACTTCAGGGGCTGGAGGAGGGATAAATGAGGCATTGCGGTTATGCCCAGGAAACGCTGCAAGAAAAGGCTTTGGTGGAAATGTCTTTTAGACCAAGCCTATTACAGTTTTAAGCTAGTGGGAAAAGGTTACCCTTTTGTTTTATTTATAACCTGTTCTTCTTATTTCCCTTGCTTCCTCTTTCTGAAATATTTAGTCTGTTTAATCAATTTGTTTTCACTATAGTTAGATTGCCGTGCTGTGATGTTACTTCGCAGCTCACACTCAGTTGACTCATGCAAGGTGACGTGTGTATACTCTTCCCTTGGGAGTAGCAAACCTGCTAATTAGTGTGACTCCCCAGAGACAGGAGCTGGATGCTACAGGAGGATGTTTCTGAGGTGTTCAGGGATTAGAGTAAACCCAGGCCAAGTAGAGACCGGCAGAGCCCTGAGGAGAGTGTCTGAGTGGCTAGAAGTGTTAGGGAGCTGAAACATGGCTTCCACAAGAGACCTTCCTGCCTCCAGTTCGAACAGGCATGGAGAACTTAAGGCTCGGGCGCTGGATCAAAAATGATTGCCCACCTCTGCCCTAATATTTAATCTAAATATTAAATTAAACCCATCACTCCTGGTCCCAACTTTGAACATGGAGAATTCTTCATCACGGACCTCCTTATTACATCCTTTTACATATTTGAATACTATCACGTCCCCCTTCCTCAGCCTGCTTTTTCTGAAGACTAAACACTAAGCAGACCCATTTTTTGTAACCTGTCTTCCAAGATCAGATTTTCTAAGGGTATGTCTACACTACCCCACTAGTTCGAACTAGCAGGGGTAATGTAATCATCTGCAATTGCAAATGAAGCCCGGGATTTGAATTTCCCGGGCTTCATTTGCATAAAGCCGGCCGGCGCCATTTTTAAATGCCAGCTAGTTTGAACGCCGTGCCGCGCGGCTACACGCGGCACGGAGTAGCTAGTTCGGATTAGGCTTCCTAATCCGAACAAGCTGTACTCCTCATTCCATGTACTCCTCATTAGCTGTACTTCCTAATCCGAACTAGCTAGTTCGTGCCGCATGTAGCCGCGCGGCACGGCGTTCGAACTAGCTGGCATTTAAAAATGGCGCCGGCCGGTTTTATGCAAATGAAGCCTGGGAAATTCAAATCCCGGGCTTCATTTGCAATTGCGGATGACTACATTACCCCTGCTAGTTCGAACTAGCGGGGTAGTGTAGACATACCCTCAATCATTTATATTTTTTGTTGCTGTTTTATAGTCTCTCACCAATTTTTCCACTTCTTTTTTAAAAAATGTGTCTCCCAGAACTGGACTCACTACTCCAGTTGAGGCCTCACCAGTGAAAAGTTGAGTGGGACTTGCTTTTCTGTTTTTTACATACAACACTTCCATTAATGTATCACAGAAAAACATTAATGTTCTAGCAACTGCAACATACTAAATATTAGTGAACATTTTGTGATCCACTATTGCCCCCCGAATTATTTAATTTATCAATGTTGTTTTGACTTCTAATCCTGTCCTTCAAAAGGTTTGCGACTCCCCTTCCCCATCAGCACTACAGATTGGAGTCGGAAGTCAGTTTGGTAACCACATTCATGTCTCCGAATTTTGTTGTCTTCAAATACTCTAGCAAATAAACTGTTCTAGTTTAAAGAATGGCAACCCCCCAAAATAGTATGCTTGAATATTCTTGAATTTCATTTCTGAATGTTACACCTAAATATACGATTCTTACTGTTGCTGGTTAGTTCTAAGTCATCTAAATAGAGAATAAAAAATTCACCATGTGACTTGGTTAAGTGACCAACTTGGTATGAATTTCATTCCTTAACAGTCATAATGAGCCTGTTTATGAATGGTTAGTAATTACTAGTCATGGGGGGAAAAAACCCTGCAAATAATTCTGAAAAAAATGAATAAATTGGAAAATATTGAATTGATCGGCACATTCTGGGCACATTGTGTCCAATTCTAGGCACCACCTTTCAAGAAAGATGTGGAGAAATTGGAGAAGGTCAGAGAAAAGCAACAAAAATAAAAGGGCTAGAAAACATGAGCTAAGAGGGAAAGCTACAAGAATTGGGCTTGTTTAATTTAGAAAAGTGAAGACTGAGAGAGGACATGACGGCTGTTTTCAGGTATCTAAAAGGGTGTTACAAGGAGGAGGGAGAAAAATTATTCTCCTTAGCCTCTGAGGATAGGACAAAAAGCAATGGGTTTAAATTGTAGCAAGGGAGGTTTAGGCTGGACATTAGGAAAAACTTCCTGCCTGTCAGGGTGGTTAAACACTGGAATAAATTGCCTAGGGAGGTTGTGGAGTCCCCATCGCTGGAGATCTTTAAGAGGCAGTCTGGATAGAAATTTATCAGGGATGATCTAGAAGGTGCTCTGTTCTGCCATGAGGGCAGGGGACTGAACTCAATGACCTCTTGAGGTCCTTTCCAGTTCTAGTATTCTATGATTCTATGATTCTGGAGAATGAAACACAGAGAAAGTGATGGAGTTTAAAGGAGAAGGCACAACTTTTAACTTTCATGAGGGAAGAAAATCCTGACACCCTCGACTATCAGGCCTTCATTTGGGTCCAGCATGGTATTAAGTGATCTCCAAGCCAAATATTGAGGGCTGGCCATCTTCAGCCTAACCCTAGGATTCAGTCCACCGCCATCTTCCCTCAGAAAGTGATATGAAAGGTGTATCAGCCTGTAACAGGACACACCAGTTATCTCCTGGGTCTCCTTCACCTTAGCCCCCATTCTTATTCCTTATTAACATAAAACTGGGTCTTCTGGATGTTCTGAAGAAGGCAAAAGAACCCACAAGACTTTGCCAATTTTGCCCTGGGAGTCAAATTCTTTCCTGATCCCCAAAACTGATGAGTGATCAGATTCACGGGATTGGAAAACAGTTCACACTGTGTTTCTATTGCCGGACATTGGATGCTGTATGCAAAGAAGTCTTAATATATGAAAAGCAGGAGGTGAAAATACAATCAACCCCTCCTGACACACACACACACACACACACACCTGCTCTAACCCAGCCAAATGGCAACACAAACTGAGGCAAGGAAATCTCTTTCCTTTCCACTCTGAACCCAGACATGATCTCCACATAAAAGGGGGCAGAGGCCTTCAGAAACAGTCAAATCTGTCCCTACCTTCTCCATCAGGGACCCACAGATTACATTTCCCCAGCCAATCTGATCAGATAGCCCAGGCACTGAGATGGGGGCAATTTGATCCAGGAAACATTCATGGCATGAAAGATGCATGATTAGGAGTATATTATTCTTAGCAAATTGTTTGCCCAGCTCTTATATGAATCACTGAAAACTTACTTGAGGCAGCTTTGTGATTATGTAGTTGATGTTATAATTACCTATTTATTTCATCTTAAAATGATACCGAATTATGGATTTCACACTGAAGTGATTTCTGAATGTCATGATGCTATATACAGCCTGGAGAAAAAACGTTACATTTCCTGCTTGCCTCATTGCACAAAGAACATTTGGATTGTGTACTTATGGAGTGCTAAAGTGACAGACAGTCATCATTCAGTCAGGCCGTGGACTTAAGTCGCCTGTAACATATTGGTTCTTTCTCTGTTCCTGTGGGCTAAATGTTAAAGCCCGTATCAGGGCAATCTGCCCCCTGAAATCTGTGTGAGTAACATATTTGCAACTGAAAGAATGATCTGACCCCAGAAAAATGGCTGAGACACAATGCAATGAACTGTGATTTGAAATTTGAAGTCGGTGACAGATAGCAAGAAGTTTTCCCTGTTGTGAAGAAAAGTCTCTTTTCACCAGAGATGTGAGGTTTAAAGAGACCTTGGTTTGATCTACATGAAGGAATGTGTTCACTGGCACAGAGTTCTGCTTGGTGTATGAGGATCTTTTCTTAGTAGGCCACCTAGGAGATTGCATTGATTTTCCAGTAAGAGATTACAATCTTCCCTTGAGTTAAAGTTAATTCTGTTTGATGCTGTTTAAGTAACACTGACACGGACCATTTTTCACTATAAGAAAATGTAGCTACCTATTTGTGACCACTGTCAGAGAAGATTCCTACCTCACTGGTCTGAGAACAAGCTGGGAAAACATGTACCCTGTGAGAATTGCCTACCATTAGTAAAGCAGTCTATTTTTTTCAGTTGTTGTCACTGTGTGGCACTCTCCGAAGGATTCCCCGGAGAACCCTTGCTATCTAACTGACAAAGCTCGGGTAAGCTTTGTGACAATGTGTCCAAGAGACTTATAGAAGATTTTTCCAATCTAGTTCATGTCGGCGCTTCTCAGTGCTGCATCCAAGTCTACTGAGACAAAAGTTTTCATATAGTCCTCAAAAGCATCACACAAAATGACTTGGAGCTGTCAGTCTTCTCCAGAGTAGTCTTAGCTTCCCTGCACACCTCTCTGAAGGCACGTCTACACAGCAGGGCAAAAGTCAAATTAAGCTATGCAATTTCAGCTACGTCAATTACGCCACTCTTCCTTCGACTTCCCTCACTCCTCGTAAAGTGAGGGTTACAGGAATCAGAGTAAGAAATCCTCCAGCTTGACATTATTTCAAAATAATGGCTTGCTGTGAAGAGACGCTCTTTGTTATTTCAGAATAATGTCAGTTATTCCGAAATAACACTGCTGTATAGAAATACTCTGAGACTCCCCCTAAGACTCAGATTCCTCTTGCATGGCAGACATAACACTAAGGGGAGCCAGCATTAAGTGAAGAGTGTAGCTCCAAATATTTTTTGATGGCTTAAATGCAGGGATTATGGTAAGGGGTGCAAAGGTGGGAGGGAGAAATTCATAGGCTCCCCTTCTTCCAAGTCCCTTCTCCCCAGTATCAGAGGGGTAGCCGTGTTAGTCTGAATCTTCAAAAGCGACGAGGAGTCCTGTGGCACCTTATAGACTAACTGAAGTGTAGGAGCATAAGCTTTCGTGGGCAAAGACCCACTTCGACATGCATCTGACGAAGTGGGTCTTTGCCCACGAAAGCTTATGCTCCTACACTTCAGTTAGTATATAAGGTGCCACAGGACTCCTCGTCCCTTCTCCCCAGGGAGATTTGCCCCTTTTCCTTAGGAGAACTCTCCTCACAGCCTGGTGAAGTGGGATTTGACAGTTTGGGAAAGCTGGACATAGGAGCAGAAATGGGACAAGGAGCTAATGCATGACTAGAGAGTTCACACGCTTTCAGTGTTTTCCTTCCCTGGTGGAACAACAACTACACTTGATGGAAACAGTGTCAATTCCTCTTCTCTGAGACCAAGTCTACACTAAAGTGGAAGGTCAAATCAAGATATATCATAGAATCATATCATAGGATATGTCTACACTAGCCCCCAAGTTCGAACTAGGGCGGCTAATGTAGGCATTCGAAGTTGCAAATCAAGCTTGGGATTTAAATATCCCATGCTTGATTTGCATCTTCCCGTCCAGTCACCGTTTTTTGAAATTTACAAGTCCGGACTAACTGCCCGTGTCTACACATGGCAGGAACCCAGTAGTTTGAATTAAAGCCCCTACTTCGAACTACCTGTTAAATCTCCTTGTAGGAGGAATAAAGCAGGTAAACACAGATGTGGCTGAAGCTTTTCATTTTAAAGGTCCTTATCCAACTTAGGTTCTATCCTGGTGTCTATCACTATAATGTCTGGGAACCTTTCAACTAAACTCAGTGGCAAAAGAGAAGTCCCTAGTGAACTTCACAGAGACTGTGGCACTTCTCCCTTTTGTGGGGAAAAAATAAAAAGATGTTATTGATGTCCTTTGGAGGTGGTAGTGTTGTTTAGAGTTTATTAGGCAGAAGGGGAACAGTGACGCTTCTCAATTCTGGTTTAGGTAGCACCAGGGATGTGCCTCTCCTAGCCCTAAAATTATCATTCCACATGCCCATCCATCTTTATTTGTCTGACTGTGGGCCAATGAACTCCTCTGGATTCACTTCCTTTGTTGCATCCCATCACCAAAAGAAAATGTGTCTTTATTAAACTGGGATGATCCAAATAGGGTCTTCGCATAATGTCTGTTCAATTAAAGGTAAAGACTCCCATTGGTCTCAATGGACATTGCGTAATTTTCTGCCCCACATCAATCATAGCAGCAAGAGTTGTTCTCAGCATGCCTGGGGTCTGTTATAAAGTGTAACACACGTCTGACTCTGAGAAATTAAACAAAACCTCCCAGGGCACCTTTGCAGCCATTTATCCTCTAAACTGATGAACACTTACAAGTCTTCAAGGAACACGGCAGATCTTTTGATTAAGGTGGGGAAAGCAGTCAAACACAGATTGTCTGTTTGCGTATAACAAATTGTACAAACAAAACACCTCTGAGTTTGGCCAGCCACTCACTATCTCAAAAAATAAATGTCTGAGTGATAGAGGATGAGAATCGTCTTTCATCATTAATCCCACCCATGAGTCAAGTCAGCCTTAGTGGTAGCCAAGAGATGTCCAGAGTTGGCCTGGTCTAGCCCTGATAGAACCACTACAGCGGGTCCCATGCTGATGAATCTCTGCTTAATTGAATTCTGTGATTTCACATCTGCTTCCAGGAGCCAGGGCACTGCGAAGTCATTTCGACAGTGCCACTGCTGTAGTTGCCATCTTGCCCCACGTTCATTCCTTGCGGGCAGTCTCGTGTTGTGGAGTCCGCTCTGCTCCACTTTTCTGCCAGTTTCAAAGAGTCGTCCACACAGAGGGCTGAATCTCCACCAAGGAATCAAGAGGAAAGCAGGAGCCATGTACCGATATCCTGTCACTTCAAGCAAAGGTCCTCCTCTCCACAACAGAGCCCTTTCTCTTTACTGCGACCAAGTCGTTAGCCACTCACACTCTGTTCTAAGCCACTCATGGAGACTCCTCAACAAAGGGCAAATTCTGTATAATTTCTATGTCTTTTCAGGAGTCCAGCCCTGACAATAAACGAGTCGCACGTTTACACACCACAATGTGAACAGATTCCAACCGAATCAAAAACCCTCAGTAGATGGAATTATGCTTAAACATTCTAAATTAAGCTGCTCACAACAGGAATATCTGTTTCAATAGCAGGAGCAGAGAGCTCTGACCTTCCAGATCACTGGTGGGCAAACGATGGACCACGGGTGGCATGCAGCCCACTAGGTTTCCACCTGTGGCTCGCAGATCCCGACTGCTCCCTCCTCCCCCATGCACCTCTTGCTCACTGGGGTGCTAGAGCCCCACACTTTCTACTCCTCTCCCTCCCAGCACTTTTGGAGTGCTGCGAACCAGCAGTCCGTGGCTGTTCAAGCTCTGAGAGGGAGGGCGGGGTGGGGACGGAGCACATATCAGCAGATTTGTGACACTCCAAAAGTACTGGGAAGGAGGGGGGAGGAGCAGAGAAATGCAGGGATCTGGTGTCACAGTGCACGAGAGACATGTGGGGGAGGGGGAAGACAAGGATGAGGGCCTCAGGTAGAACTGTAGTGGGCCATGGGCTGCTGTGGCCCACTGAGATGAAGGAGGGCCATTCATGAGGCCCACTCCCTATTCTGGGTATCCCATCACTGCTCTAGAGCTTTGGCACATTAGGTTTACAGCTGGATCTGGGCCTCAATGCCCTTCCACTTCTCTTCAGCTGCTTTGGTTGCTGGCCAAACTTTGAATCTGTAACAGTCAAGTGAATGCCCCATGTACTACAGTGCACTGATACATCCTGTTAGAGGGAGTAATCGGAGTGGGAATGAGTTAGCAGAAGACGTGCACTTGATTTTTAATGCAACATGAGATCTGTAAATCTGTCCTTCACTTCCCTTGTTAATACTACAACTGAAGCAGTCTGCTGCCTGAGGATCCGGGACAGGAGGGAGATGTTACCTGTAAATACAGCAGGACAGATTCAGGACAGAGATTGCTCACTTGAAGCCCCTTTGGAACGGTGCCACTTTACCCTTGACTTGGATCCCATTTGTTCATGTGAAGGGGAGCTTTAACATTACGGTAACGTTTTTCATGTTGAATTCCCATTCACAAGGGAGCGTAGCTTGGGCACTACGCACAGCATGCCTCCATCCACAGGGCAGCTGCTCTGACAGACCTTGTCTCAACATCAGCAGGTGACAGTCTTCAACAACCTACTGCTTCTTGGGGCAAAAGGAGGCAAGTTGTGCAACAAAACTATCCAGTTAATCTCTATAAAACACAATGGATTTTCTCCAGGGACAAACACTAAATCATGAAGCAGACACCTATTAGATTTAAACAAGGCACAAAACTGAATTTTAGACTAACATATTTTTCCCATTAAAGACTCAGTGGAAATGTTTTGCATCAGGGGTTGCTCCCTCCCCCATTGTTTTGGGCTTAATTGAAATTAGACCTTTTTGTCCTTTTGATTACTAATGACGGGAGCTGCTGTTGGATTATTGTCTTCTAATTAGCTGCAATGCCACAAGAGGATAAACATTAGTAGCTATTATAGACCTCATCGGAGTGAATTCAGACCCAGTTTGGGTGCTTTAATAATTAATCATTTTAATTGCACCGTTACTTGCAAGTTACAGTTACAGCATGTAAAGGACCCGAGAACCATAAATGATACAAAATAGGCAAGGTGTAATGAATTTTTTAAACTTTAAAGGTTTTCCAAAGTGTAATGAATCTTTGGTGTCAGCCAAGATTATAGTTTGGTAATGTAAGAGGAACATTGACTTTCACTTACTGAACCTTCTACTCATTCCGCGTAACTCAGAAGTAACATTTTCAGTGACATGCAATTGACATTTGGTGGTCAGTTCCTTAATTTACGGGGGTTGCATAGCTATTCTACATTCATGGTGATGAACCTTTACCCTTATCTCCCTACTAGTCTTAATGAAGAACAAGAGATGTCACTTTTTAAAAACTGCTTTTGTGACCTTTGAATTATTATGCTTGAAATTAAAGAGATGTTTTCCTCATACTTCACGCGCTGTCATTTTGGGAAAAAAGTGCAATTTTTTTCAATAATTACTTTGGGCAAATAGTTCAAAAGGGAAAAAAAACTACATTAATTTAGCTCCACTGTGATTGTACCAATTTCATGTTTAGTTTTCACAAATATTCTAGCGAAGAAGTTTCTGTGGTAGAAGGAAGTGATCTTGGATGGATGGAAAGACAAGTAGAGAGACATTTCATCAAGACAGTAACATTTCAGTGTATACTGTGCAATGTACATGAAATTATTTTTCTTTTTATAAACTGTAAGTATTCGCACCTAGGGACTGAATTTAACATTATATTGTCCAATCAGGATACAGATACGTATTGTCCAATAAAACCAAATACGATACCACCTATTGTCTAATCAAAATAGCTCTCATTTTATAACTATCAGCTGTTGACAAGGATACTCACAGCAAACAACAGACACACATATCAATGTAGCCAAACTGTTCTGAGCTTGCTAACAGGTGAAAACAACAGAGTTATAGTGTGTAAAGTTCCAAAATGACTGACTAATTCTGGCTAACTAGCTTTTCATGTTTACATTAAGGGTACGTCTGCACTGTAACATTATTTCGAAAAAAAAATAGCATTATTCCGAAATAACAGTCTGCGTCTACACAGCAGGCAGTTATTCCAAAATAGAGTCAAAATACTGTCAAGCTGGAGGACTTCTTACTCCAGCTCCTGTAATCCTCATTGTATGATGAGTAAGAGAAGTAAGAGTACATTATGATGGGGGCTAATTTGGATATGAAAAATCAGGAAAGAGATCTTAGAGTTATCATGGATAGTTCTCTGAAAACTTCCAATGTTACAGTGTAAATGCAGCGGCGGTCAAAAAGGCAAATAGGATGTTAGGAATTATTAAGAAAGGGATAGAAAATAAGACACAGAATATCTTACTGCCCCTGTATAAAACTATGGCACTCCCACATCTTGAATACTGTGTACAGATGTGGTCTCCTCACCTCAAAAAAGATATTTTGGCCTTGGAAAGGGTTCAGAAAAGGGCAAATGATTAGGGGTTTGGAGCAGGTCCCATATAAAGCTAAAGTGACTGGGACTTTTCAGTTTACAAAAGAGGAGACTAAGGGGGATTTGATAAAGGTATATAAAATCATGAGTGGTGTGGAGAGAGTGAATAAAGAAAAGTTATTTATTAGTTCCCATAATAGGAGAACTAGAGGACACCAAATGAAGTTAATGGGTAGCTAAACTAATAAGCAAAAGTTTAAACCTAATAAAGTTTAAAACTAATAAGCAAAAGTTCTTCACACAGCACGTAGTCAACCTGTGGAACTCCTTGCCAGAGGAAGCTGTGAAGGCTAGGACTATAACAGAGTTTAAAGAGAAGCTAGATAATTCGTGGAGGTTAGGTCCATAAAAGGCTATTAGCCAGGGGATAGAAATGCTGTCCCTGGCCTCTGTCAGAGGCTGGAGAAGGATGGTAGGAGACAAATCACTTAATCATTGTCTTCGGTCCACCTGCTCTGGGGCACCTGGTGCTGGCCACTGTCGGCAGACAGGCTACTGGGCTAGATGGACCTTTGGTCTGACCCAGTACGGCCATTCTTATGTAAGAGGAAGAGTGCTGTATTTCGAAATAAGTGCTGGGTAGATGCTCCCTATTTCGAAATAAGTTACGAAATACAAAATAAGACATAGCCCAATTTGCATAGCTTATTTTGAGTTAGGGTGCATCTACACTGCAGAGCTTAAGTCTTCACTGAATAACTCTGAACACTAAACACTTTCAGGAAGATTTTGATCTATGCATGGAAAAATCAGACCAGAAAAAGGCTCCGATGTAAATAATTCACCTAGCTCCATATTTATTCTTACGTGCAAACCTCTTTTAATCAAACAAGAATATAAGAACAGCTGTAATAAGTCAGACCATCTATCCCAGTATCTCATCTTCCAACACTGTTTTGTGACAGGTGCTTCAGTGGGAGTGAACAAACAGAGTAATTATTCAATATTCCATCCACTGTCCAGTTCCAGCTTCTGGAAGTCAGAGGTGTAGCCATCTTGGGTAATAACCATGGAGGGCTGTATCTCATTTTCTAATTCTTTTTTAGACCCAGTTATACTTTTGGCCTGTTCAATAGCCCCTGGCAGGTTGACTGGGTGTTGTGTGAAGAAGCATTTCCTTTTGTTTGTTTTATACCTACAGCCCTTTCACTTAACCAAGTGACCTTTGGATTCCAATAGGAGTCAGTATTGTTGATGCTGCAACTGCATAGCGGTAGATGATGCATATCTATATTAAACTAGAGTATTTACTTGGTGTGCTCAAGTCCTTCAGGGCAGGGGGCTGAGGGTGTGGGGGATGCAGGAGTCAGGGTAGAAGCGGGGATGACTGGCAGCTACTCCCCAGAGTCAGCCTGGGGTGACAGAGTCTGCGCAGCCTGCCTGCCAGCTGCTCCCCGGAGAAGTTGGTAGGGCCACACTGCCCAGCCGGCAGCTGTTCCCTGAGGCGGGAGCCCTTGCTCCTCCTCTGTGGTTAGTTGCAAGTATAACTGTTCCTCATGCTTGCTGCCCCCTTGTGGTCACTTGTGGTCACTTGGGAGTATAACTTTCCCTGCTATAACAGCCTTCCCTTTCGGTTTGATGAGACACAATCACAGCTGAAGAACATCCAACTCCTGACTTTGCTTTAAGTTATGATAAGAGGAAACTGCATAGCAATTTGGTGGTCCTAGCTCTTACCACTTAGGAGTTCTTGAACAGACTCACAAACGGATGGATGGACACACAGACTTTTCATCGAAGTATATTGACCATTGAAAAAGAAATATAAACATTATTTATTGCACACGATTATTTGAAGATATGCCAAGGTAGGTGGGTGATTGTTAAAAAAATTGATGGAATGTAAGCTACTCTGTCCTGTCGAAAAAATAGTCGCTATACACTCCATTATAATAGCTGTTATATCTACAGGGAAATGGGATGATGGAAAGTCTCACACAGCAATTGATGTAACTCTTTCCATCCCTACAGCTAACAAAGTCCTTGTAATACAGGCTGGAGGAGGGGAGAGGAGGAGAGATTAAAAGTGAACTTGGAATTATTTTTTTACATGAACTTTTTTAAAGAAAAACTTAGATGATGAATAGTCTTGCAGCACCTTGGAGACTAACAAAACATGTAGATGAGTGGGTTGTGCCCATTAAAGCTCATGAGACCATCTACGTGTTTTGTTAGTCTCTATTGTGCTGCAAGACTATTAGTTGTTTTTTAAGTTTTTCCAGTTACAGTATAACTGGCTACCCCTCTGATGTTTTTCTAAGGTTATCAGATAAATGTTTCAAATAGCTAAATTGTAGATGCATTGGACACCCACAGAATTTTAGATGTTACTTAATTTTCAGGTTTCTCAAAGAAAGGTTCGGAAAAGATGTTGAATGCAAAAAACATTGGAGGGAGGGGGAAACAATTGCGAGTGAATGTAAACAGAATATAAAAAATGCTTCACTAAAAAAACAAGACTAGGGGTGCATTTACACTGCAGGGCTTAACTCAAAATAAGCTATGCAAATTGAGCTACATCAGTTGTGTAGCTTATTTCCAAAGAGGGAGCATCTACACAGCACTTATTTCAAAATAGAGAACACTTCCTATGACTTCAATCTGGTATAGTCAATCTGTGGAACTCCTTGCCTGAGGAGGTTGTGAAGGCTAGGACTATAAAAGAGTTTAAAAGAGAACTAGATAAATTCATGGAGGTTAAGTCCATAAATGGCTATTAACCAGTATAAGGAAGGAATGGTGTTCTTAGCCTCTGTTTGTCAGAGGGTGGAAATGGATGGCAGGAGAGAGATCGCTTCATCATACCTGTTTGATTCACTCCCCCTGGGACACCTGGCATTGGCCACTGTCGGCAGACAGGGTACTGGGCTGGACAGACCTTTGGTCTGACCCAGTATGGCCATTCTTATGTTCTTATGTTCCTTTATTCTTCATACAATAAGGGTTACAGCAGTCGGAGTAAGAAGTCCTCCAGCTTGACAGTATTTTGATACTATTTCAAAATAACTGCCTGCTGGGTAGACACGGACTAAGTTATTTCGGAATAGCACTAGTTATTCCAAATGGGGGATATTTCTGAATGAAAATAGCACAAGTCATTCCGAATATTCTGCCTTGAATATTTTAAATAGAAAGGCAGGGTAAAAATATTTAAATAAATACAATAAATATAAATATTTAGAAATAGTGGTGCAATGTAGACATACCCTAAGAGTCAGTCCATTCAAAGATTATTAGCATCAGTTGCTTCTTCTAATTTGATGAAAGCTAAACTACTTGCATTTGCTTGGTGCTGGAGTTAAACAGTAACAGGAGTACTAGGCATTTTCCATATGGGTTCTGGAACAGTCTCATAATTAACAGGTACTTTCGTACAAGTCTACTGGCACATAAGGTGTGGATCTTCCCTACAATGTCACTGTGTAAAAATATCATCTTCTCACTTCTTTTTATGTATGCAGATTAAAAGATGACATCTTTAGTGTTTTTAAAGGGTTTTGCTGCTGCTTTATCTCTTATAAGTAAAGTTGGCCATAAAAATGGAAACATTTTCTGGTGAAAATTTTCTAAAGGTTTTTTTTTTCTTTAATTCCAAATCAGGCCAAGAGTCACCTGCATAGCATTTTTCATGGGAAGGGATTCTGTTTCAGGAGAATGGAAATACAATGTTTTGCTTATTGCTGCCTCCCTGAAAGGCTGTTAAGTGCACTTTTTGGGGGGCAAGAGGGAGGAAGAGGACTATAAGTGAAATTGACAAGATTATGTCTGGGCAGCTATCATTTCCATTTTCCCAATGGAAAAAAAAAATCATTTTGTTTGGCCATTTCAGGAAAACCATTCGTATAGAAAGTTCCTAACCACCTCTACTTGTTAGCACTGTGGAGCCAACATAACCCATGGGAGAACAAGCTGGATTCTGTTCCTTCTTCTGTATTTATTTAACTCATTTCCAGTCCTGGAGATCTGTCCTAACACAATTAAGGCAAAGGAACTACATGTGTTACCAACTAAACTAGATGGAGATGGGAATGTACAGATTTGTGCAGCAGAATAATTATGATTGATGATAATATACGAGAATGAAAAGAACAGAACAAACAAATTAAACCAGGTTGACTTTCAGAATTCAAGCAGCACTACTGAACCTGGTAAGAAAAAAAAATCATTATCCTCTGTTAACTTATCGCATTTGATACAAGTTGAACCTCCCTAGTCTGGCACCCTCAGGACCTGACCTATGTTGAACCAGAGAATTTGCTGAACCATGGGAGGTCAACGTCTAGCAGCCTTATCAATACTTCCTCTGCTTGCTGGGCTCTTAGAAGTCATTTAGTGATAAATTAGAGCTAAACAACAGCACAGAACACTGTGAGCCAGGAGTGGTTGCTGTAAACAAGTGTTACAGGTTTGCAGGAAACTTGGCCATACCCATGACAATTGGACATCCAGCTAACTAAAATTGTTCTGGATCTTGGATGTTGCAGGACTACAGAGTGCCAGACTAGAGAGGTTCAATGGGAAGCAGAATCCCTGAGGCGCAATAAGCAGACTTCTCCACAGTATTCATGTACCATACACAATATCGACAAACTTTAAAATGTCACATCTGCATGGCTCAGATGAGTTTGAGTTTCTCAGTGCAAGTGAGTTGAGGTTGGCATTGCTAATGTCTACAGAGGCCTCTACGTTTGGAAATGAATTGTCCGGTCCAAATCCAGTTTAGTGATACACATCACTGTTCTTAGGATACCACTGGATAGTCTCAAGTGGGAGAGCAATGATTATATGAGCACAAAGACTGACCGAATTAGTCTCTGACCTATACAACTGGTCTTCCGTTTCAGGGTGAAGACTAGGGATGTGCAAACAGATAAGGTATGTGCTGCAACCTGCCCTAAATCAGCTCAGGGTTTCTTTTAACATGTTTGGGACCCTCAGGAGACGTCTTTAAGCTGTTTGTAGAGGCTACACTGGTGTTTTCACACAAAAGTGTCCCAACAGCAAGGGTGTGTCTAGACTACAGGGTTTTTTCAAAAAAAGTGGCCTTTTTTCAAAAAAAAGTCCCCTGTGTCTAGACTGCTGCCATGTTCTTTCGAAAGCAAATCAAAAGAACGCGGCAGTTTTTTCGACAATGGAAAACCTCATTTTACGAGAAAGAACGCCTTTTTTCAAAAGTGCTCTTTCGAAAAAAGGTGCTATGTAATGCAAACTGTGCTTTTTTGAAAGAGACCATCCAGACTGCATGGGCTCTCTCTTTTTCGAAAAAGCGGCTTTGCTTTTTCGAAAGTACTGGTTGTAGTCTAGACATTCTTTTTTCAAAGAGGCTTTTTTGAAAGATTTTCAAAAGAGGCTCTTTTTTGAAATAGGCTTGCAATCTAGACATAGCCCAAATGTTTTGTCTCATACAAGTATTAAGTCTTCTGAACAAGATGGGGGATTGATATCCTTGACAAGATTCAGTAAACACATGCCTTTTACCTCCCTTTCTTCTGTCCTGTGTGGAGAGATGATATAATTGCTTTTTATGACCTCAGTATTCAGGGTCTTGTTCTGTTGTTTTGAGTGGAAAGAGAAATTAATTTCATGAACCAAATATTTCTTGGCTGCCATCCTGTTTCTTTACAATGAACATACGCAAAGTCCTGTTTCCTGATCATGGCAGAAATAAACAATACCAGATCATTTATTTGCTCAGAAGCCCACACCTACCTTCCTTACAAGTACCACACCCCAAAAGAAGTTCTGTATCTCAGCTTCCTCACAGATTCATACACATCCCTGCCTCTTGCTTCTTTTCACTTCCAGGTTCTAACATACAGACACACATCTGTGACCAGTCAGTCCTCTTGCACCATTATTTGCAACTCACCCCAAAGAAACTCCCCAGTTCACACAGGTTAGCTTTTGATTGGACTTGCCATATGGCCTTGGTTGGTGAACTTAATAGGCAAATGAACTTAATAGGCAGCAGGTTTTAAACAAACAAAAGGAAGTATTTTTTCACAGAACACACAGTTAACCTGTGGAACTCCTTGCCAGAGGATGTTGTGAAGGCCAAGACTTTAACAGGATTCAAAAAAGAGCTAAATACATTCATAGAGGATAGGTCCATTAATGGGCTATTAGCCAGGTTGGCAGGAATGGTGTCCCTAGCTTCTGTTTGTAGGGCTCAGAATGAATGACAAGGGATGGATCACTTCATGATTCCCTGTTCTGTTCTTTCCCTCTGGGACAGCTGGAATTTGGTCCTGTCAGAAGATAGGACACTGGACTAGATGGACTTTTGGTCTAACCCTATGGCCATTCTTCTTTTATTCTTCTCTTTTTCACCCCATCTCCCTGTGCTGTATATTCTGTATTTACTCCATGGACAGTTATGATTCTCAATTGCCATCAGAAACGATCAAATAAATGAAAATGCCCGGACCTAGCAGACTCCTTTTTGCTCATGTATCTCACAAAATGTGCTCCTTTCCAGTTTGGTTTCTTTCAACATGAACCACTCCACTAATGCACACACAGTTGCTCCTGATTTTACAACATCTTTATCAGCCATCCAGTTACACAGGCTTTCCGAGTCCCTGACTTCCTTTTAACATTTCTTATGCAAACTAACAACACCCCCATCTCCCACTTTGCTGGTATTCTGAAGAGCAGTTAAGCAAAGGCTGAGAACAAAGCAATTGTACTTGAAAGGCTGCACACAATTCTCTTGTGCTTACTGATTGCTACAGACTGCCATATCCTGTCGATGACAAAAAAATAGACTCTTTTTCCCAGACAGAAAAATTACGCAGCCCAAATATAATAAACTATCAGATAAAAGATGTCCATTATATCTCAAATGTAATTAGAACTGACTGTGGTAATAAGAAAGCGTGTATTTTCTATTGTCTTCAGATCTACTGTGGATTATCTTCTACTACAAGATTTACCCGTTGTCGCTTCGGTCCTTAACTCTTTTGTTGTTGTTGATGCTTTTCTTCCTTCCCATTGCTCTGGGGTGGGGCTGGAGATGTCGGATTCAGTATGCAGGCCCTCTCTCCCTATAACAGTTTGGGGATAGGTGAGAAGCACCTCTTCATGGCTGCTGCAACTCTAGGGGGCACAGACTGGGGAGAGGTGCATGTCTCCTGGCAGAGCAGGTCCAGGTTCATCTGTACCCTGCACTCCCTAGCCAGAGAGAGGGATGCAGCAAACTATGCACTTTCCTTTGGCTCCCTGACAAAGGGGAATGAACAGCAATGATCCCATCAAATGGGGGCAGCTGCAGCCCCCCCATCCCTAAAGGGCACCTGGAAGTGGGAGGTTTGGGGCTAAGGTCATGGCTGAAGAGGGGGAGATGTGCTCGTACTAGTCCTTTTCACCTGCCTGGTGATTCTGTCCCTTTTCTATGTAGTTTTATATTTCCCCATACACATGGGGGGGGGGGGGGGAGGGAGATTCTGCCCTTCCACCCCCCACACAACCAAACCCTGACCTTGCTTTAAGTTATGATAAGAAGAAGCTGTATTTGATCTGAGATAGTGGATTTGGATTCTGTAATTTAAATGCCACTTAGAAACAGCTTAAACTAAGGGACTTGCTCAAAAAAATGTGCCAGAGTGCACAGTATAATTAACAGTATAATTTGACCCCTGCTACTTTTGTGAATAATGTTGATCTATATGGGCCTTTTGTAATGCTGTGCAGGAAGGACCCTATACAGCCAAATCACTCAAGCAACATGCATGAGACGTCACATGAAACAATCTGATCTCTTTATGCCCCCTCTTCATTCCTCCCCGCAACCCCATGTTCTTTCTTTGTTATCACAAATCCTGAGCAATCCAGTTCCTCCAAACATTTCAGTCACATGATAAGTGCTTGAGTTTCTATACAGAAATCTGTTCATTTGGATTCCCGCTCCTCTCCTTTATTAATATATGTGGTTCAAACAAGGTTAAAAAAGAACTAGGTAAGTTCAGGAAGGTTAGGTCCATCGATGGCTATTAGCCAGGACGGGCAGGAATGGTCTCTCTGGCCTCTGTTTGTCCGAAAATGGGAATGGCCAACAGGGGGATGGATGACTGGATCATCTTCTCTTCTGTTCATTCCCTCTGGGGCACCTGGCCACTGTCAGCAGACAGGATACTGGGCTAGATGGACCTTTGTCCTAACCCAGTAAGGCCGTTCTTATATGTGTGTGTGTGTGTGTGTGTGTGTGTGTGTGCGCGCGCACACATGCATGTACACCTGTAAATACAACTCTTCTGAAAGGTACTGGATTGGAAGTCCTGAAGAGACAGGATGTTCCATTGAATAGGGGCCCCTGCCTACTAGTTGGTAAGTGTGGTGTCAAGCCCCTCTTCTACAGCTGCATTCTTGAGTGATCTTGGTCACATCACTTTCCTTTCTGTGTTTCCCTTCCCCCATTGTATGACAGCAATGATACCAGTTCCTTACCCTCATAGTTTGCCACAATACAATAATTATAGACTGTGAGATGCTCAAATACTATGGTAAGGAGGGAGAGGTGAACATAGAAGTACCCACACAAATGTGTAAAGTATCTGTTTAGCTTTAAAATGAGTAACACATTGGGCAGTAGCAGGGCCAGCTTCCTGAACAACCCTGCCAGAGGCTTCTGCCAGGGTCTAGAGGGGATACAATGAGGAGTGAGTGGGTCCTTGAGTCTCAGGCACAGAGGTCTCTCCTCAGCCTGCCAAGAAAGGAGTTGAGTATTAATTATTAAGAGTGCTATAAAATGGATTTTTAGCTGAGCTGAGGGACCACGGGAAAAAGATCTATGAGACGCTTTCCGTCCTTGTTTGGTTCCCCACCCTCATCTTCTTAGGCTCTAACTGACAACACACTAAAGTCAATGGATGTTTTTGCACTGACTTCCATGGCATTTGGGTTGAGCCCTAAATATCTAAAGACAGATTCTCAAATATGATCCATTTTTTCATTGTCGAGAGCTTTGTTCTAGTTATAGCTCGCCAGCTGAAAGTCTGACACCAGCCACCCCATAAAGCCCCACTCTGCCTGGCCAACTCTCAGCTGGTATATGGGCCCCTTGTATCTTCCTTAGCAACCATACACCACTGGCATAACTTAGAGCAGCCCCAATGTGGCTCCAGCTCACAGGGATGAGCACAGGGCCGGCCCAAGCCCTTTTGGCGCCCTGGGCCCAGGCGCATGGCACCGCCCCCCAAGCACACGGCGCATGCGCGGGTCGGCTATGGCCGCTGGTGCGCAGCCCAAGGCCTGCCCCCGGGGCGCACAGCGCATGTGTGCATGCCGGGCCGTGCAGGGCCCCGTGGCTGTGAGGGGGAAGAGCACTGCTGGCAGGCGCTGTGGGATCTGGGTGTGTGGCACCTGATGGCAGCTGTAAGGGACACCGTGCAACCCTTCCAGCTGCCATTAGGCATCCCCCCCATCAGTTGGCGCCCCAAGCAGCTGCCTGGCGCGCCCATGCCTCAGTCCAGCCCTGGATGAGCATGATCGTGTACCAGCTTTTTGAATCATGACATCATGGCTGCCAGGGCCTGTAATATCACCCCAATGCTCACACTCTCTCTCCCCTGAGAGGAGCACAACTAATCTGGACTCCCATTGTTTCTCAGGTAAATACAACTTGTTTTTTCTTTCTTGTCCATTACCATTTCTTTTCTAACCATTGTGGAGCTAAAGCTTGTTCAGTGACTATCCTGCCACATGTATTTCAGTGATAACACATGGCTGCTGCAAAGCCACATTCACAGCCCACTGAGGAACACTCCCGTCTTAGCATCGGCGGGTGACTTGGGCCAATAGAACATCAATCAAACCCCTTAACATTAGCTCAATGATTTTCTTGCTGATAATGTTTTGTTTCATTTTTTAAAGGATGAATTCTTGACATACAAAGCCCCAAATCTTGCACATTTTTTTTACCGAATAGCCCTGCAAGTTGCAAGTAACCCCATTCATTTAATTGGGGCACCTTATGGGCAAGGCCTGCCTTTGGAGTTAGACATGCAATTCCCATCTTACAGAGACAGAATTGCATCAGCTCTGCTGCAGCTGCCATGCTAAAAATAGTAGCATTATTATGGAAACAGAGTCAGAGTGCATCATAGAATCATAGAATACTAGAACTGGAAGGGGACCTCGATCGATCATCAAATCCAGTCCCCTGCCCTCATGGTAGGACCAAGTCTCATCTTAATCAGGGGTTCTTAACCAGTGAGGTGTGAAGGAGATACAGGGCTGCTGCAAGGTGCCTCCCAGAAAATGTATCGCAATTGCCTTCTCACTGGATAAAATTCTAAAGTTTAGATTTCTTCATAATTAATATTATGAATTAAAATTATAAACATTAATTTCTTATTAACTTCTAGAGATCGGCACACTACAATAGCAGTGTGAATCAATCAAGCCTATGTGACGACACACTACAATAACAGTACGTGAGCATTGCCGACTTTCATCTGCAAATATTACGTAAACTTGTTAGGAAAATGTTCAAAGTAAAAAGCTCATATTATTCATTTAGGCATTGTAACGGGGGTCACTCACCCCACCGCACCACCAGCCATCAGACTTGGAAATTAACTCGGATGGCTGTGTCCAGTGTCCAGCTGGTTCGCCAGGTTCCAGGGTTCAGGCAGGCTTCGAGCTGGGTCTTCAGCTCAGGCCGGACTTCTGAATTGCCAGGCTCCAGCAGAGCCTTGGGTTCCTCTAGGTCAGAGGGTAGCCCTGCTGGCCAGCTTAGCCAGGCCTCAGTGGGAAGGCAACTGTGGGAGGCCCGGGCTAGGTCTCAGCTTCATCAGCCAGCAGCTCTAGGCAGGCCTCTGTCTCTTATAGTTCTTATAGTCCAGAGTTCTTATAGTCCTAGCCACGCCCCTTAGCTTCCTGTCAGGTGAGGGGGTGGGGCTAGGCTGTGCACAAAATGGCTCCCGGGGGGGGTGTGAATATGAAGTTCACTTTCAGGGGAGGTGTGATGGTAAAAAGTTTAAGAATCCCTGATCTAAATCATCCCTGATAGATGCCTATCTAACCTGCTCTTAAATATCTCCACAGCCTCCCTAGGCAATTCATTCCAGTGCTTAACCACCCTGACAATTACTACAGGTATGTCTACACTACAAAGTTAATTCGAAATAACAGACGTTAGTTAGAATTAACTTTGGCGCTACACATGCAAACCGCTAGTTCGATCTTAATTCGAACTAGCAGAGCGCTTAATTCGAACTAGGTAAACCTCATTCTACGAGGACTAACACCTAGTTCGAATTAAGTAGTTCGAATTAAGGGCTGTGTGGCCACTTAATTCGAACTAGTGGGAGGCTAGCCCTCCCCAGCTTTCCCTGGCGGCCACTCTGGGCACCACCAAGGAAACTCGTTTGTCCGGCCCCGGAGCCCTTAAAGGGGCATGGGCTGGCTACGGTGCCCGTGCCAGGTGCAAGTCTTTCAGCACCCAGCCAGCAGACCCTGCACCTGGCACGGCACGAACCAGCCACCTGCTGCCACCCCGCCCTCCGCCTCTTCCCGGGACCAGGCTGGCGGCTCCCGGGAGCCTGCCCCGGTCCGCAAGAGGCGGGCACTCACCTGGTCTAGTGTGGACATCGTGGACCTCATCCACGACATCCACATTAGGCACAGGAAAGTGGCCGGCTTGGGCAGGAGAGCTGCCAGCCTGGCCACCCAGGAGCAGGTTTGCATGAAAATCAGGGTGGTCCAGTGAGACCCCCGACCCTGAGCCCTGAGCTTAGAATGGCCGTACTGGGTCAGACCAAAGGTCCATCTAGCCCAGTAGACTGTCTACCGACAGCAGCCAACACTAGGGACCCTGGAGGGGATGGACCGAAACAATGACCAAGCCATTTGTCTCGTGCCATCCATCTCCAGCCTTCCACAAACAGAGGCCTGGGACACCATTTCTACCCCCTGGCTAATAGCACTCCATGGACCCAACCTCCATGACTTTATCTAAGGGTATGTCTACACTACCCCGCTAGTTCGAACTAGCGGGGTAATGTAGGCATACCGCACTTGCTAATGAAGCCCGGGATTTGAATTTCCCGGGCTTCATTAGCATAAGCGGGGAGCCGCCATTTTTAAATCCCCGCTGCTTCGAACCCCGTGTAGCGCGGCTACACGGGGCTCGAACTAGGTAGTTCGGACTAGGGTGCCTATTCCGAACTACCGTTACTCCTCGTGAAACGAGGAGTACCGGTAGTTCGGAATAGGCACCCTAGTCCGAACTACCTAGTTCGAGCCCCGTGTAGCCGCGCTACACGGGGTTCGAAGCAGCGGGGATTTAAAAATGGCGGCTCCCCGCTTATGCTAATGAAGCCCGGGAAATTCAAATCCCGGGCTTCATTAGCAAGTGCGGTATGCCTACATTACCCTCCTAGTTCGAACTAGGGGGGTAGTGTAGACATACCCTTACTTCTCTTTAAACTCTGTTATAGTTCTAGCCTTCACAGCCTCCTACAGCAAGGAGTTCCACCGGTTGACTATTTGCTTTGTGAAGAAGAACTTTGTTATTAGTTTGAAGGCTGCTACCCATTAATTTCATTTGGTGTCCTCTAGTCCTTCTATTATGGGAACTAATGAAGAACTTTTCTTTATGCACCCTCTCCACACCACTCGTGCTTTTACAGACCTCTATCATATCCCTCCCTCAGTCTCCTCTTTTCTAAGCTGAGAAGTCCCAGTCTCTTTAGCCTCTCTTCATATGGGACCTGTTCCAAACCCCTGATCATGTTAGTTGCCCTCCCCTCTCTCACCCTCTCTCTTCCCCTCTCCCACCTCCTTTTCCCAGTCTCCCCGAGTTTTGTTCAATAAAGAGAGTTTCTATTTTTGAACACACGTGGCCTTTATTTTGTACATCAGGAAGGGGGGCTAGGCAGGGGTAAGTGGAAGAAGGTGAGGGAGGAATGGGGTACGAGCCCTCGATGGGGAGGACTGGGGTGCCTCTGCGGGCTCCTCGGGGTGGAAGCTCTCCTGCAGCCCCCCGATTGACCCCCTCCCCCTGGATGGCAGCCTGTGGCAAGTGCAGCTGGGCTGATGGACGAGTGTTGTGATGTGCCCAGTGTGGGCACTCAGGGCACTCCAAGCCAGGACTGCTTTGCAGGCGGGGAACCCCTGAGAACTGTCTGTCCGGGGTGGGGGGTCAGGACCCTTTAAGCACAGCCCTCGGCTAGCCTGAGACAGCAGCTCCACGCTCTAAGTCCTAATCTGATGCCCTGCCGGCACTGCTTCCGGCCATCCTTAACCTCGGTTGAGGGTCCACTCAATGTGGACATGCTAGTTCGAATTAGCAAAATGCTAATTCGAACTAGGTTTTAGGTCTAGATGCACTAATTCGAATTAAGTTAGTTCAAATTAGTGCTGTAGTGTAGATATACCCTACCAGAATTGGTCCACCACCACCATATTGATTATAGATTAGAGACACGGCGATGGCAGGATGAAATTAACACCAAGAGATAATTTTTTGTGGTGTGGACACACTATCATTAGAGCCCTGTGTGGATACAGAATTTCTATCCGTATCTGCATCTGCCTCCACAAAAATAAGCCCTGGATACCCACAGATATAAAGTGAATATCTTAGGGTTTGCTGGGGCTCTAATCATCATATTTTTCAGGATAACGAGTGGGAGTGTTCCCTAAGGAAAGTGACGATTAATTCCAAAATTAGTGAACCTTAGCACTCCTCGTTGTCATTAGCCAAATAAGGGATGGGACAAGACTGCAATTGTCTTTAGAGGCAAGTTTATGCATGGAGGGTGCCTAAAACCAACAATTAATATTTCCCCAATGAAATGAAAAGATCCATAAAATCAATTGCCCATGGCTCTCATGAGTGTTCTGTGTACCTACTGTAAACTCTAATTGATTTTTTTAACAATAGACAGCTTTACTCTAACATCAAATCTCCCTAACAAAGATTGTACAGTCACAGTTGATTTATGAAAGCTCATGGAACACAAGCAGTAAAAAAATGTGATGGTTTTACCTCACTGGCAAACATAAATAAGTGCTTGCACATTCCCTTGAATATGTAGAGGAATAATCGATGAAGGTATTGCTTATATTAGCATTGGGAATGAGATGCCATAAAAATGCTGACAACTGCACCATGAAATTATAGTTGTTTTTATACATTATATATTCTGTAACTTTCTCTTTGCATGCAGCTGTTTTGTAACACATATTTTATGCGAACACACATTTTATCTCCTGTGCCATATGTTTTCATTTAACTTCATTAATATATTATTTAAGGGAAGAAAATATCAGCAGGGAAAATTAACCTCTTGAAATTAGCATTACAACTGTTAAGTGGAAGCAGCACTAACATGCAAATTGATATCACCAGTGTTTTGGAATATATATTGCAAGAACCGTTGTACTTTTATCTTTCCCACTTGTGTTCTCATAGCCCTTTATGGCCAGATTCAGATGAGTGGTATTTCTTGAACACTGTGGCTATGTCTAGGCTGGTATGATTTTCCACAAATGCTTTTAACAGAAAAGTTTTTCCATTAAAAGCATTTGTGGAAAAGAGCGTCTAGATTGGCACGGATGCTTTTGCGCAAAAGCACTTTTTGCGGAAAAGCATCCGTGCCAATCTAGACGCGGTTTTGCGCAGGAAAGCCCCGATTGCCATTTTCACCATCGGGGCGTTTTTGCGCAAAACAAATCTGGGCTGTCTACACTGGCCCTTTTGCACAAAACTTTTGCGCAAAAGGATTTTTGCCTGAATGAGAGCAGCATAGTATTTCTGCAAGAAGCACTGATTTCTTACATGAGATCGTCAGTGCTTTTGCGGAAATTCAAGCGGCCAGTGTAGACAGCTGGCAAGTTTTTCTGCAAAAGTGGCTGATTTTCTGGAAAAACTGGCCAGTCTAGACACAGCCTGTATGTTTATATATTGTAAAGGAACCATCTCTCTCTCTTGTCTCTACTGTATATCTGTTGGAAGGAAACAAGCCACACTTGTAGGAATGACTTGTGAAATGAACCATGATCCATTTATTGGTGGCAGAGGGAGAAAGAGTCACATACCAGAGGCTGATTTATACAATTTGAGTCTTGGTAGGACTTGAAGGAAAAACAAAGGGAAACAATAACAGAAGAACCAGCAAGCAATGAAAGTGGGTGACAGGAAAGAAATGAGGTTAAGGAGCATTGGGGCACTGGCCAAGAACCGTAAGAGAGAAAAGACAGCACAATGAACAGTGGAAGTCTAGTTTAATGGATTTTCACTCCCCAACAAAAGAGCTATTAACAGAGGTGACTGAGGAAAGGCTGGCCTTGGTATCTGCCACAGATTTCTCTGTATTGTAGCGTAGAGCCGATGGATGCTGGTCATCAGCATGAGGGATTTAACCTGCAACCTTAGGGGTTAAAACCACATGCTTCTCCTGCATGAGCTAAAAGCCAACTTTTTCTCAGCTAAGGCAACAAAGCTGACTTCACTCTCTCTTGTCAGAAGTCCCAGTGTCTCTGGGTTACATTAGAAAGATGAAAACACCAATCTGGGATGGATGGCTCAGACTGTGTGAGATGTTTAAAAGAGGAGTAATATAATCATCACATTGAGCTATGATTAGGATATACCATATAGAGACCCAACAGGGGCCTTTCAAGGAAGCATTGACAATGAGACAGCATGCTGTATTTGTCCATGTCATCTATTTTGGGTGTCTTTGGCACCTCTGGAACAATATTTGAACACAGACGGTGAAATCCTAGTACCATAGACATCAGGGGAAGTTTTGCCTTGATGTCATTTAGGGCCTGAATTTCACAGAGCATTAACAAATACCAATCATTTCCAAAGGGAGTGCTTTGAAATATGCAAAATTATCCTTCATGTGTCTAAACTGAGAGTCAGAGTTAATTAGAGAATTGAGAGGCTCACTACGCATAATCCTGTGAGTTTATGAGCATTCAAGGGCCTGAAGTAAAGCAGTATTTTTTCATGAGGAAATTTCAGGGAACTGCACTGAATCAATTCTTCAATCCTACCCATAGCAGTTGTTTAAACATGGTAGTTACTAGGATTGTGGGACCTACTATCAAGTATGAAGTAAGTTGCAAGAACAGAATCTTTGTATGTGTGTGGCTTGTTTCCTTCCCTTCATATATAGGTTTGACTCACCAGAAAACATACCCATAATTTTGGCTTGGAACACTACTGTAGCCTAAAACAAAACCCATTGGCTGCATCTAGACTGGCAAGTTTCTGCTTTCTGCTTTTGCGGAAAACTTGCCAGCTGTCTACACTGGCCGCTTTGAATTTGCGCAAGAACACTGACGATCTAATGTAAGATTGTCAGTGTTCTTCCGCAAATACAATGACTCTCCCGTTCGGGAAAAAGCCCTCTTGCGCAAATGCTTTTGAGCAGGAGGGCCAGTGTAGACAGCCGAGAACCGTTTAGCGCAAAAAAAACCCGATGGTGAAAATGGCGATCGGGGCTTTCTTGCACAAAACCGCGTCTAGATTGCCATGGATGCTTTTGCGCAAAAGCGTCCATGCCAATCTAGGCGCTCTTTTCCACAAATGCTTTTCACAGAAAAACTTTTCCGTTAAAAGCATTTGCGGAAAATCATGCCAGTATAGATGTAGCCATTGTGTTCAATAGAATGCTTACTATTGACCACAAGAGGCTATGGATTGGGACCCTAGTGAGGTGACAACATTGCCTATAGCATAGTTTCCTACCGGTTGAACCTCTCTACTCTGGCACCCTAGGGATCTCACTGGTGCCGTATCAGAGAATTTGCCAGACCAGGGGAGGCCAATAGTATCTAGCAGCATCACCAACACTTCCACTGCTCACTGACCAGGCTCTTATGAAACATTTTGGGATAAATTAGAGCTAATTAACAGCATGGAACACTGAGAACCAGGACTGGTGGCTATAAACAAACTTTATGGGACTACCGGAAACTTGACCACACCCATAATAAATGAACATCCAGCTAACTAAAATCATGCCAGACCATAGATGTTGCCAGATCAGAGAGTGCCGGACTAGAGAGGTGCAACCTATACTGAGTGTAGTGTATGCAATTATATATTGGTAAAGGATTCCTAGAGATTTCATGTTGTTTGAAGTACTAGTGTTGGGAACAGAAGAAAAGGCATGGAAACATATATATGTCAGACAGCATTGCTGTCAACCCTTGTGATTTGAAATTATTATTCCTGTAGGAATTTAAAGGTCTCTTTCCACCATACAAGGTCAATAGAATCTGTGTTTAACAGATTCTATAATTATAAGATGCAAGAGATTCTGGAAATTGTATTGTAAACAGATTTTAAATTTATTGTACCATGGAGTTTCAGTACTTGTTTAGAAACAAAGATAGCATCATCAGATGTTTATAATTGAGGAGGAAAGGAACATTGTGGCTGCCTGCCAGTGTTAAATTGCATGCTGCCACTGTAAAGATATCTGAGAAATGTCTTTAGCACATTGCCGTTGGGTGGCAGCTGAAAGGTCTTGAAGTTTGCTTAGTTGCTTAAGAAATATACACCCACAGTTATTGGTATACAGTATCCGTTAATTGGCTTTTCAAGTGAGATATACATTAGTACAATAGTATTGCATTACAGAAACATAGAGCACATATTGCAAAATTGTGGTTTCATTTAAAATATACAAATGTCACTTTAAAATATATGTATATGTACTTTAATTAAAAAAGCATGCAGAATACAGAGGGTACATCTACACTAGCCCCCTAGTTCGAACTAGGGAGGCTAATGAGGGCGACTGAAATTGCTAATGAAGTGTGGAATTTAAATATCCTGCACTTTATTAGCATATTTCCGGCCAGTCGCCATTTTGGAAACTGACTAGCCCAAAGTAACTGCCCGCATCTACACGTGGCAGAGAAGCGTGATTCCAAGATAAACCCCTTAGTTCGAATTAACAGTTAAACCTCATTCCAATGGTTTAATTGTTAATTCGAACTAAGGGGTTTATCTCAGAATCTGAAGGCACTGCCTGCTTGTCTCCCTGGGTAACTTCCCTGTAGACCTATCAGGGCCCCAATCTAGCAGTCAGTCTGGAGCTGACCCCGCCCAGCACTGCTCTATCCCTGGTGCTATCCCCAAGCAGCCAGTCCTCCTTTTTCCTTGAAGGAAAAACTGATCTCTGCTCTGCTGAGCAGCCCTTCATATATGGGCTGTTCCAGCAAGCCCTTTCCTGATTGGATCTCAGTAAGCTCTTTTTTAATTGGCTTGGGTTGTATACAGCCTCTTTGGCCTGTTTTAACCCCCACCATGCCATAATGGGGCAGCTGCCCCACTACAGTAACCCACCCATTCTGCATGGTGGAGTGTAGGTTCATCCAACTTGGTAGTTGGGATGCTCTGAATCTTTTCAGGGCACCAGAAAAGCTTTCAGGAATATATCATTAAGTAAATGACTTGAAGTGACATTAACAGAAACTTCCCTTTAGTACTAGCAGACAAAAGCTTCCACTTGTGCATATATTTGTGGTTTATTGGGTCTGATTATCTAGTAAATTGCACCTCACACTGTCATTACAGTTGCTTAAATCATAGCATGACTGTATGACAACGCATGGAGAAAATGATCAAGTAGAGGAATATGTTTTTGTGTTAATAAAAAACAGGATTCTTGTCCACTTTATAAAATATACTATAGACTTAAATGTGGTTTTCGAACAGGCTGGATGGAATTTAAAAAAAAAAACCATGTCAATGACCGTTTCACTTCTCTTGGATTTTCATACTCAACAGCTGACAGAATGATTGTACATGTTCTTGACATTTTACCAATGTTTGTCATATTTGTCAAGGACGTGTTGCAGCAGAGCAGCAACAGAAATATCAATGTTTTGACAAAACATGACTTGGTCATCATGGTGCCATGAAAGCTTTCCATAGCAATGTCATAAAAATAAACACTGAAGTAAAGACACGGCAGTATAGTACCATCCAGTAGAGCGTATCCTAGGAAACTCTTTGCCAAGTGATAAATCAACTTCTTTTAGTTTATACCAGGCTGGAGAGACTGCATTTGTGCTTATACATTTTTCATTATAAGGTGGCTACTTTCAGAAAACTGACTATAGGAGTTTACAGTCTATGGCAATGACAATCACATAGGGACATAGGAAGGCAGACAGATTGTTTACCTTTTTGATTGATTGACAGTTACCTAAGGGATATGTTTGCCCACACAGCCGTTTGGTGTATGCTTCTAATAGCAGTATAGATGAAATGGCAAGGGCTAGCCTTGCAAATACAAGCCCACTGAATCCCAGGGTTACATACCTGAACACCAGCTGGGTCTACTGCTATTGTTAGCATGCTGTGGAGAGCTAGTGTTTGTCCATTTATCAACACTGGGCATGTATTCAGCTGCTGTGTAGACATACGCTAGGAGACAAGTGTTATTTTGAAGTCCACAATCAGCTTAAGATTCTAATGCACTCAAAATCAGTATTGGCTGGAGTTCAGCTTGCAGTTGGAGTGGTTTTCATGAATTTTGTTCTGGAGAACTTTCACTCAAAGCCAGATATTATCTTTTTAGCTAACAACAGAGTTCTGCAAACATTTTATATATGCACTGGTGCATTTCGAGTCCAGAGCACTTTTCCTGGGAAAGAGCACTTAATATATAGTGTGACAGAGCTAAGCCAGCTGCCTGCCACACTCTGATGGAAGGCAGGTATACAGGGCACTGGATAAGTGGTTTTCTCTTTCCAGAGTAAATTATTAGAGCCTGCTGCAATAAAAGGCAGGAAAACACCTGCGTCTAATTAGCTAGATTGCTCCCTCAGGCAAATCACACAACACCCACAGTCAATTATAGCTGGTGGAGTTGCTTTAAAAGGCCTCCCCTAGGTAAGGAGAGGGGGAAGACAAAGGGTGATGGACCGGAAGGAGAAAGAGAGGAATAAGAAGAAGCTGCGTGTGTGCTGGTAGCTGCTAAACAGCGACCAGAAGGAGACATTTTGGAGTGTTTGTTTGGGAAAGTGGCCCAGGAAAAAAAGCTGCCAAGTCGGAAGGAAAATCAACGTTGGTGGCTGCTACTGCTACTTTAGGGTCCCTAGGCCAGAACCCAGAGTAATGTGCGGGCCTGGGTTCCCCCCAAACCTTCCCCCATGCCAACACAGAGCCTGGCCCAAGAAGGGAGACTAGGACTATCAAGGGGTTTTTGCCCCAAAACCATAGACTAGCCTGTGATGAGTCTGGCTCACTGCACGGTGGACCCTGCCTACTGTAAAGAGAAAAGGGCTGTGTATAGGACCATAGCCAAGTCTCTGAGGCTAATATTATCCACCAGTTGCATGAGATTCATGGGGCACAGACAGAACTTTGCCACAATAGAGTCATAATTTAAAGACCCAGCGAGAACCATTACAACTAGCAAATCTAGCTTCCTATATAATAAGTGATAGGATTTCACCCAATAATTCTTGCCATGGAGGGAATTACTCTTCCTGACTATGTAAGTGACCACTATCTGGCACAGTAACTTATGGCTGAAGTAGAGCATACTTTTTAGAAATGCATCTAAAAAGTAAAGACTTCGGGCTCTGATAAATCTACCACAGCCTTTGATGAGCAAATGGCTAATTGTCCTCACAATGTATCTTGTTTCCAATTTGGAATTTTCTAACTACACCTTTCAAGCCCTGGATCTCATTATGCCTTTGTTTTCATAGATTCCAAGTCCAAAAGTGACCATTGTGATCAAGAGCAGCTGTGAACAACTTGGGACCCACAAGACATTTTGTTTACAGTTGCCGATGCCTGGGGTTACCAGATTCCACTGGTTTCCATCTGCATTTTTTCCTACCGGTATTATTAAAATGACATGTACATAAAGCAAAGGCACATGAAGTAAGATATGTGCTGATTATGGACAACGCTGACTATGAGAGCCGTGCGCTCCCTCTGTTGTGGTTCAGTCAGCACATCCCACAAATTCTAGGTAGGCAAAAACAGTTAGCACAACTACCTTATCCTGACAGACCATCTCGGTTATTACATCTTGTGCCCACTGAGATGAAGTAGAGCCACTCACATGGCCCACTCCCTACCCATCACTGATCTGGAGTGACTTCCTCTATTAAATGGGCCATATGACTTCCCCAAGATAATTCCAAGGACAGATTTTTTAGAAAAACATCCAAGCTTGATTTTAAAAATAGTCACTGATGTAGAATGCACTGCAAGCCTCTTTAAATTGTTATACCCCATCCGAATCGGTCTAGCTTCAACTTCCAGCTATTGGATCATTTTATACCTTTCTCTGTTAGACTGGAGAACCTGTTAGGTTAAAGTCTATAATCAAGTCTTTAATATTCTCTTTGGTAAGCTACATAGACTGAGTTCTTTCAGGCTGACACTATAAAGCAGTGTTTCTTAAACTGTGATCCGTGGTACATGGGTGTGCAGCGAGGCAGTCGGAGGTGTGCCGCAGAGAACAACAGAGTTCAAAATGACCACCTTTAAAGGGGCAGGTGACTTTTTTCTTTTTTTTTTTTTTTTTTGCTCAATAACTTTCCCCCAATACCTTTTTTTCCCCCTCAACAAAAAATCCTTGGTGTTCCTCATAAAAAAATATTGTTTGGTGTTCCTTGGTCTTAAAAAGTTTAAGAAACAGTGCTATAAAGGCATGTTTTCTAACTCTTTCATCATTCTTGTGACTCTTCTCTGAGCCATATCCCATTGATCAAGACTCTTTTTGACTCATGGCCTTCAGAAATGGACCCAGGATTCTGGCAGAAGTCAAATACAGAAGTAAAATAACTTCTTTACTCCTGCTCAAGAGTTCCCTGTTATTCACCCTAGGATCCCACTAGCTCTTTTGGCCACAGTGTTATTCTGGAATCTTATTTTCAACTGATTATCCACCACAACACACAAAGCTAGTACAGAGTCACTGTTTCCCAGGACAGAGTCTCCCATCTTGTAAGTGAAGCCTACAGCAGTAGGAGTCTCGGCTCTTTTGAATTGTTGGATCCCGGGAAACTGCTCGCTTCCACCCTCCTCCCCAGCAGGCTGGTTTACCTGAGCTCAGTTTACCAAGCTAGCCATATTGCTCTGAATCAGGGACCTTATTTCCTACTCCCCCAATTTTTGTGTCACATGCTAACTTAGTCAGTTTAACTCCCTGGCTGTGTCTACACTGGCCAGTTATTCCGGAAAATCAGCCGCTTTTCCAGAATAACATGCCAGCTGTCTACACTGGCCGCTTGAATTTCCGGAAAAGCACTGACGATCTAATGTAAAATCATCAGTGCTTTTCCAGAAAAACTATGCTGCTCCCGTTCAGGCAAAAGTCTTTTTCCGGAAAACTGTTCCGGAAAAGGGCCAGTGTAGACAGCAGAGATTTGTTTTCCGCAAAAAAACCCCGATCACGAAAATGACAATCGGGGCTTTTTTGCAGAAAAGCGCGTCTAGATTGGCATGGGCGCTTTTCCGCCAAAAGTGCTTTTCCGGAAAAGCATCCTGCCAATCTAGACGTGCTTTTTCCGAAAATACTTTTAACAGAAAACTTTTCCGTTAAAAGCATTTCCAAAAAAATCATGCCAGTGTAGATGTAGCCCCTGTGTATTTAGCCAGACTATGATTATGTTTCTCCTGTATATCATCCTTAACCTTACCTGTCTCTTTGATGACTTAAATAGAGTGAGTGCTCTTTAGTCTCTCAGGATATGTCTACTCAGCACGCTTATTTCGAAATAAGCTATTTCAGATTTTTTTCCAAAATAGCTTATTTCAAAATAGCACATCTACACTACAGGGAAGCCTCAAAATTAATCTGATGCAGATTTCCCTAATGTAGACATGCTACCTCAATTTACAGCTCCAGGAGGCACTAGGGAGAAATTACTTTGAATGGTCCTAGGGAGGAGCTATTTTGAAATAGCAGCAGTGGAGCATTCACATGACTGCTCTTCTGAAATAGCTATTTCAGAATAGGTATTATTCCTTGTGGAGTGAGGATTATAGAAGTTGGAATAAACCATCCGTTATTTCGAATTCATTTCGAAATAATGGAATTGCTGTGTACATGCTCACATTGTTATTTTGGCATAACGGTTGTTATGCCGAAATAATGCTGCTGTGTAGATGCACCTTCATTGTAAGATATATTTTCCATTAGGTATGCCACTAAACCGCATCTCTGGTTGCAGGGAAAAAGTCAACAACCCCAACCTTTGCCTCTGGATTCATTATCAGATTTTAACAGGGGGTGGAGGGAGGGGAGATGCATTTGAGTTCCAGCCTTTTTCAAAGTCAAAACCCATGAAAGCTTATGAATTTATGCGGACATAAAAATATGTATCCTGCTTTTGAACAGAAATTGGAAGCATTGTGCTACTTTTAATACAACAATTTTTGCACAATTATTTTTGGATTTTCACTTGACTTTAACATCTCCCTAGCTGAATGTATCATTTTCTTTCACTGCCTAACAGAAATAAGGTTTTCATTTCTGCTGGTAGTCTAGTACTTTAAATAGTTGAGTAGACTTGGACAATACAGCATATGGATTCTCAGAGGAACTAGTACAAACCCTCATAAATAAGCCTCAGACCTGGAACTTCAAAAGCCCCTGACAACCGGTCTAACTATGAAGTTCTTACAGGCTAAAAACTATTTGCACCTGAAAATTTATCTCATTCATTAAACATAAAACAGGCATATGGCTTCTAAACCCAGGTCAGAATCTGTCCCAATAGACTGTTGTTAGTATGTATAATCTTCAAGAGTTCTGAGATATCAAAAGCATCCAAATGAAAAGCTAATTGAAATCAGTTTCAAACTGAAATTTGGTAGTTGCCAACCAGTCCTGCCACCAATCCACATAGCATTTTTGTTCTCTTCTGCCAAGCTTTATGTTCACTGACTGATGGCAAGATGAAGTCTTCTTTTTGCACCTGTCGTAAAGATGTGTGAACTTTAAAATATCTATAAATCTCCAGCAGACACTGGAAAATGCCAAAATAAATGACACATTTCTCTGTCCACAAACACATCCTAGCTACAAAGATATTAGACAGTGCAGTACTGCCAAGTTTTTTTGTGCCTTTGTTTTCTGTGTATGGCACCTTTAAATTTCTCAGAGCACTCTCTGGGTACGTCTAGACTACAGGCTTTTGTCGACAGAAGTTTTGTCGACAGATACTGTCGACAAAGCTTCTGTCGACAAAGAGCGTCTAGACTACATTCAGTTCTGTCGACAAAGCAGCTTGCTTTGTCGACAAAACCCTGTAGTCTAGACACAACCCTAGATGCAATAACACCTTCTGTCGACAGAACTCTGTCGACAAAAGGCGTTATGCCTCATAAAATGAGGTTTACCAGCGTCGACAAAACTGCTGAGTTCTGTCGACGTTATGTCGACAGACCTCAGCGGTAGTGTAGACGAAGGTATAGTTTTGTCGACAAAAGTCCACTTTTGTCGACAAAACTCTGTAGTCTAGACACAGCCTCTGTCTGCAGAGCCAGTTGTCTTTCAGCCTTGTTACGCTGCCAGCAGGGAAGTCTTCTCTTCCAGAGGGATCAGAACAAAATCACATTCCAAGGCAGTTTTTGCACAGACTGTGGGAGGTGATTTGAGATCGGTTTACTGTGCTAGCTCAGAAGCTTGGGTTTTCTTGGTACAACAGTCATTAAGTCCCCACCAGCAAAGGAATATCCATCCAATCTTTCTGATGACCCTCTGATGAAAAGCATCATAGAAAGATAAGTCTTTCTTTCCCTCAGATTATTTAACTGGTAGTAAAGCCAATCAGAAACTAATGTGCCCAGCATTGGCCTTCTGCATTATTGATATCCCAGCTGATGAGCATTCTCCAGCCAAATGGCTACCATCAAAAGGGAAGGAAACTGGACATTTCTAATTGCATTTTAAAAGCTTGGATTTAAGCCTTCCACCCCCTTAGACAAGCAATGAATTTGGTTAGCAGGCTTTATTAGCACATGCAGTTCAGCATATTAATGGTGAGGATGTGTGCTTCTCAATCATTTATACTTCTGCAGTGGATTTCTAACCATGATTCGGGACCCCATTGTGCTAGGCACTGTACAAACACAAAACCAAAAATGGACCCTGCTTCAAAGGGATCAAAGTACAGGGTGGATTTCCCTGGTCCTGCACCCTTGGAACCTGACTGGTCCTGGATGAGGGATTTTGCCAGACCAAGGGGAGGTCATTTCTGGCCTCCACCTGCTGCCAGCTCCATCCCCTGCCCTGTGGCCCCACTGGCTCTCTGGATCCCTCGGAAACCCAGCAGGGTCCTGCACCGGGCTTCCTGCCCCCCTTTCATCCCAGCCCCAGCTCAGCTCAGCTGGTCATGCTCCAGGCTCCCAGCTCCCGCCCCTCCCCCTGGCAGCCCATCGGGATGCTGCACTGGGCTTCCTGGATTCCCACCCACCCAGCCCAGCTGAGCCACATGCTGGGCTGCCCAGCTCCTGCCCGCTCCAACTGGACAGTCCAGTTGAGCCATGTGCTGGACTCTAGACCCTCCTGTGTTGGGCCAGACACCTGCCCCTCCCCCACATCATACCAGGCTCCTGGGCCCCCCCATTCCCTGCAGCACACTGGGACTCTCTGATCCTGCAATATCTGTGGTCTTCCATGGATGCTGCCAGACCAGAGAGTCCTGGTTTATAGAGATGCAACCTGTATAAGACAAGAGTCAACAGATGGACAAAGACACACAGGTGGGAGTCTAAGGAAATAGACAACGTTGGTCACCCTGATCTATATTACGGAGTGCTTCCCAGCAGGAATACACTGTGAAACACAGGAATAGATTTTCAGACACACCATGACTGATGTAAGTGGGGGCAATTCATTAAGGGTATGTCTAGACTACATGGCTCCGTCGACAGAGCCATGTAAACTAGTTTACCCAACATAGTCAATGAAGCAGGGATTTAAATAACCCCCACTTCATTAAAATAAAAATGGCCAAAGCGCTGTGCCGACGATCAGCTGATCCGGCACATCGCAGCAGTCTAGACGCAGATCAGTCGACAAGGGAAGCCTTTGTCTACTGTTCCTGTAGACCTCGTTTCACGGTTCAGCTGATTGTTGGCCCAGCATGGCAGCCATTTTTATTTTAATGAAGCGGGGATTATTTAAATCCCCACTTCATTGACTATGTTGGGTAAACTACTTAACATGACTCCATCTACGGAGCCATGTAGTCTAGACATACCCTAAGACTCTGAGCCTGCAAAATAGTCATTTGCTTAACTTCGCTACCATGACCAGCTCTGTGGATTGTGCAAGTGTGCATATGTGGGACTTCGGGATTGTAACCATGTCTAGGTTGTGATTTCCACTCAAACGCTTTATTTGGAAAGATACTTCACAGGGTATTCACGGTGAGAGAAGGTTCTTACACTTTGGACTTGAAGAGTGACTTGAAGAATTATTACTACTAGTGTGCGCTTAATAGAACTGTACTATTACAAACAAATATGCTTCGTACTGGTTGTTTGTTTTGACCATCTGCACTAGTGAAAGCATTTGGGATGAGGTAAATGAAGCTGTATTGTCTAAATTCGGAATGTCCAATCCCTACAGCATTACATGACAGACCCAACAAGAGATTTTTTAGATGTGCTGACAGGGAAAGATTCAGTTAAACCATTGCTCAGCCCAAAAATAAATAGCAAATCCATCACATGCCGGCCCACCGCAATCCTGGTGCTTACATAGTAGAAACCAAAGGGAATTCAGTATAATATGGATTAAGCCAAAAGGAGGCTGAGTTATAAAAGACCCCAGCCTCCAAAAAAACAATGAGACGAATATGGTCAGACCATTTCTAATGCACCCCACATAGTGTCAAACACCCAGGGCTAAATAGCGTGAAACTCCCAGAAGAGGAACACAAATAATAAAACTACAAAGGGACACTATGCAGGTTCTAAGAAACCATAAAAGTTTCTATAGTATCTTGTGACATTTGCTTGGAGTTCTTGGCTCTTCATGTACAACTGTCCCCTCCTCGGGCACTGCAACTAGTGTAGCGGTCACTTGTCACATGGCCAGTGCTATGCATGCATCCTACACGAGGGTGGCAGGAGCCACGGAGTTAGGACTTCATGCTACAAGTAACAGCAGAAATGTGAACCGCACCTTTCCTCTCAGTGCATACCTGCAGTCCACATGCACACAGCACACATTTACACATATGGTCACCTGTGCATGGAATAGCTTTCAGCCCTATGCAGGATTGTCTAAGGTCTCATGCTCCCAGTTAAGTCTTTCACATTGGGCATAGATGGTGCACAGCTCCTCTGGGCCACAGGGAAAATTTGTCCCAGAGTGTTAATAAAGGGGCTGATACACCCAGATGTTACTCCATGCTGCTTGGATTCTTTGCTAATCCTTGGGCCAGCCTCTGAAGAAATGTGAACAGCTGTCCATTGTGTCCAAGTTGATGTCTGGCTGTTATTTAAAATTCTACTATAACCCTGCCCTCCCCACCCCACACACCGTGAGTAGGCAGATTCAAAGCCTTAACATGTTCAGGTTTTTCCTCCACCTTCCCTTCTTGTCTTTTGAACACAGGTTGCTGTTCTTCTCTCCTCTCCCTCCCCCCCCGCCCTTCCCCAATGATGTCCTTCATTATTTGCTACAAACATTTGAAAAGTGTTCGGCGGCTTCATGATCATATAGTCACTTGAGCCTTCAAGCTCTGGTTGATCCAGGTGGTGCCATATTAAGGATATTATTATATGATTCAATCCATGCCCTGATGTTTTCTGAGATGTTCATGATCCCTCTGTCCTTAAACGTATGGCAGTATGGATCTTTGAAATCTTTTATGCTGTCACTGTTAAGTATATAATGCCAGATACTTGACTGGTGTAAACGGACATCGCTCCAATGGGATTATGCCAATTTACATGAGCTCGGGACATAGGGCCCATGGTTAGTAATCAGTAGCTCCTGGATATTTTATAACATATTAATGAAAACTAAGGAACTATTCACAAATGGCTCTTCTGCAAGACATGCCGTATATTATTTATTCATTGATACGTTCTTTAACTACGTACCGAGAGCTCATCCTAGGCTATAGGTGCTGCCATTGAAATGTGGGGAGTCACATTGCCCTGTACCCCCATCCACAGTCAGAGGAGACTCTCAGAGAGCAGATAGAAAGGTTTATTAGTTGACTAGGACACAGCGTACAACAGATTTGTAGGCACAGAAATGCAGAAGCAGTCTTGGGGAAGGGGAGACCCCGAAACAGCCAAGACGAACTCGCAGGCCTAGCAGCCTAGCCCCAAGCCCCTCCTCTGGCCTTTGTTTTGCTTCCCAGGCCAAAGGTATCACCTAGCTGCACTTCTTCCCTGCTCAGGATGCGAAGGGCGTCGGCCATTGTGTACCTGCCAGGGCTGAGGCAGCCTCCCTCAATGAGAGTCACTCCTGAAATTCCCATTGCCATCTAGATATTGGCACACTACCCTAGGAAAATGAGGCACACACATGGGGTTACTGCAGGACAGTAGAACTCACATACACCAGAACAAGGTGAATACAGTCCCCACTTTATCAAAGGGGACCCTGGCCATAGATTTAAAACTATGTTTTGTTCAATTCAGATGCTAACAGTTGATGGGGAGGGATAGCTCAGTGGGTTGAGTGTTGTTCTGTTAAACCCAGGGTTGTGAGCTCAATACTTGAGGGTGCCATTTAGGGATCTGGAGCAAATCTGTCAGGGGTTGTACAGTACTTAGTCCTGCCATGAGGGCACGGGACTGGACTCAAGGTCCCTTCCAGCTCTATGAGATAGGTATATCTCCATAATATATAGATGCAGTGTGAGAGAATTTCACTATTTCTCAGAAGTAACCATGATGCATATGCTGTGGCAAGGTCAGTCCCACTCCAGGGGCCTAGATCCCTGATCAGTCCACAGTCTAAAGGGTCCTTCTTGTCTTTGTCAGTATTTGGACTTTTGTCCCTTGGCTAAAAGTGTGTTGGGGCCAATGCCTCTGTGCTGCTTAACCAGTCCTCCCCAGCAATTGGATGGACTCCAGCTACTTGGGTAAGGGAGTCCAAACATTCCCTCGCCTTTCCTGTTGCCTCTGGCAACACTGCTGTTCTCCCTGTCCACTGCTCTGATCCTTTCCCTAACAATTATAGCTCTTCTCTGCCGAACTCCAAACTCCTCTTTCACTCTCCACCCTCCCAGCAGGAAAGGCTTTTTACAAGGTTCCTTGGCTGGCTGAAGTCAGATCAGATGGCCCTTCATTGATTTATAGCAGCCCCATCCCAGCTGCTTCCATTCTGCCCCAATAGGTCAGCTGCTCCTAGCTTCCCTGAAGTAACCCTCTCCTCATTAGGGCCATTTCTGCTTATTAGAGCTGCCTCTCTCTCCAATCTAGCCCTCTCGCCTGCCCTGTCACAATGCATATGACTAGTATGCCACTTCCCTTTTTGAACTCCCAGCCTTCATAATTAGATCATACACAATCCCAACTTTAACTATGTTAGAGTTAAAGAATTTCCAACATTGCCTGATCAGTGAAAGACTTTTACGTGTGATCACAGGAGGGCTGGGATGAACAAAGTGGGTGGGAGAAGATACAAGGATACTCTATGTTTCATGTTCCGTGTGCTAGACAACAACATCAGAGTATTCCATGTTTATAAACCTAAACTTGTTCTGTACTAAGAACTGCTGACAGCAGTGTTATAACTGCAGCTAGCATTCCAGTCATATGCACACAGACTGCCATTCTGGTGTGCCCTCCAAAATCCTCCCTCCTGCAACCTGTGCTCCTCCTTCTCAGTTCCATGCAAGTTGATTCACCATCATCTACCTTTTCCACTGCATGTTTCGCCTGAAAGATTCTATTCAGTTCTGATAATTGTCTTGGGATGATGATGCTGAGCTGGCTGGTAGAAAGTTAATGGATTTCACTATTGTACAAATTTGAGCACTTCCTTTCTAAAAATTCTCAAAACATGTTCAGTCCCAAACTCAAACCAGGTTTGCATGGAATCAAACTTTAATATCAAGAGTTAGCCTGTACGGTTCTAGTTTCTAGAAAGTAGATTTAGTTCTCTATCATTCGAATCAGTTACCAAAGAACCAAAAAGCACTCTGTTGCAAATTAAGGAAGTTTAGGTTTCTTCCATTCTGAAGCACAACATCATGTGATAAGAAAAAATTTTTATTGAATTAGTGTTGCAAGTTACTGTAGGAATTTTGAACTGTATCTCATTAAGATGGGCATCATTGACTGGATTTCCAGTACTGGCTGGAAAAGTGGTTGGAATATAAGACCGGAGGACACAAGCTATGTGTAAAGTTAGTGGTGGGAGATGCTACCTAACAGCCACTGCTGATAGCTGTACCCGGTTTTCTGTGTATGTTTTGTGGGGTAAGTGCATGCTTGTCTCCCAAAGGTTGGAAGCTTAAGGATATTCTCTCTCCTCTAAAAATAGGCATTATGAGATTCAGAATGAGGCAGGGTGACGTCACTGACCCTAGTAGCAATGTCTGACCTGGAACCTTGGGTTTGGCACTCATGTGTCTACGGCCCTTGAAGTGTAGTCTGGCTTGGAAGATCAGACCAACAGAGGGATCACTCTAGGAAATGGGGAGGAGACAGAGGGGTCAAACCAAGCAGTTCCCTCCAGTTGTCAGGGCTTCCCATTCTTTGATACCCAAGCAAAAGCCTGTGTTGCCACAGTGTGCTTCTTTCCACAGCGTCTTACTATTACTCCTAATACAGCATCCGTAGGGCCAGATTCCAGGCAAAACTGCAGAGAGCCACGGAGAAAGGTGTCTCTAAGCCATCTTTCCACGCTCCTGATTTCATTGGCAGCAGGTGAAAGTACGATTGGGGGAGACAAGCCTCCAGCCCTGCTCCTTCTGCCTAGATCCCACCCTTTCTTCCCAGGCCCCACTGCCCCACACAAGGAGGTGGAGCGGAATGTGGCCCTAGCTTCCCCAAGCCCAGCCTCCTTGGACCAGAAGCACAGGGAATGCAGGTGGGTTCTCAGTCATCCTGATCCCAGAGCTCAGGGAGGGTGGGTACTGCCCCCCCCCCATATACCTACAGTGGGTGTTCTGAAGGTGGAGTGTAGGCAGCATGGCCAGGCTGGGAGGTTGGGAAGGCAGTTCCCCCCCCTGCCTATGGTATCCATCGCCCATGCCCCATTTGTTGCTGTCTCTGCAACTGAAACACTCTCCTTTGCTTCTCCCTGTTCCAGCAGAACCTCACCCATTCCCTGCCCCTCATTCGGGGACTGGGATGACTTTTTGCCATCCAAGGATGTTCCTCTATTATAGGAATCCTCACATTGCCCCTTTGAGGTCAGATCTCCGCCTGCTTTTCTGCGATATGCAGAATCAGGACTGAGAATCTGCCCCTAACAAGCTATTAATCTGGTTAGAGAACTGCAACCTTAAAGAAAAATTATTCCCAACTGCTAATGTTTGCTATAGTGAAATTATGTTAGCTCATTGAAATTTAATTGCTAACTGGCTATAAGAGCTTCGAAATAGGCCTAGCAGCTGTCTCTTTTTAATGTCTCAATTATCACCACAATAATTTAATGGCACCATGTTAGAGATTCACCATTGACACGCTAATGAATGGCACCTTGTTCATTTACATTAACTCCATTTTCAGGAGGTTATAGGTTGAAGGCAGAAACCTTCTGCTTCAGATATCACTGAGGCTGGCAATGTCACATTTATCTCATTTCACTTTTAAAACTGAAATTACACATCTTCAAAATGTTCACTCAACAGTGAACTGCAAATGGGTTAAATTGTGGTCAATTAAAATGACGCACTCATTTCCCAAGATCACGCTAAGTAACATGAATCCTTTCAACCCACTTATTATTTAATTTGTCTGCCAGCATTTACTTTCAAAATTCAGTTCATCAGTTTGTTTTGTGAGTTGCCAGTTGATATACATGTCCATCATCATTTGTTTTTTAACTGAACATCTGTTAACTTGTAAATATTTTACTGTACTCCTCTCTCTCTCCTATATCAGATTTACTTATCTCACATTTATTTTCTTGTGTTTATTATGGAGAAACTATCCCACTGAGTTGAATAACATGTCAGACCTATTGAATCTAAATGACTATAATACTAATTTCAGCCATAGTGAATGATATTTATACTGAAAATTGGTTAATTTGAGATCAATTACAATTATACACTCATTTCCTAAGATAGTAGCCCATTGTCTGTGAGTCTGTAACGCTGACGTACATGGCCATACCCCCTGGCCGTGTACATCAGCGCTCCGCCCTCCTTCCCCTCTCTCCATTGTGGTTTGGCCGAGTGGGGCGCCACTCAGCTGGACCCCGGCAAGAGCACCGCTCAGCTGGGCCCGGGGCGGCAAGCGTCCGCTGCTCAGCTGGGGCCAGCTGAGCGGCGCAGCATGCCATGGAAGGAGAGGAAGAGGAAGAGGAAGAGGGAGAGGGAGGGGAAGGAGGCAGGGATCCACACAGGGAGGGGAAGGGGGGCAGAGCTGGCTGGAAGGAGGGCAGGAAGCAGAGTTGGGGGGGATCGGGGGCTGGAGGGGAGGATGGGGGGGCCTGGAAGAAGGGGGGAGGGAAGCAGTGCTGGTGAGGAAGAACAGGGGGGTGTCTGGGGGGCCTTGGGGCTGGCCAGCAGGAAGAGGGGGTGGGAAGCAGAGCTGGCAGGGGATCGGGGGCTGGAGGGGAGGATGGGGGGGCCCGGAAGAAGGGGGGAGGGAAGCAGTGCTGGTGGGGAAGAACAGAGGGGTGTCTGGGGGGCCTTGGGGCTGGCCAGCAGGAAGAGGGGGTGGGAAGCAGAGCTGGCGGGGGATCGGGGGCCGTGGGGCTGGCGAGGGGGGCGGGAAGCCATTGGCCACAGCTGGACCCCAAATGGCCACTTGCCGCCGCTTGCTCCCCGCCCGCGGCCCAGCTGAATGGTGCTGGCGCTGCACCACTCAGTTGAGCCCTGGTGGGACAGGAAGGGGGGCAGGGCAGTGATGGACACAGCCGGGGGGGGCCATGTACATCACTACCCCCCCTTCCTCCTCCCGCTGTGGCACTGAGTGGTGCACCCCTCAGCTGGGTCGCCGTGGGGGTGGGCGGTAATGTAGACAGCCCCGCCCACTGCCCATGTATGTCACCGCTCCACTCTTCCTCCCCTGCGGCGGCCCGACTGAGCACACAACACTCAGCCGAGCCGCCATGGAAGGAGGGGAAGAGGGCGGGGCGGTGACATACATGGCCAGGGGGTGGGGCCATCTACCGCTCCCCTTCCTCTCCTGCTGTGAAACTCAACTGAGTGCTGCGCCCCTGAGCCGGGCCGCCAGGGGAACCAGCAGCGCAAGGGGCTGTTTGGGCTCCCCCAGGGTGGGAGGGGAAGGGAGGGCGGTGACGTACACAGCCCCGCCCCCTGGCCGTGTACATCACCGCCCCGCCCCCTTCCCTCACAGCAGCCCAGCTGAGCAGGCAGCACTCAGCCAAACACCACGGCGGGAGGGAAGGGGAAAGGGGGCAGGGAGAGACGGAGGGGAGGGAGAGGCAGGAGGAGGAGGAGAAGAGAAAGGGAGAGTGAGAGGCAGGAGAGGGAGAAGAGAAAGAAAGAGATGGAGAGAGAGGCAGGAAGCGGAGGAGAGCTGGGGGCAGGGAGGCAGTAGGAGGAGAGAGAGAGAGACAGAGGGTACATCTAGACTACCGCGTTTTGTTGACGGAAGTTTTGTCGACAGTATCTGTCGACAAAACTTCCATCGACAAAGAGCGTCCAGACACATTGAGTTCTGTCGACAAAGCAAGCTGCTTTGTCGACAGAACCCCGTAGTCTGGACGCAACCCTACAGGCAATAACACCTTCTCTGTCGACAGAAGGTGTTATGCCTCGTAAAATGAGGTATACCAGCGTCGACAAAACTGCTGAGTTCTGTCGACGTTATGTCGACAGAACTCAGCAGTAGTGTGGACGCTAGTATAGTTTTGTCGACAAAAGTCCACTTTTGTCGACAAAACTCGGTAGTCTAGACACACCCAGAGCGAGAGAGCTCAGGAGAGAAGACCTGAAAATCCCGTCTAATTGGCTAGTTTCCTAAGATCAAGCTAAGTAACATGAATCCTTTCAACCCACATGTTTAATTTGTCTTCCAGCGTGTGTGTGTGTGTGTATGTGTGTGTGTGTGTGTGTGTGTGTGTGTGTGTGTGTGTGTGTGTGTGTGTGTGTATAAAGCTTGTGCATCTAATGTACCAGAAAGATAGACAGACAGGTAATTGCGCCAGGACAATGGGATGTGGGTGGAATGTGATTGTTTCTCATCACATGGAAAGAGAGGACTGTGATAGTAGGGACAGGTGTATTCCCAAATGACCCCAGGAGAGGGCAGGCATGGGGGACATACTCCTGAATGACCACAGGGTGAGGGGACAGTGCAGCCTCTGCCACCGTGGCCTAGCCTTGGTAGCAACCACTGTTTGGCAAGTGCAACCTCCACCAAGCTGGTCTGACCCCAGGGAGCAGCCAATGGACCAACTTTGCATCCCCAGCATTCCAGGGAGCAGCCAGTGGCTGGGTAGCGGCATCCCTTGTCATTCCAGACTGGTCCCAGGGAGCAGCTGCCGGCCACCTCCAGCTCCTGCTAGCTCCCTACTGTCTCACCTGAGACCCCCCCACACCTATCCCCAAGCCCCTGCCCTGACTTCTACACCCTCCACACCCCAGTCCTGTGCCCTCAAGGACCCAAGAAATGCTGGGTAAATCTTCTAGTATATATATATATATATATATATATATATATATATATATATATATATATATATATATATATATATAATAGCTGACTTACCCATCATTGCCTGTGTCCAACCTGGAAGTGGGGGAAGTGCAGAGGGGTAAAACCAGGGTGCTTGTAGCCACATTGCTGTGCCAGGGGTGGCTTCTCAGGTGCACCCTGGGCCAGCTGCCTGAGTGGCCCTGGTGTCTCCTCCTGGGGGTGGAAGGTGGTGGTTTCTGGCCCTCCGGTGAACCACTATCTCATCGTGATAGGGGTGCTGCTAGCCCACAGTTCCCAGCCCCCCAGCATCTCCTGAGGGTGGGTGGGGGTTGCCAAGCTGCAATTCATGGCTCCTTCAGTTTGTCCTGAGGTAAGGGGGTCTGCTAGACCACTGCTCCTCTGGCATCTCCAGAGAATGGGAATGGCCAGGGAAATGCCAATCTGTAACTCATGCCCCACCCCCAGCATCTTCTGCAGGAGGAGGGGCTGCTGAGCCATAGTTCATGGACCCCAAACATGTCCTGGGATTGGGGAGGTCACTGGGCCCCTCCCTCACCCCACCTATCTTTTGTGTGTTCCTGGGAGGCCTCAGTGGGGTGGTTGGCCTTTGGGGCTCCCCCCATGTGGTTCTGCAGTTGAAGGGTGGGGGGAGGGATTTGGTGCAGAGGGTCTACTTATCTAGATATGGAGCCCCATCCCCAGTTGGCCACACTCTTCCTGCTACGGCTGCCCCCATTCTGCAGTGTAGTTCTCCCTCACACTCATTGCCCCCATTGGCTACTCTCAGTGTCCATCCTCTTTCTGCTCCCTCCCTTTCCATGCTAGAGAAAACATTCTCATTCTAGGCTCTTCTGGTTTTTCTGGAATAACCAAACCCTGACGTTGCTTTAAGTTATACTAAGAGGAAGCTGCCTGCCAAATGTGGTGCTCCTAGTTCTTACAGTTTAGAAGAAGTTCTTGAAGAAGCTAGCTAACAGACAGACATTTCTAATATATATATATATATATATACACAGATTAGAGAATTTGTCTGAGTGAGTGAGTGTAATGACCACTAGGTGGATTTGAACTTGGGACCTGTGGAGCTTAGTGTAGGAGCCTCTACTGCTTGAGCGAAAAAGTCAGCTGGCTTTCAGCTTAGGTTATAGAGCTCACTCATTCTTATTTCTCACTATAAGTGGTCTAAGTGTCACTACATTGGACAGTGAACCACACTAGATGTTTCATCTGAAGAAGTGAGTTGTGCCCACAAAAGCTCATGATACCATCTACATGTTTTGTTAGTTTCTAAGGTGCTGCAAGACTATTTGTTGTTTTTTTAAGTTCTTCCAGTTACAGACTAACATGACTACCCCTTTGAAACTTTCTCCACAGTAGGTGTGTGGGTTACAAGAGCAAGAGAGTTTGTCTGTGCATCCATCTGTTTGTTCAAGAATTCCTCCTATACCATAAGAGCTAGATCCACCAAATTTTGTATGCAGCTTCTTAGCATAAATTAAAATAAAGTATGGTTTGATTGTGTGGGGGGTGGGGGAGAAGAGCTCCCCCATGCATACGGCGATACATAAAGCCATACACAAAAGAGACAGAACCACCAGGCAGGTGAAAAGGGACTGTCTGGGGCCACACCTCTCTCTTCTGTCCAGGACTGCTTTATCCCTGAGTCTCCCACTGCTCAGGCATGTTAGGATGGAGGGGGATGCAAATCCCCACCCATTCATCTGGGAACATTGCTGGTTGTTCCTCTTCATCAGGGAATAAAGTGCCCAGTTGGCTTCACTCCTTACTCTTGTGAGCACATGGGACAGATGAACCTGGGCCTGCCTCAGCTGGGGAATATGCACCCTCCCCCTGCTGTGACCACTGGAGCTGAAGCAGCCATGGAGAGGTGCTTCTCACCTGTCCCCAAGATGCTGCAGTGAAAGAGGGCTGGAATAGACCTTTCTCCCTGGGGAAGCCTGCTTTCTGAGCTCCCTCATCTTTACTTAAATTATTGCTCAGGGGTGGATCTGAGGATAAGCAAAAATGACCGAGTATAGATAGATCTAAATAATGCTATTAACCTGAAGACTTTCACCAAATCACACATGGGATGCTGTAGACAAATAAAAATGATTTGCTTCATAGGCAGTGGAATAGTCTTCTGAGATCAGTCAAATATTGGTGTAATCAAAAAATTAATTTTGCATGGAATTTTTCATTGTGACACTAATTCTAGCAGATTTCTCCTTTTAGCAAAATTAGTAGATCAGCAGGGGATATAAACAAGAAAAGAATCACATAACATCTAATAGTAATGTGCATTTAAATATCTCTTGCAAATCATTTTATCCTACCATAATGTAAGCATTCAGTAATTCTCTTACCTAATCCTGTTGTGCTAAGCACAATTGGAGAGTACCTCCGATGTCTCTTTTATGGACTAGAGTTGATCAGGATGTCTAAAATGTTGGTATTCGGTCATGCTACAAAATATTTAAATGAATAGGTAAGATGAGGCAGAATAAAATATTACATATTATTATTGTAGCAGTGGAGAAACTAACTCAGATATGATTTTGTGGATTATGTACACAGTTCATGTAGTTATGATAAATGAATAAGTTATCTTTCCTTTGTATATCATTGTGTTAAGGTATAATGTATTTTGGGCCATGCTTCCTGTGTTGCTTGCTGAGGATTGTATCTGTTTACTGCAAAATGGTTAGTCTCCACCATGGTTTAGATCATCTCTCAGGTTATGTAGCATTGGGAGGGGAGTGTATTAAAGGAATAAAGATTAGAAATTGCCCATGAATATCATGTAGCTCCTGAAGATGACCGGGGATCCAAATGGTTCCCAGGAGCACTTCCAAGTGTGTGGAAAGGCCCATCCCTTATTTGGCATGATGGACTCATCTGGGAAGAATGGCACAAGGGAATCCTCATGCGTATTTCCTACCTCAGAAGCCTTTCCTACAGGTTCTTTCCTAGGGGCTGTGTCTAGACTGGCAAGTTTTTCCGCAAAAGCAGCTGCTTTTGCAGAAAAACTTGCCAGCTGTCTACAATGGCCACTTGAATTTCTGCAAGAACACTGACGATCTCATGTAAGAAATCAGTGCTTCTTGCGGAAATACTATGCTGCTCCCTTTCGGGCAAAAGTCTTTTGCGCAAAAGCTTTTGCGCAAAAGGGCCAGTGTAGACAGCTCAGATTTGTTTTGCACAAAAAAGCCCCAATCGCGAAAATGGCGATCGGGGCTTTCTTGCACAAAAGTGCGTTTAGATTGGCACGGATGCTTTTCCGCAAAAAGTGCTTTTATGGAAAAGCGTCCGTGCCAATCTAGACACTGTTTCCACAAATGCTTTTAACGGAAAACTTTTCCATTAAAAGCATTTGCGGAAAATCATGCCAGTCTAGACGTAGCCAGGCTGTTCTGAAGCAAAGCCTTTACTGTGGCTACGCTCCAATTGAAGTCAAAGAGAGTTTTACCTTGAAACAGGACTGAGTGAGTTGCACTATTCAGTCTTCAGAGCTGTGTGAAAAGGGCAGTCATTTGCAAATATAAAGTGCATGGCCTTTTTAAAAGTAAATGATGGACTTACAGGGCTTGAGGAATCTAGTACATCTGGGAACATTTATAATTGGGGGCTGCATCTAGACTTGCATGATTTTGCGCAAAAGCAACCACTTTTGCGCAAAATCTTGCCGCCTGTCTACACTGGCCGTGAGTATTTGCATAAGAACACTGACTTTGTAAAGTACAAAATCAGTGGTTCTTGCGCAAATACTCTTATGCTCCCGCTCAGGGATAAGCCCTCTTGCGCAAGTATTCTTGCGCGGGAGGGCCAATGTAGACAGCAATGTTAATTTCTTGCGCAAGAAAGCCCAATGGCTAAAATGGCCATCGGAGCTTTCTTGCGCAAGAGAGTGTCTACACTGGGACGGATGCTTTTGCGCAAAAGCAAATCTTTTGTGTAAAGGCACATGCCAGTATAGACGCTCTCTTGTGCAAATACTTTTAATGGAAAAACTTTTCCGTTAAAAGTATTTGTGCAAAATCATGCCAGTCTAGACGGAGCTGGGGAGTTTCAGATCCATGAAGAGCTGAATACTAATGGAGACCAAATTTCACTTCCAGAGACAAAATATGACTCATAATAATTATTCAGGTTTACAAAAACAGTATCATTATAACTTAATTTAACTACTTTGAGGTCATCTCAAGTGAAATTAATATTCTTAAATATTCATGACACAACATCGCTCTTCTTATCTTGAAGAAGGACCTAGTTAAAAGTGTTAGTCCAGGAAAATAGACAGTTATGAGGCAGTTATAATTGAATCTGGAACCTTTCACTTTAGGGTTACTCCTCTAAATCTGACCTCTGTCGACAATGATTGAAAAATATACTAGCAATTCTAATTTGAATAAAAAATCTTTTGAACCTGAAGAATGAATTCATTATTATCAAATGATCAAATTCCATCCTGTTAAAGTGAACAGAGAGAAATACCTACATATTATTTACAAAACATAATGATTAATTCAGAAACTCTGTATGTATGTAAAATCCCAGGTGCTTAACATTAAGAAGGCCAGTGGAGAAGGTCAAGAAAATGTTACGGGAAATGTCAAATCACTATCAGACATTTTAAAGGTCATTCCTAACACAAAGGTGACTTCACAGAGAAAGGTAAAGGGGGATATCAAATATTGTATCACCTTTCCATAGGGATGGGAAAATGGGGGAAATCATGTCAGGAATAAAGAGTATGAAATTTCCAAGAAGATAATACCAACCCTTTCACAGTAACATAAAATAACATTACCTGACAAAAACCACTTTGTACATATAAAACTGAGCCATTTCATAACATTTATGAAATTATGGGATTTATGAACATTTAGCCACGAATCACAAAGGCATCCATTCTAGAGGGAAGACTAAATTTCAGCTTCAATTCAACAACAGGTAGACATGTTTGTTCAATTTTATCATGATGAGCCATCTGCAACATAGGATGAGATTTCTAGGTAGAGCTGGGCTCTGATTTTCAGAAGTGCTGAGCACCCAAAGCTCCTATTAACTTAGCTGGAGGTGAGGGTACTGAGCTAATTTGAAAATTGGGCTCATGCAGGACAAACTACTAGAGCATTCTTAGTACGACAAAATCATATCCCTCCAGATGGAATGTATTACACACATACATCACTTCCCTCTAACACTTGATATTAGCAAATTCAATTATATACTACTTTTTTCTTCAACATCGTGCATAATCAACTACTCTAAAGAACAACAGTAGGTATGACATGGGCAGGCCAAATATTAATTCTTGCCTGTCCTGTAGTCATTAGCTATGAACTGACAAATACATATCTAGAAACCAGACCAGATTACCCATATACAGTATTAGTTTTGCTCAAAGTAGGTACTAGTTCTATAAAAATATATTGTGTATTTGGATGCTATGAAATGCTTGTAAATTGCTGGCTACATTGATCTCACTTGTAATGTCAGCAGTCCATTCTATAAGAAAATATATACATTTTTCATTATAACTTTGTTTGTTGTGAACCTGTGAACCCAGGCATGGAAATTGCCTTCCCCCTGAGGCAGAAGGATGATCAAAACCAGAGGGATCAAGGAACATTGCAATACAAAGGAATGGTGAATGACATTATGACATCTTGTAAACGTGATGTGCAGGGAAGTTCATCCTATGGAGTTGGAAGCTGAATGAAGGAAATAATGCAAGGCCATAAGAAAATTGTCCATCTCTTTGCCACTGAAACTCTGACAGGGCGACAAGTATCAAATTACCTTCTCAGCTCATCTTGAAAGACACTTGCATTGACAGACAACTACAACTCTGTCACTCTTAGAAGTTAGATGGTGACTTGTGTGTGCGGGGAGGATATTTCCTTGCTTTAACCTCTACATAACTGCAAGGAATACCATATACAAATCAGTAGGAGAATATGTTAACCTTCCTGGACACTCAGTAATGGGGTTAAAAGTCTCCATTCTTGTACTAAAAAACTTCAAAACCAGATTACAAAGAGAAACAGCAGCGTTGCAATTCATTTGCAAATTTAACATAATCAAATTAACCAAATTAGGACCAAATAAGGATTTAGAATGGTTCTCTCACTACAAAGGCAATTTTCCCTCTCTTGGTATTTCCCCCTCTCCATCAACTGCTGGGAGTGAGCCACATCCACCCTTACGGTATGTCTACACTACAGCACTAATTCGAACTAACTTAATTCAAATTAGTTAATTCGAACTAAGCTAATTCGAATTAGTGCATCTAGACCTAAAAACTAATTCAAATTAGCATTTGGCTAATTCGAAATAGCATGTCCACACTGAGTGGACCCTGAACCGAAGTTAAAGCTGGCCGGAACCAGTGCCGCAGAGCATCAGGTTAGGACTTAGAGTGTGGAGCTGCTGCCTCAGGCTAGCCGAGGGCTATGCTTAAAGGGGTCAAACCCCCCATCTTAGATAGACAGTTCTCAGGTTTCTCTGCTTGCTGGTCTACCTCGCTGAGGGACAGCAAAGCATTTGTGTCTCGGAGTGCTCTGCTTGCCCTCACTCGGGACACCACGGCTCTCTGCAACATGGAACCAGACCTGCCCCATGGGACTCCGCTGCGTCTCGTGGACATGTTGCCGGCAGCCTGGCTGCACTGTCTGCAGGCTGCCATCCAGGAGGACCGTCAAAGGGATGTCAGGATCCAGGGGGCCCTGAGGGAGAGCTTCCACCCTGAGGAGCACTAACAGTCTCCCCAGTCTGCCCCACTGAGAGCTTGTGCCCCATTCCTCCCTCTCATCCTTCTACTTACCCATCCCAAGCCCCCCCCTTCCTGATGTCAAATAAAAGACACGTATTTTCAAAAATAACAACTCTCTTTATTCAACACAACTGGGGAGGGGAAATGAAACTGTGGGGAGACAGGGGAAAGGAGGCGGGAGAGGGCAGGAGAGAGGATGGGAGAGGGGAGGGGGAAAACTGGGAGGAGGGAGCTGGAAGGGGGAAGCAAGGGGAAGAAGGGGGAGGGGAAACTCATGGATCAGGGGTGGGGGTCATGCCGGGCCAACCACCTCCCAGCACGGCGAGGGAGGGGGTGTTGGCATCTCTGGGAGGATGGGGTGGAGGGTGCGGAGGTTGAGGTGGGGGTGTGAACATTGAGGAGGAGGGTGTGGAGGTTGAAGAAGAGGTGGGAGGGGGGCAGGAGTGGGAGGAGGGACAGTTGTTGGGGGTGCAGCAGGCGCAGGACCGTCACAGGACACCATGCTCTGCAGCAGGGCCTGCAGGTCAGAGTTTCTGGCTCGGTCCTCAGCCAGCTGCTACCGGCGGAGCTGCAGGTCTTCCCGCATCCAGGCCTCGACAGTGTGGTGCAGGGCTCAAAGGCCCCCCATGTGCTGGTCCCAGTACTCCTGAGTTGGTCGAGGGCGGGGCAGTAGGGACAGGTGGCAGCCTTTGCTGCGACGCCACCCCTGGTGGCCCTGGTGTACACCTGCCACAGCTGTTTAACTTTCAGGCGCACCTGCTCCTGGGTGCGCCTGTGTCCTTCTTGGGCCATGGTGGCCGCAATGCGGCCGTAGACGGCCGCGTTCCTCCTCCTAGTGCGGAGATCATGGATGTTGGGGGCCTGCCCCCAAACCTCAATGAGGTCCATGACCTCCGCACCAGTCTAGGAGGGTGCATGCCATCTACGGCCCCTGGCTGGCCCCTGGGTTCTGGGGGACTGGGCGGGGGACGGCTGGCTGTCACTGTCTCCCTGGCTCATTCTGGGGCCACTGGGCCAGGGGCTGGCAGGGCTGTCTCTGGCAAGTGCCGTCTGGCCAGAGTCTACCCCTTTAAGGGCCCCAGGGCTGGGGGAGAGGAGAGGACTTTTCCTGGTTTGGCCCAGAGTGGCCACCAGGGTGAACCTGGGAAGGGCTAGCCTCCAGCTAGTTCAAACTAAATGACTACACAGCCCTTAATTCGAACTACTTAATTCAAACTAGGCGTTACTCCTCGTGGAATGAGGTTTACCTAGTTCAAATTAAGCGCTCCACTAGTTCAATTTAAATTCGAACTAGCGGTTTGTATGTATAAACGCTATTAAAGTTAATTCGAACTAACGTCTGTTAGTTCGAATTAACTTTGTAGTGTAGACATACCCTTACTGAATTGGACTTGTTAACACTGGTCCCACACTTGATAAGCAACTCCCTTCTTGAAGGTGCCACAGGACTCTCTGCTGTTTTTGCAGTTACAGACTAGCATGGTGACCCTTCTAAGACCTATAAATAACATCCATTTCCTTCGCCTAGTTATTAAACCATTAGGTCATTTATTACAGGATTGGCTAGAGACATTGTCTTTGATGGAAGATCTAAGGTACTAAATAACCTAGAAACAATCTGAAGGTTGTGTGACTTTTTGTATGGCCATTTATCATTTTTGCCTGGTTGGCAGGATGAGGCAAGGACTGTCTGTGACGTCTGGGTAAGAATATTTAGAGCAGTGCTCTCCAAACTTTTTACATCTGAAAGCACTTTTCAAATGTCAGGGCAACCCAGGATCTACCCTGCCCCTTCCCTGAGGCCCCATCCACTCCATTCCCCACTCCCATCACTTGCTCTCCCCTGTCCTCACTCACTTTCACTGGGCTAGAACATGGGTTGTGGACTCTGGGCTGGGACTGGGGGATCTGGGAGCAGGAGGGGGTGAGAGGTGTAAGCTCTGGGAGGGAATTTGGGTGCCAGAGAAGACTCCAGGCTGGGGCAGAATGTTGAGGTGTAAGGGGCGAGCAGGTTCTCTCTGGGAGGAGACTCCAGCCTGGGGCAGAATGTTGGGGTGTAGGAGGAGGTGCCGGGTGCTGAACGTGCACCCAGGCCAAGAAAAATAAGCCTGAATGCTCATGGGAAGCAGGGCTTTTACATTCCCCCCTCAGTGCCCCTGGCGTGCAGAACAGCTGCCTCTCAGGCTGGGGGCCCAAGGGAAAAGCCTGCGTGGGTGGACACACCACAGGGCTTGGTGGAGTTTGCTTGACCACAAGCCCTGGAATGAGGTGGTCTGGGCTGTTGTTAAGCTCCATCTATGCTCCCAGCTGAGGCAGCGCTTTCTCCTCAATGCTCACAAGCACCAGCCCTAACTCCCCTTGGCAGCCGGTTTGGTCATAATCCCGACCCCTGCCCTGGAACTCCCTGCTGAATACACAGGGGCAATCCACGCAAGCAGCCTTGCCTCTCCTCCTGAGGCTCTGGGGGCTGCATTCCGGGAAATACCTTCTTGCTGGCCAGATCTACCACTTGCCACAGCAGCTGGACCAACTCTTTCTCATCAGACCCCAATTTTGCCCCCCGCCCCCCAGTACCAGGACAAGATCACAGGGTAGTCAGGAGGGGAGAGGACAGTGAGCAAGGGTGGTAGCAGCAGCAAGGAGAAGAGGAGAATTGATGGTGGGGATCAGAAAAGAGTAGGAGGAAGCAACAGCAGAAGTGTGAAAGGGCAGGGGTAGCAGCAGCAGCAGCAGCAGCAGCAGCAGGAAGGATGAAAATTAGAGGGGTCCCAAGAGAAGGGGGGGGAGAGGAGTAGCAAAACCTGAGGGGTAAATGGGTGAGAGGCAGCAGGAGACAGAGGAGCTAATAGGATGGGGAAGGAGCAGCAGCATCCCGAAGGTAATGACGCAGGAGGAGAAGGAGGCACTTCTAGCAAATGACAAAGTTGTCTATGAAATCAGCATGTCTTCTAGTGCCCAAAGGAGCTCAGCTGAGAGCTGGCTGTGCAGCCCCTCGCTCACCCCGCAGGGTCCTTGCAATGGCCTTTCTCCCCGCTGGGGAATTGTGCACAGCTGTGACACCACTTGGTGATCACTAGAGTCTCAGCGTTGTTCTCTCCTGGGGCTCCATGAAAGGAGAAGGGAGGAGTTCCTGGTTTGTCATGCTGGGGGAGGTTCAGAATACTTCATGCCTGCTGCCACCTAGCCCAGCCCACTGTAGGAAAAAAGAACCCCCCAGCATGTACCACATAGAGAAAGAAAGCCTTTTTTGACAGATCCCTTATGCCTCCTGCAAGGAAGTTTTCAAGATCTGTCGAAAAAGTCTTTCTTTCTCGACAGATCCCCCTCTAGGCTGCTGCTTTTTGCCAACAAAGCACTGAGTCCACAAAACGCGGCGACCATTTTATGCAAATTAGGCACAGGATATTTAAATCTCTGCCTCATTTGCAATGTCGACCTGCCTAATCTGCATCCCTCTGCTGACAGAGGGATGCAGTCTAGACATACCCTAAGGTAGGAGATCCTGAGCACCTCATCAAAGCAGGACCCCGAATATCACATCTGTGCGATGTCTGATTGAAGATGATTAAAATGGAATTAATAAGACAATTATTCTTCTCAAGTTGTTTCCTGTCTCCTTTTGGAGGCAACGCGCAGGGGACACCACTTATTCTGCCACTTTCATTATTAAGGGTTCCATGTAAAAATATATCACCTGTCTGCCACATGTCAGCAATCCTTAATCTCTGTTTTCCTTTGGGCTTCAATAATGCAGGAAGCTGATGTGTGTGGTACTGACCTAAGCCCCAGAATGATTGCCTTTGAAGAAAACCCTCCTGTTCACCGGATGCACTCGTTCAGCAGTATTTGCTGCTGCCTTGTCAGAACAGAAGCCACCACTAACCCTCTTCCACACTCCAGTGACCTCTTACCTACAGTGCCGGCTCTTGGGACATTCCCAAAATCGCCTCCCTCTCGTCAGACATGGAAGGTTAGAGCCACTTCGCTTTTTTATAGTATCTATCATGGCCATCTAGTCCTGATGTGGGACTACCCAAACTGACATCCTTGTGGCTTTCCTGTCCACACAGTCAAAACATGTCCTGCATGGTGCTTTGAAGCTTTAAAAACCGTTACAACCCGTGTCCTCCTCTGCCCCATAAACACAGCAAGCAGGTGAACTGACATGTGTGTGGGGGGGAGGGGCTGGCCTCAAACCCATCTCCCAGGCTTACCCTCCTACCCCCTTCTCATCGGAGTCAGAGCATGCCCACCACAGCCAACAGCCCCCCCGCCTGAGCCTTGGGCAGGACAAGCAACCCCAGATACAAAGCACCTGGCAGTAGCATCCCCAGTCACAACACTCACCCCAGCTGCCTGCAGCCCTGGGTTTAAGAGCCCCAGTCTTCTCCAGTCCCCATGGTAGGCCAGCCCACCCCAGCTCCAACCTGGGCCATAGAAGGATGGGACCTGGAAGCAGAGAGAATGGAATCTGGAGGCGAAGCCAGGGCAGGGCCATGCTAGGCTGTTTGGAGAGGCTCGGCCTCCCCCGACCTATGATACTTGCCACCCATGCTAGTTCATGCGCAGGAGGTGAGGGTCCAAAGTGCCCAGTTGCACCCTTTTGAAATGCTGCACTAGCCAGCACCTGCTTATGCCCGTGGAGTAGCCACAATGGCCCACTTGGGTAGGCCCCTACTTCAGGTGGGTGGGGAATGATGAGGGGTGGGATTAGGCCCCCACACCCTGACTGTGGCTGAGGTGGGCTAAACCCCGGTGCCTGCTCCCCACTCTGTGGCTGGAGTACTGGATGGAGCAGGCTGTGGTAAGACCTGGTGCCCCTACCTCACTCCCCGGCTGCATCACTGGGTGGGCTGGTGGTGGTGGGTGGGCCTGGATGCAGAGTGGGTGGACCTCGGCCCACTCAGACCCACCTTTGGCTACACCCCGGGTTATACACTGGAAGCACAAGCACCAGCATTCTGCATGCTTTGTATGGAGCACAGTAAGGGGGCCGCGGTTAATGGAAAGGTCTCCATTGAGTTACTGTTGAAGCAGATGTTAAGAGAGGGCCTCTTGGTCTCCTTGTGCCTTCCAGGCAGGATCAACCATATTCTAGCCCTGAACATACTGAAAATCATCAAGGCCCTGATTCTGCATTCTTTCTGAATGCCAGACTTCCACAGATTTGGCTGGAAGGTTTCAATTCCTGAGAAACAGAGAATTAGGGCCAGAGAGTGCAGAACTAGCCAAAAGTTCCCTAGTGTTACTTTCTTGTCTTTCTAAAGTATGTTGTTATTGACATGGGGTTTCTTCATAACACAGATGATGCAGAGTGAAAGGAGCAAAGTCAATGACCACAAAAGAAAAAGCAATTGTGATAAACACACTCGTGTTTTGAGGAGTTGCTATGAAAACTGTTAAAGCACAGATTGAATCCAACTCTTTTAGTGCAGTAACATTTTCACAAAGTCCATGTCTAGTGATAAGAATGAATGTTTCTGCACATGGTAGCTTTTAGAGATTAGCAGACTGAAAATCCAAACACTTCAATTAAAACATATTTTGTTATGGTGCTGTCTACAATGCACAGGGAGTTGTAGGTAACCTATGCTGTGTCCTACTGGCCAGAGATGTCAACTCTTATGAAGAAACCTCTCCAGGTTGCCTTGAAAAAGACTAAAATCAATCTCCTCTGCTTGTCTGTCAGACTTTGGATGAGAGAGAAGCCTGAAGGCTGCCAATATTTATATATTTATATTTGGGAGATTCAATTTTTTTCTGACAGTAACATTCATCATAAAGAAAGAACAAAGAAAGACACTCACTTCAGTGGTTAATTTCTCTTTTCTCTTCCACTGTAACTGCACCATTAAATTTTCTGAAGTTCTCTCCAAGAACTTTAAAACACTCTGTTTAGAGGATCAAGAAGGGTGCTGAGAGAAATTGCAATGGAAGAAGTTTTCCCAACTATACCAACGTGAAATTAAAAAAAAAAAAAGTATAGAAAATTCTATATTCATACCTAAATGCCTCTGTTTAGTTTCTGCTTCAGCTCATCTGGTACAGCACTAAATTTTGACTAGTTGCATATCTCAACACATGTTCTTTGATCAATGTATCATTATGATTAGCTTATAAATTAGTATAAAAGGAATTCCCCCTTCCCCCAGAGGTATTCAGTGTCCTCAGTGGTGGTCTTGCAAATGTCATAGCACCCTTGAGTAAGTGAATACTTTCATACAAGTTAAGTCAATATCTTAACAGGAAAAAGTCAGGAAAGTTCAAGTTCCATGTGATATGCATGTATATATCAAATAAAAATGAGATGATTTCCCCCTTCTCTGCACAAATGTGGATGGAGACTTTTCCATCTCCTTGGGCTTTCAGTTAAATTAGAATATTTGAAAAACAAGTAATTTCTCTTGACTCATTTGATTTTGCATTAGAGATATTTCTCTTCATTTAACAAGTTTGATTTACCCCCTGTCTACAAGTGCATGCTCTTCAGAATGGAGTCTGACCACCAAGAGAGAAATAAACACAACATTTAATCACTGTAATGGTTACATATTTCAAGATTATCTAGAAATCTACTGTTACTCTGTTTGCAAGTTATATAGAGCGTATTCCACTGCATTTCAGCCTATTAAATATGACTTATGTAACTCCCCTTTCTTGTAAGAAAAAAAAACCCAACTGACATATTCAGTTCATTGATTCATGTTTATAAACAGAATTGGTGAGCATTCTAAATAGGTCATTCATTTATTTTTAATTATTTTCTTTTAATTTCTATGTAGCTTTTGTTTCTTTCCTGACTATCAGATATAACCCTTTTTTTCATCTTTACCCTCAGGCTTATAGATCATGTTGAGATCAAGCCAAAAAGGATAGGCTAACTTCCTGCTATTTTCCCTTCAAATAGTCTACTTCTAAAGAGTAGGTAAATGCAGGAGCAATTATTCAAAACAGATCAGCTCATATTAAAATGGTGGGTTACAGACTATTTGTCTGATGAGTGGTCTGATTTAAAATATTGGACAAAAGCCTTAATATAATTCCATTCTAAAGTCTGTGGTATTATAGGTAGGGATGCATTTGGCCCAAAGAGCATTGAGGATTTGATTCAGTGTGCACATTATGTACATTTCACCTAGGTATGTCTACACTACAGTGTATTTGCGCAAAACCAGCCGTTTTTGCGCAAAAACCCGCCGAGCATCCACAGCTCAAGCACGTTTTTGCACAAGAAAATTGACAGTAAAACAGCAGAACAGAGGGCTTTTTGCAGTGTAGGTATACCACTTTCTATGAGGAAGGGTTCGTGGGCAAAACGGTGTGTGTGGACACTCATCAGGGGTTTCTTGTGCAAACGGAGCCTATCAGAAAAAGCACAGGTGCTCTGATGGCCATTCTGTGAACGGCAATCAGAACCTTCTTGCGCAAGAGTGTCCCTGCAGTGTGGACGTTCTCTTGCGCAAAAGCACATGGCTTTTGCAATGTGATTTTGTAGTGTGGACACGCTTTTGCGCAAGAAGTTTTTGCGGACACTCAAGAACTCTTCCGCAAAAAGCTTCTTGTGCAAAAACCCTGCAGTGTAGACAAAGCCCTAGGGACTCATCTCCCCCAGCCAACCATTCACTTATTTATTTAATAAGGAGAGCTGAAAAATGGTACACATCCATTCCATACACACACACACACACACACACCCATGAATAACACAGGAAATATATCACATTGCCGCTATATAAATCCATAGCATACCCACATCTTGAAAGTGTATAAAAATGGGGTGGTTCCATCTAAAAAAAGATATATCAGAATTCTCAAAATGTTTGCTATGTCTGGAGACTGATCCAGCCACAATACTTTTTTGTATCTGCTATTTCTGCAGACGTTCCTGCCAGCAAACTCAATGACTAGAATATCGGTCATGGGAAATGACTACACAAAGAAGACTAGCACCGTCCAATGCAAAATGAGTTTTTAGTTGAATAAATATTAGCTGGAATTTTTAAACAAGTCTGCCAACTCCATATTTGCCTCTTATCTATAGATCAGAATAGGGAATATTTTAACATTGGCAGGGAAATATTTGGAGGCTTCCATTACTTGTGCTGGGGTTATCTTAAATTATGCATTCAGCTCCCAGGATTCTCAACCATGCATTTTTACTCAAGAACTAAAATTCATTACAAAATAAAATATGTATGACATTTGAAAATTATCATGAAAGACCAATACTCATAACTACTGTATTTTATATGAGTAATTCAGACATTTCTTCAGTTGTCAATCAGCCTTATTCACTTCAAAGGCTTTTGGATGTTATTTCACCACAAACTCGATTTTCTCCACTGAAATAAATATAATTACTGCATGGAGATTTCTTCTTATTACTTATTTATTCTGGTTTTGTTTGTAAAACATAGGGGCCAAATTGTGAAGTCTATTATCACTCCATATAGTTGTAATTCAAGAATGCTCATTGACATTACTATTAATTATTGGAATTTCGGTAGTGCAATGGGAATAGAAGATTATTCAACCATGCTGAGGATGAGATATGGAGGAAAGAAAGACATCAGACAAAGCATATAGTTCATTATATAGTTGGTGTGATGGGTTCACTTTGAAAATAAAAATGAGACCACTGGATAGGGTTTCAAACACTCCATGAGCTGAACGCAGACTGATTGATGCATGTTCAATACTTATTAGCCAGGATGGGCAGGAATTGGATCCCTGGCCTCTGTTTGTCAGTCTGGAAATGGATGATCGGAGAAGGATCTCTTCATGATTACTTGTTCTGTTCATTCACTCTGAAGCACCTGATGTTCGCCATTGTTGGACATATGGCTGTTCTTATATTCTTATAAGAATCCTCATTAAAAAGAATAAGCAATGTTTCTGTCCTTCCCGTTTGCAAGAAAACAAAACCAAACTGTCCAAATGTGAAACAAGCAGAAGTGATTCTGGCTTTCTAAGTCTGCCGGGAGCCAGAAATAATGATTCAGAAGTGTGAGCTAAAACAGTGCTAATCCCCAGCCACACGGTTACACACCCACTGTTGCCCTCAGCTGAATAAACCCTCCCCAAACCCAACACCATTTTGAAGAGATCCTGAGACAGCTTCTAGCTGGAAGTACAACTCCTGTAGGAACAGTGATCCCACGGAGGCTGGGAAACTGTGAAATGGCACCAAGCCCTTGTAGTCCCAATTTCTACATATTTTGAGGAACCAATGCCAGCCCAATGATCAGGAACTCATCCATTTCCCAGTCGTTCCACCATCTGGTGTGGACTCTCTTTGATGGAGCTTCTTGCCCTGATTCCTAAATGTTTCATAATCCATCACTATCTGCAGCTAGCATTTTCAACAGCCATCTTTAAAGATGTGAGCTTTACTTTGGGTAATGGTAACTGAACCTCTTTATTTTTTTCACAATGCTTTCAACTTACTTGTGAAAACTGCTCTTTTATGCCTTTGTGAATAAACACAGTTTGCAAACAATCACACTCATAAGTTGGCAGAGTGCGCAAGAGCTAATTGCCAGGCCATATAGGTACTTGTGAATGTGACACACGTTTCCTGAACTTGGCAGGCAGCTGACAACATTATTAGAACCTTGAACAGACATACATTTATATCTACGGATGCAGATATAATTTGATGTCCACGGATCTGCAGGGCTCTCCCAGGAACCACAGCGATGAAAAGAGCAGAACATAGTCACTTCTCCCAGGAGCCAACCCTTGCAGAGGCATTTCCTCCAGCATAGCTGTGGTGCTATCAGCCCAATCAGGGAAGCCAGCTGCCCCCACAGGTCCCCAGGCAAGGTGTGTGTGTGTGGTGGGGGGAAGGGCAGCTCCATATCCCTAGAAAAGTTAGGGCCTCAGACAGAAGAAGCAGGGTTGGGGGCAGCCAGCCCTCAGTGCCCCTGGGGCCATGCTGCACCCCTCCCACCCTCACAGCCACACAGAGTGCACAGAGCATGCAATGCAGCACTCCTGCCTCCTTAGACAGCCCTCGGAGCTGTGCAAAGCATTCTGTGTGGCACTCCTGTGGTGATTTAAAGGGCCAGGGGTTCCAACTTGTGCTGCTGCCACAGCAGTGGTGGCTGGAAGCCTTAGACTCTTTGAATTGCTGGGCCCCAGGGAGATTGTCCTTTTGTTCCCTCCGTCATTGACAGGCCTTTGAGCCCCACGCTCTGGGGTGGGCACCAGGCTCACCAGCATGCCCCTGGACAGGAGACACAGATAGCTGCATGAGATGGATAGAGGTAAAGCTGGGGGCAGTACAACTGCACCAGCAAAGATGGCTTCTAGGCATGGCAGATCCAGGTTCTGTTCCTTTCGCTGCTGCAGTTAGCGGGAGAGCCCAGAAGTTCTGCAGATTCTGATTTCTATCCACAGATATCTGCGTCTGGGAGTGCAAATTTGCATCTGCACACAGGGCTCTACCAATTACATCCAAGCTTAATGTGCTTTAATAAAACATGCCACTAAGCTAGTAGCCAACTGAAGAAAACAATGTGACCTAGTAGCCCGTGAGTGTAAGGATTCTAAGTTACCTGCGGGGTAACCTGCGAACTGACCCAAAACTATTTCATCCATTGATTTGCACTGTGTTATCAATGACAGATTTGCTTAAACCACATTGGGTTAGATTCACAAAGGAACACAGGTGTGGTGACACTGAGTATCACTACACCTTACATCTAGCTAAGCACCTAAAACAACACTGGAATTCGCAAAGACACATTAGGCATGCAGGACCCCTACACAACTAACAGGGAGAGAATGACACATGAGATGGGATTTACAAAAGCTAGCATATTAGCTGGCTCCTGGCCTATGCAGGCATCTACCACTGGCCACGCCGCGGGGTGTGTGATAAGCCCTTGTACATTCAGATGTGCACCTAAGTCCCTACAGGAAGGAGTCACTTCCCTTTGTTTGTGATTCTCTGTTTGAACCACATCCCATAGGCTGGTGGCAGGAAGGATGGACCTGCAGTTCCAGAATCAGCCATCTATGGATCCACAAATAGGAGGGTGACAGGAAGACATCCTACTCGTTATCGAGTACTTAACATGGCCAGACCTTCTGCTATTAAATGGGATGAGTGGGGATATTAAAGACCTGTCAGTCTAACATTAAACCCCAGAAAGATAATGGAGTAGCAAATACAAGATTCTATTAATAAAAAGTTTAAGGAGGGTCATATAATTAATGCCAGACACAGCTGGATTATGGAAAATAGAGCCTCTCAAACTCACTTGATATATTTTGTAAGAGATTACAGTTTGCTAGAGGTAACCTTGCTGGTGCAATGTCTGTCGATTTCTGTAAAGAATCTGATTTGGTACCATGCAACATTTTGATTAAGCAGCTAGAGCAACCCAAACTTAGCATGGAACTTATTAAATGGATTAAAAACTGGCTAACTGATCAGTCTGAAAATGTTATTGCAAATGTGGAAATCATTATCAAGTGGGTTAGGCACTAACATTGTTTTAATTGGAGGCTGGATGCAAAGACTCTCCAGTGCAGGGTAGGAAGGATCTGCTGTCTCTCAGGTGAATGCCCTGACTTCTGCACTATGGGTAGTTTGATGCAGAACTCTCGGTCTCTCCTATGGAAGCTGTTCCACTGCAGATAAACAATGTATGAATCCTTAGGCCAAAGAGAAAGAGAGAGATTAGAAAGATGAGAAAGATTCTGTAGCCAGGTGGTTAGAGGGGTGGTTCCAACACTGCTCTATGCATGTGAAATCTGGACAACATATAAGTGTCACCTGAAAGCACTTGAACAATATGATCAATGCTGCCTCAGGAGAATCCTAAATATCCCTTGGGAAGACAGGTGCATGAACACTGGGAGAGTTGAACATGACCAGCATTGAAGCTATCATCATCTACCAATAACTTCACTGGACTGGTCATGTGGTCCAGATATCTAATCAGCGCCTCCCAAACCAGATTCTGTTCTCCAAGCTGAAGGACGGATGGAGGAGCGTTGGGGGCCAGAGGAAGCAATTTAAGGACATGTTGAAGGCAAACATGAAAAAGAGAGAATTGATGTTGACACTTGGGAGAACCTTGCCCAGGACCGTCCTCAGTGGAGAGCAGTAATCAGTGAGGGGGTGGCAATTTGGGAGGTCCCACTGCAGCACAGATGAGGAGAGGCGGAGAAGGAGAAAAGAGCAGCAAAAACTGCCCCGCCTCCCTCCAATAGCCACCAGCACCTGCCCCTTCTGCGATAAGACCTGTGGCCCCAGAACCGGGCTGGTCAGCCATCTACAGATCCACAAATAGGAGGCTGACAGGAAGATGTCCTACTCGTTATCAAGTGACTGCTGAGATAGCTAGAGGTTAGAGCTTTCATGTGGCAGAACCAGGATCCTGTCTCTCTGCTCCCATGACTTTAAAAAAAATTATCCCCAATAGAACAGCTTTGATAGCAGAGATTGAGTCAAGTTGCATCTCATAGGCTGGTAGCTAGGATGTTCACCTAGTCCAATATTAAGGACTTTGACTTATATAGGCAACTATCTGAACCCCACCCCCAGATAAAGGGTCTCACTTTTTCACTCTTGCTACCTGTTCATGCTATGCTAACCTGAGAGGTGGCAGAGTCCAGTTCAAATTACTTTGCCCAGTTAAACAGTGGGGACTTCAACGAGGTGTCCCCTATACCCAAGGGAGTACCTAACCCAAGGATAGGCAGTAAGCAACCTGCAGGCCTGATGCAGTTCACCAGGCTTAGCCCCTGGTAGACTACCAGCCCTTTATTTCCCTGTGCATCCACAGTTACAGGCACTTGCAGCTTTGATTGGCTGAAAATCGCTGTTCCTGGCCAATGGGCGCTGCGGGAAATTGTACAGACCAAGATACCACTTCTGCAGCTCCCATTGGCTAGAAATAACAATCTGTGTCTAATGGGAGCTGTAAGTGGCCATACCTGAGGACACACGGGTAAATAAAGCGCCGGTACCTAGCTAAGACCTAACCCTGGTGAATCACGTCCAGCACTCAAGCCACTCACTGGGTAAACTGTTATAAGGGAGCTCCTTCTCCTCCACACCACCATTTTATGCAAGCTTGCCTGTTGGGCCCCAATCCAGTAAGTCGTCTCTCACAATTCCTAGACATCAGGCATATCAGCCAAGTTTGGTGGAAGAATGTCTATCTCCCCCCCATTCATGAAGTGCCCTGGGGCTCTGTTGTCCAGACACATGGCGTGCTGCGGAAGGGCACATGATCAGAGGAGAAACAGAGGCAGGAGGGAGATTTTACTTCAAAAAGTTAGACACTAATCAATTGTAGGTGCCCACAAGGTATCAGGACAGCTGAGTGGGACAAAGAAGAGCTATGAATCCCACGCGGGCCTGATTCTGGGCTTTAGGTGCCCAACATGGCAGATAGGCACTTCAGCTTGTAAGTGTAACCAGGATGGTTCTGCAGGTGGTTATGGGCTAGTTTTTAATCATACCCGATCCCTTTTCCTGGCACAGCTCACTGCAACCTCCACATCTGCTCAGCCAAAGCTCTGCTCCTGCCTCCCCCTTGCATTCCTGGATGGTGTGGTGCAGCAACCATTGCCACCTGTGCCAGATGTGCTTCCCCCGAAAACATCTGTCTCTATGGTGACATCTGCAGTGCCTCTATTTAGACATATTCCCACCGAAGTACATGCATCGCAAAGATATTTTGTTTTGATGGAACCTGACAGAAGCATCCAACACTGACTACATAAGCAAACCTTTTGCTGCTCCTGGGTTTTGCAAATGACTAGCATAAATCTGGACTCTTTGGCACGGATCTCTGGAAGCTGCCTGTCTGGTCTGTACCTGCGATTTTAATTTATGGAGACCCTTGGGCACATGTTGTGAAAAAACCGAATATTAACTTGGCGCCATCATTCCGTGCATGTTCACAAATTAATTCCACTTCGGAGTCGTGTGGTTCATAATTCTGGAAGTAGCACACAAGACCTGGCTACATGTCCGCTCTTCACTTGATGACTTTGTCAAGGCTTAGTTGTCTGTTTGGCATGAGTTTTATTACTTCATATGGCTGTATATCAAAAATGAAAGCAAACTGTTCTGGCTTCTGCTGCTGTCACTTAGAATTTGTAGAGGAAAAAAGGACTGCCTGAAAAAAATTCAGACTACAGTTATTGACAGAGCTCTTAGATTAGGCTTAAATTTAACAGAAACATCTTCAAATACCACAGGCAACTGGTGTTCACTGTAATGTTTATTATCAATTTGTAATGAACAATTTATACAGCTAATTTAAATCTGTTAATTAGGGCACAGTTCTAATTCCTTTAATCACTAGAGGTAGCATCTTGTCCCACATATGATCCCCAGTGATTCTCATGGGACCACTTGTTCAACAGGATATTATCATAGAATCATAGAATACTAGGACTGGAAGGGACCTCAAAAGGTCATTGAGTCCAGTCCCCTGCCCCCATGGCAGGATCAAATACTGTCAAGACCATCCCTGATAGACATTTATCTAACTTATTCTTAAATATCTCCAGAGATGGGGATTCCACAACCTCCCTGGGCAATTTTTTCCCGTGTTTAACTACCCTGACAGTTAGGAACTTTTTCCTAATGTCCAACCTAAACCTCCCTTGCTGCAGTTTAAGCCCATTGCTTCTTGTCCTATCCTCAGAGGCCAAGATGAACAAGTTTTCTCCCTCCTCTTTATGACACCCTTTTAGATACCTGAAAACTGCTGTCATGTCCCCCCTCAATCTTCTCTTTTCTACACTAAACAAACCCAATTCTTTCAGCCTTCCTTCATAGGTCATGCTCTCTAGACCTTTAATCATTCTTGTTGCTCTTCTCTGGACCCTCTCCAATTTCTCCACATCTTTCTTGAAATGCGGTGCCCAGAACTGGACACAATACTCTAACTGAGGCCTAACCAATGCAGAGTAGAGTGGAAGAATGACTTCTCGTGTCTTGCTCACAACACACCTGTTAATGCATCCCAGAATCATGTTTGCTTTTTTTGCAACAGCATCACACTGCTGACTCATATTCAGCTTGTGGTCCACTATAACCCCTAGATCCGTTTCTGCCGTACTCCTTCCTAGACAGTCACTTCCCATTCTGTAGGTGTGAAACGTATTGTTCCTTTCTAAGTGGAGCACTTTACATTTGTCTTTATTAAACTTCATCCTGTTTACCTTAGACTATTTCTCCAATTTGTCCAGATCATTTTGAATTATGACCCTATCCTCCAGAGCAGTCGCAACCCCTCCCAGCTTGGTATCATCTGTAAAGTTAATAAGCGTACTTCCTATGCCAATATCTAAATCGCTGATGAAGATATTGAACAGAGACAGTCCCAAAACAGACCCCTGTGGAACCTCACTTGTTATACCTTTCCAGCAGGCATTAATAACTACTCTCTGAAGCCATGTGAAGAAGGGGTAGAGCTAAATTTTTCAGTTTGGTGGTAACTCTGGAAAAAAAATTCCTGTATTTGAGGAAAAAACTAGATGATGTAGACATATTATATGTTGACACTCTTTCTGGTCCACTAGTAACTCAAGAGGATATGAAGCAACAGCTACTGAAGTTGGAACTATTTTAATCAGCAGGTCTGAATAACTTTTATTCAAGAGTTTTAGAAGAGCTAGCTGAGGGACTTGCTAGACCATTCATGTTGATTTAGTCATAGGCTCTTCAGTCTAGTAGAGAACAGTAGAACACCAGGTTAAAGCCAGACAAATGGCCTGTGTTTTACAGTACATCATATTGGAAGATCACAGTGGTCATTTCGGGCCTTGTAATCTATGAATTTATGAAAACATTAATTTCAGTTGAACTAAAAACAATTTTTTTAAAAAAATCTGGCAAATGGAAAGGTTGAAAAAAGTTTTCTTAAACTCAGAAGAAAACATTTTGTTTTGATTTTGAGCCTTTAATAGTTTAAAAAATAACATGAAAGGAAATTTGGAAATGTAAAATTGTTACTTTTTTTTGACTGAAAAAATTTGGTGAAATTATCAAAAATTCACATAATGTTACGGAAACAGTATTTTTCTAAAAGGTTGTTACAAGAAGGAAGGAGACTAATTAGTCTTCTTAACCTCTGATGTTAGAAGAAGCAATGGGTTTAAATTGCAACAAGGGAGGCTTAGGTTGGAAATCAGGAAAAATTTCCTAACGTCAGAGTGGAATAAATTGCCCAGGGAGGTTGTAGAATCTCCATCATTGGTGATTTTTTTTGGAGCAGGTTAGACAAACATGTGTCAGGGATGGTCTAGATCAGGGGTCGGCAACGTATGGCACACGTGCCGTAAGTGACACACAAGATGATTTTCAGTGGCATGTGCAATGAACGGGCTCTCCCTCATTCCTCTCCAGCCACAACAGGGAGCCCATGCTGGGGATCCAGCATTGTGCCCCCTGCAAGATTGGAGCCAGCGCCAGCTTCCTGTGGTGGGGGGAGGGAAGCCCCGAGGCTCCATGCTGGATCCAACTGGTGGGAAGCAAGTATGTGCTGCTCCTCTCCCCATGGGAAAAGCCAGAGTGGAGCCCAGGGCAGGACACCAAGTGGGGTGTGTGATGGAGAGAGCCCCTTCTGCTTTGGGAGAGTGGCACAGGTCAGGAGGGTTAAATCTTGGCATGCCACTTCAGAAAGGTTGCCAACCCCTGATCTAGATGGTGCTTAATCCTGTCATGAATACAGGGGATGGGACTTCATGATCTCTCAAGGTTCCTTCCTGTGCTATAATTCTGTGATTCCCAAAACTCTGGCTTTATGTTGAAATGACTCAAGGATAACTTGAGGGAGTCTGTGAAATGTTTCTTCTGGCCTCCTTCAGAGCCACTTTCCCTCTTTTAATCCATCCTAAAAGATCTTCTTTTGTTGTCACTAATCTGATGTTCTGGCGATGTGGCCCACCCATCTCCTTTGTGATTTCACCAACAGAGTACGGATGCTCGGGATACCTGCCACTATGAGAATCTGCACAGGAACCTGGTTCTGCCACTTTCTCCTCAGTTTCCTCAGACAGCCCATGCGAAAGTGACTCAGCTACATCCCACGGTGTCTGTACCCTGTCTGGGTTTCATATGCACACAGCAAAGTTGGCAGCATGATGGCTTTGTAGGGAGTCAGTTTTGGTTTTGGACGAATGCCTCTGCACTCCCACATATTTGCAGGTCGTCTGCCAAAGGCCATCCTTGCTTTTGCTGTTGTGCATTGGTTTCATCAGCAATGCAAACTCCATGAGTGTGTCTAAACTACACCCCTCTGCCAACATAGGGATGTAGATGAGGCACATTGCTATTGCAAATGAAGCAGGGATTTAAATATCCTGTGCTTCATTTGCATAGAAATGGCCACTGCTTTTTGCCGATGCGGCACTTTGCCGGCAAAAAGTGGCAGTCTAGAAGGGGATTGGTCAACAAGGAAAGCCTTTTCTGACCTATCCCTTATGCCTTGTGCAACAAGGTTTACAGAATCGGTCGAGAAAGGCTTTCCTTGTCGACCGATCCCTGTCTAGATTGCCGCTTTTTGCTGGCAAAGTGCTGCGTCGGCAAAAAGTGGTGGCCCTTTCTATTCAAATGAAGTGCAGGATATTTAAAGCCCCGCTTCATTTGCAATAGCGATGTGCCTAATCTACATCCCTCTGTGACAGTGGTCAGTCTCTGTGATAGCAGACTCTACATAAGACTTTCCTGGTGCAGGCTGGTACATTTCTTCTGTCTTCTTGATGTTGATTGTGAGACAAAAATTGTCATAAAAATAGACCATATTCCACTGCATGTCAGACTCAGATTTGGCATTCAGGGAACAGGCATCAGCAAATGGAAAATCATGAACAGTCACTTTCCATACCTTCATCTTTGCTTGTAGTCTCCTCAAATTGAAAAGCTTGCCATCTGTCTGGTATCTGATGCCAGTCGTAGTGTCACAGTCATGAAAGTCATCTGTTAGCATGGCACAAAACATCATGCAGAAGAGGGTTGGGGCCAACACACAGCCCCGCTTGACTCCATTCGTGACCAGGAATGGTTCCGATGACTCACCGTCTTCCATAATGCAAGAGAACGTGCTATTCTGGGAATGATGAGCCATTGCAATGAATTTTTATGGACAGACAAATTTTGGCATAAGCTGCCAAAGACCCTCCTGGCTGCCTGTCTCAAATGCTTTTGTCAGGTCCATAAAATGCATAGACAGGTTGGAGTTCTGTTCCTGGCATTTCTCCTGAAGTCGATGAGCTGCAAATACCATGACTATGGTCCTGTGTCCTTACCCGAAGCCACACTGACTTATAGACATTTCCACAACGGGTGCTAGAAATCCAGAGGTGAGGAATTAGAAATAAATTTGTTGACTGTACACTTAAGGTTAGAAAAAATGCTGTGGCTTGCAACATGCACATCTGTAAAAGCTGTTATAAAAAGAAGACCACGGCATAAGGCCACAAACTTATTCTGTTTGAACTGCTCATGTGCCTAGTCCCAACAGAGGCATGTTTTACAGGGTGTCTGGCTCCTGGAAATGAAACAGGTCCAGTTTCTCTATGCTAGGGTGGGGTCTTCCACGTTGGTCAGTGCAGACAGCTCTGCTGCAGCTGGGTCTTTAAAGCATAGAGAAGAATCTAACCCCGGGTCTACACTAGGGGATAAGTTCAAATTAAGATACTTTATTGGCGTAGCTTAAGTTGAGGAACCTTAACTTGAATTTTGGTGCCATCCACAATGCAGAAAGTCAAACGATGCACACTCTCCCTTAAACTTCCCTTACTCCTCATAGAAGCAGGACTACAGGCATCGATGGGTGCACACTCTCAGTTCGAATTATGTGTCTTTACTAGACCCACTAATTCAAGCCCCGGAAGATCAACTGTACCTGCTTTGATCTTATCTGTAGTGTAGACATTGTCTTACAGGAAGAGATTTAGGATTGTTTGAAAATAAAATAAACACATGCCACACCAGTGTAAATATTCTGGGTAATTAATTATTGAACACTGATGTAGTTTTGTTAAATAACCCATATTTACTTCCTTCTGGGAATCCGATGAAGATAGTTTGCCTTATTGATGCACTTTTCATTACATTCTAGAATAAGCCTCACATTTGAGACTTTGTAAAGCTTTTAAATTGCTTTCTTTTGTTTTGCAATTTCCTTGGCAAAGTAGTCTAGGAATGAAATTAGCATGGTATCACATCATTGTGTTTGGGACATGGATATGGTACAGTGTACATCATTACAGTAAGGAATGTTACAATTGGCAATGCAAGCTGACAGTGCTGTGAACAATAGTATTCATGGTAACATATAAATACACATTTATTAAAGTGCAATGTGTCAAGGAACAAACTGTAATTCTATTGCCTATTGGCCCTGAGCACCTTGCCACAGTGTATAACGGTAATCTGATCACCATAAGAATACATTTGTCTTTTTATGGTTCTAGCAGCAGAAAGGCAACGTCAATGGTTCAGATATATTTCTGGGAGTACATTCTCTTTCCAACATGTGAGTATTGTGGAAAACCTCTGGTCATGCCCTGAGGGTCCTGCGCTTGTAGGTTGTTAGTGTTTGCCTCAGAGGCTCGCTGTGACGCTCCACACTGCCTCTAGGTCTTTACAAGAGGCAAGTGTCACAGCCTACAAAGCCATCCTCATCATAGGCTAATCCAAGGATTGGGGTGAAGCCCTCTGTAGTCCTGGTTTTCCCTATCAGGGGCAGACTCTTTAGTGGTGTGGGGTGGCTTGAGGGGAACCCAGGCCAGCTCACTACTCTGGGTTCTGGCCCAAGGACCCTAAGACAGCATTTCAGTCTTGCAGCCTTTTCCTGAGTCACTTCCCTAAAAGCACTCTTCAGTACCTTCTCCCTGGTACTTGAGTGAATCTCTCCAGCTCCTGCACAGCACACGTTCCTCCTCACAGTCCTCAGCTCTCCTGAAGCATCCCTCTTACTCTCCAGCCCTTGGCTTTTCTCCTCCCCTTTGCCTTTCCTGAGGGGAAGTCTTTTAAACTAGCCCCAGCAGGACTGACTGAGCTGCAGGGGCCCTGATTAGCCTGCTGCTTCAGGCAAGCTCTTATTTTGCCCCAGGTGCCTGCCTGCCTTGACAACAAGGCCATTTCACTCAAGGCCATATTTACCCAGTTCCCTGTATATTTGCCACCCCCGCAAATTATTGTAGCCAGGTGCTCTAGGTCTGCCAAAGTGTAGAATTCTGTCATTACAACAGGGGTTGCTATTTGCGCTTCTTAGCGTATGCGCAATGTGTCTCAGGTGGCTTGTGACCAGATTTGTCACCAAATTTGGCTTGCTGATTGGCCCATGATCTTCCCTAGCTAAGGCTGGGTACTGCACATGAAGACTGATCTATGCTCCCGGAGATGAACACATTTCTTTTGTCCTTTGATAAGACTCTGATTGGATGGTTTACCCAACATAATCCCATATCAAAAGATTGATTTATTTTTCTAGTGAAACAAGGAAGTATAGGTTCAAAAGGCAGAAACACCCCCACAAAGAGTTCAACTTTACACTCCAAACAAGTTATTAACATACACGGCACGGACACTAGCTCTAACTCTAGCAGAGATGTCTCACCAAAAGCCTGAATTGAAGCTCATAGGACTGAAAGTTCATTTACCAGGTCTTTGATTCAGGCTCCGATGCAACTGCCATGTTCAGTAGCTTGAGAAGTTATGAGCACTCGCTAATGAAAGCCAGTGGATGTTGTCAGAAACCCCTACGTGTCGGGATCAAGCCCAGAATAAAATAGCTGCAGTTCACATATTAACTTGTTCTGCTGCTTATTAAAATTCTATCTTGCCTACCACACACATACATAACCAGAATATCCAGAGTTATATGATTCCAAAGGCAAGAATTCCGGAAGGCATATCTTTGTGTTTTGTACCGCCATTTATTGCCACAGAATCTCACATTAAACATTCGACCAATAGCACTAGGGAAATGGATTCATGGAGTCTCTGTTAATTCTCCTTTTATGCAATAAAAACTGTGCTTGGGGGAATTTTTTTTGGAGGAGGAGGGATTAGGTGTATTGAAGCAGAGATCCATATTATGAATGTCATGCTGTCAGTCTCCTGGCTACAAAAGGAGCAGATCGGGTTCTGATAGAAGTTGTCGGAATGACTGCACCACCTAATCACTTATAGGAGTCAGCAGGCTGATACGTCAGCTCTGAAATATCAGCAGTTCAGTAGCTGCTTGATGCATTCTCTGCCCCTATTGTTTCTAGCCTTGCTCCAGCCCCAGCCGGTACCTACTTCTGCTCCGGCTTCTCCCTGATTTCTGATTCCCATCTCAGAACCTCAGCTTTTGCCTTCTGCCTTCAACTGGCTTTGGTCTCATAGACTCATAGACTTTAAGGTCAGAAGGGACCATTATGATCATCTAGTCTGACCCCCTGCACAGTGCAGGCCACAGAATTTCACCCACCCCTCCCAGAATAATCCTCTCACCTATATCTCAGATATTGAAGCCTTCAAATACTTTGAAGGTCCCAAGATGCAGAGAATCCTCCAGCTGTGATCTGCGCCCCATGCTACAGAGGAAGGTGAAAAACCTCCAGGGCCTCTGCCAATCTACCCTGGAGGAAAATTCCTTCCTGACTCCAAATATGGCGATCAGCTAAACCCTGAGCATGTGGACAAGACTCGCCAGCCAGACACCCAGAAAGTTCTCTATAGTAACTCCTATCATCCCTCCATTGACCTATTTCCCACTGAAAATGAATGATCAATTAGTTACCAAGATCACATTATCTCATCAAACCATCCCCTTATCACAGAATCATAGAACTGGAAGAGATCTCTGATGCTCGGTTACTATCTTTGCCCTCCCTCCTGGATCCACCCTGTCCAGATTCAGCTCTAACTAACTTTACTCCAACCATTAGTCATTCTGCCTACGACTCAGTCCCTGACACATTCTTATGGAGGAAATGCTTTTGGAAAGAGCAAAACTAGAGACCCACATGTTGCAGAACTTAAGCTAAACAATAACTACTAGAGATTAGGATGAAACTATCCTGCTAGACAGGTTATTCCACTGTTGCTGTTTTCATCTTCCTTTTTACATCTTCCTCTGACCACTGCTGGAGACATGCTGCTGGATTAGACCAATGGTTCTCACAATGAGGTTCACTGACAGTCTTGCAGGTGGTTTGTAGGCTCAGGCTTACCCCTCCTTGCAGCATGAGCCCACACTGGCATTCCAGCCCCCTCCCCGCCCCCCACTGCCCCCCGACCTCCTCTGCTAAGTTGTAGCACCATCACCGGCTTTCCACTGCGGGGGGGGGGGGGGGGGTAAGAGGACAAGCCTTGTAAGCCAAATCCAGCTTGTGAGGGAAGGAAGCTACTGTGCATGCTGCCACTCTTCCACCCCCCACCTGGGGGACTGGCAGCACAGGAAATCACTCACTCGGAGGTTTGGAGGCTTTCTCTGCTACTCCCAGTGGCTGGAATCATGGCCAATGGGAGCAGCAGGGGGCAGTGCTTGGTAGCAGCGGGAGGCACAGAACCAAGTAAGCCACCCATGCCCCTAATGCCCTCAGTCTTCTCCTGCACTCTACCTCCTGGCCAGAGCCCACATTTCCACCCATTCCTGCACCCTGTTTTGTCATCATGAGTGGTTGGCAGCAGTTCCCCGAAAAGGCTTGTGTTGAGTGGGGTGGGAAAACCACTGGACTAGACCAATCAATGGTTTGATCTAGTACAGCAATTCCTATGTTTGGTAACACCAAATGACAGTGAGGTGGTAGGTGATATCCACAGTCTCATGGCTGTACATCAGTGTTTCTTAAACTTTTTAAGACCAAGGAACACCACACAATATTTTTATGAGGAATAAATACCAAAGAAAGGTTGGTGGGAAAAACGGGTCAGAAGGAAAGTTATTGAGGAAAAAAAGTCACCTGCCCCTTTAAGAGCAGCCATTTTGAATTCTGTTCTCCACGGCACACCTCCGACTGCCTTGCGGCACACCGGTGTGCCACAGAACACAGTTTAAGAAACATTGTTGTGCCACTTGCACAACATGGTGCCACTATTCAGGTACTCATGGACAAGAGGTTTAAACAAAAAGACAACAGTAACGAAATCACAGAGTGAAGTGATTGTTCCTTCTAAAAGAGGTCCCTAACAGACATTGCCAAGTCAACCTGGGACGCAGCCTTGGGATACCTGTCCTGCGGCAGCACTGCTACTACTTGGTCTATGTAAAAACAAAGAACTTCAGTCAAGTGGACCCTCACTCTGGCACCTTTCATAAACTCAGCCTTCACTCTAAAGTAGTAAAAGCTGCAATGTTGTCTCATTTCTAAAATTAAACAAAAAATAATCCAGTACCTTATTCTTTTGTAAAATGTCATGAACTTTTCACTCTGATTTGCAAATTGCCCCAAAGCACTGTATGACAGTTACAACTATATGGGAAGCTAAATGTATTCATACAGGAAAATGGCTGGTTTGCAGTTCATTCCCTCCCAGATTATATAATCATTAGGCAGAAGTGTACTGAAGACTAAAATGATGTCTTCATTTTGTTTAGAAAAAAGAGCAATAATACAAGAAATGACTTCTCATTTATTTATGCACTGGCAGCACATCACAAATAGAAATAGCCACTTTGTTCCTGCTACAGTGCCACTAAGTGTTTTAAGGTTATAGATCTGGCAAACTAATATTTGAAACCTGAAGGCATTTTTTTCCTAAGGTTTCCTGAGCTGTAGCTATCTGAAAATTACCTTTTGTATTCCATCCCTCAGCATGATAGTTTGGTTTTCAGCAGAGGACAAATGGAGGACATCACAGTAAAAATCCCTCTATAATGCCGGCTGCTAAAACAAATGGATATACTGATTTACAGTATACAGTTCTAAAAGGGACCATTTTACCAGTATAATCTTGTCTAATAAAATATTGTGAATGTCAGACCTTTAGTTGCAAGGACATCTTAAGGAATTAAAGGAATAAAGGAATTAAACAGATATTATGCACGAACAGCAGCAAAATATAACACTGCTATATACCTATCTGCTTTTTAAATTAAATTCCTGCCCCACTTTCCTTAAAATGCAAGACCTCTATGAAGAGAAACTGCATGGCCATAGCCTAAGTTTCATACACAGCACACCAGTTGTTCAAGAAATGTAAATAGTTAAAGCCTTTTCAGTCACGTTTTATATCTTGCATGAAATCTGGGATAAAAATTCTTGCTATAGGTTCCCAACTTCCTTACACTTTCCTGTATTAATTTTCTGTTTTAACCCCAACGAAGTGCCAGTGCATTAATTATCTTAGAAGCCCGTGAATTCTCTCAACACCACACACTGAGCCAAATAAACAATTGGTGTGATCCGTGGGATTATAGCCAGGAAGAATTTGGTCCTCTAACTAATTTGCCAGCTCCCATTTTTCTTCTTCTCCTCCCAAACACACAATAGCATTAGGAACATGGTAAAGCAGTAGGACAGTAGGTTTCTTCACTGCCTGTCCCGTCGCCTCCTAGAGTTACAGCACTGTTGGCTGGGAGAGTGAGCTACAGCTGGAGACTGATAACTGCACAAAGGAAGGAATGGACTAAATAAGGAACCAAGCGACTTTCAGTCAGATTTCTTCCAGCATGAGTGGTCAACCGCAGGAAACCTGGGTTTTTGGCAAATACCCTGTCATAACTGAGGCTGGGTTTTGTACCTTGCCTTCATATAATGGGCTAGTTCTGTTAGCTCTGTCGAAAGCACAAGGCCAGGCCAAAAGGTTACAGCAGTTGATACAGGAAGCCCCATGTTTCCCACAAATCTTCTCAGTGCTGTAGCAGGACACCCAAAAATGCAGCGGCCCGTGTAAGAGAACTGATGCCCCAGCCCCACCAAAAGACACTGACTGAAGGCATCCATGTTCGGGACAGAAGCAAGGTCTGAGTGGCTAAAAGTCAGGACTCCTTGATTCTGTTCCTAACTCCAGTTCTTCGGGAGTGTTGTCTACTAATCAGCACCAAGGGAACTGGGAAGTAGGGATATGTCATATCACATAATCAGCACAGAGCCCTATGGGACCTGAGACTTAGTTTTCTCACCATTAGCTTACCCCTCCTCCCCCTCAGCTGACTAAACACAAGGCGTGTGTCTGGGTAGTTGTGTCTGACCATGAATTCAGGGAACTTTGCCAGCGATAAGTGTTTCCTGCCTCCTTGCTGCTCCCCCAGGCACAGATCTGCCACTTTACAGGGTGCACCTTGGCCGTCGCAGAAGCAAATTAAATTCGAACTAACGGAGCGCTAGTGTAGCGCCTATGAAAGTTAGTTCGAACTAACGTCCGTTAGTTCGAACTAACTTTGTAGTGTAGACATACCCTCAGTGCTGGGTCTGGACAGGAGGTAGGGTGTGGGGAGGTGTCAGGTCTGATCAGGAAGCAGAGTAGCAGGAGTGTGGTGGGATTGGGGTTTGGGTGGAAGGTAGGGTGCAGGAGGAGGTTGAGCTGGGAGTGCGGGGTCTGGGAAGGAGGTAGGGTGCAGGAGAGGGCTGGGCTGGAGTGTGGGATTAGGGAGGGCAAGAGGGGACAAGGGATTGGGGCACTTCATTGGTACAGCTCCCATTTGGCAGAGGGAACAGGTGATTCTGTGCCACCCGGCACTTGCTGGCATTGCCCTCCACCCGCCCATTCGCCACCATTCCTGAACAACGAGAGCAGCTGGGGAAAAGCCTGGAGGCAAGCTCAGGGACAGAGCTTCCCTGCGCTCATGGTGACGTGGCAAGGGACAACTGCAGCAGATGGAGCCACCTCTCTACCCCCCGCCAGGCAGAGCTGACCCGGAATGAAGCACACCCCTTTCATACTCCGGCCCTTACCTGTTGCACAGCCAGTGAGGCACAGCTGTTGAACTGGTTGCTGGGGTCTAGCTAAACTTTCTCCCGCCCAACCCATAGCCAGAGATGAACACTGTAGTTACGGAGATGGTGACCAGCCTTTTACTGCACAGCCATTTGTACCAATATGCAAAGCGCAGCCATAAGAAGAGCCGTGCCATGCGCTCCAGCTGTGTGAGAACTGAGGAAGGTGCATTCATTTCCCATACCTGCCACTGGGAAAGGGCCATCAACATATCAAAGGATCTGCGACTGGCCACCAGATAATGCTCGTTTTTATTTGCTTTTCTCTTAAGGCTTTGCAAAAGGTGAAGGCTATTACTATTGCTCCACCTCTATAGTCTGAGTAAATTGTGGGGTCTTGGAAAGGAAGCATGATCCATTTGTGAGATTCAAAAACTGGTACAGGTTGAACCTTTCTAGTTTGGAAACGTGTGGTCTGGAATGATTTGAGTTAGCCGGATGTCTGCTTTTCATGGATATGGCCAAGTTTCCCATGGCCCCATAAAATTTGTTAGCACCATTTTTTTAATATGTTTTAGTCCATAGCTACTTCCCTGTTCTACTGCCCAGGGCACTGTATGCTCATGAGTCATCACTTAACAATTGACGCAAGTCTGATCTTCTTGTGGGTTTTGTTGCAGGACTTGTTGCTATTCTTCAGCCTTCAAGGTGTTGCTGTCAGCTGGTCATCTAGATGGACTGGCATCAGGAACGGATCCTGTTACACACTCCCCCACTCACACTTGTAAATGAGATTGTGTGTGAGGGCACCCGCGCGCGCACACACACACACACACACACACACACACACCGATATTTATACAGAGCTAATGCGATACAAAATTTAAATTGGGGTTTCAGGTACAATAAGAAGTCAATTTAGTTACAATATATTAAATGGGAGTTATAATAACAGATTTTTCAAAGGCAATTCTTAAGCTACCAACACGCAATCTATACAAAGGCGGTTAACACGGTTTCATTTATAAAATCCCATTCAGAAAATTAGTTTGCAGTTCATGAGTTTGCATAATGTCACATTGGTAGACAATTTCATTAATAATAAAAGGTGGTTTCAGTACAGCAATTTCAATCGGCAATTGGCTGATATAATGCCTTACAAGGGTGGTTTCATTCTTCAGCCCTGGGTGTATACACATTTAGTGGTGGGTACATGCAGAGACTCAAGGCCTGCTGCCATGCGGTACATAGCCTGCCATTTGGACTGTCATTGTCCGAACTGTTGCTCATTTACTGGTTCATGGTTATTACGGGTACGTCTACACTAGCCCCCTAGTTCGAACTAGGGAGGCTAATGAGGGTGACCGAAATTGCTAATGAAGCGCGGGATTTAAATATCCCATGCTTGAGTAGCATATTCCCGGCCGGTCGCCATTTTGGAAACTGACTAGCCCGAAGTAACTGCCCGCTTCTACACACGGCAGAGAAGCAGGATACCGAGATAAACCACTTAGTTTGAAATAACAATTCAACCACATGGAATCTCGAACTAAGGGGTTTATCACAGAATCCCGCTTCTCTGCCGCGTGTAGACGCAGGGAGTTACTTCGGGATAGTCAGTTTCCAAAATGGCGACCGGTTGGGAATCAAGTACGGGATATTTAAATCCCGCACTTCATTAGCAATTTCGGTCGCCCTCATTAGCCTCCCTAGGTCGAACTAGGGGGCTAGTTGTAGACATACCCTACCTGTTCTGAGAGAGCCCCTGTCTGCTTGTCTTGCTTCAATTTCCTCTTGGCTTGTGATTGCTCTTCTGGGGCCTACTGGAGCCTGGCTCCTCAGTTGCTCCACCCCACTCCATCTTCCAATCATATCAAGGCCCCTTAGGAAGGTGGAGTGCTTCAGAGCCAACTGCTCTTTTTAATGCTATTGGTTGCCATATTAAATGCCTTGCAACAACCTCTGCTTCTGCCTACTATACTCTCCCCTAAGCATATCTCCTTCAGCTGAGGAAAAATGAAGGCTTCCTTTAGAACTGAGTGGTCTGAGTGCTCAGTGAGTGGGAAGGCCAAAGCTTTCAAAGCGCCACATTGTCTGTCCCCTGGAAGTTTTACGAGGATTAAGCCTAGTTCGAACTAGCTAATTCGAATTAAGGGGTGTGTAGCCCCTTAATTCGAACTAGTGGGAGGCTAGCCCTCCCCAGGTTTCCCTGGTGGCCACTCTGGCCAACACCAGGGAAACTCTTCTGCCCCGCTCCCGGCCCCGGACCCCTTAAAGGGGCACGGGCTGGCTACGGTGCCCGTGCCAGGTGCACACCTTCCAGCACCCAGCCAGCAGACCCTGCACCTGGCACAGATCGAGCCACCCACCCGATGCCCCCCAGCCCTACCCCTCTTCCTGGGACCAGGCTGGCGGCTCCCGGGAGCTTGCCCGGGACCGCAAGAGGCGGGCACCCGCCTGGGCTAGTGTGGACATCATTGACCTCATCCACGATCTCCACACTAGGCACAGGAAAGTGGCCATCTAGGGCAGGAGAGCTGCCAGCCCGGCCACCAAGGAGCAGGTGTGCAAGAGAATCAAGGGGGTCCAGTGAGACCTCCGACCCTGAGCCCTGAGCTTACAATGGCCGTCCTGGGTCAGACCAAAGGTCCATCTAGCCCAGTAGCCTGTCTTCCAACAGCGGCCAACCCTAGGGACCCAGGATGGGATGGACCGAAGACAGTGACCAAGCCATTTGTCTCATGCCATCCCTCTCCAGCCTTCCACAAACTTTGGGCAGGGACACCACTCCTACTCCCTGGCTAATACCACTCCATGGACCCAACCTCCATCACTTTATCTCACTTCTCTTTAAACTCTGTTCTAGTTCTAGCCTTCACAGTCTCCTGCAGCAAGGAGTTCCACAAGTTGACTCTTTGCTTTGTGAAGAACAACTTTCTGTTACTACTTTGAAGCCTGCTACCCATTCCTTTCCTTTGGTGTCCTCTAGTCCTTTTTTATGGAAACTAATGAAGAACTTTTCTGTATGCACCCTCTCCACCCCACTCATGCTTTTAGAGACCTCTATCCTGTCCCCCCTCCGTCTCCTCTTTTCTAAGCTGAAAAGTCCCAGTCTCTGTAGCCTCTCTTCATATGGGACCTGTTCCCAACCCTTGATCATTTTAGTTGCCCTCCCCTCTCCCAGCCTCTCTCTTCCCCTCTCCCACCTCCTTTTCCCAGTCTCCCCGAGTTTTGTTCAATAAAGACAGATTCCATTTTGGAAGACACGTTATCTTTATTTTGTACAACAAGAAGAGGGGCTAGGGAAGGGTAAGTGGAAGGAGGTGAGAGAGGAATGGGGCACGAGCCCCTGATGGGGAGGACTGGGCTGGCTCTGCGGGCTTCTGGGGGTGGAAGCTCTCCTGCAGCCCCCCACTTGTCCCCTCTCCCCAGATGGCAGCCTGCGGCAAGTGCAGCCGGGCTGATGGCCGAGTGCTGTGATGTGCCCAGTGTGGGTAGTCCGGGCACTCCAAGCCAGGACTGCTTTGCAAGCGGGGCACCCCTGAGAACTGTTTGTCCTGGGTGGGGGTCGGGACCCTTTAAGCACAGCCCTCGGCTAGCCTGAGATAGTATCTCCACGCTCTAAGTCCTCCTCTGATGCCCTGCCGGCACTGCTTCCGGCCATCCTTAAGCCCGGTTCAGGGTCCACTTAATGTGGACATGCTAGTTCGAATTAGCAAAACACTAATTCGAACTAGTTTTTTAGTCTGGATCCGTTAGTTCGAATTAGCTTAGTTCGAATTAACTAATTAGTGTAGACATACCCTGAATTCCTTATTCTGGCCCTCTATCTGTAGACTAGGGGGTCTCCACAAAATCCAGTAGCTCCCAGAAGACTTAATCCAGCACTGCATCAGGTGACTCGTAATTTGATAATTCATCAGGGGGAAAACCTTTCTGAGTCACCAGCTGCATAATGCCTCTCCTTTGCAGTATGGATCATGGGTTAGTTCCTGTCACAGCATATATATATATGAGTCTTCTGCAGGCTAGACTAATGAATTAGACCCTTATTTTAATAGGCCAGTGCTTCTAAAGGTATCATGTTCCTTATAAAAGAGAGATGATTTCTATATGCTGCCTTGTGAAAAGATGTAATTAAAAGTGTTTAGCCTAATTAATACCATTTGGTTAAATGTAACAATTGAAATAATTAGCATATTATTTACCATGCCTGATGATAAACTTAATTGTTTTCCACAACTCATACCAGCATTTCAGTGGCTGAGAAGTCATATTTAGGTAAGCTAAACTGACAACATCCTTTTTGTTTTGCTTCACTCATATTAATTACCTGTTAACATTTGTAACTAGTCCCTTTCAAGGGTTTAACATATAAAGTATCCAATAGATGCCATCTTCCCAAAGCCATTTTTTTCATCTTTCCCTTTGTAGTTCTGTTTGCTCTTGTTTGAAAACTGATTTTACTCAGGAAATTTATTCCTCCGATTTGTGTGTGTGGGGGGGGAGGAGGACTGACACTGGGGGTATGTCCTTATGCTTCCTGCAAGGAGATTTACAGGATCTGTCGAAAAAGGCTTTCTTTCTCGACAGATCCTCCCCTAGACTGCCTCTTTTTGCCGACAAAGTGCTGAATCGGCAAAAACAGTGGCCATTTTTATGCAAATTAAGCACAGGATATTTAAATCCCCGCTTCATTTGCAATGTTGACCTGCCTAATCTGCATCCCTCATCCTATGAATGGTTCCTGTGGAGATGAGTAAGTCTATAAAAATCCATATGGGATAGTGACATCGCCAAGAAAAATCAGGACATTTCAAGGCTTAGCTAAGCACACAGTGAAAATTCCATCATTTTTGAGGTTCATAGTGGAGTCACAATCATGCCATAGCCATAATTAAAGAGCTATAATTAAAGAAAACCCTTATGCCCCAAGGGGAAGAGAATACCAGAGAAATCAAAATTTCATCCCACAGCAATATACACGTGGAAGGAGATGGCATGCTTGGACTCTTGGTAATTAGAGCAATACAGCTCTTTATGTGTTTTGAGCTTTAGGATTCCATGTGCAGTTAACAGGACTTTTTGTTTCATTACTGCGTACATTGGTGTGACACAAAGAAGCTAGCATGAAAGTGCCCTTAGGAGACCTTTTTTAATTAGGCTTCAGTATCTTTGTATTCCAACGTGTTAAATGAATGATTTATGTATTATTGTGGGCCAAGAGTCTATGTAACCTATTGAAAAAGAGAGGTGACATTTGTGAGACTAGATGTTTCAAAGGACAGTATTGTTCAATGTGCCAGACAAGAACAGGATTTTGGAATAAGAGTATTAAGTCATTTTCCTGGTTAATATCTAGGGGAACATGAATGTATATTCTCCAGCTCTCAGTTATGCAACCAACTATCAACCAAAAACCAAAGTCACCCTTTTCAAATTACACTTTGAAGATGAGCCATTGTCTGTTGCTGATGAAGCCAAGATCAAAGCTCCAATCTCTATCAAGGAAAGACTGAACTCTTGCTGGTTGTTCTGTCAGATTCAGAACCAGTTGTACACTTGTAACCATGGGGAAAACCCAGTTGTGTGACACCTACTTGAGCTCCAGATTGGAGTTGGGGTGTCCTCTGGTAAGCTTTGGAGTGTGTAAGTTCTTTTATTGTTTTGAAAATATTTCCTCTGTAGTGCTACCATCTGAAGTAGCAACGTGTTGGCTTAACACAAGCTCTGCGGTAAGTTGTTACTGCAGACGACATACTGGGCATAGCCGCGTGAGAAAGAAAAAAAGTGCCAATGCTGTCCTGCTTAACATAGGTGGTGAATGAAGGTATCCTGCCTCCAGTCCCACCTCTTATGCCGAAGATACCCTCCAGGAGCCAAGCCCGCCTCCCCAACACCTACAATAGGCGTTCTGGGGGCGGAGTGTGGGTGGAACCAAGCTACTTTTTGAGGTTCATAGTGGAGTCACAATCATGCCATAATTATGCTATAATCATGCCATAATTAAAGAGCCCAGGCTGCTTAGGCAATCTGGCTTGCTGAGACTACCACAGTTTAAGTCAGAGAACTGTGCAATCTGGATAAACCCTGGTCAGGAGATGTGGGTCTCTGCCCAAGAGAGTTGATGGCTGGGAGCTGGAAATGTTTAAGTGGGAGCCCTTGAAGGATTACAGAGGAAGCAGTATGGGCACAGCTGCTCTGAACTACATGAGCAAGTGGCCCCAGATTGTGCTTCAAACTCTCCTCTCTTTTCTCTCCTTCAGAGGACAAACTAAAAGCCTCCTCCTGCCCCCCTCCTCATCTGAGGGAGATACAGCCATATGTTCACCGACGTCTCTCTTGTAACTCAGCCCAGGTGGTGTAAATTTGAGTTGCTAAAGCCTGAGTACACAGGAGGTCTGAAAGAAAGCACTGAATGGAGATATATTTTTTCTTGATATTGATGAAGCCAAGAGGATTTAGACTTGAAACCTTTATCATCTCAGGGAGAGAAGATAGAAGATGACCTTTCGCTTGCAGTTGACCTTTGCAAAGCCACTATAAATAACTCTTATCTGCTGGCATTCTAATTGCCTTTCCCCACAAGACCGTTTATTGGATGATAACTATTTGTTGACTCTGAAATATATGATTTGTTTTCTTTACATATCAATCTGCAGCTCAGCGGAAACCTTCCATCCCCAACCCGTTTCCATAGAATTGCTGAAAACATATCTGATGCAGACTGTCTGGCTTCTCTGTGTTAATGTGTGCCACTTGCGCTAATGGCACAAAAAACATACCAGCCCAAAGGAAACATCTGCAAAGAGAACAACCTCTTTATGGGAAACATGCAAGGTAGGGGGGAGGGGGAAGGGCCCGATCCTGTAGTCTTTCCACAAGGAAATGTCACATTGCAGTCAAAGGGAGAGATCGCCGGCTGCTATAAAATCAATGCTTGTTACAATGGAGCTATGACAATTGATACCAGTGGAAGCTAGTGCTCAGATCTTTTGCACTAACATTACGAGCGGCAGCCAAATTGCACTAGAGTAGACAGCAGTTTTTACACTCACTTAGGCCTTACTTGATATGAGTATGTAAACGAGGGAGACTGGATGAAACAAAAATAAAGAAAGGCACCATAAAACCTCTATACAGTAAAAAAGGAAATAATTAGGTGAAAAAATTAAGTTCAAACTCAACTTAGAGCAGTGTTTCTTAACCCTTTTTATAAAGTACCCCTTTAAAAAAATTGTAAGTACCCCCAGTACCTACAGTTCTCAGACACACAACATTTTTTTCTACCATTGCAACACATTTGTTTAAACAACTTAATGCTAGCAGAGCAAGTGATTAAATTTTTGGGTGTAAAAAATATAATAATAATAAACCGCTATAAAACTTAAAACAAAAATTCAGTTTTCTCCAAATTCCAGTTATGTTGACGCACCCCCCCAGATTTCTCTCGAGTACCCCTGAGGGTACTCATACCACTGGTTGAGAAACACTGACTTAGAGTAGACCACAGAGGAGCAAGAATGTATGCTTTTTTGGAGCAGAAGGCATCTTTAGAGTATGTGTTTGTACAGCACCTAACACAGGGATGGGCAATAAGCCACCTGCTGCCCAGATGTTGTTCACTAGGGTTAGCCCATGGCTGGCCACCAGTGCTTTATTTACTTGCACATCCACAGGTAAGGCCACTTGAACCCCTGGTTGGCCATAGATTACTGTTCCCAGCCATTGAGAGCTGTGAGAAGCGACAGGGACTGGGACACCACTTCAGTTCCCATTGGCCAGGAACAATGAATCATGGCCAACAAGAGGTGGAAGTGGTTGTATCTTCAGACACTCAGTTAAATAAAGCACCACTAGCCTGTCAGGGGCCAATCCTCGCAAACCATGTCTGGCTCACTCCTGACCTAACACAATAGAATAGGTTCATCAATGGCTATTAGTCAGAATGGGTAGGAATGGTGTCCCTAGCCTGTTTGTCTGGAGATGGGAATCACCTGATGGTTGCCTGCTCTGTTCATTCCCTCTGGAGCACCTGGCATTGGCCACTGTTGGAAGGCAGGATACTGGGCTAGATGAACCTTTGGTCTGACCCAGTACAACTGTTCTAATGTTCTCATGTAGGAGGCCATAGGTCCATCAGAATACAAATAATAATACACATTATACCTGCCTGTAGATGGGAGTGTTTGTGAAGAATAACTGAAAGAGAATATCTGAATTTAGTAACTGGGGATGGAAGGGTCTGGATAGTGATTTCTGAAAGTCAGGTTAAGAGAAGCAATAAAATAAAATAAAATAAAATAAAATAAAATAAAATAAAATAAAAGCACAATTTTTTTAAAAAGATATTAAAATACAAGTAATTAAAATGTCCCATTACCTATTTGTGACCTCTTGTCCCCACCCCCTGAGAACCTGAGTAATTTCCCAGGTAAAAGCACTTAAAAATTGAAATGATCTATTTGCAGTAAAGTTCTGGGAGAATCTTAGCATCATCCATGAGACCATTTGGGTTCCAGTCCTTCTCCCATGGAAGTCAGAGATACGTGCGTATTTCTTGAACAAAGACACAGCCCCCTTCACAGCAGGCACGGGAAATCTGACAACATCCTGCCATGCTCGCTGACCTGCGACAACCTACTTCTCTCTCAGCATGCAGCACTCTAACTAACAAGAAACTACAGCCTTTTATGCAGGTTTTATAATGTCTGATTCCAGTTCAAAAATCCCTCCTGTTAGGAAGAGATGGCATATTTTTGCGCTGTTTTAATTGGTGTCACGGGATTATGTTGTGTATCGCTCTGATCCTGTGGGTTGCTTAGCTTTTGGCATGAGAGGATCCCACTGATTGCAACAAGACTCCTTGTGCTTAGCGTTAAGTATGTGCATATGTGCTCACAGCATCAGAGACTAAAGACTACACAAACCTATACAGCTTTGTCTGCCAGCTTCCAGAGCATACACTTACTTTTTTTCTAAGTAGTACTGGCTTGGAAAAGATAACTGCCTAATTGGATTAGACCAGTGGTCCATCTAGTCCTCTATACTAACATCAACCATGGCCAGTACCAACTGCTTCACAGAAAGGAACCCTGGGCACTAAACTGGGAGAATTTATAAAGTTCCTGGAATGTGCAGTACCTAGAAGGCAACATCTTTCTCAGGATCCTCAATTGTAGTTCAGTTTGTATACAAATTAGGCCATTTGGCTGACATTGTTTTAATGCCAATATCATCCCATTTAAAATAGATTCAGAGTCTTAAACTGGCCATGTACCATGAGGAGCAGGTATTCCCTTTAATCCCAGCACTAGTCTGCCATCTGTTTCTTCTAAGAGACTCATTCAAAACCCACTGAAGTCATTGGGACCTGCTGAACTGTGTGTCACCATCCAACCCTGCACCCCAGAGACCTACCCTTCCCACGCCAACTGTGCGTCGCTCCCTCCTCCAGTTCAGTGGATGAATTCAAACTTCATACCCACTGGAAACTGTTCCCCATCATTTGTTATTTGACACATCTTCCACCGTGGATATGTCATGTCCTCACTGTACCTTTGTGATATTGCTCCACAAAACATGGGTCATGCAGAGTTGAAAGTCGCTATTTGAAATATTTCTCCCACCACTTACAACACTATTCTATTTATAATTAAATAATCAGGCCGGGGGATGGGGGAGTTGGCTGTTTTAAACTGTTTCTGACTAGAGATTGGCTTGTTTTATAGATTACATTGAGAGAAATATCTTAAGCTTGTACCTTTTATGTACGTGTATCAATTGACAAATGCTTTTATTGAAGCCGTGATTCAGCAAAGAGCTTAAGCACATGCTTAGTTTCCAATATGTGCTTCAGTCACTCTGACTTAACCACATGCTTAAGTGAACTGAGTGCTGAAATGCTACATTGTAAAACAAGGGCAGAGGAGCATAAGCTTTCTACTTCAAAGTTGGCATTTCCTGACTGGCTGCTTGCCTTCTCAGCTTTAACATTGTTTTCAAGCAGAGTACACACAGAAGAGGAAAACCACTTCATTTCACTAACCACTGAAATGCAACCATCTCTGTAAGCAGAATCTGACACACAATTTTCTAGTCCTGGGAACAGTCTGGGCAGGATGTGCAGAGTAACGTATCCAGTTGAAACTGCAAGGGAAATGTAGGTTAGCCAAAATGTAATTACCTTAGTAAAATGTACAGCACAGAAGTAAATTACTATCTACATTTAACACTAATGTACATTATGCCTCTGCTCTGGGAAAAGAATATATCCCCTTAAATGTAATTACATTTTATCAAATGTGATTAATACAATCATAGAATACTGGAACTGGAAGGGACCTCAAGAGGTCATCGAGTCCAGTCCCCTGCCCTCAATGGCAGGACATAGCACCATCTAGATCATCCCTGACTGGTGTTTCTTTAAGCTGATCTTAAATATCTCCAGTGATGGAGATTCCACAACCTCCCTAGACAATTTAGGGAAACAACTCAGAGTTTGTACTGATTGAACTAATCAAGGTTAACTTGTACCTCTTTCCTTTGTCTTCACTCAGAGGTCAGCATCAAAACAACTACATCAATTGTTGATGGGCAACTGGTGATGGGACACTTATTTGCTGCTTTTTAAAAGGTTTCTGAAGTCCATCAAGTTCTACAATATACAACCCCAACAGAGAAATATACAGAGGCCATCTTGAGGAACAATAAAACTGGGGATCAAATCCTCTGCTGTTGTACACTTGAATAGCTCCTCTGAAGTCCAGGGAATATCATTGATTTTCACCAGTGGAGGAGCTGGGATTTTGGATAATTGAGATGAGAGGTAAAAATATGTTCCATTCTCACTTTCCAGAAATGCCTGAACCTCACCCATTGTCAGGTGGATCCATTTCAGTGGCCAACAGCCAGCAACAGGGAAAGTTTGCTTCATTTGAGGAATTAAACATCCTCTCTTCCTAAGTAATGACTACCCAGCATGAGTCAAAACAATTGGCAAGTTACAATGAAATAGGTAACCTTGGAATTAGGCTAAGATAAGAAGTGTGCTCCAAAAAGAGGAACCAAAATGCTACACAAGGTAACCTGGATAAACTTTTGCCTGAACCATGGAAAGAGTTGGAGCATCTGCAACCAACTGTCACAATACATGGGGGCAGTTGGTAACTGTATGCCTGCCTACATATGTGCTGCCTTACTCAGTAAATCCCATCAAAGCTGATTTCTCCAAGGTTTGTTATTATTAAACTTATTCAGACTTGTGAAAACCCCTCTCACTCCACATAACACAGTTACACTTTAAATTAATTAATTGGTTTGTGATTATCAGCAGCATTATTGATTACCACCCTGTTTACACTTGCTAAAGCTCCATACTATCACCCAATACAGAAACCGGCAGAGATCAAACTAATCATTCAAAGTCCCAATTGCTCCCGAGGATGCGTTCCCAGACCTCTGAAAATGGTTTAATAAAAACCTCTCTTCTTCAAGCTCATCTCTCCCTTTAGCCTGAGCAATCTTTGCAGTCACACGTCAGAAAGCAATGCATCTTGACCCAGCAGCCTTTCAACAAGGCTGCTGACAGTGTGCAACCTGTATTGTCAATTCATGAAGCCATTTAATCTTTACTACCGTATTAGTGGATTTATGCAGGCCACTCATCATTTCAAAGTGAAGGCAAAATGGCAGAATACTCTGCATCCTGGCTTCTGGATTAGGTTTAGACTGTATAATCCTAAAGTAAGACTGGAGGTAAAAAGGTGTGATCTCTGTAACGTTCCAAGTGCCTCCAAGTGATATTGTTGTGCACCAGCTGTGCACTTATGTGGCGGCACAGGGGAGATTCAATTGCTGCCCAGTTGAGGAGCAGACCACCAGCAGCTCAGGTTCTTTTCTTTCTACTCATAGTGCACAAGCCTCAGTGCACATAAAAAAAATTTCCACACATAGATGAAAAAACATTAGAGGGGACATTGCTGAGCCTCTCGCAAGATGTACTCAGAAACCTGCAGGATTTGCTCCTTAGATCGTGAACTTTTATGGCAGGAGATTTGACCTACTTCATTTCTGTCTAGTGCCTTACATAACTATGAATAAATACTGAGTTAAGCTCAGGTTTTCCTTTCTATTCTTGAGGGGTACGTCTACACTGGCCCCTCTTCCGGAAGGGGCATGTAAATTTCAGCAGTCATCGTAGGGAAATCCGCGGGGGATTTAAATATCCCCCGCGGCATTTAAATAAAAATGTCCGCCGCTTTTTTCCGGCTTTTAAAAAAGCCGGAAAAGAGCGTCTAGACTGGCCCCGATCCTCCGGAAAAAGTGCCCTTTTCCGGAGGCTCTTATTCTTACTTCAAAGTCTTACTTTAAATCCCCCGCGGATTTCCCTACGACGACTGCTGAAATTTACATGCCCCTTCCGGAAGAGGGGCCAGTGTAGACGTAGCCTAGGGGTATGTCTACACAGCAGCGTTATTTCGGAATAACTGATGTCATTCCGAAATAACAAATAGCATCAACAAAGACAGAGTTCTGTCAACAAAAGGCGCTATTGCATCCACACTGTGCTGTTTCAAAAGAGCATGTCTAGACTCTCTGTCAAAAAAGCAGCTTGATTTGTTGACAGAACTGGCTGTAGTCTAGATACTCTTTCGACAGAGGCTTTGTCGACAGTATCTGTCAACAAAGCCTCTGTTAACAAAAGCCTGTAGTCTAGATGTAGCCCAGCGCTATTTTGATGGGCGTTAGCTGTGTAGAGGTGCTATTTTGAAATAAACTATTTTGGAATTTCTATTCCGAAATAAGCATGCAGTGGAGACACACCCTATGTGTGCTGATAGCTTGCTAAATTAGCAACTGACACTGTGCACATGTAACAATGGTCATTGTGACTGATCACTTGGGATTGAACCTGCAGCTTCCTATGTTGAGAGTATAAGCATCTACAGCCATGGCTAAAGGATTAAGGCCTCGAGCTCCACTATCGAGGCCCTTAATGCTGATAGATATCAAGGTATCTAAGATGTCATCTTTAGCTACCCAGTTACAGTATACTGCACACTACAGCCAATAAAAACTTCACAATAAAAACTCCTCAGATATTTTACTGAGGAATTCTACTGAACTGAACTGCTATGGCTCAGGATCTGCATTCACAATGTTGGGAAACCACAGACCTCTACCCACTCAAGCTGAAAGGCATTCTTCAGTATCTGTGAAGGTATGGTTGATTCTGCGCCACATATTTGATCAGTACAAAAACTATCCAGTAGAGGGCAGTAGTACACATGCCCACTTACCAGTTGATTAGTCAAAAGGCATGCATGTGCATTGTACAGAAACATTCTAGGATGGTGGTTCTAGACTGTTAATATGTTTTTGGACCCTCATCGGTTACTTGTGGTTCTGTTTATTTCGGCCTATTTTTTCTGCATCAGAAACAGAGTTGGACAGTTTATCTTCAAAAGTCTGATAGGAAAAAAGTGGCAGCTTTTGCCTTTGATATTAAGCAGCATCGGGGAAAGTTCCCTTGTCCAGGTTGCTCACACCTTTCCCGCTAAAGTGAGCTATTTGTGTGCAATAGTGAAGAGCACTTTGGAAGAAAAGGGAGGGGGGGAGGATAATCAAAATAATCAGATAGCAGAGAAAGCCAGCCTTCTTCTTCACTGATTCCTAGTGCACAGGTTGTGCTCAGAGCATTTGTGATTCCTCTATTTGGATGTACAATCTTCCTCTGAAGAAATATGGAAAAGCCTTAAACCTCTCTAACGTTAGCCTTTGGTATCTATTCTCCCCCTAACAGCTCAAAAGAGCACATTAGAAAGTCACAGAGACAAGCCTGTATGATGTAGAAATTGATACACAAACTTGTCAGAATATCAGTGCTGTCCTGCCATTGCCTTTCAATCCAAATATTCCTCTCAGACTTCCCATTAACACTTAAGTCTGCATTTCAAGCTATCACCTTGAGGCCATGTTTCAATGTAGTTGGCCATTTGCAACAAAGAGTATAAAAAATCAGAGTGAGGGTAAATTATTTGTCTGGATGAGAAGTAGGACAGCGGAGGTAGGAGACACCACCAGCAGATTCTCTCACAGTTTTCGAACAATCACCATTTATTTCCTTCTTTAATCACCATCAAAGCAACCACCCCAAGCTCTTCTGTACTGGGTCAAAAAACAATTGCATTAGATATTGTGGCGATATGGGCCATTGCTTTTTGCAAACCAGGAGTTAAGTGTACTCTGTCTGGCAGCAAGCATTTGAGTTTGTTATTCTGTCACAACCAGACAGGCAGTTGATCACCAAGGAATTAGACAATAGGTAGTGCATTTACAGAGGATTAAGTCCATTCTTCAGGTATGCTGTCCCTCATGAGACTGAAAGTCAAGTACTTTCAGCCACTGGAAGAGTGAAATAATCTCCCTCCCCCCAGATAATGAATGCATTGCCTGGAGAGATTTATTACTGTTCTGAAAGAGAGATTAGTAGGAAAAAATATATAAAGAAAATGTCCAGAGCCCCATATTTATGGGAGATTATTTCCATGAGGATAATATAATTCAAAGTCAATCAGAAAGGAAAAAAATTATTTCAGGCCTTCCATTTGTTGACTTCAGTTGTTCTCCGGAGTGTGAATGCTTTTATACTCAGGAAGGTAGCATTACTGATTTACATTAGCTGAATGTTTGAAACCTATGCGTTTGTTGTGGGTTTTTGGCAGTTCTAGAAGCCTATAAAAGTCCTCATATGTTCATCACCTAGGTAAAGAAATTCTGAATTGCTGCGGTGGAATGCCTTTGTTTAATTAGCCTTAACATCTGTAGGGAAAGTGAGGTTTCTGTGTTCTGGTTAGCCTTATACATCCAAGAGGAGTATTTCACAGAGCAGAGGCAATTCAAAAATAATAAAACAAGTGAAGATTTTGTGTGTGAATGTCATGAATTTGCTGCTCTCCTTAGAATGATATTTTACTGAGGAATTCTACTGAACTGAACTGCTATGGCTCAGGATCTGCATTCACAATGGGGTTGTCCTTAAGGGCAAATCACAATCAGCAGTAGTCGAAACTAGGATGCTGAGGAAAGCCTCAGCAAATCAATGATTTAGCGTCTAATCATGCAACAGCAAGACAAGCCTCCATAGCACAGACATCCATAAAACCAAAAGAGGATACATTTCTCAGTGTCTGATTGAAAATGAAGAGGCTCTGACAGCTATTTGGTAGGATTTTTTTTTTCAATTACAACACTGCACCACAAAAAAAAAAAGTCAGTGTAAAGTTATAAAAGATCTGATATTCATCTGGTAAGGCATTTCTGTAATAACAAATCAATAAAAATGCAAAAATAAAAATAATAGAGTCACCTGATTCTCTGATATGCCAAGAGCAGGAACAGACAAGAAAGGTAGCTAGGGCTGTGTCTACACTGCAAAGAAAAGTTGGAAAAAAATACGCAAATTGCAAACCGCAATTTGTGTATCTTTTTCCTATTTTTCTTCCAAAAAAGTATTTTCCGACATTTGGCCCATCTACATGGGGCCAAATGTCAGAAAAAACCCTCTTTTGGAACATTCCTTCTTCCTCATACAACGAGATTTACAAGGATGCTAAAAAAATGCGTCTGCTTTTCCAAATTTTTTTTGCAAAAAACAGATGTGTTCCTTGGACACGGCAGAGCTTTTCCAGGGGACTTCCGGTATCCCGGAAAAGCAGTGTAGTCTAGACATACCCTGGATTAGCTAGGTATGTTAGCACCCTGGAAAGAAGACACTTACAGGCAGTGCTCCCTTTAATTTTTTCCATCCATGGGTGGAATAAATATTGTTGTGCGCTGTGGCATGAGCAGATGTGCACCACCACTAGAAACACATGCTGCCAACTGTGGGAGATGTGAGTGCTCTACTAATCAGTTAGGTGGCACCTGAATCACTCCTGGGCAGCTGCCCAAGTGCTCAGCTTACAGGGAACACTGCTTACAGGGCCTGATCCAATGCCCATTCAAAGGCGCCCATTCGCTTCTACAGTATTTGGACCAAGCCCAAAGCAAGGAAGATGACTGCAGGGAAGCTAAACCAGAAGGGGGGGGGGTCTCTGATTTTGCCTACGGGGCCTAAGATTCTTAGGATATCATTTTTAGAAATGCTGAGGCCTCACAATTATAATGGAAACTGTAGGTGCTTAGAATTTCTTTAAAAAAAATCAGGCTTGAGGTGATTAGAGGCCATTTTGGAAAGCTTTGCTCAAATCTTTGAACTGATCTTCTGCACAAACATGCAGGAAGATTTGGAAATACCTGATTCAAAATATTCTTTTAGAAAGAGAAGCAAGACACAAGTGTGGCAGTTTGCTCCAGAAGGTATAAATTGTCCCATTTCAAATGAGACTACATCGGCGTGCGCTGTGGAACGTCTTTAGGATTTATGGGGCCCTACACAGTCCTATTAAACTGACTCCCTTTTCCCCAACAGCACCCAGGGGTGGGGATGAAGATTTTTTAGAGATGTGATTTTGTAATCTCCAGCAATATATTCATGGAATATTTTAAAGCAGTTTTTCAACTGAGGTCCTGTCGACTAACACAGTCAATTCAGAAACTGACAGTATGTACCTGAGGTTGGCAAATACCTGTTAAATGGCTTCATTTCCACTTGAATGGCTCTTTCACAGCTTCAATGTCTGTTAGGAGATGGGGCAGGCTTTCATGTCTATGGTAACCAGATCCTCTCCAGAGGAAGCAGAGCCACAGACAATGGATAGGAAGAGGGGAATGTGAGAACATTTAGATCCAGTGGTGCCCCAAATTTTTGGGTACCCTGTGCAACTGCATATTCTGCATTGGGGAAGGACGGCCCTGCCAGTGGGGTGTATAGAGACTCAGTGAGGCCAACACAGTCTTGGGGGGCAAGAAGTGTGGAGGCAGCTCTGCACCTCCAGAAGGGGTGGATCTTTGGGCAAAAGAGGTGGGGCTGAGGCAATCAGCCCTTAGTGCATGGTGCTAGGTCCTCTCCTCGCCCTCCTCAGAGCCCTGCAGAGCAGCACAGCAGTGCTCCCACAGTGTTTCAAAGGGGCCCAGAGCTCCCACCTGCTACCACTGCGGCAGTGGCTGCATCTGGGGGAGGGGGTCTAGGCCCCTTTAAACACTTGGCCCCTGTGCCATTATCCCTTTTGCCCCCCGGTCAGCAGGCCTCCATGGGCCAGTTAAAGTATAATACGTTGGAGCGCTCTACAATTAGCCCCTGATGGGTACTGATATCTCATCTAGACAAGCCCTCAGAGTGAATGGGTCTGATCCACACAGCAGCACTAATATCAACCCAGTCAATTTACAGCAGCTGAAGATCTAATTTTGTTGGGTTACAAGGGGTTGCAGTGGGTTGGCAGTCCTCCCTCTCCCAAAGACTAGAAGGGAGACGATGCTGCCTCACCACAGCACACCTCAAAAAAAATCAATTTGCAGGGGAATTAGCAAATCCCCAGTCTATTGCTTTGGTCCTTTGGGTGGGGCCTAGCAACAACTGGTCTTTGCCCAGCCTCCTGACAAGGCCAGACAGCACACAGTGGGGTGTTTTGTACACCTGAGCAGGGCAGGGCAAAGGAATATATTCTTCTCAAAGATGGCTGGCTAGGGCAGACGGCAAATACAGCCAGGTACACGGGTCCTGTGGACAGGACCGAACAGAACAAGTTCAGCCTTGGGATGGGGGCAGAGTAGCACTGGTCAAGCATCCAACTGCCTGCTGGGCAAACACACACACGCCATTCCACTACGTCAGGTAGTCTGCCACCCTGAAGTGGGATTGTCAACAAGAGTTGGACGGGCTTAGGTCTCCCGAACTCCATTGGGTTTCAGCCCAGAGCCCAGGGTGGAGAGGTCAGCCATTGAATCAGCAGGGCCCTACTGAAACTCAACAACGCACACTTTGGCAACAAAACAAGACTAAATTCTTCTTTCCATGGCTTACCATAGTCCAGGGATAGGATTCCATAGTCCAAGCGTGTCCTGTCTCCTCAGGGTCCTTCTCTGGGGGCAGGGACTGACATGGCCTGCTCACTATTTCAGGGATGGCGAGACGGCAGGGGCTTCTGACTCCTTTTGTGGTTCTGCCCCAAACTGAACTGAAGGCCCCGCTTCCTACATTTCCAGTTAGAGCATGAGGGTCTGGTTCAGCCCAGCTAGCCCTGCCCCCGGGGGTGGAGAATGATCCTTTCCTCCCCCTCGGCCACTCCTTTTTCTTATGTGTGACAGAATCTCGTAAGAAATAACAGCAAGAAATCACTAGGACCAATACATTTCTGATTTTCCTTTCCCACAAGACATATATCCCATCCCCCAGTAGATTCCAGATCTTGTTCTGTTAGGAATGTCACAAAAGGAATAGGGTGCCCTCCATCATGTGTAGGAAATAGTAGAGAAACAAGGAGACTTCCACCAACAGAAAGCAAGGCTCTTTCAGAATGGGAAGAGAATGATGCTGTGGGAAGCCACCGCCACATCATCCCACTATTGTTAAGTATGGTAACTGTCATCTTTCAGTATTTCTTAAACCTACAAATATCGCTTACGCCATTTGTTTGCTCTTCTGCTCTCATAAGCCCAGTCAGTTTCCACAGCAGATTTTGACATTCTCCTGGTTGCTGGCTGAACTCATTCTGTCATGAAAGGTCACAAACTAAACTCCTTCAGAATGTCAATAGGTGTTTAAAGTATTCCACCTCGACAAGGATTTCTTCTGCTTTAAAATACCAAATGTTGATTCATTAAGTATTACATTTCAGCTATGCAACATGAACCCACAAATAAATAAATAAATATTGCTCATCCACTTAGGGCAGGCCTACACCAGGAAATTATTTTGAAACAACGTATTTTGAAATAACTCACAAAATATCTATTTTTAAATAAGTGTTATTCTTTGTAGAAAGCCCAAGAGTTATTAGTTTGAAACAACCAGCCCCTTATTTCAAAACAGGCTTGTAGTGTGGACATTCTGCTTGTTATTTCAGAATAAAGGGAATTATTTTGAAATAACGTCCTAGAGTAGACCAGGATTTATACATATATGAGTGGTTTGGAGGGTTGCTTTGAGCACTAACAATTTACATTGAAAGATTATTCAGATTGTATGTATGTACCCCTCTGATAGTAGTTCCATAATACGTAGGTGGTAGTGGTGCTGTTGCCTTTATTCATGTTTTAACAATATGCTTGTGTGGAAAAAAGGTATTGGGCCTAACCTGATTTTACTTCATGATCCCTTTACAGTACCAGAATGGTGAAGGACTTGATCTGAATGAGATTCAGACCCATTCATTGATTTTCCACAGAAAAATTAGGAGTCTGATTTTCTTGAATGTGATTATCGCTATTCCAGGAGTAAGGGAAAGACATCAAGGAGGAAATGGAGTGGATTCATCAGGGTAAGAACAAAATTAGGGGGAGTCAGAGTCTGTGGTCTTCTAATGGAAATGTGTCAGAACACTGAAACCCACATAAAATTGCCTAAAAAATATCTCAAAGGAATAACTTCTACTTTAATGGCAGAATTTAGCCCTGCACATGAATGTAATTGTGAATATGAAATTACAGGTTCTTTTTATTGCATTGCCTATTATTTAATAAATAGTACAAAAAGGATTCCAATAGAAAGTATAGTGATATGTGCCTGTTAAACTGAGTTTGAGCATCCAAACTTATTATTTATTAAATTTTACTCTGCATTTCCTGATTTTGGAATGCTTGGTTGATTCCTCACAAAGATTTCTTAACACTGAAACAAAGAAAATTCTTATATAACCACGATGTCCTTCCTGCAATTTTAGAGTTGTTTCATTCTCATCTTTTACGTTTCTTTAGTGCTTGAAGTTTTGAATGAAATTGACAATTTCACATACAATGTTTGTCTATATTGCATTATACACTGACACTCAGTTCATCACATCAAACAAGTAAAACCCCAACAATAAATCAAACTCTGTCACCTCTAGAACTCAAATATTAAGGCCCAGAACAAGCAAAGAAACTTATCAGCAAATTCCACTAAGAATGTCTGAAAAGGAAGTTCGGTGTGCATAATTTTAAAACTCCAGAGCCTATTTTCTTCAGACATAACTTGTTCCTGAGAATCTAGTGAGAGCCATAATACAAGCCAATGGGGAACAAAATGTTGGCACGAGATCAAACAGGTTCAGTGTTTGATTAATTGTTTAGTGCATTTGTTTAAGAACAAGGAACATTAGAATGGCCAGGCTGAGTCAGACCAATGGTCTACCAAGCCCAATAACTTGTCTTCCAACAGTGGCCAGTGCTTGATGCTTCAAATGGAGATATACCATCTCATAGAGCTGGAAGGGACCTTGAGAGGTCATTGAGTCCAATCCCCTGCCCTCATGGCAAGGCCAAGTACCATCCCTGACAGATTTGCCCCAGATCCCTAAATGGCCCTATAGGGGTTAATTGCAGAAGAACTTAATACATGCAAGTTTAGGGGTAGTGAGGCCTGCATTCTTTCCCCCCTTTCCCTTTTTCCGATGAGCCAGAAGAAAGTCTTTGGGAACATACACCATTTAAGATAAGCCAGTATAGCAAGAAGAAGTTTAAGATAAGGGTAAAAGGCAGGGTTGCATAAACAGTTCTGTTTACCCTAACATACTGATCATGTAAACAAGGCCAAAGAACAAGTAGAACTAGATCAGAACCAGATTGATAACTAACAGCTGAGCCCAACATCAGCACGTAATGAGTAACTCCTGGAAATTTCCGAACTACAAAACAAGGCAAGAGAACAGTATTTAAGGCTGCACCAAAGCACAGCAATTTGGATCTCACTGATGGGCTTTGGGTACCAGCATCTTGGAAGCTGAGACAACCTCCCACTTCATCTGCAGCCTACCTGGGGTTCCAGGCAGGGACATAAGATACACTGCTTCTTTGTTATATTGTTCTTCCAGTTATGGGGCACAGCTGTTAGGAAATAAACTACTTGTGTTTGATAGATGCCCATGTAGCCTCCTTTGTACTTTGAGAGCCCAGTGTTGAACCTGAGACTTATTCTTGTTGACTATAGGCCCACTGAAAGATTGAACTCACAAACCTAGGTTTACCAGGCCAATGCTCAAACCACTGAGCTATCCCTCTCCCAGCTAGGTGTAACAGAACAGGATACTTATCAAATACTCCATCCCCTATTACCCAGTCTTAGTTTGTGGGAATCAGAAGCTTAAGGACAGCAAGAACATAGGGTTGCACGTCTGACCATCTTGGCAAATAGCCATAGATGGAGCCATCCTCCATGAACTTCTCTAATTTGCTTTGTTAATCCAATTACACTTTAATCAAGTTATATTACATTACAACAGCAAAGTGGTTGTCGGGAGACTTGAGACTCATCTAAACGTCACTGAGATGCAAGCTCCAGGGCTGTGAACAGCAGAGCACACAAAAGAGTTGCTAACTAACAGCCCCCTCTGGATGCTAAAAGGCACCTAGTTTGTATTAATGTGGTCATTCTTCGATCAGTACTATGTTATCGCAAATTAGGTACTCCACAGTCAACCCTATGGCACAGTGCAGACATAACCTCAGATTCTATAAGAAAAAAAACTAGTGCTTCTATAGAGAACTTTAGATCTCAAAATCTCAGCTCCTCAAATCTATTTAGGCATCTAACTCCTACTGGCCAAAGCACTTTACAAAAGGAGTCAGTACTATTTTGGCCTTCACAGCATCCCATAGCAACAAGGGTCACAGTTTGACTGTAGTATGAAGTAATACTTCCTTGTCTGTTTCATACCTTCTGCACCTTTGCATGTTCTTAAAAAAAAATAGAGCTCTGAAATTGATTTTGCTGAAAAAGCAACTGCAAAAATCTTTGGGATGAAGCCTGGGAAAATCCATCCCAAGAGACATTTGCTTATGAGGTGAGGAGTAACTGAAAAGTCAGTTTCTGGTGGAAGTTGCCTTTTCAACTTCGCTTTCTGTTTGATTTTTAAAAAAAAGAGAGAGAGAGAGAGAGAGAGAGAGATTTCAATATAAGCTGTAGCAATTTAACTGAAAACAAACAAAGAAGCCAGTATCTCTCTGAAAAACAAGCAGTAGGTTTAATAAAGGACTAATTTTCAAACATTATTTCAGTTCATCATCTCAGCGGCTTGTTGCTTTACCCAATAGCCTTTAAATTAAAACATTTTTGCTTATTTCCAATCTTTCCCCCTGCAATGGCAGATAGTGAGAGCCGCTTATTAGCCTTGCTCTTGATTAGTATGCCATATGCATGCTGCACTCCAGCTGTCATGTTAAAAATGCAGAAGGATAAATTAAAAACGGCATAGACTTTCGGGTGATAATCAGATAATCTTCTAAGTAAAATATTATTTAAAGGGATCATATTTTCCACAGATTTCATATCTGAAATGAAGTAAACGAAAGAGGCCTTCCCTCGTGGCTGCAGTGTGATGCCGTGACAGACAGTGCTTCAGGGACCGTGACAGCCCTGTTGCAGGGGCTCTAACTCTGAATAAGGCCATCCAAGCCAGTCAGATCAAAGGGTAGGGACCAGGACAGTGATACTGGGCTCCCCCTCAGCCTTCAGAGTGGCAAATGGGAGCCCCGAACCCCTTTGAATTGCTGGGCCCTAGGACAATTGGCCCCTTTGTTGGTGGGCCTCTTTGTAACATACTCAAGTTATGGTTACACACCAAGGAAGCCATTTTGGTAAACACTAGGATAGATAGGATGAGAGAAACTTGTTTGTACATTAAAAGTGTTTCTCAACCTTTTTTTGCTCATGGCCCCCTTCTGAGCCTCATTTACCTCTGTGGCCCCCCTTATAGTCACTGTTAGTTGGAAAAAAAGGTACATAATTTACCTTTTTTCCATGTGGCCCCCCAGAGGTAGGGTGTGGCCCCTGGGGAGCCATATGGCCCATGGTTGAGAATCACTGCTTACACCATGTCTGAAGGCACAGGAAGAATTCAGATTCAGCCAGGACAACGTCCTATATTTTGCTCGATACCCTTGATAGGGACTGCGTCTCATTGTAATGAATATTTCTCAATAGAAATGGATTTAGACAATTGGGGCAGACCCCTAGTAGATATAAACAGGAGTAGTTCAGCTGATTCACAGCAGGGAAGAAATCTCCTCCCTTTCTCCTGCAAATTCCCAAGGTTGGCAGGATCTAATGAAGCACAGAATAAATTGGGATTGGAGGAGAGGAGGCTTCCCCAGATCAAAATGCTCACAATACTGGATATGGACATGAGCACCAAAAATCCTGAGTCAGAAGAGTGGGGTGTGTGAAGGTGAAAAAAAGGCAGTGAAATCAGCCAAGCAATACAATTGGAGGTGATTGTCCACATAAAGACCTAATATCTCCCACAATATGTAGGGGAAGCTTGCAAAGAAGGGTAGAGCCAAAAGCCAATGGTGAATGTAGCAAGATCACTCCACTGTTAACAGAAGGGAGACCATGAGTCCCAGAGATTAAACCAACAATCCACTATGCTATGTATAGGCCATGTGTGTTCTGGACACTAGTTTTTATTTGCATCAGACTGGCTTACTGACTGTTCATGCTACAGGCCTCTCTCTCCAATGGAGGCAACCATTCCTGCTTATTGGACTCCTGTGACCATGCCTACCTTTTCTGTGTCATCACATGCCATTTTACCCCTTTTGCACATGTGTGCACCATTGCCAGAAATGGATCTGAGCAGCATCCCAGCACTAGTATTTGGAGTACTTTTGCACTTAGCAGGTAATTCACTTGTTTTGGCTGCTGAATGCCATGAGAGGGAGAGGGATGTCAGGCCCCAAGTAATCACGAGGAATTGAGTCAGGCTGGATAATCAGACTTATTTTTGGCAGGTCAGCTAACAGCTGCATCTTTTTTTCCCCTTAAGCTTGCAGACCCAGCATGCATGATCAGTGAGCGGCAGTCTGATGTAGCTAGAACTGCAGAGTCATTGTCAGGGGTTCATCTCTACTGCCTTGAGATGCAGACTAGAGGGCTGTGAACTACAAAGCACACAAAAGAGTTACTATCAAACAGCCCCTTTTTGACCCTGGTGGCACAAACTAAGAGGCACCTAGTTTGCATGAACGTGGTCATCTTTCCATTAGTACTCTTAGAAATTAGATATCCCGTGGTTCATGCTGTGCTACAGTATAGACCTAGCCTTGGATTCTGTAAGAACAACTAGCACTTATGTAGAGATCTTTAGATCTCAAAGGCTCAGCTCCTCAAAACTATTTGGGTACCTAACTTCCATTGGCCTGAGTGGTCAGTACTATTATCTGCATTTACAGATGGAGAAACTGAGGCATGGGACAGGGAAATTATTTGCCCACTGTCACCTAGCAGGCGCTTGGCAGAACCCAGCTCTCCTCTCCATCCAGTGGTCTAGCCACTAGACTATTGTAACTAGATGCATGACCAGCCCTCCTTCCTGGGCACTGGCTGCCTTCCCAAATCAGATTTGGAGAGACTTTAGTGCCTTTATTTTAGACAAACTTCACCCAACACTAGTGCCGATATACAGTTTTAAAGGATCTTCTCTTCTTCCAGGCAGAGCCCATCTTCAGCTAGGCACCTCCATCTAACTCCCTCCCTGACTGACCACTTCCTCACTACTTTCCTGCTCCTTCCCAGCCTTTATAGCCCTTGGCTCCTTAGCCCGGCAGCTATTGCCAATCCCCAAGCCAGCATCAGACCTTTTCATCAGCCCCAATCTCTTCCCCTCAATTAGAGCAAATGTGGCAGGGCCTAATTAGGTGATCTTGTACAAGCACCCTGCTACAGCTCCATGTAATGCCCAGCAGGTGGATTGGAACCTGGAACCTCTGGAGCTTAGTGCATGAACTTCTGCCCCATGAGCTAAAAGCCAGCTGTCCCTCAGATAAGGCAGTAGAGCAAACTCATTATTCTCACCATAAATAATCTCAGTGCCACTAGATGGGACAGTGAGCCACACCCAGAAGGTGCATTGGTTACATAAACTCAACTGCACAACAAAGTGCAGTCCTGAGCAAATTACTTGAACCCTCTGTGCAGCAGCATCTCCTATGAAAACCTTTCTAAAATAGCAAGCAGTCAGTGGATTCAAAGTGATGAGCATAATTGCTATTGGCTGTGCAGTGTCCAGAAGGTCTTTTGGCAGAATAGGCCATATTGAACTTCCTCATCTCTTTGCACATAGAAGAATGCAAGGCCAATCGGGCATGCTTCCTTCTCTAGTCCTTTCCCTGGCTTCCTTCTTACAGAAGGGAAACAAACTTCTCAAAATTGTCATTTATCAGATTGTTTTTAGAAGTGTGAAATTATTATTCGGAACCATCTGTATATTTGCACAGAAGTTAATAATTATTAAGTTCCAGAATAACAGGCACATTTAGTTCACAATTTTAATAAGTTCTTTTTTTCCTTGGCTTTCTGGGTATTTTTGCCTAACAGATACATTTTTCTTTCCAGAGTTTGAGGAAATATTCTAAACATATGATTACTCAATTTAATGCAAAACAAGCTGTGTATTTGTGACTCAACTGTTAGGGAATGATTAGAATGAAGAGAATGTCTCATTGCAGATCATTAAACATTCTTGTGTCATTTTTACAGAGTTTTGTGCTAACTATATTTCATGTTGCATAAAAGAGTAAATTCATCATCCCATTATTAATTAGAAAATAAATATTTGGACATGAATTGAGGCTATTATTGTATCTTGTCCCAATGTCCACAATGAAGTGTTTTTTATACTAATTTTATCTTCATTAATGATGAGCTATTTGTGACAAAATAAGTAATAGGCATAATAAATATGCTGAGGATTTGTAAACAAGTGCTTGTGATAAAGGAATAGTGGAACATCACTATCTACTTCTGGTGAGTGGATAAATGAGGGACTGTCTATATTAGTGAAACTAGTCACACTGCTGAACACCATGGCTGTGTCTACATTGGCACCCCTTTCCTGAAAAGGGATGCTAATGAGACCAGTCGGAATTGCAAATGCCGCGGGGGATTTAAATATCCCCCGCGGCATTTGCATGAACATGGCTGCCGCTTTTTTCTGGCTCGGGGTTTTGCCAGAGAAAAGCGCCAGTTTAGACGGGATCTTGCGGAAAATAAGCCCTTGCAAGTGGGAATAAGGGATCTTCCGGAAAAGGGCTTATTTTCCGCAAGATCCCGTCTAGACTGGCGCGTTTCTCTGGCAAAACCCCGAGCCGGAAAAAAGCGGCAGCCATGTTCATGCAAATGCCACGGGGGATATTTAAATCCCCCGCAGAATTTGCAATTCCGAAGTGTCTCATTAGCATCCTTTTTACAGAAAAGGGTGCCAGTGTAGACACAGCCCATTTGTTTAGACACACTAAGCTAGTGCAGAAAGATGACTTATCCTGCCAACTTAAGTTTCAGCAACACAAGGCTGATCTTACACTGGTGTAGCATGTCTCTGGGTTTGCTCTGGTGCACCTACTTTGTTTTAGTCATACCAGTGCAGTATCAATCAGGCCTTACAATGCCAAAAATATATACACCAGTATGGAGCAGTCTCTAAGGGTGTCAATGGAGCCTTGTGGATGAGTTTACTAGACATAGCAAAATGAAGTGGCAATTTAAATAATCGCGCTTCATTTACATTAAAATAGCCGCCGTGCTGTGCCGATGATCAGCTGATCTGGCACAGCGGGGCAGTATAGACACGCCACGGTCAACAAGGGAAGCCTGTATTGACTGCAGCGTGTCTAGACTGCCCCGCTGTGCCGGATCAGCTGATCATCGGTACAGCGCGGCAGCCATTTTAATGTAAATGAAGCGCAATTATTTAAATTGCTGCTTCATTTTGCTATGTCTAGTAAACTCATCTATGTGGCTCTGTTAACAGAGCCATGTAGTATAGACACACACTAAGAAGCTGCCATAAGTTTGAGCTCATGGACATTTTAAGCCAGAGGCCTCATTGGATCCTTTTTTTTTTTTTTTTTTTTTTTTTTGCACCCCTGGGATTTGGGGCTGTAGTGAGAGACAAAGTCACCTTAGTGCCGAACTCCCCTGGGCTTCTGCTTTGAGTACTGTAGCTTCCGCGGAGGGGGGTATGGTGGGGGGGAAGAGGACAGAATTACAGTCCTTGTACTTAAAGGCACAGCTAGCTAGACTACAATAGAGGAGACCATGTAAGTTTTACATGTAACATGGGGGGCTCGTCTACACTGGCCCCTTTTCCGGAAGGGGCATGTTAATTTCAGAGATCGTAATAGGGAAATCCGCGGGGGATTTAAATATCCCCCGCGGCATTTAAATAAAAATGTCCGCCGCTTTTTTCCGGCTTTTAGAAAAGCCGGAAAAGAGCGTCTACACTGGCCCCAATCCTCTGGAAAAAGCGCCCTTTTCCGGAGGATCTTATTCCTACTTTGAAGTAGACGCTCTTTTCCGGCCAGTGTAGACGCTCTTTTCCGGCTTTTCTAAAAGCCGGAAAAAAGCGGCGGACATTTTTATTTAAATGCCGCGGGGGATATTTAAATCCCCCGCGGATTTCCCTATTACGATCTCTGAAATTAATATGCCCCTTCCGGAAAAGGGGCCAGTGTAGACGTAGCCGGGCTGTTTAAATTCAGCCTTAAAATTCAAAGAATGTTAGTACATTAGGCAGAAGAATGAGTCCTCAGCCATAACCTGAAACCCAGCAACCCCTCTGAATAGATACACAGTTACCATCAGACCTTATGGAAAATTCATCTAAGTCAGACAGCCTTGTATTTCCTCCCGTTGTTAAGCGAACATTGCTATTCATTGTGTGCCCAGTGTCTTGGGCAATTTTGTTCCTAAACTGTTTTATGAAGTGGAATTAACATTTCCGTGACATGATTGAGAGTGGCAGATCTTCGCAGAGCAAGGGCTGACACAGAGGAGTCTCCCGAGGAAAGGAACTGGGACGGTTTTTGGAAAAGGAGCACAGATGGAACTGAAATGTGGCAAGAGTCCTGGAAATAAAACTGTCCTTTCATCCACAATGACCTGGGCATGGTGAACTGTGGGTCTCTAGGGGGTCATCACTTGTTCCTTTACAACAGTAACATTGTGAATTTCCTTGCACCAATTTTGTATTACCCACTTCTCTCTTTTTTCCCAGCATGGACCCTCTTAGGCTCTCTCAGTAGCATCTCCAGGGCTTTGGCATTGCCTTGTTATTGCTCTACTAGTTTCCACTTACACATCTGCATATGGCAGCACCACATTATATAACCTAGTTACATCCCGCCCCTCCGTTTGTCCATAGAATCAGTGCACAGCTATTTACAACTCCTGCCTCCTGTCAAAGGAATGAGGGCATCTGAAAGCATCTCTTCTAGGGAATCTGAATTAAAGTGGGGAAATGAGAGGAACCAGACATGGATGGATGATTTAAGCCAGGAGGTATATACTGCCAGAGAGGGCCACAAGGAACTATAAACAGAGTTATTCAAGAAAATGAGGGGAAGGGAAATATTAAGTAAACTGGGAGAGTGTTTTCAGCACTCCAGGAGATGGGGACCCTCTCATCTTCTAAGCAAAGACCTTCTTATCCCCTCATTTTCATCAGCACAGACTTCTGGCTTCCTATTCCAGAAACTTGTTTCCCTCCCCTCCTCCCCACTCCTTACTAAGTCCAGAAGGTTCTTCTTCTGTTACTGCCTACAGAAGTCCTTTGAGTGCCATCAGAAATGACAGAGGATGGGAACATAACCACACTTACAGATGGAAAAGCTATGTGATCTAGCAGCTAGCATGCAGGCCAGAAACTCATGAGATTTGGGTCTTATGCCTGTCCCTAATCACTGACTCGTTAGGCCTGGAGTCAGTCACTGCCACTCTCCACACTTCGGTTTTCCCCTCCCGTTCTCTCACAATCTTGTTTACTGAAGCTACAATATTGAGACAGCAACTGTTCTCACTTGGGTTTGTGTACAGTGCCTACCTTGCTAGAGGCCCATTTCAGGTGGGTCTTTTAGGCACTACCAGGGTCAAATAATAGTGTGGGTAGAGAGGAACTAGAGAGAGAATCAAGCCTTTGGTAGTGGTCCCAGCTTGGGACAATGAAAGGACCTCCCCACCAGTCCCTGTACAGCTCTTAAACCTTAATCTAAGGTCCACTGAGGTCAGTTCAGTCTTGTCTTTGACTTCAGTAGACTTTGGATGAAGCTGTTAAAGAAGCCACTAATCTTGGCAGTGGCCTCCTTTCTGCATCCTGGGCCCACACTTCTGCAGCTGAGAGTAAACACCCTTAATCTGCCTGTACAAACAGGAGGCAGGGGTAGCAAATGCCACTTCCCTCCAGGATATGGGTGTATCAGGTTTCCAGTCATTCTTGGCTGGCTCAGAATATGGTCAGAACAGCACTCCCCTCTCCTGGAGACAGAGGGTGGAGAAGGGACAGGACAACAAACAAACAGATACTGGGTAGTCACCATACAGAAACTTTAAAAATAGCTTGGAAGAAGAGGATTTCTCCAGGGTCTGATCCCGAACTGATATATGCAGTAGCCAGGCACCCCTTCACCACAAGCCAGTTATTTTCCACGTATGTCCTGTGACAAAGGTCCTCCTTAACCCTCGCGATCCCTGTGGTTTCAGGTGGGTTTAAGTCAAAATGACCTGGCCAAATTGGAGAAATGGTCTGAGATAAATAGGATGAAGTTTGATAAAGACAAATGCAAAGTGCTCCACTTAGGAAGGAACAATCAGTTTCACGCATACAGAATGGGAAGCGACGGTCTGGAAAGGAGTACGGCAGAAAAGGATCTAGGAGTTATAGTGGACCACAAGTTAAATATGAGTCAGCAGTGTGATGCTGTTGCAAAGAAAGCAAACATGATTCTGGGATGTATTAACAGGTGTGTTGTGAGCAAGACACAAGAAGTCATTCTTCCGCTCTACTATGCGCTTGTTAGGCCTCAGTTGGAGTATTGTGTCTAGTTCTGGGCACTGCATTTCAAGAAAGATGTGGATAAATTGGAGAGGGTCCAGAGAAGAGCAACAAGAATGATTAAAGGTCTAGAGAACATGACCTATGAGGGAAGGCTGAAGGAATTGGGTTTGTTTAGTTTAGAAAAGAGAAGATTGAGGGGGGACATGATAGCAGTTTTCAGGTATCTAAAAGGGTGTCATAAGGAGGAGGGAGAAAACTTGTTCATCTTGGCCTCTGAGGATAGTACAAGAAGCAATGGGCTTAAACTGCAGCAAGGGAGGTTTAGGTTGGACATTAGGAAAAAGTTCCTAACTGTCAGGGTGGTCAAACACGGGAATAAATTGCCCAGGGAGGTTGTGGAATCTCCATCTCTGGAGATATTTAAGAGCAGGTTAGATAAATGTCTATCAGGGATGGTCTAGACAGTATTTGGTCCTGCCATGAGTTCCATTCCAGTCCTAGTAGTCTATGATTCTATCACAAAAGCAGTTTTGACTCTAGCTTGCTGTTTGTTGAGCCACTTTCATCATTAGCCAGCATGGGGAAAAGAGGGGAAACCAAACTTCATAATCCCTCCCAGTGGTACAGGGTAGGACAAACGCTTGTACTAAAACCAGTCTCTTTCTAGTACTGAAATGGGGCACTGGTGTGAGGTGGGAACCCAGGTCCATCCGCTATGTTCCTACCCAGGGACCCTGTAATAGCAGCTGTCTGGAATATTTTTTGACTCTTGCAAGAGAGGAAATATTGCCTATTAAGGCACCCACGGAAGATGTTTGGTGACCTATAATTTCTGTTGGGGGGGTAAGCCAGTGATGTTTGTGGGCTTTAAGAGATACCCCTTTCTATCTGAACTCAGCCCTTGTTGCTGCCAACAGAAGCAATGCACTACAAATTAAGATCCCGATGAAAAGCTAATAAGCCCTACTTAGGATTACAACATTTAAATACAAACATCTCTCCAAGGCAAGCCCGCTGCAACCCTAACCATAAGGCAATACTGCAACAGCTGCTTATAGTATCCAGAGAGAGAGCACATATAGATAAGGTTGATAACATAATTGATAACAAACAGGCATTTCTTTTATCAGCACATTTTGCCAGCCAGTCTTCGTATTCTGTTTTGTTTGGCCAGTTGTCACTAAAGGTGCAGTTTCTGAAGTCAGCTTTTTCTTTCCTGGCATGTAGTAGGATCACTCGCACCATCACCTTGATCCTCCATCATTTAACATGCCTCGCACATCTTCTCATGCCTGTGTGACTCAAACCCTCTCTCACACATGTACACAGACAGCTGCTGAATTTTCAACAGTTTTCATCTATCTTGCTTAAACTGAAGGGGTAGGAACACTGCAGACTCTTTATCTGGACTCAGAAACTTTTAACATTAGATATACCAGGATATTGTGATGATGACCATGCAAATCTTTAGACACACATTTTAAAAAAAAAGAGTATGTTTTTTTTCTGGGAACTGGCAAATCCATTTAATAAAAGAAAAAAAAAAAGCATCAAGGCTGGTCAAATTCTAGCCTGGTGGTAAAGTTATATTTCTCTCCTTGTAGTTCACACACAAAAAACCTATGTCAATCAGTTGTTCTCTGTTACTAAATAGAATGAGGTGCTCAGTTGTTTCTGTGTATTAGGAGAACATTTATTATTGTTGTTATTGATTTGCAGTAGCACCCGCTAGGTGTTTTTGAAACACATGAGGACTGTCCCTGCTCTGAGGGACTCGCAAACAGAATAGAGTGCTGACAAATGTGACTAGAGGTCAGGGGAATAAGAGGCAGTTTTTTATATATAATAGAGATTGTGTTGGGATTTAAAAACAAGAGACGGTGTTATGGCCATTAGGCTGAGCCATTTCTGCTGAGCCAAAGTTGAGTTGAAGAGGCAAAATAGGAGAAAATGAATGAACCTGCATTGCAAATGTTACAAGGGACTGTGACAGGGTCAGGCCAGAGGGGAATTGGAGAGGAAATATATCAGCTCCAGATTAAGTAGGTCCCTATTCCCAGGCTTAACTAGCAAGAGCTCACCCAGAACCAGCAGAAACCTGCTAGAATCAATCAAAACAATCAGGTCAATTAAAATGTCTGGAACCAATCAGGAGGCTTTCAGAGTCAAGGTTATTCAGGGCACTTGGACAATTAAGAACTGGTTAAGAATAGTTTTAAAAGGCTTCCCTTCTGTTAGCTCAGTGTGTGAGGATGGAGCTGTTGAGAGAAAGTGCGGTGGGGAGGCTAGGAGAAGAAAGTGCAAGCAGATACTAGTAGGAAGATTCTGTGGCAAGAAAGAAGCTAGGGATGGCTGTGGGGAAGTGGGACAGAGATTTGTAGCTGTCATGCTAATGTTATTAGAAATATTCCAGACAGCTGCTATTACAGGGTCTACACTCGCGGCTTCTTGCGTGAGAAATATACAAATGAGGCTAGGCGTGAAATATCGCTGAGCCTCATTTGCATACCTAATCAGCCACCATTTTTGCAGAAGAGGCTCTTGTGCCACAAGGAGCTGTCTACACTGCCCCTTCTTGTGCAAGAAAAACCCTCTTGAGCAATGCCGTTGTTCCTGAAAGTAATTGGTGTAACTGCATTGTACAAGAGGATTTTTCTTTCTCAAGATGGGGCAGTATAGACAGCCCCTTCAGGTGCAAGAGTCTCTCATGCAAAAATGGAGGCTCATTAGGTATGCAAATGAGGCTCAGTGGTATTTCATGCTTAGCCTCATTTGCATATTTCTCACGCAAGAAGCCGCGAGTGTAGACATAGCCCAACTGTGGGTCCAGTCTTCTGTTCTGTTGATACTTTCCACTCCTCTTTCTAGGCTTAAATCCCACTGTTTGCCTCTCTCCAGCAGAAACATCACAACCTCTTTACTGTCTCTTAGCCTTCTTCCTCTTGTTCCCCTGTTCAGATCTCTCCTGAAACTGCTGGCCATTTGGAGCTTTCAATTATTCTTACGCATGGCGACAGCAACTTCTATTACTTTCTGTGAAGCTGAATTGGAGAATATTAGGCTCCTGATTTATCTTTTTAATTAAAAATAAAATGCCTGGCTAATCAGTAGGACTGCTGTAGTTGCACAGTACTGACAAATTCAGGTCATTTGACGTGTCAAACTTTTCCCTGTACTTTTATTCAGGTGAAGTCTCTCAAGCATCAAGTCATTTTGCTACATAGATTTGACTGCACTGTGGTTTCCTTGCTCTTGTATAATAGTGAATAACAACCATGCAACTAAATTATTTAATTACTAGGGGGAATAATATTCAGGAATAATATTTGGAAGAAGCCTGTGAATGTACCTTTTTTTTTTTTTTTTTTTTTTGTGGCAAGGGCCCCTCTTTCTCTGGCCAGCATCTGGGCCGGAAGCCTTTCCCCCTTTGCTTGGGATTAGGCTTACAGCTGGTTTCTGGGATAGGGATCCCAGCTACCCTTTATGGGACTCCTTCCCCTGCTGTCTCTAGCTCTATAACTATTGGTACTTTGTCTCTAAGGGTATGTCTACACTACCCCGCTAGTTCGAACTAGCGGGGTAATGTATGCATACCGCACTTGCTAATGAAGCCCGGGATTTGAATTTCCCGGGCTTCATTAGCATAAGCGGGGAGCCGCCATTTTTAAATCCCCGCTGCTTCGAACCCCGTGCAACGAGGAGTAACGGTAGTTCGGAATAGGAACCTAGTCCGAACTACCTAGTTCGAGCCCCGTGTAGCCGCGCTGCACGGGGTTCGAAGCAGCGGGGATTTAAAAATGGCGGCTCCCCGCTTATGCTAATGAAGCCCGGGAAATTCAAATCCCGGGCTTCATTAGCAAGTGCGGTATGCATACATTACCCTCCTAGTTCGAACTAGGAGGGTAGTGTAGACATACCCTAACTCTTTCTCTCCTCTCACTCTTTCCCCCACCTTCTAACTGGGGACACTTTTAAAGGCCTCCAGCAGATCTGAAATGGAGTCAGCTGGCCCCTGCCAGCTGCTCCTAATGTTCCCATAGTCCTTTGCCCCTAATTAGCACGCCTTTTACCTTTTTACCTTTTTCCCCACTTTGTAGCAGCCTTAGCTATGCTTGGAGATGACATTAGACTTTGAAGAGAAAATGATAAATGTTCTTACTCATCTTCCTACCTATGCACACGTGTGTGAACATGCACAAATATAGAGTCACCTTTTCACTCTAGGGTACGTCTACACTTGCTCCCTAGTTTGGACTAGGGATGCAAATGTAGCTGACCGAAATTGCTAATGAAGTGGGGATTTCAGGAGTAATGTTAAATGAGGAGTAACGTTAGTCCGAACCAAAGGGTTTGATTTGAACTAACGCATCCCTTAGCGCACTTCCTGGTTCGAATGAGCTGTTGAGCGGAGTAACGTGCAGGCGAGTTTATGCTAATGAAGTGTGGGATATTTAAATCCCCGCTTCATTAGCAATTTCAGTTGGCTACATTTGCATCCCTACTCCAAACTAGGGAGCAAGTATAGACGTACCCTCATACACTTCTTGCTTTTTTATCTCCATTTTCTTTATTTGAAATCTGTTTATTTTCTTTGTTTAATTGATGTCGGCCTTTGCATTTCTCTCCTTTTGGCTTCCCACCCTCACCCCCCCCTTTTATTTTTTCCAGTTGTGCTTGGTTTTTCCTGCAGCATGTCACAAAATGGACAGAAGTTCAAAAGGCCCTGAGCTTTCCGGGAAATTTTAGAAATGCCACCAAAATAACGGCTCCTGAAGTCACAAAAAGCCTATAGTTTCTACGCCTAAAGAGAGGTATTTTCATTTCTGTGTCAGCCAATAAAGGTCTGCACATTGCTCATACAGACAGGGCAAACCTCCCGGTCAGTTCAATGGCACCAGGATTTGGTCTTAGTCAAGGCTTCCTCTAAGCTACCTGGTAGCACAGCCCTGCAGCTGCTCAATGAGCCCTGCCCAAGGGCTCAGGGCTCCAGACATGAATCTGCTTAGCTGTGGGAAGGGCACTTCTCCCTCCCCTCAGCTAGTAGGGAGAGGGCATGTCCATACCAGCCAGGAAAGACTCGCTGCTCTGTTCTCAGCAGGGAGCTGCTGCTGTTGCTAAAAAAGAAGTGCCCCTCCCCCAGCCAGGCAGCTCCATGTGCGAGTCCTGAGCCCCTAGCTGGGTGGAGCTTATAAAACTGCTGCGGGGCCATTCTACCGCACAACTTAGTTGGTAATATTATGAATGTTTTTGAGCTTGTATCTGAATTCTGGTCATCAATACAGCTGTCGTGCATACGTCTCAGAACTCAAGCATGTCCTATAATTTAATAAGGATCTTCAGCCTAGAGCCACAAAAATACTTGTTCTGAGGCATGAAACAGCCCTGGATTTTGACTACCGTTTAGGGACACCCAGCTCATTCTGTAGGTTGCTCAGAGGAAAGGAAATCTGTGCTTATTTTAGGGGATACAGAGTGTGTTTGTTTTTCAACTCTCGGCTGAACAAACTTTAACTTTGACTTCCAATCCCCAGGGATTGTTAAGGCTGTAATCTCTTTGGGGCAGAGTTTGCATAGCGTCTAGTACCATGGAGTTCTGGGCCATCCTTACTGGAGCACCTAGTTATATCACAGTACTAATAAATAAATAATGTCTCCCTTATATCACCTTTCATCCCCTAATCAAGTGGTGGCCTGGTCCATGGCATTTCCTGCAGCTCCCATTGGCCAGGAAAGGTGAGCTGTGGCTATCGGCAGCTGTGAGAGGCCATACTTGCTCACATGCAGGTGAATAAAGTGCCTATCAGCCTACAGGGGCTAAGCCTGGCAAGCCATGTTCAACCCACTTGTCACTTATTGCCCACCTATGTTCTAGACTCATCCCTGATAGATATCTATCTAACCTGTTCCTAAAAATCTCCAGTGATGGAGATTCCACAACCTCTCTAGGCAATTTATTACAGTGCTTAACCACCCTGAAAGTTAGGAAGTTGTTTTTTTTCCTTAATGTCCAGCTTAAATCTTCCTTGCCCCTCATCCCTTCCTGAAGACTTCTGTCCACTCCAAGAGAGGTATTAGGCAGAGCTTTTAAGGATATGTCTGTATTCCAATAAAAAAAGATTGACCCCAAGTTTCAGAACTTGGAGCAGTTCACTCATGCTCATGGGGCGTGATCTGTGGGGCTATAAATTTTCAGTGTCGATGTTGGGCTGGAGTCCAGGATCTGACAACCAAATGCCACAGGTTTTTAATTGCAGACATAGGTTAAGCAATGGCTAACGATTTTAGGCAACAGAACTTATTTACTTAAGTTATTCATTTTAATCTGAGTTCCTATAGAGGAGGAAGCATGACCAACCACCATAGAGCAATTGAGGAATTATGTTGTTAATCCTTTTGTTGTCGTTAATTCCTCTCCACAATCTTCAGCAATAATAATCATTGTAATTTATTTAGTTGGCAAGGCGGCATGATTTACACAGAGTTCTAAATTTATGGAGTTTGAAGATAAAATAATAGCAGAGCTATCCTCATTTTTAAGAGTAATGCATTTTCTTAATGTACCATCTGGTCCTATGCACATTTAGAAATTGAATAAATAAGTTTGGAACAAGATAAAAAAAAAACCCTCTTTCTTGTAGAAACTTGTTATGTTTTTGCTGAGCACAGAGAGTTGTTTGTCTCATCTATGTGCGAGGTCTTTAAAACTTCCATCAGGATCTCTTCTTTCCTATGTGAGTAAGAAAGTAAAATAAGGATCACAAGGAAACAAACCTGGAAAGAATTAATCTCTAGAAGATGCTGGAAAATGTTTGATACTGTTTTTTGTTTGGAAAACAATGATTTGTTAAGACCAGAGCTTATTATAGGGGGGAAAAAGGATGGTTTTGATGATTTTCTTTACTTTTTCATTTTAAACAACTGTTTAAGTTTTTGAAATGATAAATTATGAGATACCAGAGAAGCTGATCAACATAATAAGGAATTTGTATGATGGAAATCAATATTTTCTCATCTATAGGAATGGGTGAGTGATTCTGTATCATGTATAGAACTGGACAAGGGAATGTGTTATTACCAATTTTCTGTACATTGGCTATAGATTGGGTGATGAAATGGGTGACATAAAGCATAATGGATGGTGTGAAATGGATTAGCCAAAAACACAGACACAACATTGTATTTACCAATAACATTGTTTCACTAAGTATGTTGTGGAACGGAATGATTGTGCTTACTTCAGAGGGAGGGCAAAAAACAGCAAAAAAGGATGAAACCCCACAAGATTATGAAGTTAGGGCAATGAATTACAAATATAAAGGTGTTTGTGGTGTGGCAAGGTCCTCGCACAGGCCCCTCGGACTGGGACCCCTTCTTCGGTCACAAATCAACTGGAGACCCTTTCTTGTGCAATCACCCGTTCCTTTGATTGACCGAGCCAATTTTCCCACCACCTTCTATTTACAGAGCTTTTTGTTTGCGGCAAACTCAGCTAACCTCTCCAAATGGCTGGGGAGCACACTCAGCCGCTCTCTGGCTCTTCCTCTTCCACGTCCCCTCTCCCTGCCTTATCTACCCCCTGCTAATGAGGCCCACAGCTGTGTGCCATTTGCCCCTCAGGCCTGGGCTTGCTCAGGTGGCTTTGATTGCCCTTTTCAGCTAGGCTGTAGTGGCAGAGCTCTGGCTTAGCCAGCAGCCTGTTGCAGTGGATGGAAAGGAACTCAAACAGGTAGAAGAGTTTTGCTATTGAGAATGTGAGATGACATCTGAAGGTGGCTAGGATAAAGATATTCATACACAACAGAGAAAAGTCTCCTGACTTTCCTGACCAACTCTCACCTGGTCTTTCTTTTCCTATCCCCCTGTCTGTGGCTTCCATAATCTTTTAGGGTGTGTCTAGGCAGCAGTGCTATTTTGGGATACTTCCAGTATCCTGAAATAGTGTTTTCTGCGTCTTGACAACATGCCCATTATTTTGAAATAGCTTTTGAAATAATGAGTGTGCTATTCCAACATCCCTAGAAACCTCGTTCCACGAGGATGAAGGGACGTTTTGAAATAGTGCTCTATTTCAAAATTTGGCATTGTGTAGATAGCGCCAAATTTCAAAATAAGCTATTTTGAAATACACTCGAAATAAGCTACACAATTTGCATAGCTCAAATTGTGTATCTTATTTCTAGCTACAGGTGCAGTGTAGATGCACCGTTATAGCCCTGAGTGCTGTTCCATCCTCTTAATTGCCTAAAATGGGAACATCTGCTCTGGCTCTGGAGAGTTAGATCTGCTGTATTCATAGGCTACGTCTACACTGGCCCCTTTTCCGGAAGGGGCATGTAAATTTCACTAGTCGTCGTAGGGAAATCCGCGGGGGATTTAAATATCCCCCGCGGCATTTAAATAAAAATGTCCGCCGCTTTTTTCCGGCTTTTAAAAAAGCCGGAAAAGAGCGTCTAGACTGGCCCCGATCCTCCGGAAAAAGTGCCCTTTTCCGGAGGCTCTTATTCCTACTTTGAAGTAGGCAAACTTTGAAGTAGGAATAAGAGCCTCCGGAAAAGGGCACTTTTTCCGGAGGATCGGGGCCAGTCTAGACGCTCTTTTCCGGTTTTTTTAAAAGCCGGAAAAAAGCGGCGGACATTTTTATTTAAATGCCGCGGGGGATATTTAAATCCCCCGCGGATTTCCCTACGACGACTAGTGAAATTTACATGCCCCTTCCGGAAAAGGGGCCAGTGTAGACGTAGCCATAGTGTTCAGCCATCCTCTGACAAGCTAGTCAAGTTTTCTTGTATCTCCCTCTTTATGCTCTAGTTATTTCCCCCCTTGGTTTATGCTTTATTTAAAGTGTTGAATATTATTTTAATTTGAATTGAATTAACTATAAGAAATGGTTTCTCCAGACAATCAAACTCTCCACTGAGGGGAAGATTAGAGTGCAACAAGGAAAGGAAATCTCCATGGATCCAATGCAGGGTGACCTATGAATGCTTCTGAAACCCACACACCTACTGGGTATGATTCACTGTCCCATGTAGTGGAACTTAGACCACTTATATACTTAGAGGCTACGTCTAGACTGGCATGATTTTCCAGAAATGCTTTTAACGGAAAACTTTTCCGTTAAAAGCATTTTCGGAAAAGAGCATCTAGATTGGCACAGATGCTTTTCCGCACAAGCACTGTTTGCTTTTGCGCAAAAAAGCCCCTATCGCCCTTTTCGCGATCGGGGCTTTTTTGCGGAAAACAAATCTCAGCTGTCTACACAGCTTTTTCCCGAACGGGAGCAGCATAATATTTCCACAAAAAGCACTGATTTTTTACAGTAGGAAGTCAGTGCTTTTGCAGAAATTCAAGCAGCCAGTATAGACAGCTGGCAAGTTTTTCCGGAAAAGCGGATGATTTTCCAGAAAAAACTGGCCAGTCTAGACACAGCCAGAGAGAGAATGAGTTTGCTCTATGGCCATAGCTGAGAGCCAGCTGGCTTTTAGCTCAAGCAGTAGAGGCTCATGCGCTAAGCTCCAGAAGTCTTAGGTTTGGTTCCACATGTTAGCATTACCCTTCCATTTGGGATGTCAGTGGAGAGACTGCCTCAACCCATGGAAGCAATAAAGGATATGGCTCTGAATCCAGGAAAATCTTAGTGGTTCCACAGGGATACTCATGGAAAGAACCTTTTCTTTGGCACTGACCCTAAAGCCCTCAGCTACCCTATTGGATCTTCTTAAATGGAGTTCCACTGCCGGGGCTCTGCATCTTGTTGTCAGTCAGGCATCCCGATGGATTCCTGACAGGTCTTCTGCTCTTTAAATGATGATAAACTTTCAGCTGCTGGTGGGTGTGCTCCCCTGTCTAATGAGTTAACCGTGCACAATTAGTCAACATGACAGACTCCGAGAGAGTCCCCAGAGACTACTAATCAGTCAAGGATCAAAAGCAACGGATCAGGTTTGTTGCCAAATGAGGCACAATAATAGTTGTCAGTGAACAGACTCACCACTGTGCCAATACATCTATGTACGCTGTGACAATGTACTAATACCCAATCAATACTATGGATTCAGCATTGTCCTCCATGGTCAACCAATGACCACCCTTTGGGGTGCACTTTTATACATACATCTATACAAGTTGCACATCACTGCTGATGTATCAGATTGCCACTGTCTGCTACTTAGTTACCACCCCTTACTGCGCAGAAAAGGGGGTTTCCATTTTGGCTACTTCTACACTTCAGGCTTCTTGAGCAAGAAGCTTTTTGCGGAAGAGATCTTCCACAAAAACTTCTTGCACAAGAGTGCGTCCACACTGCAAAAGTGCATCAAAAAAGCAATGTGCTTTTGCGCAACAGAGCATCCAGACTGCATGGACACTCTCTCGAAAGAAAGCTCTGATTGCTATTCTCAGAATAGCCACCAGAGCACCTGTGCTTTTTTCAATTGGCTCTTTTTGTGCAAAAAAAACATGTTGCCCATCCACATACACCTTTCTGTGCAAGAATTCTTGTGCAAAAAGGAGTTATTCCTCATAGAAAGAGAAATACCTACACTGAAAAAAACCTTCTGTTCTTTTGATTTACTATAAATTTACTTGCACAAAAACGCACTTGAGGTGTGGACGTGCCATGAGTTTTTGCTCAAAAACCTTGTAGTATAGACGTAGCCTGTTATTATCAGTATTATTCATCATGCTGTCAATTTAGCCTGATCCTGAACCTGGGTCGATATGTATGTTTGTGGGGAGGCGGTTGGTACCCAGGTGTTTCTTAATGAGGTGTTCTGTTACGACCCCTCTGGAATGTATTTTACAGTCTTTGCCCAGCACCTTTTCATGTTCTTTATGCTTGACCCTGCTTGTACTATTCCTTGTTGGCCATGCCTCTTTCCTGCTTGCAGCTTCACTGAGCAAAAGCCTAGCTCATTAGGATTCAGGCTGCTGATTTTCTATTGGAGACCCTCATCTCACTACATAGCTCATGGACAACCATGGATCTGCCCTTCAAGGGAGAGGCTGCATTAGATTTCCTGCAGATTCCCTGTGGGGATGGTGTGAGGACAACGTGCAGGCCATCTCACAAACCTAGACCCCTCCTCATTCATGGATCCTCCTAGGGCCTGGTTTTAGGAGAGGACAGTGACAATATCTGTGCCTTCCACAGTGGTACAGGAGTATCTGTAGAAGGAGGATCATATTGGCCTGCAGATTATTTCACCTTCAGATCTTCATTTCCCTTTATTCCCAATTCTAGTCTCAGTTGATGCACCTGCTTGTCCTATCTGCCACACTTCTTATACACCACAATATAGCCAGATCTCGCCCCTGCCCCCTTTGTGAAATTGTAATTGATTCCAAATATTCGTAAATTCTAGAGGCTCACACCAGTGACACCCTTCATGTCCATTTCACCTCGACCAAAATCAACCCCCTACTCTGGTCCATGAGGCTGTAATTCAGAAAAGAAGTGACAGAGACTCTTGGCCTCCACAGAATTCAATAAAGTTCTTTTTGATTTAAGAAATACTGGAATCTGTAAAGAATACCAATAGGATACCAATAGGAATATAATAGGATAGGATACCAATAGGATACCAATAGGAATATAATTCCACTAAAATGACCCAGTACCTAAGCCAAGACTATCATCCTTAGCCTGGATGATGATACAGTATTTTCCATACAAAGCTATTACTGTATTACATAATTGCGATTAATATCGTTTTCTTCTTGAACAACGTATGCAATAGTTACATTGGAATAGTCAGGTAATTTGCTTGTAAATCCATGTAATTTGCCTCTTGCGGATTATGTGTGTAGCAACTCTATTAATCAACAGAGTTTACTTGCTATGCAGTGGATAGTACAACCTGCACTCATAGCGATCAGTATTAAAAATTAGCATTCAAATAGATCCGGTGACAATGAGCTCTTACGCACAGGCAGTCAAATGAAGAGCAATTTAGCAAAGGCACTAACATTGCATTAAATGAAGATAGGAAGTGGAAATCAGCCCAACAGGAGTTTGTGTCATTTAGGATATAACTTTTCACAAATGGACGTGACAGTATTTGTTTGTATTTCGACTTCACTACCAGCCACATTTTGGACTCTTACTCAAGCAACAGTCCCATCAGTGTGAATGGCAATTGTATAAGGACGAACAGATTTGAACTTCTTCTAGTCACAGGATTTTAGAGAGATAAGACAAGTGAGGTTATATCTTTTATTGGTGCAACTTCTGTTAAGGAAATAGAACTGGTGAGGTAATATCTTTCATTGAAGCAACTTTTGTTAATGAAAAAGACAAGTTTTCACATCTATACAGAGCAGAGGAGACCTGAAGAAGAGATCTGTGTGAACTCATCAGAAGATTGTCCAATACAACATTTTACCCACCCACCTTGTTTCTCTTAATCACTTTCACACATTCCTAATGCTTTAGTGAATCTGGGCCTAAATCACTAGGTATATGGACAGATTCAAACGATGAATCAAAATTCAAAATGTAATAGAACCTGAGCAAAGCAGGCTATTTTAGGAGGCATAACAGAACAGAAATGTACTCCCAGATCATGCTTCCAGTAATAGCCTGAGAAAACAGTCAAGCTTCAGCAGGTGGCTTTAATGTTTAAAAAAAAAAAAAAAAAGGTTATCGCCAACATGGTCCAGTACTGAAACCTACCTGTTAAAATGGCCCCTCCCTTGATGTTACTGGAATTTGCTGATTTACAGCAGTTCAGGATCTAGCTCACATTCTTTATTGCAAGCTGCTCTAGCTACATTTACACCTGAAAATAAACATAATGAAAAAAAAAAGCTGCATGAGCTGAAAACAAACACACTAAAATATATTTCAAGTGTAATTTACAATGGAAATATTTCAGACAATGATAGTAAACCTCACTGTTGTTATTAACCACTGTTGTTAGCTCTGTAGAGTATAAAACCAAACATTGTTCCATATTTAAGAAGAACAATTATTTTCTAGAAAATAGAGTAGATTGCAATACAATAAGATCTTTGCATCAAAAACAAAGATATGAAGCCCAGAGATGATTTCTGAATTATTTTTTGCAATCTAAAATATTTTCAAATGAAATCCTCTAGTTTACCCTTACATTTCAACCCAACGTGTGGCTCTTTGAACAGCAGCATGAAATACATCTGACTGTCGGAATCTGATGGATTCCTCACAGAAAGCCTGCTGTAGAAAAAAAATACACCAACTGAACTAGAGATTCATTCTGGACTCACACTGATATAAGCCCTCGATCCAGCATACTGCTTCACCACAGGCTTAACTTTAATCACACAAGTAGTCCCATTGACTTTGAATGCTACTGCGCCTTGTTGGAATGAGGCCTAATGCCTAGGTCAAGAGTTTAATCTCAACCCCTAGTAATGAGCAAGACATAACTGTGCTGCCTTAAGTCACAATGGTGAAGTCACATTTTGTTCTCTAGCTCCTGCCTTGCTCTGGGAATATGTTAGAGTAGCATTTCTCAAGCTGGAGTATGTGAGGGAACTCTGGAGGTCTACAGGCCCTGTTAATCAACTCCTCCTCCTCTCTCCCAGTGACTTCTGGGTTCTGTGGCATGGGGTTAAAGCAGGCTTCCTTATCCTGGTTGCACACATCTCTGGCTGCCAGATCCCTGCATCTCCTAGGCCCATGGGCAAACAGGAAGGCTCTGCATGCTACTTCCACCTGAGTGCCACTCCACAGCTCCCTTTGACAGGGAACCATAATCAATGGGAACTGCAGATGTGGAACCTGCTGGTGCCAAGGTAGTGCACAGAGCCTCACTGGCTGCCAAGGAATCTAGAGACTGCAAGGACCTGACGGCCACATCCTGAAGCCACAGTAAGTGCTGCCAGCACCCAAAGCTCCCACCCGCACCCCCTCCCATGCCCTAATCCAGAGTCTCCTTCCACATCCAAACTCCCTTCTGGAGCCTAAATCTCACCCCACGCCCCACCTTAACTCTCCGCCCCAGACCAGAACCTGATCCCCAAACCCATCACCCATGGCTCCACCCCAGTGCCTGCAACCCCTACCCTACTCGAGTGAATGTGAGTGGTGGTAGGAGAGAGCAAGCATCAGAAGAAGGGGGGATGGATGAAGGGAGGGTGGGACCTCAGTGAAGGGACAGAGCGTGAGGGTCCCCAAAAATGTTAAATCAAAATGTGGTCCTGGGTTGCTAAAGTTTGAGAACCACTGTAGTAGAGCTTTGGGACTTGCAAAGAGAATGTGTCTGGTGTCCAACTTTAAATACAACTGTTCAGTATCTATAGCAGGGGTGGGCAAGATACCTCTCGTAGGCCAGATGTGGCCCACCAAGCCACCAGATCTGGCCCACAAACACCCCTCCCGGTACCCTCAGGCATGCAGCAGCCCCTGTTTGAAATGCCGGGCTGCTCCATGTGACTCTCTACTCCAGAGGGAGGGGAAGGCTTCACATGATCTCTCCCCACCCCCAGCCCAATCCTCAGCTCCTATTGGCCAGAAACAGCCAGCCAATGGGAACTGAGAGATTGGCCTGGGGGATGGGGGCGGCACAAGCCTCTCCCCACTCCCAGAGCTGAGAGCCACGTGGAGGGAGCAGGCTGCCTTTTCAGTGCTCTGAAGGTGCAGGCAGAGAGCTTAGCCTGCCTTTGGGCTGCTTCTGGGCAGGAGATGCTTAGGTAAGTGCCTCCCAGCCAGAGCCTGATTCTGGCAGCCCTGCCCCTCCTGCACCCCAACTCCCTCCCCTGCGTCACCTTCCAAACCCTCTGCACCCCCCCAACCTCAGGTCACAATTCCCTCCCAGACTCTGCACCCCCTCATTCACTCCTCGCCCCAGAATCCTCTCCTGCACCCCCACTCCCTCCATGACTCTACACCCCCATTTCCTGATCCAGGACACAACCCCCTTCTTCACCCAAACTCTCCTGAACCCCAGTCCCTTACCCTATGTGCCCTTCTGCACCCAACCTCCATCCTAGACCCCACATCTCTTCCACAGAAAAGTTCAGCCTTTGGCCACTTTCCAAAATCTTGGAGTGGCTCCCCCCCTCCCCCCGCCACCAAACATTATTGCCCACCTCTGATCTATAGCATCAGAAATCTGAGCTGATCGACACACTGGTCAAAAGTCCACAAATGAAAATAAGGAAAAAACTTGATCACAAGTTTGCTATATGTCTCCATGAGCGTGAATAATCAGTGAAGTCTGCATAGGCATTAGCTGTTATGGATTATCCTCACTATAATGCTCCGAGAGCGAAAAAGAGCTAAAAATTCTGCATGCCACAGTATCATCAGAAAACTCATATGAGCCACCATAACAGGCATTCTATATATTTACTAAGCCATCCCCTTCTTCTAGGAATGTGCTTGTATAAAGTATTATAGGAGAACTATTCGATGAGGCGGAATATGACCCAGAAATCATCCTATGATTTATGTGCAGAATTGGACAAAGATGTTGTCCAGCCTTTTGAATCTGTAGATGCTCGAGGGGAGTTACATTAATTAGGACTGCTGATCATCTTCAGCATAAAGTACAAATCATGCAACATCTTGTTTTCTAAAGTTCAGTTAAAATACAGCAAACTATTCTTTGAAAAGGGCATTTTAGTTAGGGAATAGAAGGTTGAGAGACCTAATGAAAAGGTAAGTAGCTACCAAGATTTAATTACATTTGACATTGTTCTTTATAATATATTGCAATGTTTCTCAACCAGTGGTACGAGTATCCTGAAGGGTACTTGAGAGAAGTCTGGGGGGTACGTCAGTCAACATAACTGAAATTTGGAGAAGACTGAATTTTTGTTTTAAGTTTTACAGCGCTTTATTATTTTTGTACTTTTCACACCCCAAAGTTTCATCACCTGCCCAGCTGCAATTAAGTTGTTTAAACAAGTATGTTGCAATGGTAGAAAAAACAATTTGTGTGTCTGAAAACTATAGGTACTGAGGGTGCTTATAATTTTTTTTAAAGGGGTACTTTATAAAAAAAGGTTGAGAAACACTGATATATTGCAAATGACAGACTAAAATATGAAGCAATATGGGGCGACAGGGGTTATAAAAATAAAGGCAAGTATAATATGTTGAGCAGTGAATAAAAAAATACCATTTAATTTAACAAAGAAAGTGAAACTTGAGTCTGCATGTTTGACAATAATCTTAACTTTGAGAGTATTACTTAATACTGGAGGCTGGAGAGAATAATTAAAAGAATAAAAAAAAGTTAACTAAACTTTCATTCCTACAGTTTCCCTCTTTTATGATATGGAATCAAATTGTCACCTGATACACAATGCTTTGCCTTAAAAATGGCTACTGTCAAAAACTTGGCAAAATATGACTAAGATATAATACTTGGACTCAAGGCATTTTTCTGACATCTGTCCTCTCTACTATATGTAAAAAACTTGTCTACATAATGACTAGATTGTTCTATCCATTAATATTTACAGCTTAAAGAGCGTCCTTGCATTGCTTTTAACCCAGATCCATTTTTATTCTGCAGTCTTTCCTTTTGTATATGATGAAAGACACGGAGGGTAATAATTTGTGCCTTTTTTGATACTACCGTTAAAAGCCCTAACACTGCGTACCATACATTTGATTTTAAATTATTTCCCACACTGAGAAATAACGATATCTAGAATCTCTAGACAAAAAATTAGGCCAATATTCTTAATTTTAAGTTATTTTACTTATTTTTGTTTAAGTGGGAAATTCTGTTTTTAACAAGGAATTTTCTATTTTTAAATCATTGCTTCTTTGGACCAGACTATTATCTTATAAATAGATTTTTACATTATTCTGTCTATAAAATGTTGGTGCTGTTAGAACTAAAATAAATTATTTATCAATAAAAATTGCACTTGCCTTTTAGAATCATAGAAATGTGGGGCTAGAAGGAACCTTTAGAAGTGTCTAGTCACTTCATCTGTGCTCAGGCAGGACCAACCACACACAAGCTATATATGGATCAATTGTAAAAGTTATATAATGAAGATAAACAAGACAGATTGCTAGACATATAATATTAACATCTATGCCTGAGAAACCTTGGCCTCATTTGTATGGTTAGGAAAATATGATTTCTGACATACATACACAAGGTGCAAATAAAGTATTTGTACATGAATAATATCCAAAAGTAATTAAGTGTGTGTGTGTGCGCGCGTGCATGCTTAACTAGCTTTATTAAGGCACACTGGTGGCAGGGTGCCCCACCCCGCACAGTTTGGCCCTGGGGTCGAGCCTTTACACCTGCAGGCCCTGAGGCCTAGTCCATGGCACACACAGGCCCTGAGCCCATGCTCTGGGAAGAGGGGATAGGGGGCCAGGGCCCTCCCTCTCCACCGGGCCCCAACCCAGGGCCCTATCAGTGGTGGGCGGTTCCCACCATTGGCTCGGCAGGGAGTTCTCCTCAAAACATGCCAAGCCCACCGGGGGTTTCCCTGCCCCCGGGTTGCTTCCTACCCCAGCCCCCTGGTCTACGGAGACCCCACCTGCAGGTGCCGGGCTGGCGGCAGCCATGACGTTGTCAGGCCCGACGTCTGGGGCAGCAGCGACGGGGGCATCCATGGTGTCTGGGCGTGCTGCCCACTGTGGTCGGCATTGCGGTCGCGTTTGGCCCGGGGACTGTAGCAGTGGAGGCGGCAGGCCCGGTGTCTGTTGCTCCGGTGGCTGATGCAGCGGCTCTTGCTCTGTCAGCAGGTCTGACTGTGGCTCTGGAGGTTGGGCAGGAGTTCCTCTCTCTCCAGAGGACACCCACAACTGAGCTGTCTCCCTGGCCTTTATACCTGGCCCGCAGTTGGAGCATGCCCAGCACCGCTGCGGAGGCGGGACCTGCGTAGCCCAGCAGGCCAGTTTGCTCCTCCCTTGGCCAATCCGGATTGGACCGCCCCGTCACACTAACAAACAAAATTCTTGCCTTGATGTTACTAAAATGGGCCATTTACATTGTCAATAGTGTGCATATTAATTTTATTGAGTATTGGATCAGGTCCAATACACTTAGATTTCTATTAATTAATATGATTAGCATTAGTAATGTTTGAAGTTGAAAGGAAGGCTGAACCATTCAGTCCAAAATCAAAATCATGTGTGAACAGAATAATAGAATCATATGTTTTATTTTAATATGCATTAATGCAGCAGTTTACACAGCATCAGACACTAAAATAAATATGCTAAATGATGGCTTTGATAATTCCATATCCAAATGCATTAATTAGACATTGAAAAATAATTAATCACTAAGGCTATGTCTAGACTGCAGGCTTCTTTTGAAAGAGGCTCTTTCAAAAGCATCTTTCGAAAGAGCCTCTTTCGAAAGAAAGCACCCAGCGAGTCTGGATGCTCTCTTTCGAAGACGGCCTATTTACATTGAAGAACGCCTTCTTTCGAAAGAGGAACTTTCGAAAGAAGGCGTTCTTCCTCGTAAATTGAGGTTTACCGCCATCGAAAGAAAAGCCGCGTTCTTTCAAAATAATTTCGAAAGAACGCGGCTTGAGTCTGGACGCAGGGGAAGTTTTTTCGGGAAAAGGCTACTTTTCCCGAAAAACCCCTGAGTCTGGACACGGCCTAAGTGGGGAAAAATCACCTATTGAAATAGCTATATTAACCTAATTCATTCCAGACATCATCCACTGAACGAAATTTGTCTGCTGTTGAGTCAGGAATATCACCTGCTGAACTGAATGTAAATATGTTAAATATATGTCACTATCTACTGGTTCTCCTATGTATATCTAAATATATCACTCTAGGATCCACGAAATTTATGTGACTAGTGTATATTGTCTAATAAATTATATATAGGCCTAGTATCCATGACAACACTCCTGTCAAGAAAAACATTAATTCTTAAACACTAATTGCTTTTGTGTTCAGATAATGTGGTGTTGGAGAAGCCACATAAATACCTAAATAGAGACAGGTTGGATTTACATCAATCTATGCTCTGGGCTTTGATCTTCTAGAATTTAGTGAGTATCCTAATAATCTTTCTGCAGGTCTTTTTGAATCATAGTAGAAAACTAAGGGACAGATTTGAGGAAATGCTCAGCATTAAGCTAACTTTGTTTCTATTGATGTCAACTGGAGTTTTACAGTAGACTTCAGTGTAGGCAGAATTAGGCCAATGCTAAGCATTTCTGAACATCTCACTCTTAAATCACTACTACCGAATTTCATAGGATGGTTCAAAACCCCAGTGGAAAGTAGATGATGTCTAATGAAACAGGATACGTTTTAGCATGATGAGGCTCTGTTACATCGCTGTCAGACATTGTTTGTTTCATGCCCACTACATTTAAAGTGACTTTCTGGAGAAAGCATGTGTGGCAAAGTGGCCCGCTTATCTCTTTCTGGTCAGTAACAGTAATATTTGGCTACATAAGTGTGTGTGTATGTGTGTATATATATATATATATATGATTCTGTTATTGCCACTCCAACTCATCTGATGAAGTGGGTTTTAGCCAAGAAAGCTCATGCAATTTATTGGTTAATTTAACAGGCTAGTTTTAGGGATAAGCTGAAATAGCTTCCACATTCCTGCTGATCTATCCAGCTCCTGGAACTCTGCAGCCATAAAATATCTTAAAATGGCTGCCAGCAGAGCACTTGATAGAAGCACTAGCACGATCATTCATATTGTTCTAGTCAACTGCCAAAGTCCAGTATTGGCAGCAGTGGTTTGGTATGTGACCTGGGGAAAGGGAGAATTCCTGGAAGGTGGATTTGTAATGTTGCTTTCGTGTTCTGAAGTTACACATTCTGTGTCTCAATGCACACTCTAAAACAAATCAAAGCATAAAAAAAATGTTTTTCATCTTGAGCCTAGCAGGTGAATAGCAGTGGGCGTGCACATTTTCTGAAAGACTTCACAAGACTTAAATTCTGGCAGACAGATTTCTGCACCTCTATATTTCATATGCTTTCAATATGCCCCAAAATAAAGTACTAATGGGGAAAGATGCATCTGTTTGTCAAATAATCAGTATCAGATGGTGCTAAAGTAATTTTTCACAGGTATCATTTTCAGAATGGTAGTTTCCCAATATAATTGATTTCCTCATCTTTTATAGAGAGAGCTCTTCAAATTTTTCTGATACTGTACTTTGAATCCAAACAATAGCATTTTACTTGATGTTTTGTTAAGGAAAAAAACGTTCCTGACATATTAATGATTTTTAATGTTCAGAACAAGCTAGCTATACAGTTTATATTAAGAAAATACTTCCCAGTTGCCTGAGAAGGATGAATTCAAACTGGAACAGGTACAAAGAAGGGCCACTAGGATGATCCGAGGAATGGAAAACCTGTCTTATGAAAGGAGACTCAAGGAGCTTGGCTTGTTTACCGTAACCAAAAGAAGGCTGAGGGGGGACATGATTGCACTTTTAAAATATATTAGAGGGATAAATACCAGGGAAGGAGAAAAATTATTTAAGCTTAATACCAATGTGGACAAAAGAACAAATGGATATAAGATGGCTAGTAGGAAGTTTAGACTTGAGATTAGACGAAGGTTTCTAACCATTAGAGGAGTGAGGTTCTGGAACGGCCTTCCAAGGGAAGTAGTGGGGGCAAAAGATCTATCTGGTTTCAAGATTAAACTAGATGGGTTTATGAAGGGGATGGTTTGATGAGATAACATGATCTTGGTAACTAATTGACCATTCATTATCAGTGGGAAATAGGTCAGTGGAGGGATGATAGGAGTTACTATAGAGAACTTTCTGGGTGTCTGGCTGATGAGTCTAGCCCACATGCTCAGGGTTTAGCTGATCGCCATATTTGGGGTCGGGAAGGAATTTTCCTCCAGGGTAGATTGGCAGAGGCCCTGGAGGTTTTTCGCCTTCCTCTGTAGCATGGGGTACAGATCACAGCTGGAGGATTCTCTGCATCTTGGGATCTTCAAAGTATTTGAAAGCTTCAATATCTGAGATATAGGTGAGAGGATTATTCTGGGACGGGTGGGTGAGATTCTGTGGCCTGCACTGTGCAGGGGGTCAGACTAGATGATCATAATGGTCCCTTCTGACCTTAAAGTCTATGAGTCTATGAGATAACTTTACATACTGCTGTTAAAAACTATAGCGTGAATAAGCTATTCGGGTAATTTCACTGGTATTTTTCTGCAACTTATTAATTACATTATTTGATCAAATTTTTAAATTTAATAGTTGGAAAATCTTTTTTTTTCTGCTATCCTACTATCTATTGTAAATATTGTTATATTTGTCTTTGCAGTATCCCATGTATATTCCTAAAAGTATAAGGCATAGAATCAGAATACTAGAACTGGAAGGGATCTTGAGAGGTCATCAAGTCCAGTCTCCTGCCCTCACAGCAGGACCAAGCACCATCTAGATTAGGTCTGATAGATATTTATATAATCTCCTCTTAAATATCTCCAGTGATGGAGATTCCATAGCTGCCTTAGGCAATTTATTCTAGTGTTTAACCACCCTGACAGTTAGGAAGTTTGTTCTAATGTCCAACCTAACCCACCCTTGCTGCAATATAAGCTCATGGCTTCTTGTCCTATCATCAGAGGTTAAAGAGAATATTTTTCCTTCGTCTTCCCTTTTAGATACTTAAAGCTGCTATCATGTCCCCTCTCAGTCTTCTCCTTTCCAAACTAAAAAAACACAATTCTTTCAGTCTTCCCTCATAGGTCATGTTCTAGACCTTTCATCATTTTTGTTTCTCTTTTCTGGACCCTCTTCAATTTCACCACATCTTTTTTGAAATATGGTGCCCAGAACTGGACATGATACTTCAACTGAGGCCTAATCAGCACAGAGAACAGCAGAAGAATGACTTCTTGTGTCTCTCATAACACTCTTGTTCAGGGGTAGCCAACCCATTTAGCAAAGAGAGCCAAAACAGCAGAGGAAAAAATGCAAAGAGCCACACCAGAATCATCAAGCAAAAGAAAAAAAGCCTCCCAGAACAGAATTGTGGAACAAAACCAAAAAAATGTAAATTAAAAAAATAAATAAAAGGAGTCTGCCTCTTTAAGACGGCTGCCATCTTGGGCACCATATTTAAATCCCCACAGCTCCGACTTGGTAAGCACAGGGAAGCTAGGGGGAGGAGGCGAGCTGGCTGGGGGCGGGAGCAATGGGGGGGTACAGGAGTAGCTTCGTGAGCTGCACTTTTGGGGGTCAAGAGACGAATGCGGCTCACGAGCTGTGGGTTGGCCACAGCTGCTCCTGTTAATGCATCCCAGAATCATGTTTGCTTTTTTTGCAACAGTGTCATACTGTTGACTCATATTTAACTTGTGGTCCACTATGACCCGAAGATCCCTTTCAGCAATATTCCTTACTAGACATTCGCTTCCCATTTTGTATGAGTATGCAAACTGCAGATAGGCTCAGATTCAAAGAATACTCAACATTGTAATTGACTTCAGTGAGCTTTGGATCTGTCCCATGGTGAGATGAAAACATCTAATTAATGTAAAGGTGGAAATGTTTTAGGTATGAAGTTCAAGTGATTTATGTTGATCCTGATATTTATTAGGAACCTATTAGGAACCTGGGGTCTCTTTCTGTTGTCCTTCCTCTGACTTTAATCACCTAAATAGTAAGTTTCAAATGCATAAAATTATGTAACTTTGTCAAGCTCTGGATAAGTACAAAATAATAGTAGTATCTAAATAAGTCTGCTTTTTTCCTAATGATATTCGTTTTCGGTTTTGTAAGTGATATAAAAAACTAATAGCCAGGTCAATATAATGTGTCTGTGGCAATTATCATGCCACTCTTTTCCTATAGTCCTCTCATGTTACATTTTAATGTGCTTCTGCTCAAGTCGATTCAATTTATCAGTAGGCAAAAAGCATGAAGCGGTGCTGATTTGCTTTGGATCTACTTACAAATAATCCAGAAAACTCAATTTTCAAGTTAGGTTTTTCAATCAGATACACATGAGAAGAACAATAACTGTATTTTAGGATGCCATTATTTATAGTGATATAATATAATCTAATATACGTCAAAAAAGAAAAACTTTAAAGTGCCAATAGTACATTAGACTTTTTTCCGGTAGTAAGCGCATATCTGCCAGATGGATTTATCTATTGTCACAATTGTATTTTAGGAGCACATTGAAATGCGCATTGCGGGAATGAAAACTTTTCAAGAACAAATGCAGGGAAACACGGTGGAGCTGTAAATAAGGCGATTTTTTTTTGCCTACCTCCTTCTCTTGTATACAAGGCTGAATATGCTCTTAATCCCACCCTCATGTGCAGCACCACTTGAACGGAATGCTTCATTTTCTACAGTGTTGGCTGAGATTTTATTCTTGAGAGTCCTTGTTTTATCAGGAAATAGGAAATAATCTGGGGAAAGGAGTTGACTGTGGAGGGCAGGATATCTTACCCAAAATCATGTCAGTCTTCACTATTTCATACTCACAGTGTGCTCTACCACACATACTTGTTTGTGTTTTCACTTACCATGGCAAACCTTTTTTGTTTTTCTGCTATCCTATAAGCTCTAGTAAATACTATGGCACAGTAAGGCAAAGAAGAAAGATTTGATCCTGAAGACACATGCCAGTCCCTAGGGTTAGCCGAAGTTACTTGTAAGCCTGCTATGTATGCTTGAATATAATGCTTAGCTGCTCCCAGTTGTACCAACTGGGGTAATGGTAATCCAGGTTGTATGGCTATTTTGCTGATTTGAAAGTTTATGGCAGACGTTCTTAAGCAGCATCTCAGGTGTTCCTTTGTAAACTTATTGTCTTTCTGTATGCTTCTTGCTCACTAACACAAGGATCTTCTCAGTCAGAAATGCTGATGCTCAATGTTCACATTTTCCTCCATGAGTAAGAACATAAGAAGGGCCATACTGGGTCAGACCAAAAGTCGATATAACCCACTGACCCATACCAGATGCCTCAGAGAGAGGGAACACAACAGGTAATCCTCAGGTGATCCCTCTCCTGTCACCCCTTTACAGACAAACAGAGGCTAGGGACACCATTCCTACCCATCCTGGCTAATAGCCATTGATGGACCTAACCTCCATGAATCTAGCTAGATCTTTTTTGAGCCTTGTTAAAGACCTAATCTTCACTGTGCTCTGTATTCCAGAGACTCATGTGTTCCTTCTGTGCTTACTAAGGAACTTGTAAGGGAAAACAAGCTGTACCTTGAGGGATGGCAAGAGACAGAATACTATGTGTTCACACAGTTTGAAAGACATTGCAGGAGTTTTTCTTTTTGTCAGGTCTCAGACTGTGATAGACTTACTTGCTTTCCAGGCTGGGTTTTGCGCTGTGCTTTCCAGAATGCCTAGTTCCTTCCAACAAAATACAGGACTATGTAGCACTTTAAAGACTAACAAGATAGTTTATTAGATGATGAGCTTTCGTGGGCCAGATCCACTTCCTCTGATCAAATAGTGGAAGAAAATAGTCACAACCATATACTATTTTCTTCCACTATTGATCTGAGGAAGTGGGTCTGGCCCACGAAAGCTCATCATCTAATAAACCATCTTGTTAGTCTTTAAAGTGCTACATTGTCCTGTGTTTTGTTTCAGCTACACCAGACTAACACAGCTACATTTCTATCACTATTCCAGATTAAACAGTTATAGAGAAGAGAAAACATTTTAATGGATTGGAAATTGGCTAAAGAGCAGGACAAAATTCCGCCCTTGGAGCATGACATTATGGGCTCAATAGAAGCTCTACTTCAGTAAACACTGAGTGTGTGTGTGTGCATGTGCACACGCTTGCACATCCACCCACACTTGGAGAATTCATCCAAGAGATCCATGTGGATTTAGGGCACTGGAATAAAAATATACCGCACATATGTATTCATTTTTATTCAGAGGAGCTAGGAAACATTTGAGTAAAATTATTAAGCGCTAGGATTTCAAAGGATTGCTGCCTGGCGTGAGGGCGTGAAGCCTCAGTGTAAGGCTATAACAAATTTAAAACACAGACACATGCAGGACCTCATATGGGATAAGCTCAGGCGTGATAAGAAAAAAAGCTATTAAATTGCAGAGGCTGAGTAATCCTAGTAATTGTGGTTTTTAATCCTATTAATTAGTCTCCAAAACATTCCAACTTCCTCACCAAATGCCACCACCCAAACATCCGAGTGACACCACTGACCCCATCCATTCCTGCCTCTGGGAATCAGGCAGTAGAGAAGCTGAGAGGGTGTTTCCAACCTCACACTGTGCCAAACCCATGAATCTCAGACCCTTCCTCATAGGCACATGCTCACAGACTTCCAATCATTAAAAGCCTTTATTTCATACTGGTGGTTTTGCTACCTTTGCCACGGTGGGTGATCCTCACTTTTTCATGCCTTCTCTCCTGTACTTATTCCCTTAATAGCAACTCTTCATGAACAACCTGGACGCATGGGCATGTCTGAGAATGATGCCGCAGCTTGACAATCTGGGCATGACCTCAGGTCCTAACAGATAGCAGGTATTTCTATTCATGTCCATGGGTCTGCTTCAGTCTGCTGTTCCCACATGCTGCTGTGCTACCCATCACATTCTACTGATGGCTGTCACTTATGCTTTAAATAGCAATTCATATTCTGGACTTAGCAGGGAATGTTTTAGCTGTTGTGTCTTTCATGTCATCTGTTTTGATCTAACTCTTTTCAAGTGTCAATTTAGAGATCTTTGTAGCAAACCAGTGTCCAGATACAAAGCGTCTTTCTCTCTCTTTCTCCTTGGGGAAGAGAAAAAAAAAAAACCTTGAAGGGTAACATTTTTTGCTTGCAGCCTGATGTATCAGTATACGAGCAAAGTTGAGCAGATGTGTTCATTAACATTTAATTGACTTTATAATACACTACCACATGTTACATACATTAATAATAAGCATTAGCCAAAACAAAAGGAGACATTTTGCACTGTGCCCGAAAGTAGCAGTGTTACATCTGCAAAATAAAAGATCTCTCAGCAGCTACAGTTGGAACAAGGGGTGAAAAGAAAACCAGGTGTGTGTGTGTCCCCTTCATCTTCCAATTTCAGAGCTGAGGATGCAAACCTGGCATGGGAGAGGATATTGATACTGGTAAAACAAGGGGAAATCACAATGGGTCTCATGGCCTTTTGGAACCTTCTTTTAGGAATCAGATTACAGAAATAAGCAGATCTGCAGGAGATGGGCATAATCTACATTCCATTGAAGTCAGTCAGTGATCTTAATGTGTAAAACCGACAAACCTAGGTTATTGGAGGGTAAGATTACACCTGGGGCTTCTGGAGTTAAATGCGTGAGCCAAAAGCCAGCTGCTGGTTTGCTGAGGCTATAGCAGACTCATTAATCTCTAAGGCAGCCCTGGGCAAAATATGGCCCAAAGGCCAAATCCAGCCTGCCAAGCCACTGGATCTGACCCACAGATGCTGCAGGGAGCCCTAGGCAGGCTCCCAGCTTGCCTCACCCCTCCTGCTCACCACTCTGAAACTCAGCTGCAGGGTGGTTTTTCTTTAAAGTCTGGAGGGGAGGGGGAAAGCTTTAGGAGCTGCTCCCACCCCCTACACAATCCCATTGCCTGGTTTCTAGCCAGAAACTAGTCAATGGGAGCTGCCTGTTTCAATAACAGGCAGCCAGGAAGCACAAGGGGTTCCAGAGCACATGGCTACAGCCTGTGCGGGGGCGGGGTAGGCAGCAGTGTTCCCAGTCACAGGTTTAGGACTCTGTGCATGGAGCTGACTGACTGGATGGGGCTTAGAGGGAACACTGGCTGACAGAGAGGCTGTTTCAAGAATGGGCTGCTGGCTGATAAGTATGCTGACCAGATCCTGCCTCTGGCACTCCAGGTCCTCCCTCCAACCCTCTGCCTCCCCTCCTATCTTCTACTACACATACCCAAATCTTTTGCCCTCTTCCTGTATCCATATCCCCTCCCAGATCTAGCACCCCAATCCCTTGGCCCAGATCACAGTCCCCTCCTGCCCTAGCTCACAACCCAAATCCCTGCACCTCCTCCTGTACCCCAATTCCCTGCCCTAGGTCATATTCCAACCCATTGCACCCTAATCCAGTGCCCCAGGTCACAACTGCCTCCTTCACCCAAAGTCCCTCCCTTACTCCAAGCTCCCTTCTGCATCCAACCTCCATCCCAGACACCCCCGCACCTCCTCCACTAATATCATAGAAAAATGCAGCCCTCAACCACTTTCCAAATTCTTGGAGTGACCCCCCCATCAAACTTATTGCCCATCCCTGCTCTAAGGGCACATCTACAGTGTTGTTTCGAAATAGCAAGGTGAGTATCTGCACAGCAAGCCCATTTTTTCAAAATAATTTTAAAATAACAGGCTTCTTATTCTGGAATAATAAACCCTCATTTCACAAAGAATAACACTTATTTCAGAATTGCTATTTCAAAATAGCAGTAGTGTAGATGCTCCGCTACTGTTATTTTGAAATAGCTCCTCCCCAGGGCTATTCAAAGTCATTACTCACCAGTACTTCCTGGGGCTCTAAATTGAGGTATCGTGTCCATATTAGGGGAGCCTGCCTCGGACTAATTTCAAGGCTTCCCTGTAGTGTGAACATGGTATTTCAAAATAGTTATTTCAGAAGCTATTATTCTGAAATGACTTACTTCAACATACCCTTGTACTGCAGACATACCCCAAGTGAACTTAGTGCCACTACAGGGGTCAGAGCATCACACTCAGAAGTTTGTGTGGATTGCACATGGACTTTAGTGGACTTTGGATTGGACCACATGGACAAGGAGAAAGACATCCTTTGATGTTAGATAGAGCATGGTTATAGGAGGGTGGGAATGACCAAAGAGATCTAATTCTGGTGCTGTTGTATAGCTAGGCTAACATGGTATTCATAGGCAGTCTGATGGCTGGAGATTCCAAGGAGGATGGATTTACTGGTGGCTCATTTTTTTGTTATATTCAAAGTCCTGATCAAAGGAGAATTCCTGTATGTGCCAATAGTGCCCAAAGCTGGTTAATCTTCTTATTTGCTGTTCAGAACTTGCCTGTGTCTACAACAGTGTAAGCTTTAGGCTTCGATTGCTCCTTCTGGAAGGCTCTGGGAGCCTTCACCTCACCCACTGACTGCACACTTTGGGAGTTTACACCTATCATAGAAAATTAGCTAATAGAAACTGGCATTTCTAATATCCCAGGATTCACCTAAGGTCAATTAAAACCCATTTTTGTTCTATTTTTCTGCTTTCTGTGCAGACCTAAGTAGCCCATTGAGTTTCATCAGCAGCACTGAGAACAAGAAGTTTCAGGCTACAATCTGTCTCAAGTTGGGAGATCATCCTGGTTCTTGCCAAGAAGTACCCCCTGCTCCCAGCAGGAACATTTAGCTCTGAAGCTGGGAGCAGGATGCAAAGAGAGAAGAGGCCACAGGACTATAATCCTGTTCCGTGTTTCCCTACAGAATAAAACTTTGCTCCTTTGTTCATCTGAGTGGTTCTTGTCTGAGGTGAATATGCACTGGCACAAAGCACAGTTAGAAACCTCAGGCCTAGTCCTCCATAGTGGTGTAAAAACCCACAAGGAGATTTTTAGACCTTGGCAAATAGGAGATGTGGGGGCTTACATATGGATTTTCTGTTTCTGTTTTAAATGGGACTGTTTTCAAATAAGATTGCAACAGAAGGTAAGTCAACACTGCAAAGTGTTTTCAGAAAAACTGCCATTTTCCAAAAAGAAAACCCTCCAGTTACATCCACACTGAAATTGCATTCTTTCAAAAAAAATTCAAAAGAACAGAGGTAAACATTTCCAACATTGGTAAACCTCTTTCTACGAGGAAGAAGCTTTTTTCCGAAAGAGCTCTTTCAGAAAAAGGCGTGTGTGGATGAGGAAGAGGGAGTTCTGACGAAGGAAGAGGAAAGAGGAAAAAGCACAGGTGTCCTGGTGGCCCCTCCATCCATAGTAATCACAGCTTCAATGCGAGATCGTGTCCATTCAGTGTGGTCGCTATCTTTCGAAAAAGCAAATTGCTTTTTTGATAAGCTTTTGCTGTGTAGATGCTTTCTTTCAGAAGAAGTTCTTTTGGAAGGTCTCTTCTTGAAAAGCTTCTTCCGAAAGAAGCCTGCAGTCTAGACATAGCCTGAGAGTATGTCTACACTACAGAGTATTGTTGCAAAACCTGCCATTTTTCTGACAAAACCTGAGTTACTTCCACACTGCAGTCGCATTCTTCTGAAAGTAAATCGAAAGAACAGAGGGGTTTTTCCCGCGTTGGTAATCCTCATTCCATGAGGAAGAAGCCTTCTTCCAAAAGAGTTCTTTCAGAAAAAGGTGTGTATTGGAAGAGGGAGTTTTTTCGAAAGAAGAGGAAAGAGGAAAAAGCACAGGTGCCTTGGTGGCCACTCCTTCCATAGTAATCACAGCTTAAAGGTGAGAGAGTGTCCACTGAGTGTGCAGATCACTTTTTCGATGTGCTTTTGTGTGTTGATGCTCTCTTTTAGAAGAAATTTTTTCGGAAGATCTCTTCCAAAAAAAGGTTCTTCCAAAAAGAAACCTGCAGTCTAGACATTGCCTGAGTGCAAATAAAATCTAATGCCAGCCCATGAAATAGAAGTCTAAATAACAATGCCAAAAATCATTCACCTCCCCTCTATACAAAGCTGAGGTTTAAATGGTCACATTGCACTCAATGGACACACCTTTTCTTGTTCCTTAAAATCAAAGTACACTGTATCAGAAAGAACAGTATACAGCTGTGTCTAGACTGCATCCCTTTTCCGTAAAAGGGATGCAAATTAGACACATCGCAATTGCAAATGAAGCGGGGATTTAAATCCCCCCCGCTTCATTTGCATAAACATGGCTGCCGCTTTTTTCCGGCTCGGAGCTTTGCCAGAAAAAAGCGCCAGTCTAGACGCGGATCTTTCAGAAAATAAAGCCTTTTCTGAAAGATCTCTTATTCCTTATTTTAAGAGGAAAAGACTTTATTTTCTGAAAGATCAGCGTCTAGACTGGCACTTTTTTCCGGCAAAGCTGAGAGCCGGGAAAAAGCGGCAGCCATGTTTATGCAAATGAAGTGTGGGGGGATTTAAATCCCTGCTTCATTTGCAATTGCGAAGTGTCTAATTTGCATCCCTTTTACGGAAAAGGGATGCAGTCTAGACACAGACTACCTGTTTTATTGTAGCATATGTATACATTTAGATCAATTATCTTTCCCTTTTCCATTATATGTCAGTAAGTTCCTTACTTTATATTTTTTTATCTTTTTGTTAACTCTGCAGTCAGGAAATGAAGATTGGAGATCTAGATAGCAAGAAGGAGAGGTACAACTGTTTAATAATAATAATACAATTATTGAGCTGTTCCTAAACAATTGATGACCCATCAAGCAGAATTATAGTTGTTTTTGAGGACACTCTTGGTAATACTTCACTTGGTTGGCAATTGGTGCAGTATCTTCTGTCTGCAGTCATATATAAACTACCTATCATCTGGGTCCAGAAGTTTTAAAAGACTGCATAAAGGAGAAAGTAGATCACTGATGTTTTGTAATGAAAATAGTTCTGGGAGCTGTGCTTTCACCTCACACTGATTTCAGTGAGGTGTTCAGTGAGGGATGGTAACTTTAGTCTCAACATTGTTTATTATTTTACTGTTGATCAAATCTGGTGAGAAAGAAGCACCCCTAGTATGGAGAGCTGTGCAATTTACTGAGTGACTGTTCATTTTGCTGTCACAAGTGGGTGAAAAATATTATTTAGACATCACAGAATGAGCATTGCTGCTGTAATTCAAAGATGCTTGATAATGATGGATAAAATTGTTTTTTTTTACCGTTGATATATTTCTATTCGATTTGCTGCCTATATAGTGTTTGAGTGACCTTTATGTCAGAACTCCCAAATACTTGATCTTGATGAAATAGTTTTCTAGCCACGTCATGAATCAAGAAGTTTCTGAATTCTGCGCACATATTTGCCTCTTCTAAGTCAAATATTTCTCAGAACTAGCTTTCACAAGACCATCCAGCTCATTCTGCTCTAGCTTTCAAGGATCTATTTTCATATCTAGTTGTTTATAAAAGGGATAGGTCTTTCTTTTTTTTTTGAAGAATTGGAAATTTAGAACTGCCAGTTTCGAGCAAGCTGAGCCAGATTCTAAGATAGTATAAATCCACAAAATCCACATAGTTTCTTTGATGTTAATAGAGATATGCCGATTTAGGCAGCTAAGTATCTATCCTGTAGTTTTTTTGTCATTTAGAACCTGCTCCTGTAAATACCTATGCATGTGAGTAATATTGTTCCCTTGAATTTTACCCTTTGGAACCATATTTTCTGGGTAAATAACTATTTTTTTCAATATAAGTAATTTGACCTTGGCTGGCATTTGTATTTTTTGCATCTATAGCTATATGTGTTTTAGAGTCTGTCTGTGTGTCTGTCTGCAAATCTGTTTGTTCAAGAACTCCTCCTAAACAGTAAGAGCTAGGGCCAACAAATTTGGTATGCAGCTTCCTCTTCTAACTTAAAAGCAAGGTCAGAGGTTGGTTGTGCCAAGAGAACCGGGAGTCCTGGGAAAAGGACTGTTTTCCATGACATGCAAAGGGAAGGGCTGCTGTTCAGAGGGATGCAATATGAGAGTGGCCACTGGGGGCAGCCGCACCACCAAGGGAGTGGCTAGCAGGTCTGGTGCTCCGCCGTCTTGCCTGTGATCACATTGAGTAAGTAGCACCCCTGCCCTAAACCCTATCCCCACTCCTGGGCCTTGGGCATAGCATCGAATGGCCCCTGGAGGCCGGGGGGGGGGGGCTGGAGGAGAGAGGAAAGGGCACCTGGCAGCCACAGGAGGAAGGCTGCGGGGAGAGAAAAGGACTCCTGGAAGCCAGGAGGGCTGGGGAAGGGTTGGGAGGGCAAGAGAAAAAGCCGTCTCAGATGGGACCTCCCACCCTGAACCCTCCCCACCCTTTACCCCTCACTCTGGCACGCCGCCCACCCCCAAACTACTGTACCCCCTCACACACTGCCAGCCTCCTGCCCTGAAGGACACAGGCAACCCCGGATAAATCTACTAGTATTAATTTTAAAAACATTGGACCAAATTCTGTCCAGAAATAAATACATTCCTATCTCCCCTTCATAGTCACCTTTGCAGTCATCTGCTATTCTCCATGTGCGTACAAGCTGACTCATTCTGGCTAAGGCTCTATAAGGTTTGTGTGTGCAGTGAGTATTCTGCTACCTCACAAACACTTTGGGAAGTATTGACGCTCTTCATAGGCATACCATCCTCTAAAGTCATGACTTTGGGAGTGCGTTGGGATGCACCATTGCTTTGCTTGTGTGACATTATAACTGCGGTGATTTGAAGGATATAAATGAAGGGAAACTATACTGATTTCAACATTACCTAGGGTTCCCTTTACAACTGCCGTGTGGAACCTTTCCCCCACTCCCTCAGGGTATGTCTACACAGCAAAGTTATTTCGAAATAACAGCCGTTATTTCGAAATAACTATCCTAGTGTCTACACCGCCATTCTGTTATTTTGAAATTAAATTGAAATAGTGGAGGGCTTATTTTGAAATTAGTAAACCTCATTCCATGCTGTATAGACACTTATTTCAAAATAGGGAACCTCCAGCCTTCCCAGGGTGCCCTGGTGGCCACTCCGGCCTCAGCCATGAGCACTCCTCTCCCTCCCTGCCTCCCCGGAGCCCTTAAAAGTGTAGATTCTGGCCACAGTGCCTGTGCCAGTTCCAAGCCTGCCAACCGAGAGTCAGCAGTCACTGCCCTTGACCCAGTGGCCCCAAAACATGAGCCAACAAGCCACTGGCAGCCAGCCCTCCACCGCTCCCCAGGAGCAGTTTGCCAGCTCCCAGGAGCCTGCCAGGGCCTGGAGAAGGTGGGCACATTCCTGGTCCAGGGTAGAGATCATGGACCTTATTGAGGTTTGGGGAGATGCCCCCAACGTCCATGATCTCCACACTAGATGGAGGAACGCGTCCGTCTATGGCAGGATAGCTGCCAGCCTGGCCACCAACGGCCACATGCGAACCCAGGAGCAGGTTCACATGAAAATCAAATTGGTCCAGCGAGACCCCCAATGCTGAGCTTCCCCTCCCCCTTGCTTTCCTCTTCCAGCTCCCTCCTCCCAGGTCTCCCCCTCCCCTCTCCCACCCTCTCCTGCCTCCTTTACTCATTTTCACCAGAGTTTCATTCTTCTCCCCCCCCCCAGTTTTGTGAAATAAAGAGAGTTTGTGTTCATGAAAATGTGTGTATTCTATTTGGTATCAGGAAGGGGGGTTAGATAAATATGTCAACAATGTGATATTGTTACAAAAAAAATGCCAACATCATTCGGGGCTGTATCAATAGGAGTGTTGTGAGACAAGAGAATAATTCTTCAGCTCTGCTCTACCAGGTGAGTGATCGTAGTCAGACTGCCAGCTGATGATGGTTAATAGACAGGATATTATAGCACAAGTTCTAGTCTGGGAAATTCAGCCCCAAGACAAGTAAGGGCACAAGACCCCATGCCTGAAGGGGTACTGTTAGAGACCAGAAAGGAAACAGAGATGCAACTGGTCTTGTAACTGTGACAAGAATCTAAAATCTTGGTGTGATGTTGACAGGCAAAGATCTACGGACATTCCAAGTGCCATTACAACAGCCACCACAGGCTCCATGACACACCTATTAATATTAATGAAAACTACAAGCAAGTTTCGTCAAGTTTCCCCACAGCTAATACACTAATTTAGATAATTATTTCAGTAATTCTCTCCATCAGTTGATTTTTTAAAATGTGGATTTCAGCTCATACTGCAAAATGAAACCCCAAAATAACACTAAAATATTCTGCGCTTTCTAGAACACCTTGGCTGCGTCTAGACTGGCAAGTTTGCGGAAAAACTTGCCAGCTGTCTACACTGGCCACTTGAATTTGTGCAAGAACACTGACGGTCTAATGTAAGATTGTCAGTGTTCTTGGGCAAATACTATGCTGCTCCCATTCGGGAAAAAGCCCTCTTGCGCAAATGCTTTCGCGCAAAAGGGCCAGTGTAGACAGCTAAAAAAGTGCAAAAAAGCGAAAATGGCAATCAGGGCTTTCTTGCGCAAAACCACGTCTAGATTGGCACGGATGCTTTTCCGCAAAAAGTGCTTTTGCGCAAAAGCATCCGTGCCAATCTAGACACTCTTTTCCGCAAACGCTTTTAACGGAAAACTTTTCCGTTAAAAGCATTTGCGGAAAATCATGCCAGTCTAGACATAGCCCTCTAGTGTATGAATGAAAGTCCATCAAAGATTTGGGATAAAGGCCACGAGAAATGACCGGAGTTTATATCCTTCGGTTCTGATCTTACCGTCTTTGCCCAGTCAAAACGCCCATTCCTTTCAGCAGACCTAGTCTGTTTCGGACTTTTATTAATTGAAAATCAGCCCTAGAGAATGAAGTCCTGTTTAGCCACATATAACTCACCACCATGGTGCCTCCTGCTGGTCACCTCGGGGAATCAGCTCTTCAGCCTTGGGGCACCTTCTGCTGGCCAGTGTCTCACCCTCAGTTACCTGTCCCCTGCACTGGTTCAGGCCCCATGTCCCTTCCTGCCCATGGTGCCTTTCCTCCCAGTACTCCCAGGGAGCCCCAAAGCCCCTATACTCACCTTGCCTCAGTGGCCCACTGCCAGTTATCATCTAGCCCCTTCCTCTGGGGGCAAACTGCAGTCTGAAATAAACACTCATCAGTGTCAAGTGGGGGTGGATCTACTGCCCTGGCAGCCTCCCTGCAGTCCTAGTACCCTTAGGCCTGGTCTTAGCCCCTGCAGCCTGGGAATGGGGTGAGGCCAGAGCTTTCCAGCTCTGCCTTCCCCTCCCCAGCACTTCTCTGTCTCAGGAGGCTTCTGTAGCTTCCCTGCCAGCTAAATTCCCTCTGTTCCACAGCTAGAGCAAGAGTGTGCTCTCCTTCTCTCCTGGAGCCCCAGCTGGGCCCTAATTGGCTGCTATCTGCCACAGCTGCAGGCTCCACAATCATAGAATATTAGAACTGGAAGGGACCTCAAGAGGTCATTGAGTCCAGTCCCCTACCCTCACAGCAGGACAAGCACCATCTAGATCATCCCTGAGATGTCTATCCAACCTGCTCTTAAATATCTCCAGTCCTCCAATCTCAGCCCTCTCCCAAGGCTTGGTTTAACCCTTGTTAGGCAACTGCAGGGCAGCTACCCTCTCACACCATAAAATATAGATAGTACATTCATCAGTGCAAGCTTCGTCATCCAGCATAGTGAATGTGTCTTACGTCTGTTCTTGGAAATATTTCATAGTTCTGCCATCTGTGACTTTTGTAACATGAACATGTGAGATCAGATTCTTCTATCCACCCAAACGACATTAAGTACAGAGTAGAGAGAATGGCGCAAAAGGTGTTTTTTCAGTTCCCCAAATCCTGGGCCTAGCAAAACATCTGTGTAGCTCCTGGTACAAAATAGAGCAGACACAGGGTTGCTCTAGTCTAGTTATACTCACTTGCTCAACAAGATATTACCTCGGCAATTGAGAATTGCTGGAGTACAGCAGTGACCTCCCTCCTCTTTTTCCTAGCCGTCACCCTGTAGTGTGGCATAGTGCACTCATACATTGGTAACAGCACGCTCAAAGAGTTTCTTTTGAAAAGCCTTCTGGCTGATTTGCACTGCTGATTGGGGAGGGGCAAAGCAACTTTTTCACTGGGCCGAGTTGAGGCCTTGTTCTCTAGTGTGTCTAGACAACAGGGTTTTTTCGAAAAAAGTGGCCTGTTTTCGAAAAAAAACTTCCCCTGCATCTAGACTGTTGCTGTGTTCTTTCGAAAGTAAATTGAAAGATCGTGGCAGTTTTTTCAAACGGGGTAAACCTCATTTTATGAGGAAGAACGCCTTTTTTCGAAAGTGCTGCCTTAGGTGCTCTCTTTTGAAAAAGCGGATCGCTTTTTTGAAAGAAGTGGTTGCAGTCTAGACGCTCTCTTTCGAAAGAAGCTTGTAGTCTAGATGTAGCCAAGGTCTAAAAATCACAAACTCAGTTCACAGAGGTCACATGAATGACATCACACACAAACAGTCACGTTTGTATTCATTAATGGCTATCCATTTTCATAAATAACTATTAAAGAAATACCCCCCCCCCCCAACCTTAACAGGTCATTTGGCTTTTTCTCACTGAAAAAAAAGAAAGATGCTCTGGTTCTTGCGTTATTGCAGATTAAATTAACCAGAAATAATTGAATCTCACTGTAAAAACACATTTATTAAGGAAGCATGACTGGGTTTCCTCAAACTGACACATTTTCAAATAGAGAGATGATCATTTAAAATTCTTTGGATGCTTGATGATGTTATAGTTCTTTAGTGCTTTACAACTAACCTCGTTAGTAGGGAAAAATAAAATCCCTATAGAGGGATTTTTCCCTTCCTCATCAGTATGTGTGCAGATTGTTTTGTTAAGCTGGCACTGATTCTGGAGACTTGTCATGAAATCCATAACTGAACTCCTATAAACTAACAATGCTTCTCACTTGGGGATTAGATCCGCCATTACTGAAGTCCAGGAGAGTCTTATCACAGAAGCATGCTTTACACAGCAACTTTCTAATAAGGACATCAAAGTGTGTTACAAAGGCAGGGAAGATTTGTTGCACACATTTTGCTTTGCATAACTATTTGCCCACGGTAATGTAATGAGTTAGGAGCAGATCAGAGAGGAGAACCCAGCTCTCGGAAAACTGCTTTAACCCAGCATTTCATTTTTTGTGAAGTTAGATGATTTTCTTAATCACATGACTTCATGAACTGAGGCAAAAAAAAAATATTTGAGGCAAATTTCATGATTTTGGAGGACTGACTCATGAGTATTGGACTTCTTACACTGTCCACACAATGTAAACACTTGGTACACTGAACCTTCTATAGGCAAACTGTGGGAATTACCAACCCCCTGTGCTCTGAATACAGGGCCAAATTCTTCTTCGAGTTACACTTGTATAAATCTGGACAATGTCACTGCCATTGATGGAGTTATCTGAATTTACTCTGCTGTAAATGAATGCAAGATCTGGCCTATAATCCTTTTATTGCCTCCATGTCCATGCACACTTAAGCTTTACTAAAAATAGTAAGGTGGATTTTCTGGCCCATTAAGATTGATTTGTGCTGCTCCAGCCGCAAAACCAAATGTAAAGTCTGTTTAACTGGCCTGGGCGGGCACTGAGTACCATGGACAGGCCTGCCGACAGCTAAAGTCTTGGTACTCCTAGCTGCTTCTACTGAGGCAGCGGCAGAGGCCAGAGCCCTGGGCCCTTTTAATCGCTCCTGGAGCTCAGCATGCCATGTTCTGGTCAGGACAAAGGGCTGAATGTGGGGACAGCGAGGGGACGTGGTGCAACATGGTCTGCTTCTGGTGGCGCTGAGAGCTGGTTGTTCCGAGCCCTGCCCTTTCTGCACAATGCCCCACCCCTTTTGAGAACATGGACCCCCCCAAGTCTGTCAGCTTTCTTGACCACTGAGGCAGATTTTCACCAGGGAACGAGGAGACTGATGAGGACATCTTTGTGTGCCCTCGTTGGCAGAATGGTTCCATCGGCAGCAAGATGTAATGTATAGAAGACCTTAGGCCACTCTGCCTTTTGCTGGGGACCAGATCAACGTATGCCATGTATATTCAAAGCATGAGTTTTCTGTTCCCTAATGTTCGTTCCACTCCTTATCTACATTTGCCACTATTCTTACACAGTCCAATAATAATGCTTCCATAGTTCATGTGAGATACTTTACAAGCGTTTAAATTCATGGCACTAAACTGGACATTACCAGAGACAAAATTACCGTTCATGGATAGGGCTCTATATACATATGAGTTGGACCTCCTGGATCCAGCAACCTCAGAACCTGACCTGTTCTGAATGGGTCAATTCCAGGCACTTTGTTGCTGGCCTCCAGACTCTTCTGGGTGGGGGAGTGGCCACCAGCCTTCTGGACATCATGGGAAGGCCCAGCTGGAGAAGGTAAGTCCCAACCCTGCCCCTTCCTCCCAAGACCCCACCTTCTCCTTCTACTTCTATCCTTGTGGAGCCAAGCCTGGCCCTTGCCCTTGGTTATTGCTCCCAGCCCTCTTAGTGTCCCCCATCCCAACAGGTGGTATGGACCCACTCTTTCCAGGTGGGCAGAGAACCTGGGGCAGCTGGAGAGGATCCCTCTCAGGCAGCTGGGGAGCTGGGCTACCACACCGTGGCTCCAGCTGTTTCAAGTGGCTGGTGGAGAGTGTTGGGAAGGCAATGCCTTGCCTTCCTTATGTTACTTAATTTACCTGCCGCCCATGTTGGCTAGGTTCCCCTCCTGGCCACCAGGTTCTGCCTCTCACCTTGGCTACCAGCCTGGCTGTGGTGCCAGTCCAGGCTGCTGGGCTCCCTGCTCCCAGGCTGCTGGCCTGGCTCTGCTGCCACTCCTGATTCCCGAGAGGACAACCACTGGCTGACCGCCAGCCCCCAGGCTGTCAGACACCCAGTGGGCTCCCACTCCCAGATGCCAGGAATCTCTGACCCAGGCTCTCTGGTCCAACAACATTCGTGGTCCTGTGGGACCACAGATGTTGTCAGACCAGAGAGGTTCAGCTTTACAACCGCTTAGGGTTATACTTCACAACACTGATATCAGAGCCAAACACTTTCCCCATAGTTATAGGAATCCGATTTCAGAAATGAGGAATGTCTTTATTTTCTTCCACCTGTTTTTTTATAGAAGAATATTTGACTTTGCTGTTTTCTGAGATGACAAAAAAGTAACATTCTACAGGATTCTTTAATCGAAGGTTACAGCCCCTTGCTCTTTATAATATTCCAGCTCATTGCCATAATGCATTGCTCACGCCGCTTGTCTTTCTTTGGGAAGAGTGTTCTAGCTACAGAATTATTTTCATTTATTCTATTGTGATGTATGTCACTGCTATCAAGGATGACAATGAATGCAAAATAGGCTCACTAATGCTTTTTACAAGGGCCCACAGCCGTTTAGCTAGCCTGAATTCCACTCTAAGCGAAAGAGTAAACTGCATTCTAAATAACGGGAGCAGAGCAGAATGGAGATAAATTGCTAGTGAATATCCCAGCAGTGTTCTCATATTTTTGTCTCTTCATCAACCTGTCTGATACTATTTTCCCATTCTGAATATGAATCAGAAAAATTCTGGTTGAATATTATTTTAGCCTATTAATACTGTCCATCCTTCAGTTTGCTACTCCAGCATCTGTCCTTGCATTTCCAAAGTATTTTGTTTTCACCATCTCTCTCCCTGGCTATGAAATTCCTACTCTGGAAGGATGTGTACTAACCTCAGAGTTTCACTATAAAACCAAACTAAAAAATGGAGGCAGCATGGTCAAGTGGATAGAGCATGGAGCAGAGAGACAGAACATCTGGGTTTAATTCCTGGTTTTGCTACCGATGTGTTATTTAGCTTCGAGCACATCACTCTCCCTCTTTATGCCTCTGTTGTAGTAAGTTAGATGGAATATATGAACCCCACAGTCAAAGGTACAAGTTGAACCATTGGAACCTGACCAGCTCTGAACGAGAGAATTTTCCAGGAGGTATCCACTTCCACTGGCCCCAAGCCAGCTGGCCCTCAGCCTCTGGCTCCCTCCACCTCTTCCCCAGCCAGGCTGTCTGGAGTTTGATTTAGCGGGTCTAGTAAAGACCCACTAAATCAAACTCTGAGAGCACCCCTGTTGATGCCAGAACTCCTATTCATTGCGAGGAGTGAGGGAAGTCAATGGGAGCATTTCTCCCATTGATCTCCTGTGTTCTTAGAATGGCACCAAATTTCAGCTCAAGGTACAATGACTCCAGCTATGTTTTTTATGTAGCTGGAATTGTGTACCTTAAGCCAACCATCGCCTGTAGTGTGGACCTAGCCTTAGATGGAATAAAATATACCACAGCTCTCCTAGGGTACGTCTAAACTACATGCCTCCGTCGATGGAGGCATGTAGATTAGACAGATCGACAGAGGGAAATGAAGCCGCGATTAAAATAATCGCGGCTTCATTTAAATTTAAATAGCTGCCCCGCTCTGCCGATCAGCTGTTTGTCGGCAGATCGGGGCAGTCTGGACGCGACACGCCGACAAAGAAGCCTTTCTTGATCGGCACAGGTATGCCTCGTGAAACCAGGTTTACCTGTGCCAATCAAGAAAGGCTTATTTGTCGACATGGCGCATCCAGACTGCCCCGATCTGCCGACAAACAGCTGATCGGCAGAGCGGGGCAGCCATTTAAATTTAAATGAAGCCGCGATTATTTTAATCGCGGCTTATTTCCCTCTGCCGATCTGTCTAATCTACATGCCTCCGTCGACGGAGGCATGTAGTCTAGACACACCCCTACTGTGGAGAAAGGAGAAGGTATTAGTCAACCAGGGCTGAAGTTGATGTTGCTGCTATTAAAATCTGATCCCACTTCCTAAATGTCAAAACAAGACAAACACATGAAAAAAAGGGAGAGTAAAGACCAGCGAAGACAGAAAACCCTGTGCCTGTCTCCGATACTGACTTTCTCGAGCAACCTCACGGCTAGAAAACCAGGTCCAGTGCACAGGCTTATCAGGCACTCTGAGACCTGGGATACTCGTACCAGCATCAGGCTGTTGAAGACACTGTTTCTGGCTGCCTTTTTCTGGTCACAGGTTCCAGCAATGTTTCAAAATATACAATCTTGACCCACTAAACTGAACATTTGAACACTTCTTTAAGTATAGATATGCCCCCAGAGTTGATGGAGGTGACCGTGTCATCTGGGTCCCTTTCTCCAGTGCAGTCTAATCAGTACCACAAAGGCCTGGAATCCAAGAGGGTGGGGATGGCATCTATTAGGCTGTAGCTCACTCCAGCAGACCATTTTTCTTCCCCAAATCTTTTTTTTTTAAGGATCCCAAGATGAAATGTAAGCTAAGTAGTCTGTCCCCTCACACTCCGGTCTCCCAATTAGGTCTAATATGCAACAGTCCAATTTTGGTTAATTAATTTCCAGTCCCACTTTTTTGTTTGTTTGTTTGTTTGTTTACCAGGCATGATCTTAACATACTCCTTGAGTGTGTAAAAGGAGGCTTTTTTGTTGGATTGTCTTTTTTGCACCTTTCCCCATCAATACTGGTTCTAGGTTATTGTGACATTACACTCCCTTTTTACAGTTTGGTGAGCAGGGTAAATTTTGAGGCCAAGTTATCACAACACTTTTCTTCCCTATCTTGATGCCTATCCTGCAGCAAAGAATTTCCTTGAACATTGAGTAAAAGGTTTATTGGCCCAAAATGTTTGAACCATCTTGATTGGTTTAATTTGCATGTTTGGACCTAAATCTAAGGGATTTTTTTCCTCCCGTCTTCTCAACAAACCCTGAAGAATTTGCACGGCTCTTTCTGACATATCTTCAATTATTTAAAGTACTTCTCTCCTCACTGTTCCCCAGAAGTCCTTAATAAAACAGAATATATATGATGTATAACCCAAGCATCTTCCTACAGCAATAAAATGCACATCCTCTCATGTATTTGAGTGCACTACACTGCAACATTCCAGAGTGGTGGTACAGAATATCTATCAACTTGTGTCAAAATATGCTATCTAGTTAGTAAATCTCTTTTACTGTAGACAAATGGAGCTCTCATGCAATGTTACTGATATAAATTCACATACATGTTATATTTACAGAGTTGCATGTTAATAATCTTGCAGGAGCTTCAGGGGGTAGCCGAGTTAGTCTGTTATGGTACGTCTACACTTGCTTCCTAGTTCGAACTTGGGATGCAAATGTAGGTGACTGAAATTGCTAATGAAGCGGGGACTTAAATACACCGTGCTTTATTAGCATGATCTCATGTCAGCCGATGGTCAGGGCAGTGTGTGCGTGTGTGTTATACACTCGAGACTTCAACTGCTGAGACTGGGGTCCCTTGCAGCGGGCAACCTGAAGGAGGTTGACGGGTGCCCCAATAAGTTTACAGGGAAAGCTTATAACACCTCAGATTTTAGCTGCTAGGATACAGAAATCCCTTCACAGCGGGCAGCCAGGAGAGGCTGAGAGGTGCCCCAACGGATCTGTCCCCTGGAAGCGACACGATCCAAAACGCCAAGCTCTCCCTATATCTGTCCCTTATGACCGGCTGAAGTTCTTTTAAAATTGTGCTTGGTTCTGTTACAGCAACTGAAGGAGTCAAGTTAAAGCTTAAACAGTTACTATTTTATTGTTACAGGGTAAACTTAGTTGTTAAATGCTACTACTGTGTTACAGATAACACAGTCACTACAAAGGACAGGACAGAAATTACACTAATAAGTCACTTTATAGGTACCATGAAACCCCTTTGGTTCTCTGAGCTCTTATTAAATGCATGCAAATAGACACATAGCAGGTATATATTCTCACCCCTGCGTTCCAGACTTGGCGTGGCCAGCGTCTTTCTCTCAATCCCTTGGGAAGAAGTAGGACGAGGTTGGGCGTCCCACAGACCTCGGGAGACAATCAATACCTGCCAGCAGGTATAGATGATTGGAGCTCAAATGGGGTGGGCTACTAAACCCCTTTTTATACCCCTTGGGTCACGTAGGCTCCTTCCTGGTCTCAAGTGGCCAATTAGGAAAAATGGCTTTGAATGCCAAGTTTCCCACGAAGGGTGCAAAGCATAATTCACACCAGGGAAAATGCAGACAATGGGCACCTCTGGTATGTGATGGGTGAAGATTCCTCTCCTGAGACAGTGCAGGCATGTCAATTACTGATACTAGCCATCACGGCGATGGGAGGCCTCCCAGTCATCAGCTAGCCCACCTGCGTTCCCAGGGCATCAAAGGCTGACTGCCTTTCTCTTGCTCTCTGGGGGGGGGGGGAACAAGATGGGGTTCGTGGCTGGCTTCATCTCACTGCTGCATTATTCTGCTCAACACCTGTTTCATAAGTGAAAGTGCACGCCAGGACGCATTAGATCGAACCAAACCCCTTGGTTCAAACTAACGTTACTCCTCATTTTTTGAGGAGTAACGTTAGTTTGAACCAAGAGGTTTGGTTTGAACTAACGTGTCCTGGCGTGCACTTTCACTTTCAAAACAGCTGTTAAGTGGACTAACGCACCGGCGAGATCATGCTAATGAAGAGTAGGATATTTAAATTGCAGCTTCATTAACAATTTCGGTCACCTACATTTGTATCCCTAGTTCGAACTAGGGGGCAAGTGTAGACGTACCCCAACAGAAAAAAAACAACTAATGGTCTGGTAGCACTTTATAGACTAACGAAACATGTAGATTGTATCATGAGATTTCGTGGGCACAGCCCACTTCTTCAGATGACCGGAGTTAGCAGTTGGGGATATGAAAACTCAAAATAAATAGGAGAAGGGAAGGGGAAGGGGGAGAGAAAGAAAAAGGGAGGGCAGTGGGAGACAGAGCATCATTAAGTATCTGGAGAATGGGTACTTAAACCTAAGCAGATAAAAATCAAAGTCAATAGATAGATTCCTAAAACAGGAAGGATACCACTCAGAGTTGTTAGCACCTTCAGTGGTTATTAAGTAGGTAGACCATATCACCATTGAGTCCATTAGCATGTGAAATGAATTTGTGGATGAACTGAAAAGCTTCTGTGAGCTGCATTCTCGATTTTCAATCATTTTAAGCTATGGTATGTGATTGGTAATCAGAATTATACAAAAGGTTTGTATTTAAGGAGCAATTTCAGTAGATTCCTGTACCTAACCATGAGTTCTCCACTAAACCTCAATCTCTCAATACCCAGGATTGTTCTAAAATGTAAGAACATAAAAAATATTTCTGATCTTAACTCATGATGAAATCAGTAGCAGTTTATGGCCCAGATCTTCACAGGTATTTAGTCATGTAACACTCACTGATGTAATTACAGGTAGACACCTAAATGTCATTGAGAATCTGTGTCATAGAGCCTGAACAAAAAGGCCTATTGCAATCAGGTGAAAGATTCCCATTGGTTTTGCTGAGCTTTTGATCAGGACCCTAATGGAAAATGTTTTCTGTGTTGTCTACTGGTGTGGCTGTCAGCTTCTTTCAATGCCACATGATGTAGGCACAAGGCCTGATGCAGTCCATTATTTCTGGGCCACTGAGCTGCAGATCTTTGTGGTAGACAATGACTGGGAAGTCCTAGGGGAAAATGAAATATTTACAAACGTTCAGTTGAAGACAACATTCATTTCAACACTGCAGTAGCACATCACAACCAAGCAGGTCTGTCAGTGGGGGAAGAGAGGATCAAGGGGCAGTTGCCCTAGAGCTCAGGTATTCAAAGGGGTTCAGGGCCCCTGATTACCACAACTGCTTCTGTGTTCTTTGTGGCTCTCAGGGCTGGGGAGGCGGGGCACACCAGCACCCTGGGTTGGTTGCCCCCAGCTCCGCCCTTTCCACCAGAGGATCTGCTTATTATGGTAGCACAGAGCTGGCCTCACCACTTGCCTGAAAGCCAGCACACGTTATCAGCTCTCCTGCAGCCAAACCACTCGCACTGTGTTATGGATAATAGTAAAACCAGAAGTGTTTCCACAGAACCAGGTAGGTAAGTTATGCACTGCTTCTTCTTTCCTCTGGGAGCAGTTCTTTCTTCAACACAGAGCCACAGATGGCTCACTACAACTGCATGTCGCATATCATCCAAACAGTAATAGATTCTATACAGTGGTGATAGTATATTTTCTTTCCAACAAAATATACAATGTGGGGTTGTTGTTTTTTACACATTCTAGCCCAAAGCAACCAGAAATCAACATTTCTGTGCAAGTTCCACATTGCTTCATTGCTTTGCTGAGAGTTGGGCTTTGTTATCTACTTAACTTGGATGAGGGAAGAAGACAAGAGGCACTTAGTGGCCCATCTTTCTTCCCAACCATAGATCCTTCAGCACCAACAGCCTGAATTAAGATGCAATGATGTTTCCACTGAGACAGTGAAAGAGAGTGTTGCAAATCACTATCCTGTGCAACAATGCAAACCCAAGTATTTAAATGTCTTTTTGCACCACTAGCATTCCTTTGTTTTGTAATAGCAAGAGAAGTTCCACACTAGAGAACAAAAACACAAAAAAAGCAAATAATTTTTCAACCAACAGTGAACCTCGGCCATGACAGCAGGGAATGTGTAGGTACATGTTCTTAGTCATCCTATGTGTCAGAGCTATCAGAATGAATTCCCCTTGGTGAGACATCACCAGTACTCTACTATTAAATAAACCTATCCTACAAAAAGACAGAGTGGTAGAGCTCTCTTCTGTCAGAGAACATGTTGCAAAAATGTACTGTCTAAAATCTGGACTTGCCATAATGATCAAAAAATGTAGCTAGACAGAGCTGTTTTGTGGCAGTACTGGACATAGGATTCAAAGTTCAGATTTATGTTTGATTTTGGTCCTTTTCATGTGAATATCAAAAAGGATCAGTCAGTATGGAGCTCTTTCACAGACATGTAGACCCCCCTGCCCCAATAATCACACAAAGGTCAGACTTGTCTATTGTCTAAACTCTTTGCTCCAAGCTCATTTGGCCAAAAGGAAGTAGATTTCTGCTCCTCTTTTATACTACAGCAGGGTCCGCAGTTAGTCACACCAGCAGGCTGAAGAAAGGTGTACAGCTAATACGCCATCCTGCCTTAAGCGAAAAATCATGAGGTGAAAATTCAGAAATTCCTCTATGCAAATCACATGTCACTTTGTGATAAATGTACAAATCAGTGTATAACCCCTATGGAGTCCAGGAGCTAATATTTTCCATTCTTTTTACAGCTACATTATCATGCCCAGAAATTTTAGAACATATTATTTATAGTACTGTACTACTGTGATTACTCACTGTGTACTTTGCAATACCATATCATGCCACTTCATAGTGAAAATCAACTTCCCATTATAAATCTTCACCTATATTTTCCCCTTCCTCTCTTCCCTTCAAATATCTAATTACCTGAAAATTTTGCATACATTAAGGTATCCTAAGCAGGCTGAGTGAATGACTTCAGAGCTAGCCCTTCTATATGTTACATCTCTACGCTACCTGCCAGATCAACAGGCAGTGATCGATCCATCTGGACTGATTTATTGTGTCTAGTATAGACACAATAAATCAACCATTGAGCAATCATTGACTCTGGTACTCCACCAGAATGAGTCACAGGTGGAGCTGACGGGAGAGCATCGGCCATTTACTCACCACAATTAAGACTCCACAATAAGTAAATCTAAGTTTGTTGACGTCAGCTACGTTATTCCTACAGCTGAAGTTGCATAACTTGTATTGATGGCCCACAGTGGTGTACACCAGGCCAAAGGAACATCTTCAGCGTAGGACTCTATAGCTCACACCTGCAGCCCAACTACTCATTCTGGTGTGGAGTCCTAATGATTGGTTGCTGCATCACACAGATGGTGCAATGGTGCATAGCAATCTGTCGGCATACCTGAATCCCATCCCTTCCCGCATATTAGAGTCCAAAAATAAAGGAAGGTTACCCATTCAAAAGCAGATGTGTAGGAGAAGTCTTCAGCAGGGCATCATCCTTCCACTTTGGGCTTGTTGTCAGATTGCCAGTCCTTTTAGTGGGTCTCCCTGTACCCAGTTGTCCCATCCACCATGAGGCTAAGCTAGGCAGCAAGATGTCGTCAACTGTAGGCTGAATTCAAGCTTCCCTCACTGAGAGGGAAATAGAGCTCTGCTGTCCTTCTTGGTTATCTTCAAGGGGAACCGGGCCTTCTCCTTCTAAGTCCATTCCCCACCCTTGGCATATGCTGCACCTATAGTGGGCACATTCGGTCCACAGTTCCTTACTGTCACCCTTATGGGCAAAAGGATGTGTGCATGTGTCATCACATATTGGAATCCAGCTAATACTCTCCAGCACAAGCCACTTGACTTGCACTTCATCCACCCAAATGTGAAGGGCTTGTAAAAATTCCTTTTCGATTCAAGGATTCAATATCCAATGCAGTAACATATACCATTCAACCACTCACCCCAGAGAATCCCTCTGTGTGCTGCTCCACATATAATAAAGTTAATACACACATGGGGTATGTCTACACTACCACCCTATTTCGAACTAGAGTGGTTAATGTAGGCAACCGGAGTTGCAAATGAAGCCCGGGATTTGAATTTCCTGAGCTTCATTTGCATCTTGCCGGGTGCCGCCATTTTTAAATGTCCACTAGTGCGGACTCCGTGCCCACGGCTACACGCGGCATGAACTAGATAGTTCGGACTAGGCTTCCTATTCCGAACTACCGTTACTCCTCATGGAACTACCGTTATTTCCTAGTCCGAACTACCTAGTTCATGCCGCGTGTAGCCGCGCGGCACGGAGTCCACACTAGCGGACATTTAAAAATGGCGGCGCCCGGCAAGATGCAAATGATAATATGGTTGTGAATCTCCACCACTGGAGATTTTTAAGAGTAGGTGAGACAAATGCCTGTCCAAGGTTCCTTCCAGTTCTACGATTCTATGAAATACTAACTGGAACACTCTATGCTACAGTTCTGTATTTCTATAACGGCAACACAAACATTGTTTCATTTCTATTTATAAAAAAAAATTCCTTCTGCTTCACAAACACATCACACTGTGAAAAAACAGAATGTTAACAGAACTGAATGAACTCTGGAAGTATACTCTTTTTGTGCTCACCATTGTACACTTAATCATATATAAATCAATACATTTTCATTAACAATGAGAAGTCCTGTGGCACTTTAGAGACTAAGCGTATATCTACACTTGCAGCCTATTTTGGAATAGGAATGCAAATGTAGGCATTCGGAATTGCAAGTCAAGCCCGGGATTTAAATATCCATGCTTGATTTGCATCTTCCCATCCGGGTGCCATTTTTGAAATTTACAGCCCCGGAATAACTGCCCGCATCTACACATGGCAGTGAAACGGGTGTTAGAAATAAAGCCCTACTTCGAACTACCTGTTAAACCTCATTTCAGGAGGAATAACAGGTCATTCAAAATAGGGCTTTATTTCGAACGCACGTTTCACTGCCGCGTGTAGACACAGGCAGTTATTCCGAGCTTATACATTTCAAAAAATGGCACCCTTCGGAAAGATGCAAATCAAGCACAGGATATTTAAATCCCGGGCTTGATTTGCAATTCCGAATGCCTACATTTGCAGCCCTATTCCGAAATAGGCTGCAAGTGTAGACATACCCTAACAGATTTATTGGCGCATCTGACGAAGTGGGTCTTTGCCCATGAAAACTTATGCTCCAATAAATCTATTAGTCTATAAGGTGACACAGGACTTCTAGTTGTTTTTGCAGATTCAGACTAACAGGGCTACTCCTCTGATACATTTTCATTGTACAGTAGAATAAATGGTTAAAGTTGGGTGGGCAACATAAGTCACCTAGTCAGATAATGAATGATAAAGAATTTTGAATTGGGCTCAACAGTGAATTAACTGTTGTCACTGAAGTCAGTGGACCAGATCCTTAGCGGTTGTAAAGGGTCTTCTGTGTTCTTTGGCAACAGCAGTAAGCCAAAGTTGTGTGCCTTTGTAAATATCATCCTGTATGTTTGTTTTGATATTCTTCTATGTATTTAGAATGTCATAGATTCCCTCTCTTTTACTTTTAAATTAAGAAAATGTAATTTAGGGTGAGGGTAGGTATTGGGTAGACCCCAAATGAAACAAATTTTCTTCTATAACTTGTTTTTTTTGGGTGAATACAAAACACAAATTCCTCCAAATTCTTTCTGGGTTTGCCCTTGCTACATGCAGTCAGTGAATTGCTTCATTCGGCCTTATAACTATTCCTTGCTTCCATTTAAAAATCACTCCTATGCTGGAGAGAGGCCCTCTATTTATGATTTCTTTCTGTTTAATGGCTTTTGGCCAATGCACTAGTCTAACAGAGAGACTGCACAATGGAGAAGAGACACTTAAGCAAGTGAAATGCCATGGTGACAAGCATTATGTGGTTTCCTGGCAAAATGTGATATATTAATTTGTATGCTACAGACCTGCTTATGAGGAACAGAAGCCATCATTTCAAAGAAGATAAAAGCAACCAGAATTGACATCTTTCTGCAAGTTCACTTTAATCCTTAGCTACTATCAGATGAAAATGCAAAAAAGGAATCATGTCACCAATGAACAGTATTGAAGTCAGATGCCTTTTGAACTCCAGAAAAGGTTGACTTCTATTCTGTGCCAATACAATTATCAACGTCTTCAGGATTTTTCACTTTGTAAGACCCAATTATCACTTTTAAATTTGCCCTGAGTAATGGAGAGTAAAAGCGTCGAGGAGTCCTGTGGTACCTTATAGACTAACAGAAGTGTTGGAGCATAAGCATGCATGCATCTGACGAAGTGGGTCTTTGCCCACGAAAGCTTATGCTCCAACACTTCTGTTAGTCTATAAGGTGCCATAGAACCCCTCACCGCTTTTGCAGATTCAGACTAACATGGCTACCCCTCTGATAATGAAGACTATGTAATTGTTTACTGTGGTTGCCCATGCATGGGCTTTTGGCAATCGGTATTTGGCCTGGGAGCCATAGATCTTAAAGCATGAACTATTAATGCCTGCATTCTGTAAACAAAGGCTGTAGCAGATAATCCACCTCTGTATTTGGTCCAGCCACCAAGAAGAGACAGAAAGCCAAAGTGACCAGAAACCAGTCCAAGGTAGGAACTGGACTGTGACTTTGAAACCTACAATCTGGTTCCTGGTCCTGCCCCTTGCTCCAGATAAGAAGTGATCTGCTCTTGGTCTACACACTACTGGATGTCTTTTGCTAGCCAACAATATCTCCATATCCACACAGCTTGCCCACTCTCTGCCCATATGCACAAGAGTGATAGCCCATGGAGGTTGCTATCTTCCATCCCACGTACTGCTCTTCATGATGAGGCCAGCCCACACAGATATTATTTAATTATTTGTACAGAATCATAGAATACTAGAACTGTAAGGGACTTACAGAGGCCATCAAATCCAGTCTCTTGCCCTCACAGCAGGAACTTAGCCATGGTGCCTCCCTAGTAACATCCAGGAGTTCCAGACATTGGTCAGGAACTCATTGCACCAGGTGCTACACCAACACTGAACAAAAAGACAGCCCCAATCATCACCCCCAACAAACATGGAAAAGATAGTCCCTGCCTTAAAGAGTTGAGAATAAGGCTGCATCTAGAGCCCCTCGTATACTGCACGAGCTCAGTGACAACCTTGCCTTTCATGGATGACCCTTGCTCTATTGATTTTCCACCGTAAAATAAAATGGACTTTCTCTTATTCTTGTGTTACTAGCAGTAAATGAACATGACACCCATCAGTATTAGCTAGTCCTTCTCCAAATGAATTTAACAGTCATCTGCAAAGTTCCCCATCTCTTGTGGTGGAAGTTCTTGGGGTGTAAGGGCATTTTCTTCAATTATCTCTCTTTTATCTCCAATAGCATCTTCATTTCAGTGACATTGGATGAGTAGAGTTAAATAATTACAACAATAAACAAAGAAGACTGATTTAATTTCCCCAATGGTCTTCTCTGATCCATGGCCCTTTCAAGTCAATGGGAGTCTTCCCATTGACCTCTATACCCTTTGAATCAGGTCATTAACCAGGAGAATATAACAAGCAGTTCTGTGGTACCTTGGCGACTAAGAGATTTATTAGACCATGAGCTTTCATAGGGCATCTGATAAAGAAATGTAATGGGTGACACTGGGAGATGATGCCTCTCGTTAGGTATGTTAATTTTATAGGATAGCCTCAGTGAATGTGAATTAGATACCAAGAGGACAAAACGGTGGGGTTGTAAAAGGAAAAACCAATTATGAGGCCTTTGTTAAAAGATACTCCCAGAACTGCTCTTAGGATTTATGGGGGCCCTACACAGTACTATAAAACTGGTGCCCCTATGCCCGATGGCAGCCAAGGGGAATGAAGATTTTTAGAAATAAAAATTTATACTCTTCACAAGACTCTAATGAAATATTTTTAAAACAAATTTTTAAGCTAAGGTCGACTAACACAGTAAATGCAGAAACTGACCAGGGTTGGCAAATGATTATTAAATGGCTTCATTACCACTTGAATGGCTCGTTCACAGGTCCTGTTAATAGGTCTGGCAGGCTTTTTCACTTTGTAAGTTAACTAGATCCTCTCCTGAGGAAGCAAAGCCACAGAATAGGCGTTGGAAGATGTAAGTGCATAGATATTAAGACCCAGCGGTGCCCCAAATTTTCAGGTGCCCTACACAACTATATTCTGTGTATGGGTAAAGACAGCTCTGGATACTCCTGCTTTATCTTACTACTTCTTATCTTACTTGCTTGCTTTCCTAGCACAAGAAAACCCTTCTGCCCTCTTGGGGCATGTCTACACTGGGGAGTTATTTTGAAATAACTCCCCTTATTTTGAAATAACAAGGTGAGTATTTGCACTACCCTGCCTGTTGTTTCAAAAGAATAACTCCTGCGTGTGAAGAGGAATAACCGTATTTCAAAATAGTTATTTTGGGAGTTATTATTTCAAAATAACTTACTTCAAAATAACCTGGTAGTATAGACATAGCCTAAGGTGAGCAAATGACACCATTACTTACAGTAATTTTGTGTATGACCCAGGTGAAACTCCCCCCCCCCCTTTATATTGGTGCTTAGTTGTACCCTATATCAACAAAGCATTCCCACAAAAACTGCTTAAATGACTTTGCCTTGCCAGAGTAGTCACATCAGAATCAACAATCTGTAAATGAGATTTCAGCCCGTGTCATAGAAGAAGTCTTTTAAGGGCCTTCAAGATACATACAATACTGTACACCTTAGCTACTTTGCCATCAAGGAGAAGACAAGGGAAATAAATTACATTAACTTTTCATTAGGTTATCATGAATACTCTGATAAATAATAAAACCCAGGTGCACTCTGAAGGAACAAAAGAAAAGGAGTGTGAAAAAGCATATCTCTGCTTGCAGCTTCACCACAGGGAAATCTAATTCATGTTTGCTTAGATTTGCTGTAGGAAAGGACCTTGAAAATGAGACACTCTTTGTTCCAAAAGTCCTATTTAATCCATACATGACTGGATTGTGATAAGTATTGTACCTTGCTGATTCGTCACTTCAAAAGAGGAAGGGCTTATCCTTGTCAGTGGGAATATGCAGACAAATAAGTGCACATTTGAAAAGTCACACATGCTTGGGGAGGGCAGGGCACTTGCATTTCAAGTGGGAAAACTGCATGGGAGGTTCCTGAGGTTCCTTCAGAGGCTGTGTCCCGCTCTGGGTGGATGTGCCAAAATTGGGGGACACAAAGGTTCTTGTGTCTTTTGCACAGGAGACACAACTGGCACCTGGTATCCAGACTCAGTGCACATTATGCATTTGCTCCTCAGTGCCGAATCCAGAGAGGATACTGGTTGGTTACAGCTCTCAGCTTGAAAGCCTGACTTTTTTTTGCCACAGCAAGAGAGACTCCTGTTTCTCGTTGAAGAAATCCCCAGGTTAAGCCCTAGTGCTAATGACTATCTTGATCATTGCATGAGGACTGCATGAAACTAGCACTCCCCTGTAGAAACGTGCATGGGAGACTTCATGCTCCTCTTGCACCTAGAATAGGAGAGCCATTGTTAAATGGTAGGAGTAAAAGAGAAGGATCCACCATTTAGCAAGACGTCACTATGGCTCTACTGCCCAGAGCTCTAGAGGTAGTGGACCCAAGGGACAGCAACCTGGCATTGGTAGGCTGCCCCCTGTGCCCAGCATGCAGCACTGCCTTAAAGGATATTTGTTCTGAGAATGTTCACTTCAAAACGTTTACCAACCCAACATCAACTGGTGTAAATCAATGTGGCTCCATTGCCTCATACCAATGTACAGTGGCTAAACTCTCCAACCAATAAATCCACCAACAGCCGAAAAATCTGGTCTAAGAACAATCAGAAGTCAATATTCTAAAGCAAGGCATGTATTTTCTTTGTGCACACCTTAAAAAAAAAAAGCATGTTGGGTTGTCACTGGTTGCTAGTGTTGCTATTTATCTGAAGTAAGGTAAAGTCAGAAATGTAGAGGTAATGCTTCTGAATCTGTGGGGTTTTTTTTTAAATAATAGAGATTGCCTATCTCCTAGAACTAGAAGGGACCTTGAAGGGACATCTAGTCCAGTCCCCTGCCTTCTCAGCAGGACCAAGTACTATCCCTGATGAATTTTTGCCCCAAATCCCTAAATGGCCTCTGCAAGGATTGAACTCACAACGCTGGGTTTAGCAGGCCAAATGCTCAAACCACTGAGCTATCCCTCCCCCATCCACTGATTTGGCAGTGGATGTTTTCCAGAAGTGAAATCAAGGAATTCCACGTTGCTCTGGCCTGAAGGTGGCTTACAGTTTTATACTAGTCTGTTGATGCCCAATATTCTGGCATGTTACATGCTTGTAATTGGCATTCAAATAACTCTAACAAGGGTTATTGGTTTCTCTAAACCAGTGTTTCCCAAATGGTGTTCTGCAGAATCCCGGGGTTCTGTGAAGTGAAAATAAGGGTTTCGTGAGAAAAATCCATTAAAATAACATTTTATTATTTAAAAATAATAATAATAATTAATATTAAACATTTATGAATTTGATTGAAAACAATTTTAATTTGTGTTGGCCACGATAAGTTTCCCTGTGTAATGGCAGCTTAGCCAGAGAGTGGGGACAATGATGTTACTACTCTGTGCTGTGCGTGCACTCAGTGGTGCAATTACCTGTTCTATACCACCGTAAATCCCAGTACTCACTCTCAGAGAGCGTGGATCACGTGAGTGACTGAATACGAATATACTAGCACCACATCGGACAAAGTCTACTTTTTCAGCTCCATATATAAGACTGTTATTAGGAGTTCTGCAATATTCTTTCAAGTTTAACAGGATTCTGTGGCCAAATAAAATTGGGAAACACTGTTCTAAACAGTAACTGTATTTATGGAAAAGCCATGGTGTATCCTAGTCGATTTCCAGTTTATTTAGAACATATTCTCTCCTCTTCATTTCCAGATGAAATAGAGGAAGGTCCTAAAACATTGAGCCAGGGCTACTGGAACAATTTTTGCAATGGGGATGCTGAGAGCCATTGAATCAAACTGCAAACCCTATATTGCACGAGGAGTAACAGTTAATTTGAGGGAAGGGTTTTGGATCGGACTGGCGCGTCTACACACGGCGAGTTAATTCGGGCTACCGGCTTTTTAAAATGGCGACTGGCTGCGAATACGCTAACCAAGCGTGGTATATTTAAATCCCACGCTTCATTAGCAACTTTGGTATGCTTCATTTGCCTCCCTAGTTCGAACTAGGGGGCAAGTGTAGACATACCCTAATTGACTTCAACAGGAGCATTCTCAGAGTACGAAGTTGAGTACATTCATGGGTGGCAGGTAATGAAGGCAAGGGAAAGCATTACCTTCCCAAAAATGCCTACACACCATGGTCATTGGGGAAGGCTGGGGCTGCAACACAGGAGATCTCAAAAGCACTTTTAAGAGATGAGTATAATTATCCTCATTTTACTGATGGAGAAACTGAGGCACAGAGAGATGAGGTGATTTGCCTGTGGTTACCGAGCTGTCCAATGGTAGGGCTGAGAATAGTACCCCGCTCTCCTGAGTCCCACTCCACAGCTTTATCCATTATATCACTGAAACAGTAGGGACGCACCTGTTTTAAGCATTGCACTATCCTTCTGTAATGAATTTGAATGAGGTGACAACATAGGCATTTGCTTTGGCTTCTGAGAATACAGACAAGAATGTTGCATCTAAACAAGTTGTCTTCCTGCTAGCTTTGTTAAAGAAAGAAATCCCATATTGTTTCATAGGGAAAGGTAAACTAAAATGAATACAATTCAGTGCTTGGTTTAGTGTTCCAAGATTATAATCTACTGCATTAGGATATGAATGTGGACAGCCTGAATATATGTTTTGATTCTGTGCTTGATTCTTTAGCGGCTTATAAGAAAAAGGTTGAAACTGTGAGCCCTTACTTAACAAGAATGAAAAGTTGTACTACAGGTCCCAGTAAATGAGAAGCATCAGGGAGAAGAGCTTTGAAATGAAAATGTTCAATTATCCCAAATGAAGGGAAAAGATTTGTGTTGATTATCTGAATTTGTTTTCCATACCAGAATGTGACTCTAGGAGCTACTGAGTATTAGTTACATTTACTGTACAGGCAGTCCCCGGGTTACATGGATTCGACTTACATCAGATCCCTACTTACAAACGGGGTGAGGCAACCCCGCATTAGCTGCTTCCCCCAGGCAGACCAGGGAGACGCGAAACTAGCGCCCCCCCCAGCAGACCAGGGAGACGCGGGGTGGCTTTACTCAGCAGACACCTCAGCTTGAGAATAAAGGACTGAGGGAAGTGAGGTGTGGGAGAATAAAACTGAGCTCTGGAGAAATGTTTGGCTAGAGTTTCCCCTACAATATGTACCAGTTCCGACTTACATACATATTCAACTTAAGAACAAACCTACAGTCCCTATCTTGTACGTAACCTGGGGACTGCCTGTACATATGTAATGAGGAGAACAAGTGAGCAACTGATCTTAATGTTTTCTTATACAGATGTTTCATGCTTGCTATGCCTACGATGCAAAGCAAAGTTAAAGCCATGCTGCTTAGGTAAGGACAAAAGCATAATTAATAGAAACTAGTATTTTATGACATGAACAACAAATGCCATGTCTTCTATATAAGGAAAAGGCATGACTTTTTGCCTCACATGGCATTTTGACTTAGAAGTTGCAATATTCTCTATACAACCCTTTCTACTGCAGACTTTTTAACTGAGAGTGATTTGGAATAGAAGAATCCTTGGTAAATAGGGGAATTTACCAAGTGATATCCATACAATAATGCCCCGTATCTGCCCCAAATTTCCATGTGCTACAACGGAGAAAGACAAGAAAGTTGTGAAGAAAAGAAAATTCATTCCAGAATAACTTGGGGGGGAAGGGGAGGGAAAGAGTGAATTAATCAAAAGGAAATAGTTTCCATATAAAGCTTATAGCTAATATTTTAGACCTTTGATTAATGTTAATTTTTCCATCCAAATTAATAATTTCAGATGGATGGGTGTTGAGTGTAGATAGCAACAACAACATGAACATACTCAATTCATAAGCACTTACAAACTCTCATAGTGGAAAGTCAAACAAAAAAAGGTATTTGAACTGAAATGTGTTTTTCCGTAGCTAATGGGCACCTTTTGAACTGTAACATGCTTTCTTTTCATTTGCTGTGGGTAGCAACATTATAAAACCAGAAAAAAATATCCAATGAGAGGTACCTTATGTTCTCTGCTCTGTAGGCCTGCTTTTGAAAAGGTACCTTTCAAGTCATTGATTCCCTTGACATTCAGGAAAAGGAAGTGTTTTAAAACCTTTGGTCACACTTTTAAAGTAATAATACTTTTAACATCACTTAAACGCTGGGTTCTTTCCCTAGAAGTTTAAAGGGAGTTGTGAACACACTTTTTTCCCTTTATGGTTACACTAGCAGATTACTCGGCATTTGCTTGGGTCCTTAACATACTTTATTGAAATGATTGTATTGTTCAAAAATACAGTGTTATTTTTATGAAGTTAATTTTTATTTTGGATTTCTTAAAAAAGGGATTGTTAACATATTTCCATTTAATTTTTGTTAGTACATTTTTTAAATGGGAATTCCATCAAGTGTATTTTTTTCTTCACCCTTATAAACACTTACCATTCACTGTGTTTTAACAAAAAGGGCTGTCATCAATTTAGCTTCCAATAACATTGTCTCTCCTAGTTTTCAAACCTTGTTCTTTGATTTAGAAGTACAAAATTATTACTCCAAATTTCTCCATTTTTTCTTTTTTCAGTAAGGTTTATTTAGAAGCAATCCCATTCCAGGTTCTTCCTATTTTTCTGGCTCATCTTGGTTCAGTCTCTTTCATCATTCACTCAGTTATGCCAGTTTTGAGGACTGTACTTAATTTGGTGATTGTATCTCTTTCCTGTTTGGTTTTATGAGAAGCAATCCCATTCCAGGGATATCCCATTTTCCGGATGCAGTCAAACCTTTATGTAGCTTTAAGACACGATAACCTGCATACCGAATTTGGTGACCCTACCTCTTACCATTCAGCAGGAAATTCCATTGACTAGTGAATTAGTTGATTAAACTCAATTTAAAATCCCTAGTCATGACATGTTTTAGCATACTTCTTAAGGTAAAGAAGAAAGTTATCATTCTTGGATTCCTTTTTTTCCCCTGTAGCTTTGCATCTTGAGCTTTGGAATACTTGAATATGCTTTAAACGAGCTTTCTATAGTTGAGTAAGATATCACATGGTAACTGTGGCTACCCACCTCGGAGTTCCTAGTGCATTTTTTAGTGTCTACTTTACAACAGAAATTCATTTTAAAAACAACCACCTCTTCCTTAGTCTTTTTCAATTACTGATACTGAATTTCATTTGCAATATTGGTTGTAAGTTTAGTTTTTAAGGGCATATCTACACTGGTAAATTATTTCAAAATAACTCAATCTGAAATTATAACTCCTGAAATAATAAAATCAAAATAGTGTATCCCTACTACTGGGAAGTCTTGAAATTAGTCCAAGGCAGGCTCCGTTATTGTGGACTTGCTATATCAACTTAGAGCCCCACAAAGCACTAAGGAGTAATTACTTCAAATTACTCTGGGGAGAAGTTATTTCAAAATAGCAGTAGCAGAGGGATCACACTAACACTATTTCAAAATTATTATTTCAAAATAAGAGTTATTCCCTAAGGAAAGCAAAATTACAGATTTTGTAGTAACCAGCCCGTTATTTCAACGGGCTTGGTAGTCCAGACACTCAGCTTATTATTTCAAAATAAGAGGGATTATTTCAAAATAACTCCTTAGTGTGGACCAGGGTTAAGTGATCAATTGTGGCTTTGCAAAATCTTTTTCTGTTATGGGCAGTATAATTGATGCTACCCGAGGAATGCCCCAGGAACCAGATTGTGAATCTGAGGACCCCCACCCTTTCACCATTTCTGCATGTTTACACATCAACGACTTACACAGGACAAAGACTGATGACTCTTAAGACTAGAACATGTAAAGTGCTTGGTCCTGCCATGAGAACAGGGGACTGGACTTGATGACCTCTTGAGGTCCACTCCATTTCTGGGATTCTATGATTCTTGGGCATAAGAGGATTTCTCATGTGTTCTTCTGAGTATAGCTATGGCTACACTGCCATTTTTTTATGAAAGAGGATATGCAAATCACACTCTCATTTGTATATTTCTTCTTTTTGCGGAAGAGGTTTTGCCAATAAAAAGCCCAGTGTAGATGGGGCCATTTGTCAGAAAAAACCCTTTTTCGCAAGATCCTGTAAACCTAAATTTTTGAAGAATAGGGGATCTTGTGAAAAAGGGCCCCCCCGACAAATGGCCCCATCTATACAGGGCTTTTTAGCAGCAAGACCTATTCCACAAAAAGAATCGGAAGAAGATATGTAAATGAGAGAATGATTTGCATATCCTCTTCTGCAAAAAACAGTAGTGTAACCGTAGCCTATGAGAAGAGTATAGCAGTCTTACCATTTGGATTCCTGTTGGAGGATGAATTAATGGCATGCAGTCTTACTACAGCTCATTACTTGACACTAATTTACACCAGTCCTTGAACAGCTGCTAACCATCTTGCACACAATCTGCTCCTTCAGAAAGGTTGGCCAAAGTAATGCCTCGTCAAAGCACCAATGTCAAAATAACTGTTTCAAGATTTACCATGGTCAGAATGATTAAGGCGGAGAGCAAACGCTCTTGCTGCTTGCCACAGTGCTCTCCCCCCAATAAAACAACCAAAACAGAACTCTATCACAAAACCTACTTCTTCAAAGATCCTCATTTATGTGCAAAGAGCTTGTAAGTCTGTGTGTAACAGAACTACCTACTGACACCTGCCATCACACCTTCTTACTCTCCTGAGAAGCAGGTAATCCATGGTTATAATCTATCCCTAGAGTAGTGATAATCCTTTAAAAAATGACAAAAGCAAACACACTTAGCAGAACTTATTTATATCTCTCCCAATATGGTTGGCATTATAGCTAAGACACTTAAATTGTTTGCATATGTCACATATGTGCTTAATTCTCTGTATTTAAGCTATTCCAGCTTCACTCTCATATGAAATCAATCAACAGCAAGTTAGCCCAGATCTAGCTTAGTGGTGCTAAAATAAAACTACAATGCTGTATTTCAGATGGTCTTGTTGAACATTACAAAGCTCATTTAATGTAGTTTTCTCCTCCTGAAGGTCCCTTTGACATGACTCTCAGTGATAGATACTGCCTGCTGAATTGGTTATCAGTTAAAGCCTGATCTTCTCATGTTTTCACTAGTGTAGAAAATAAATAGGCACAAAGAACTAAAAAAATTACACCCATTTAGAAATGGTGTCTGAACAGACTCAAACCCTCATTCTACCATCACTAATAGGCAAGTCAATCCTGTTTTAGCCACAACAAAAACTCTTACTTTGGACTCTGTATAAACCTATTTTCCTGTTTCTCTGCACCAGACATGGTCTCTCCTGTTTCTCTAGCAGTCTGATCTCATGCCATACACCTTGTGGTAAGACTCTTTTAAGTTATGTCTACACAGTTGAGGGCAAACTTCTGGAGCAGGTGCTACCACTCTAACAATAACCACCAATCACATGCATCTGACAAAATGGGTCTTTGTCCACAAAAGCATATGCTCCAACACTTCACTTAGTCTATAAGGTGCCACAGGACTTCTCGCTGCAATAACCACAAAGACATTTCAGCTCAGGCTAGAACCTCAGCCTCTAAAACCTAGAGAGAAGACTTTAAAGCAGCAGCTGCTAATTAAAAGCTCTCAGCTATTTTTAATATGCTTGAGTGAGCCCCACAAGCTCAAGTCGATTGATTCAGGCTGGGAAGCTAATGGCCATGAATGGCCACTGGCTGTGTAGAAACATACCCACATTGGGTTGAATAGGAACCCAGATGAGAGCTGACAGAGTGGCACTTGATTTGATTGTGTATGGTGAGTGAGCCAGATACTTTACATTCCCAACCCATCTGCAAGCAAGAAGGGGGTAGTGGGAGCTTGGTTGTCCACAATTATAACAGCTGTGCTCCTCAGAATAGGACTTACAGCAATGACTTTGCAATGTCAAACAATTGGGGTGCCACCCATCAGAGTTTTACCAGGACAATCCAGGTTTTTTTGCTTTACTTCCAGGTTCCATAATGTTGGTTGCTAAGTAGACAGTTTTCAACCAGAATGTCCGATTAAGAAGGGGACCTGGCAGTATCTTGTCACATGTACTGACCAGACACCAAAAGTCCAGTGACCCCAGGGCAGGGAGAGGCACCGGATCATTAAGCCATGCCAGACTCTAGGCAGCTAGGGCTGCCCCCAACCTGCAGACAGTCTCCTTGTCAAGCTGCAGCAACTCCCATCCCAGCCTCTGAGCTGAGGGAACTCAACTCAGAGGGTGGAGGGAGATGGAGTCGATCTAGCAAGGGAAGGAATGAACAAAAGGGGGACAGGTGAAACTGAGGCAGGGTCTTGGGAGGTAGGTCTGGGCCTCGGAGGTCCAATTACCAGCGATTTAGATGGCAACCCTACAGACAATTCTGATTTGCTCTGAAGTGCCAGAGTCTGGTATGCGCTATACAAGATGGACTCAGGATGCAAAATGCAGATCTTAGATTTTGAAATCAGCTCCCTGCCTCACATCCATTCCCATTTAAGAGAGCTATTTGGATTTTTTTTTTTTACTGGTTCAGGCTACAATAAAGATAGAAGCCCACTACAAAATTCAGAGTTGAACCTCAATTTTAATTCAGACTCAAATCTCCCACACAAAGACACATAGTCCAGGTTGTTCAAATCTTCTGCTTAGTGCAGCCCCATATCTATTTAGCAACTTGAAATTATAAAGTAAGGCTTGGTCTACCCATCAGTTTCCCTTCTTCTTTGCAACTGCAAAGAGTACAGACGCTGTCCGGAGCTGTCTTCAGTGTTCAATGTATAGATCTATACTTGACCCACTAAATTAAACACCAAAAGATCGACCTCTGGAGAGTCAATCCACAGGTAAGTATAGACTTGGCCTACGTGCAGTAGTTTGGTTATAATATTACAAGTGTAACCCCCCTTTTCCTCCCTGAGTTACTGGGGAGCAGGTCACACTCATAGGTGTGCCTGGGCGCCTGGTGTTTTAACCCAAAAGAGATCCTGAGCACCCCAGTGGTGATGGGGTTTAGTTAGGGAAAGCCCTATCCACCCCCTTGCTGCAGTCCCTTGCTGGCAATGAATGTAAAACGGTGGTACCTCCACCTGGCTGGCCTTGTACACACACTGGTGCCTTGAGAGCCTCCAGAAATACACTCATTCCAAGATAAAGCTGGATCTAATTCCAGAACAACTACAAATCATAGACATCTAATAGAATACTTTAAAAAAACCATCTTTACTTAACTTAACTAAACAGGGATTAACAGAATTAGCAAGGAATAGCATTAACAAAACACATAGCCATAATTGAAGCTTATATAGCTAACATTTGTACACCAGTGACTCCACCCCAGCGTGTGCACACCCCTAGACTCAGTCCCAGACACTTGCTTGTGTTGGTGCGCTGATGTTGCAGCTGTAGTGAGGATTTGGTCCAGGCTAAACAGCAGCTCTGTCCCAGGCAGAACTTTTTCAACAAGGCCCAAACTTACGGCCTCATGCTGTGCCTATAGGAAGCAGCCTGCTAACTCCCAGTTCCAAGAGGCATCCAGTAGCTGCATCCAACAGCCCCTGCACTGGGTCAATGTCCTTGGCAGCAGCCTGGCTCCCTCTTCGGTTCCAAACTCCAAGGCAGAGTCCCAGACTGCTAGGCCTCTTTCTTCATGCACATGGAGAGAGCAGTCCTCTCTCCCACCAGAGTCCTTCCTTCCTGTTTTTTCCCAAGGACTCATGGGAATTGTAGTCTGGATTGTAGCACACAGGGTCTTTTCAGAATAAAACAGAGGCCCCTTTAGTAAGGGGACTACACAAGTATACCTACAAGTTCCAGATTAATTTTAGGAAGTTTATCCCCTATTCAGAAAAAAACCCAAATGAGTTTTCAGAAATCTCCACAAATACACTCACTTCAAAATCTTAGGGAAGACTCCCTGGCTGTGTCTACATTGGCACCCCTTTCCGGAAAAGGGATGCTAATGTTGACTTCGGAATTGTAAATTCCGCGGGGGATTTAAATATCCCTCGCGGCATTTGCATTTACATGGCTGCCGCTTTTTTCCGGCTTGGGGATAAGCCAGAGAAAAGTGCCAGTCTAGACGTGATTCTCCGGAAAATAAGTTACTTGAAAGTAGGAATAAGAGATCCTCCGGAAAAGGGCTTATTTTCCGGAGAATCACGTCTAGACTGGCGCTTTTCTCCGGCTTATCCCCAAGCCATGTAAATGCAAATGCCATGTAAATGCAAATGCCGCGGGGGATATTTAAATCCCCCGCGGAATTTGCAATCCCGAAGTCTACATTAGCATCCCTTTTCCGGAAAGGGGTGTCAATGTAGATACAGCCCCTCTCTTTTTCTTGAATTCAGTGAGAATTAATTGAGTAAGGGGAGCAGATTTCACCTTTTGGTTGAACAATATGCTCTCGCACTTCACCTATTTGCTCATGAGGATGGTCGAAAGTCACATCTCTGAGACCAGAGCTCATCTTCCTAGGGCAGGCAATACACTGAACAATTTTATGATCCTGCTGAAGTGGAAAGTTGTCCAATGACAGTTATTTAAAAGTTGAAGAAGCCCGGGGCTTAGATTAATTTAATTATAAATATTAAGGCAAAAATTACAGCCTTTGGCAAAGTTATTTTTGATGGATTGAAGAGGACTTGGGAAAGAGAGGCTTTTCAAATGACCCTTTTATTTGCTCTTACCAAGCAGTTCAGAAAAATCAGGAAGCATTGGCCAATGCCTAAATGTAATTGTGAGTACTTAGAAACAGTGATCTGGGGCAATAAGACACTATAATACAGGTGCATCTACACTGAACCCTTAGCTCAAAATAAGCCACACAATTTGAGCTACACAAATTGCGTAGCTTATTTTGAGTTAATTTCAAAATAGCTTATTTTGTAATTTAGTGCTGTCTAGTGGAATGAGGTTTACAGGGACATCAGAATAGTGAGCCTGTTATATTTCAGAATAATGGGCTTGCTTAAAATGCAGAATAGCTATTTCAGGATACTGGAAATATCCCAAAATAGTACCGCTGTCTATACCAGTGTTTCTTAAACTTTTTAATGAAGCATATACACAGAGGCTCAAAGAATGCTTGGGTGCATCAAGAGGGAAAGCTTCCTAAAACCTATCCTTTTATAGATGGTCTAAAGGGCTTGTCTACACAGTGGGTTAATGCACTCTGCAGAGAGGTGAGTTGTAAAGCACACTAACTTATCACGTTAGGTGGTTTGTGCAGATTGTGCAGGTAGACCCTAAGTATTTCCTAATTCACTTTAAGCCAGAACTATTTCAAAGAGCATGACATTAACATTCATCAGAGAACCTTAAGTGAGTACCAGCAGGATCTACATGAACTAATTAATGCATGACACATTAGTGCACTTTAGAAATCACGCCTCCATAAAGTGCATTACCTCTCTATGTAGACAAACCTAAACAAAGATAGTCTGACAGTCCTGTCAAGTGGATTTTAGACCAGGGCATCATAATTTATCAGCACTATTAGATGATGGGGCCCAGAATCTCAATTCGATGTAATGTGTGGACAAAAAACAGGGGCTATGATAATGGCAAATGTCATTTTGTCTGTGAAGGTTACATTGGGGCATGCTTCCTTCCTCCTAGAATTATCACTAAAGCCGCCTAAATGGAACAAAGAATGAGAGAGAGAGAGAGAGAGAGAGAGAGACCCTACAACTCTGTCTTCCTGACCCGAAGGCATACTATCCTCCAATGGCAAACTAGGTGGGCCTAGCTTCTTCAGAGATCTCCACACAATCTAGTGTCTTGTTTCAGCATGATTGTGATGAATGGGAGGGGTTCTACTCTTTTCTGGACATTTCAGCTAGTCAGTGAACTAAATTTAAAACCACGACTGGTGTGGAGAATACAGATAAGTGAAAATAATGCATTTGCTCCCATAACACAAGAATAGGGTTCACCAAATGAAATTAATAGGTAGCAGGTTTAAAACAAACAATAGGAAATTTTTCTTCACTCAGCACACAATCAACCTGTGGAATTCCTTGCCAGAGAATGTTGTGAAGACCAGGACTTTAACAGGGGTCAAAAAAGAACTAGATAATGGAGGATAGGTCCATCAATACTTATTAGCCAGGAGAGGTAGAAATGGTGCCTGTATCTTCTGTTTGTCAGAAGCTCTGATTCCTGTGCCCTAGAAGGCTGGAGGTTCTGTGTTCATATGCCTAAATGGCAATGTCAGCTATTAAGAAAATTACAGGTTTTTTCAAGCTCTCAGCAGACGGAAGGTTAAAGAGCTTGGGAGTACCCCACAGGAAGAAATTCCCAAATGTGTCTTGCCAGAGGAGGGATCACTTGATGAGTACCTGTTCTGTTCATTCCCTTTGGGGCACCTGGCTTTGGCCACTGTGGGAAGACAGGATAGTGGGCTAGATAATCTTTTGGTCTGACCTAGTATGGCCAGTCTTATGTTGTTCCTATGTTCTTAATTGACTGTAAGGGTTAAAACCATAGACAGTGGGTCCTAAAGAGTCTTCAGGAATGCCAGGGAGGCAGGAAGTGTTTGCAGGAAGCCAGGAGAACCAATGAAAACAGAGTGTGGGTTTTTGAATTAGAAGCAGTGATCTTCCTGGCCAGTCTTTGGCTGTGTCCAGACTCAGAGGTTTTTTCGGGAAAAGTAGCCTTTTTCCGAAAAAACTTCACCTGCGTCTAGACTGCAGCCGCGTTCTTTCGAAATTAAATCGAAAGAACGTGGCTTTTCTTTCGACGGCGGTAAACCTCATTTCACGAGGAAGAACGCCTTCTTTCGAAAGTGCTTCTTTCGAAAGAAGGCGTTCTTGAATGTAAATAGAGCTTCTTCGAAAGAAAGCATCCAGACTCACTGGGTGCTTTCTTTCGAAAAAGCGGCTTGCTCTTTCGAAAGTTCCGCGTGCAGTCTAGACTCTCTCTTTCGAAAGAGCCTCTTTCGAAAGAGGCTTGCAGTCTAGACATAGCCTTTGTATGCAGTCTACACACCAGGGAAAAACTCAAAATAAGCCACACAACACAAGCTACACTAATTCCATAGCTTAAGTCACAATAGCTTATTTTGACTTTTGGCGCTGTCTACACAACAGTTATTTCAATATAGAGCACTCTTCCCCCAACTTCCCTTAGTGTATGTCTACACTACAAAGTTAATTCGAACTAACGGATGTTAGTTCAAATTAACTTTGATAGGCGCTACACAAGCGCTCCGCTAGTTCGAACTTAATTCGAACTAGCAGAGCGCGTAGTTCGAACTAGGTAAACCTCATTCTACGAGGACTAAGCCTAGTTCGAACTTACTAGTTCGAATTAAGGGGTGTGTAGCCCCTTCATTCAAACTAGTGGGAGGCTAGCCCTCCCCAGCTTTCCCTGGTGTCCACTCTGGCCAACACCAGGGAAACTCGTTTGCCCCCCTCCCGGCCCCCTTAAAGGGGCACGGGCTGGCTACGATGCCCGTGCCAGGTGCAAGCCTGCCAGCACCCAGCCAGCAGACCCTGCACCTGGCACGGATCGAGCCAGCCACCCGATGCCCCCAAGCCCTCCCCCTCTTCCCGGGACCAGGCTGGCGGCTCCTGGGAGCCTGCCCGGGACCACAAGAGGCGGGCACCCGCCTGGTCTAGTGCGGACATCGTGGACCTTGTCCATGAACTCCGCACTAGGCACAGGAAAGTGGCCGTCTAGGGCAGAAGAGCTACCAGCCGGGCCACCCAGGAGCAGGTGTGCATGAAAATCAAGGTGGTCCACTGAGACCCCCGACCCTGAGCCCTGAGCTTACAATGGCCGTACTGGGTCAGACCAAAGGTCCATCTAGCCCAGTAGCCTGTCTGCCGACAGCGGCCAACCCTAGGGACCCTGGAGGGGATGGATTGAAGACAGTGACCAAGCCATTTGTCTCGTGCCATCCCTCTCCAGCCTTCCACAAACTTTGGGCAGGGACACCACTCCCACCCCCTGGCACTCCATGGACCCAACCTCCATGACTTTATCTCACTTCTCTTTAAACTCTGTTCTAGTTCTAGCCTTCACAGCCTCCTGCAGCAAGGAGTTCAACAGGTTGACTCTTTGCTTTGTGAAGAACAACTTTCTGTTACTAGTTTGAAGCCTGCTACCCATTCCTTTCCTTTGGTTTCCTCTAGTCCTTCTATTATGGGAACTAATGAAGAACTTTTCTTGATGCACCCTCTCTACCCCACTCATGCTTTTATAGACCTCTATCCTATCCCCCCTCCATCTCCTCTTTTCTAAGCTGAAAATTCCCAGTCTGTTTAGCCTCTCTTCATATGGGACCTGTTCCAAACCCCTCATCATTGTAGTTGCCCTCCCCTCTCCCACCCTCTCTCTTCCCCTCTCCCACCTCCTTTTCCCAGTCTCCCCCAGTTTTGTTCAATAAAGAGAGATTCTATTTTTGAACACAATTGTCCTTTATTTTGTACATCAGGAAGGGGGGCTAGGAAGGGGTAAGTGGAAGGAGGTGAGGGAGGAATGGGGTACGAGCCCCCAATTGGGGAGGACTGGGCTGGCTCTGTGGGCTTCTGGGGGTGGAAGCTCTCCTGCAGCCCCACAATTGCCCCCTCTCCCCAGATGGCAGCCTGCGGCAAGTGCAGCCAGTCTGATGGCCGAGTGCTGTGATGTGCCCAGTGTGGGTACTCCGGGCACTCCAAGCCAGGACTGCTTTGCAAGCGGGGCACCCCTGAGAATTGTCTGTCCGGGGTGGGGGTCGGGTCCCTTTAAGCACAGCCCTCGGCTAGCCTGAGACAGCAGCTCCACGCTCCAAGTCCTTATCTGATGCCATGCCGGCACTGCTTCCAGCCAGCCTTAACCCCTAATTCGAACTCGTTTTCTAGTCTGGATGCGTTAGTTCGAGTTAGCTTAGTTCAAATTAACTAATTCGAACTAAGTTAGTTCGAATTAGCGCTGTAGTGTAGATATACCCTTAGTCCTTTTACAATGAGGGTTACAGGAGTCAGAGTACGGAGTCCTCAAGCTCAACATTTTTTCGACATTATGTCGAAATAACTGCTTGTGTGTAGATGTGGACTATGTTATCTTGGAATAATGTGAGTTATTCCGAATTAATGCTGCTGTGTAGACATAGCCTGTGTGACCAGAGCAGAGCTGGGAGACATGAATTAAGCCAGGGAGCCAGGCATGGAATATTCAGTGATATCTATACCTAGGAAACTAACACTGGAACAACAGATGTGTGAGAAGAACAGGGGGCCTACGTCTACACTGGCACCCTTTTCCGGAAATGCTTAAAACGGAACAGTTTTCCATTTTAAGTATTTCCGGAAAAAGTGCGTCTACATTGGCAGGAGGTTTTTGCGGAAAAGCACTTTTTCCTGAAAAGCATCCATGCCAATGTAGATGCACTTTTCCGCAAAAAAGCCCCGATCGTCATTTTCATGATCGGGGCTTTTTTGCGGAAAAGAAATCTGTGCTGTCTACACTGGCCCTTTTCCGGAACAGTTTTCTGGAAAAGGACTTTTGCCCGAACGGGAGCAGCATAATTTTTCCGGAAAAGCACTGATGATTTTACAGTAGATCATGAGTGCTTTTCCGGAAATTCAACGGGCCAGTGTAGACAGCTGGCAAGTTATTCCGGAAAAGCGGCTGATTTTCCGGAATAAGTGGCTAGTGTAGGCACCGCCGGGATGTTTAGGCAGAAGTGATCAGGTCATTTCCTTTATTTTGGGGTTTGTTGGACTTCTCTATGCTGAGCCCAAGTTGCCCCCTTAGCCTGTAACTTTTAAATTGAATTCCAGGGAAGCAATTCTCTGTGCTATTAATCTTTCTTTTTTTCAGTTACTCTACAACACCTAGCGACCAAGTAATGTTTTATCAAGTGTGTTTTCTTGGTTTTGTTTATGAAAATCAGCCTTTTAAGACCACGTTCTGATTCCTGTGTTCTAGAAGGCCAGAAGTTCTGTGTTCATTTGCCTAAATGGCAATGTCAGCTATTAAGAAAGTTACAGGTTTTCTCAAGCTTTCTCCAGAGAGAGGGTTAAAAGAGCTTGGGGGTATCCCACAGGAAGAAATTCCCAAATGTGTCTTCTCTGTTCTCAAAGGGTTTTGTTTTTCTTTTTCATTTGGGAGATAGCAGCAGTATGGTGTAAGGTCAGGGAATCTGTGGCTTGGGCAATTTTTAAACCGAAGCTTTAAATAGTAGGATATTTTCATGTCTCTTGCGGGCCCCCATCTTCTGCATTTGAAGTGCCAGAGAGGGGAACAGACTTGACAATGGCCTTTTTCCATTTCTCTGAGAAATAGTCCTTTAAAACCCCTGCAGGCATTCTTGTCCTGCTGCAATGGTATGTTTAGGCTCCTATTGTCAAACCTGTCCTTTAGAAGGAGCAGGAAATCAACCCCCACTCATTACAGCCAATAGTTATGACCTGATCCCTTTACGTTTCCTAATCTATTACAGTTCTTTGAAGGGGTCAACAAACATGTGGAGAAGGGGGATTAGTGGATATAGTATACTTAGATTTCCAGAAAGCCTTTGACAAGGTCCCTCACCAAAGGCTCTTACGTAAATTAAGTTGTCATGGGATAAGAGGGAAGATCCTTTCATGGACTGAGAACTGGATAAAAGACAGCAAACAAAGGGTAGGAATAAATGGTAAATCTTCAGAATGGAGAAGGGTAACTAGTGGTGTTCCCCAAGGGTCAGTCCTAGGACCAATACTATTCAACTTATTCATAAACGATCTGGAGAAAGGAGTAAACAGTGAGGTGGCAAAGTTTGCAGATGATACTAAACTACTCAAGGTAGTTAAAAGCAAAGCAGACTGTGAAGAACTTCAAAAAGATCTCACAAAACTAAGTGATTGGGCAACAAAATGGCCAATTAAATTTAATGTGGATAAATGTAAAGTAATGAACATTGGAAAAAACAACCCCAGTTATACATAAAATATGATGGGGGGTAATTTAGCTATAACTAATCAGGAAAGAGATCTTGGAGTCATCGTGGATAGTTCTCTGAAGACGTCCACACAATGCGCAATGGCAGTCAAAAAAGCAAACAAGATGTTAGGAATCATTTAAAGAGGGATAGAGAATAAGACGGAGAATATCTTATTGTCCTTATATAAATCCATGCTACGCCGACATCTTGAATACTGCACACAGATGTGGTCTCCTCATCTAAAAAAAATATATTGGCATTAGAAAAGATTTAGAGAAGGCAACTAAAATGATTAGGGGGTTTGGAACGGGTCCCATATGAGGAGAGATTAAAGAGACTAGGATTTTTCAGCTTGGAAGAGAGGAGACATGAAGGATATGATAGAGGTTTATAAAATCATGAGTGGTGTGGAGAAAGTGAATAAAAAAAATTATTTACTTGTTCCCATAATATAAGAACTAGGGGCCACCAAATGAAATTAATGGGCAGCAGGTTTAAAACAAATAAAAGGAAGTTCTTCTTCACACAGCACATAGTTTGCCTGTGGAGGAGGTTGTGAAGGCTAGGACTATAACAGGGTTTAAAAGAGAACTAGATAAATTCAAGGAGATTAAGTCTATTAATGGCTATTAACCAGGATGGGTAAGGAAGCTTCTGTTTGTCAGAGGCTGGAGAGGGGTGGCCGGAAAGAGATCATTTGATCATTACCTGTTTGGTTCACTCCCTTGGACACCTGGCATTGGCCACTGTGGGCAAACAGAGTAGTGGGCTGGATGGACCTTTGGTCTGACCCAGTATGGCCATTCTTATGTTCTTATGTTCTTAAGTGACAGCTGATACTTGGTATCTTGAACAACCTCCTACTTCCTTTCTGTCATGAAGAAGAACCCCCAGCCAGTTAAACCAGTATATTTCACACAGAGAAGTTTGCCAACATACAGTATTAATGTGTTAATACAGGGCAGCTCAATATTCAGTATAGGTCTGTTATGGATACAGGCCTGATGGAGCTAATGTTCAGAAGTCTGAGTGTCTGCAAAGGGAAAAAAAGATTTAACTGAGTAATATGGACTTATTCATTGCAAAATTTTGAAGATATTGAGGGGAAAAGACAGACAATGTCTTCACTGCAGTTTTTATGCAGGTGATCAACCACAGTGCAAAGGCATTCTAGTTACTGAGTCCTCGATGGTGATACACTGTATATATTGCTAGTTTATTCTCGGAGCATAATACCATGGTTCTTTATGCCACATTAAACTCAGCCACTCTATTAGTCTCTCCCAGTGGTCACAGGAGAAAGTGACTGTTACAGAGCACACAGAGGGAATTGTGGGAAAGTACTAGAGGACTACAAACCTGTGAGTAGGTTAGCCTGCATCCTCAAAGTGTTAGGGTTAGCAGCCAAAGTGAAAGCCTCTTCCAAAGATGAGCCAGCTAGTCCAGGCTGAAAGCATTACCAAACTCTGTGTGTGTATGTGTGTGTGTGAGAGAGAGAGATCAATAGCCAGTTAACATCTTGGATTAACAGCTTGGATTAACACTGCAGCAAAGAATTCCAAGAAGCGTGATCTCTTGGCTTGAAAATGCTTGTAGAGCGATGGAAGACTAAGGGTGATCCAATGTTCAGGACAGTAGAAGCCCACTCTGGCAATTTGTGATGGCCAGGGTCAACCCAATGAATTATGGATGGCAGAACTCCAACCCAAAGGAATTTAGGACACATCCTCTTTTACCTTCCATTATGCCAGTGGAGGGGAAGAGTAGAAAGGGTTAGACTTAATTAGAAAAAACACAGAAAACTATTTTGACAAAAAAAAAACATATTCCCATTGGGGCCAATTTTTATTTACACTAAAGTCACTTTACAGCACTTTGGTGAAAGATGTGGTGGAGGTGTGCACCATTGGAAAGGTAGAGGGCCACCGCTTTAATGATGTGGCAGATAGATGATAGAACAAATAGAGATGTTGACCTGTGACACATATGAGAAAAGAACCCTTTAGTAGAGCAAAGGGACTATAAATATAATCTGTACTGCTCCTAAGGCCAGAGAAGTGGACATTGGTGAAAGGTGGTATAATCCAGTCGGTTTTAAGAACTGACACTATGCATGTAAAGTAAACTCTTGCTTTGATCATATGATTTGTAGCCTGATATTAAGCCAAAAACAAGATAGTTGGGAGCCTGTGTTAAAATGTTGGATTGCAGCAAGAAAAGTTACTTGTACAATTAAAAGTATTTAATACATTTAAGAGTAGCAAAAGTGCGAAATTGCAGAAATGCTCAGAAAAAGATAAAAGACTACAAATGCAGTCACTTAACTATAAATTTTACTTTCCAAAAAGTCTCAGAGAGTTAACCGTGTTAGTCTGTAATTTTAAAAATGAGTAGTCCTGGGGCACCTTAGAGACTAACAAAAATATATAAGATCACGAACTTTCATAGGTAAAACCCATTTCATCAGATGAGTATGTGAGTATAAGTATATGAACACTCACCTGGTAAAGTGTGTTTTACCCACAAAAGCTCATGAACCTATATATTTTGGTTAGTCCCTAAGGTGCCACAAGCTGACTCGTTTTATTATCCAAGTCATTTCAAATAAAATAGCTGAATTCATCACCTAAATTAAATTCCAATAACTGTACTTGGGTCTGAGGTAGAAAACATCTCTATTACTTTATTTTTCTTTCCAATATAATTCCATTATGACTTTGTTATCCCAGCATCGACGGTGGGTGGATGTAATTGAAATTAATAAAGTTCACATTATTCTTTGTAACGTGTGTGCGTGCTATATCATTTTTATACATTATGAAATTAGAAAAATAAAGCCATGGTATGGTAGTTTCCTGTTATGAAAGTATTTCCGAGTGCACAATAGTTAATGAGGTATCACACTGAAATATAATACAGATTATCGTAAACTCAATTGATTGCACCGCAATCTCCTACTAATTGCTGTGTGGTATTTCAAGGTGACGGGCAACTTGGAGCTCGGACATGCCCTCTGACATGTAGTACACAGTTTATCTATTTATGAGAAGAAAGCAGGACACAGCTCCTCTCTCCACAGCCCTGAAGGAGAGAAGCATTTAAGCATGTGCTTAAACCAGAGGGGTAAAGGAATGGAAAAGACCTCCCAGGTCATCAAGCCCAGTCCGCTGCAGTCACAGGCAACCCTGTCATATAACCCCATTCTGATTCATACAAGCTCCATCTTAAAAATAATTAAGGCGTTTCCCCCCACAACTCTTATTGGAAGACTGATGTGGAATCTAAAAGTTGCATGAGGGCCCTGTGACATTTGAACTCACCCCCTGGGTTTATAAGGCAAGTGCTTGAACCATTGAGCTATGGAGTCACACCTCTTAGGGGTTGTGTGATTTGAGTATGTGCTGAAATGTTTTCTTGGCCTGAGGCCCCACAGGTGCTGGAACTAGCTGTACTGATGCATACCTGGGTTTATTCTGGTTTAGATCATATACAGGGTGCATAGTTTGTTTCAAGGGCTCTCAGAACCCTCACTATCCAAGGGTAGGTCTACACTGCACGGCTATTTCGGGATATGGGAGGTATCCTGAAATAGCTACCGTGCATCTACACAAGCCACCCATTATTTTGAAATATTTTTGAAGTAATGGGCACACTATTCACCATCCCGGTAAACCTCATTGCACGAGGGATAAGGGATGGCTCAAAGTAGAGTGTGATTTTGAAATGTGGTGCTGTGTAGACACAAAAAACTTCAAATTTCAAAATAGTTTCGAAATAAAATATGCACTTTGCATAGCACAAACTATGTACCTTATTTCGAGTTTAGGATGCTGTGTAGATGCACCCCAGACGGTTCCAAAGACCCTATGTGTAATGTAGTAATACAGATGGTGTGCTAGGCACAGTGGTGCATGAGCTACCTAAAAGGACTGTGACTTGAATAAGGACATGTAATTTGTTTAACGAGAATACAGCTTTGGGCCAGATCAATTAGTATAACAATCATAGAACACTAGAACTGGAAGGGATCTCAAGAGGTCTTCAGATCCAGTCTCCTGCCCTCACGGCAGGACCAAGCACCATCGGATCATCCCTGATAGATGTTTATCTAACCTGCTCGTAAATATCCCCAGTGATGGAGATTCCACAACCTCCCTAGGCAATTTATTCCAGTGCTTAACCACCCTGATAGTTAGGACGTTTTTCCTAATGTCCAACCAATATGCTAATGTGATATAACTAAGGTAGCCATTCTTTCCAACCCATGCAGCAGAGGTTTGCTCTGTGAAATAATCCTCCTGCCATTTCATATTTCCAAATAAAGGGTGAGGAAAGAAATCGTTTCCCGTCAAAGCATCTCCTGTCTCAGTTCTCACACTGCTGAAAAATGTTATCCCTCATTGGCCATGGGAGGCCTTCAGTAGCTGAGGGTCCCCCATCCTGTAACTCTCACCAAGGATGACACACCCTTTGCCCCAACACGCCAAGGGATGTGAAGGGGGGGCAGTTGCCCCAGGATCCAGCGGTTCAAAGGGGCCCAGGACTCTCGACTACCAACATCGCTCTTGCAACAGTAGTTGTGGCTGAAGTCCCAGGCTCTTTAAATCACAGACAGACTGTCTGACCGCATGCTCTGTGTGTGGATCTGAAGGCAGCGGCGCTGCAGTGCAGGTAGCACAGAGGGCTGGCTGCCCCAGTACTACCCCTTCTACTCGAGGCCCCACCTCTTCTGGGGGGCACATGGAGATGCACCCCCCCCATACACACCTTGCCTGGGAGCCCACAGAAGCTCTTGGCCACCCTAATTTAATGGGTGTCAGATCAGGCTTCATGTCATATGTAAAGTAGTGACACAATGGTTCCAAATATCATTGGGTGGGTTGTGTACAAAGTGTTAAAGCTGTGTGCTAGCAATAGGTTCTGTAAAATGTGTTTTGCCTTCCCTAGCCACAGGAATGTGTGTTTGTCCTTCAGCGAGGTGTGGAGAGAGGACAATTAAAGTACAATTACGGAAACTAAACAAACATGGGAGAAAAGCAGTGTTCCCGGTAAGCTGTGTGATTGTGTAGCCACTCAGGAGAGGTACGAATGCCACCCAGCAGTTACCAGAACACCCACAGCTAGGTTTGTTATATTTCTTCTCGTGGTGCATATTCACACATGTCACAGTGAACATAAACATTTATTCTGCACATGGATGGAAAAGTCCACACATGGTTGGGAAAAGATTAGAAGGAACGTTGGAGAATACCATTTAACAACCACGCCAGGGGACAGAATCTGCACCCTAGGAAGCCTTCCTGGTTCTTGAGCAAAAAGACCATGTTGTTATTCACCAATAAGGGGACAGAGGATACAGCGCCCATTGAGCCTGTGAATGTTAGATCTTGTACGAAAACTGTTAACTTGTACGAAAACTGCTTAGATGAAGATTGTACCTTGCTTAGATCAAGTTTTAGTCACCAGAAAGCAGTATGTTTTATTTCGTATTGCTTGCAAACAACACCTCTGTCTGCTCAATATCTCTTAAAACTCTTCTTTGTTGATAAACTTATTCATGCTTTATTACAAAGCTCTCAGTGGTGAGCACTAAAATGAAAGGTAAGTATTCACCATGGCAGGGAACTGACAGCTGCTGGAAAGCTATCACACTTGTTGAGGCAGAGTGCTAACAGAGAGGCTCTCCGTTTTGGGCTTTCTGAGCATGACAACTCACTGATATGAGCATCTTTAGGGTACGTCTAAACTACATGGCTCTGTCGATGGAGCCATATAGATTAGTGTACTCAAAAAAGGGAAATGAAGCGGCGATGCTTCATTTACATCAAAATGGCTGCCGCGCTATGCCGATCAGCTGTTTGGCGGCACAGCACGGTAGTCTGGACGCACTGCGGTAGACAAGGGAAGCCCTTGTCAACTGCCCTGGTAAACCTCATTCCACAAGGGCTTCCCTTGTCGACCATGAAGCGTCCAGACTGCCACGCTGTGCTGCCAAACAGCTGATTGGCACAGTGCGGCAGCCATTTTGATGTAAATGAAGTGGTGATTATTTAAATCGCCGCTTCATTTCCCTATGTCTAGAGACCTCATCTACATGGCTCCATCGACAGAGCCATTTATTCTAGACATACCCTTAGTGAGGTGCTGAGCATCTTAAGTTTCCTGGGAAATTAATAGGAGTGGACCATTCTTCCAGTGGGAAATGGTCAGTACTCCACGGGACACTGCTCTAGTTCAAAGAGAATTTAATCCACAGAAATCCTCAGGCCTGTGGTTCCTTCTGGCTGTATAAGCTATAAGAACTAGACCATAAGAGCAAATGGAAGTCTATTTATTCCATAGTGGAGTGGAGACAACTGGAATAAATGACCTATTAAGGTCCCTTCCAGTCCTATGCTTCTATGAGTCTATGTCCATGATAGGAATATTACGCTTCTGACTTACATTTTAGCAATTAGTGTATCTTTACAAATAAAGATTAGTTACACACAAAATTATCTGCACATTCTTTATCTGGAACATACCAGATTTTCCATCTAGAGTTGGCACCATCAGGTTGTTTTGACATGCATGCAGTTCCAACAACCAACCTGAAAGAGAAAAATTAGCTTTTATGTTTCAGCAAACAAAGCAGGACACAACACAACTGTGTTTCAGTTCCCAACTTTTTACACATTTGCTGGGTTGTGTTTACAGCTCTGAGGCTATGTCTCCACTGCAAGGTTTTTGCACAAAAATGGGTGTTTTTGCACAAAAACCTGTGGAGCGTCCACACCTCAAATGTGCTTTTGTGCAAGTAAATCGACAGTAAAATATCAGAACAGAGCGCTTTTCCCGGCGTAGGTAAACCTCCTTTTACAAGGCATAACTCCTTTTTTGTGCAAGAGTTCTTGCACAAAAAGGCAAATGTGGCTGCTCTGCAGGGGTTTCTTGTTCAAGAAACCCCTATGGGGAAAAAGTACAAGTGCTCTGATGGCCATTCTGTGAATAGTCATCAGAGCTTTCTTACACAAGGGCATCCGTGCAGTGTGGATGCTCTCTTATGCAAAAGCACATCACTTTTGCGATGTGCTTTGATGTGTGGAAGTGCTCTTGTGCAAGAAGTTTTTGAGCAAAAACTCTTGCGCAAAAGGCTTCTTCCGCAAGAAACCTACAGTGTAGACGTAGCCTAACAGTATCCATCAATTAATCTAGAATCTTCACTTTCACTACCATCAGCCCCAAACTTTGCCTAGTTTTATAATTTCTTGCTGCAAATGAGGAAATCTTAATAGGAAATTCTGATTAATTGTTCTACTGATCCCTTGGGTTGTCTTTCTAGATATGTTGCTGAGCTTCCAACTTTGAAATGCTTTTAAAATATTATTTAATATTTAGACACACTTTGACACAAATAGAACATTTTGGTCACCCTTACCATAGAAGATTTTAGACTGCATCACAAATAAAACAACAACAAAATAGCAAAGGCTAAATTTTCACAAAGCCAAAGCAAAAGTCCTCTGCATTGCCATTTGTTGATGCTAAGAGGTACAGTGTTGAGAACCCAGGTTCCAGAGCCTTTCTAGTCAATCTGCTGCCCTAAACACATTGTTCAGCAAGAAACTTGGAGGAACAAGAGGGATTAAAATCAAGACAGCAGCATCTAAATTATTAAAGAGAACAGCAAATAACTCCCCCACAGGGGCTGACTGAAACATGGCTAACGTAATAGATTCCAACACATTTCTACTAGTTCAGTAGTACAAAGAGATTTACAGTTGGTCAAGTGTTAAATAATAGGAAATTGGTTTTATTCTCTAATTTTCTATGTGTCAGTTGGACTGTGCTTATCCAATAGAGGTGGTTATTTATTATTATTATTATTATTATTATTATTATTATTATTATTATTGTTGTTGTAGCTCCTAGGAGCCTCAGTCATGGACCAAATCCAAAAAGGTCTGCCAGAAGCCATCTACCAACTGCCAAACTTTTTATTCTGGAATAAACATTTTTGTACGTGCTTAGGGAAAGAAATACAGTGAGATCTAACCAGTTATGTTACCCTTTGCTAAACAGTATGAATGAACAAAATGAACTGCATGTTTATCAGGTGGCAGTGCTTGTTGGCAATTCATCGCTAGTGTTTAGACTCATGCACAACATTCACAATTTAAAAGAATTGCTGCTGCTTGATAGTGGAGGCTTCAGTGGGAGAAAAGATAATAAAGGGGGACATACTTTCTCTACTCTACTTTATCATGCAGGAAGTATCCATAATACCACAACCAACACTCCTCAAACACAGGAGACAGCTTGTACCACCAGATGCATTAGAAAGAGATGACCCCCAGGGACCACCTCTCCCTTCCCCTGCATAAATGACAGAATTAGGACTGCATAATGAAGAAGCAATCAAACTGGCCACTCTCCGCCTCCCGTCAATACAGCACCGGCTATAGAAATTGAGCGAGTCTATCTAATCCCTGGCAGACTCTGACCTAAGATCTTCAGACTGGTTGACTTCTATGGAGATGTGTATCAGCCCCTGAATATTAGTGTGAGCACTTCCATACTTTCAGTTTAAACACATCACTCATGGTACTTGTAAGTTATCTAAGGGAAGATTAAAAATATTAATGGCAAAACATCAACCTTATCAGTGAGCTGGGTGACCCTTTGATGTCCAATTTAGATCAAGCTTAGAGGTACTGACAAAGAACCTTTACTGTACTGTGCTGATTGCCTGCAGCTCCCATGGAAGTCAATCAGTGATTGTTGAGAAAACTGCCCACTGCTTAGGGACCACTCAGCACCTGGCAGCATCCGGCCAAAGTATGGATTTCAGAGACAACAGAACGTTGGGATGTGGAAAAAGTTTTCTGGGGCTAACATGAATCACCGAGGCTTCATTGCTCACCTAACAAATCTTTGCATGACAGGCAAATATTGATTATTTTTGCACTAGATCTGATAAAAGACTGGTTTCCTTAGAATTGCTTCTGGAATGTTCCGGATTTTTGAAGTCAGGAGTCTTAAACCAATCCCATTTGAGAAATTGACAACTTGTGCAACTGAAACCAACAGATTTCATACAGCATTACCACAGACATAGCACTGAGTGTGACATACGTAGGGAGGACTAATAAATCGTAGTGCCTCATGTTTTCTATATGAAGATTTTTACTGAATTGATTAACTGAGGATGATTAAGAGGTGGTGTGATCTAATAAATAAATTATTGGAGATTGCCTATCTCCTAGAACTGGAAGGGACCTTGAAAAGTCATTGAGTCCAGTCCCATGCCTTCAAAGCAGGACCAAGTACCAACCTTGACAAATTTTTGCCCCAAATCTCTAAATGGCCTCCGCAAAGATTGAACTCACAACCCTGGGTTTAACAGGCCAATGCTCAAACCACTGAGCTATCCCTCCCCTGAAAGAAGGAAAGTTGACATGCTCTGAGGTTCAATATTGGAACAAAACTTTCAGTGCTATTCAAAATCTTTCACATTATTAATAGATTTTAAGGCCAGAAGGGACCCTTGTGATCATCTAGTTTCTAGTTTGACTTCCTGTCAGGCCACAGAACTTGCTTCAATTATTCCCAGAGTAGGTCTTTTAGAAAAACATCCAACTTTGATTAAAAAATTGTCAGTGATGGAGGATTTACCACATTCCTTCATAAATTGGACCAGTGGTGGATTATGAGGCCTACCGTAGGCATAAGCAGCACATGCAGCTGCATAGGACACCCAAAAATTTGGGGCACAACATTTTGAGTGTCCCTATGCTGCTGTATGTGCTTGTGTGCCTAGTGCCATCCCAGACCGCCATCTGCTGGTTCCTCACTGGCTCCTCCTCCCTGGCTGTTCTCTTGGCTGGGAACAGAGCTGCCTTCTCTCCAACCCCTCTCCCTGCCCACATGCACCTATTAGCCAGCCCAGTTGGTGAACTGAGGGCTCCCTCTTGCCACACTGGGGGCAGAGAGGGACTCACAGCCTTTTCGGATCCACAATGGCTCCAGGGAAGCCCCAAGGCCCAAGTCAGAGACGAGGAAACTCCTCAGGTATCTTGCATAGGGCCCTATAAAATGTAAGAACAGCATAGGTTTATTGCACTGACTGTTAAAAAGTTATACCTATTGCCTTATCCAATATTGAAGATACAAAATTAGAATAATATATAGATTCCCCCCCCAAAAAACAATACATTTTAAATACTAGTTTTTGTATTTTGGACAAATCTGTTTTGGGGAGCTAGACAACCTCAGAGTGACTTACCAAAGATTGCAGAAGTCCATGGTAGAATAGGGAGTTGAATTAGGGTCTTCCAAGTGGTAGTCTAAAGCACTAACCGTTGGACTATCCCTTCTTAAGGGGCTACCATAAATTTCATAATCATGATGTAAATGGGTTAGTTGGGATTGATGTGCTACAGTTGCTTCAACAGAAAAAAATTCTTATAACACACACACTTCTAAGTGAACAGCTAGGAGGTACAATAGAAGGAATTAATTCAATTCAATAAGCAGACTTAAAGAGGTAATTGTGAGTGTCAGAGAAACTAATAACTTCCATAACTGCCCATATTAAGCACAAAAAAGTTCATTCTTATCCAAAATGAAATGTCAGCCAAGCATATATAAATATGTAGGGAAAATGTCAGAGAGATGGAAAAGAAGTAGAAATATGGAGATCATCCGAGAAAAGTTGGAAATTTAGCCTGGATGAACTAATCAGAGACATGAGAAGTAACAGCTGCAGAGACAATATTGTAGGATCTTAAACAGAGTCCTAACACCCACCCACCAAGAGGCCACAAAATGAATCCCTGTCTCATTTCTTTCATCATCATATAAAGGTGTAGATTATACTTCTAACTCTCCAAGAACCCGAAGGTTCCTAACAGGGTGGAATGAAGCATGCAAACTTTTTTTGGTTGAGCTTGCTCTGAGCTTGAGGGGAGATTTCTGCTTCCAAGCCGCATTTGACCTGAAATGAGGCAAACCTTGTTGATTTGGACTGTTCAGCTATGAAATTGGTTGAAACTTGAGAAACTCAAAGCCTAACCCAAAGAGTGAGAAGCTATGTGGTCCAAGAGGAACACATTTTACAGACACCTTGATAAACCAAAACTAAAGACTTAAGCACATCCCCTGTTGCCAGACTGTAATCATCACTTCGGTCAGATCTATACTAGGACTTTAGTCTTAAATTAGCCCCCTGAGGTCGAATTTGTAAGCGATGCATTCCCACTACTAAGCCTGTTACTCTGGTGCAAAGAGCGAGATGAAAATTGTTGTTGTTGTTGATCGCATGTCGAGTTCTGTTCTTTTGACAGCTGCTAGGAGAAAACAAATGCCATTAGCTCTGTCTCTGCTGTGGGTGTCTTCTGTGGAGGCCAGGGGTTGGCCAAGCAATATTACACATATGCCGACAGGAAAGCAAGAATAAATGGCTAGAGTTGCAAACCATGCATTTGTAATTGGGATAAGAGATTGAACTCTAACAGCATTCTAGTATGGGGCAAATGTCTGTCTGAAAGTGATCATAACTGGCTCGCAGCTTCCTCACCTCCAAGTATGTGTACTGGGTTATGCCAGGAGAGTCCACAGCTGCAATGACTGTTGGCGGCTTCATAAATTCCACAAGCAGCCCATGAAGACCAGTCAAAGGAAGACAGACTAGGAAGGGGAACAGCCACCAAGCACTTATGATGACTATGGGCTATGGAAGGAAGAGAAGCAGGCCAGAGAATCTGTGGATGTTTCCATTATATAGACATCCTCCCTCCCCACACGTTCAAGGCATTTATCAAACCCATTTATGCTGAACAACGAGCTCCTCCCAAGATGAGAATGTTCTGCATTCATCCCATTATTTGTGTATTGCTTGCTCTATACCAGTGTTTCCTAATTTTGTTTGGCCACAGAACCCTTTTCAGTTTAAAAGAATTTCAAGGAACCCTCAGGATTGCCAGGGTAAAATATGTCAAGCAAAAAAGAAAAGAAAAAGATCCACCAGAATTTGTCGAGAAAAAAAAAAAAGACTCTGTCTCTTTAACAGGGGACAGGTGAGTGCTGTGGTCTCGCAAAACCCTTACTTTCACTTCGTAGAACCCTAGGGTTCCATGGAGCAGCAATTGGGGGAAACTGCTCTAGACTAAGGGGCCACAGAATTTGAATTCTGAAGTCTCACTTTTCAGAAGGAATGATGCTATTCCCAAACTTGTAAATCCAAAATAACATTAGTGTGGAGGCTCCAGTGCTGCTAAGTTGAACTTATTGGCCCTGGGAGGCCTCCTCACCATTCCCCAGAGTGCTTTCTGGGGCTCTGAGTCAGAGGTAGCATGTCCACATTAATGGAGCCTGCCTTGGACTACATTCAATACTTCCCCGTGAAGAGGACATGGAACTTGAAATTTGTAAAATTGGATGCCCAGAAGTTGAACTTAGTAAATTTGGATTAACCTCCTAGTGTAGACATGGCCTTCCTGTCCCCTAATAAGAACCCTGTTATTATTCTTGTGGTGCCCAGAGTGGATAGAATAAAGAAGGCAGTAGATCAAGGCTAATGTTGAAAATCAGGCTGAGAAACCTCTTCATACAGCTCCTGAATAAAATGAGGCTTATCTACCATAAACAGAACCAAAGAAGATTAGTGGCAATAACCAATTCTATCGGGTACAGGTTTTATATGATTATTTTTATTCTTCCCACAGGGCAACTCATTCTTTCTGTATAAGTCTATAGCCACTCTTTTTAACAGGGTTCTTTGTATGACAATCACATCGTTTTAATGGATCCAGATTTCCCACATATTTCGCTTTGCCAGTGGTCTAAGTAGTGAATTTAGTCATGTTGTTTGTTTGGGTAGTTTCTCTGAATAAAGAAAGAAAGAAAAATTATTCAAAAGGGATTTCCTACCCAACTGCTGGTTGTACTTTTCGTAAAAGCAAACCACAGTTTCATTTTGCTTTGAAAAATTGCTTATAATAAAAATGTGTTTCACTGTCCCTTCCTTATTCTTAAAGGGGAGTGTTTAAAAGGAACAATCCAAGGCTTTGTCAATGCTCATCTGAATGGAAGGTGCGTGCAAGACAACCGTATGCTCAGTTAATGCGTACATTACTTTGGAGAGAACCTCTCGCCTGACTCATCATAGAAAATGCACTGGTCAATTACTTTATGTCTTTGAACACAGTAAAAGCCAAATTCTATCAGACCAGTCCTCCTGTAGAGCAGTGTCTCATCCCTGACAAGAAACACTTTAGAAGACAGCTATAGCTTTATTACCCCATGGATTTCCTCCTTATCTCCATCAGTTAATAGCTGATTTATGTACTAATGCACTAGGGTTTGCATGCCATGTGCATTACCATATCTATATAATGTTACCACCTTTGAAAAGCAACAGAGCTCATTTTACGTGTTTACATAAATGTATGTCTCATGAATTATAGGAAATGTTAGCTGTAGTGTTTAAAGTCTTCTTAATGCCTACAGAGAAGGCATAGACTAAGTGGTAGGAGTACAAGCTTCCTTACCAGGGCATACCAACGTGCCAATACTTAGTCCTAGAGAGACCACCATTAGCACAGAGAAGGTCATTCAAGACTTGTGTACTCATAGGTGCTGGAACTAGAGGTGCTGAGGGTAATACCACACCCTTGGCTTGAAGTGGTAATAACAACCCAAATACATGGTTTCTGCCATCAGCACCCTTAACTTTAAAAATTGTTTCAATACCAGCGTGTCTAATGGGGAAATGGAGGAGAATAGCTGTTCTAAAAGAGCCACCCAGGTGGACCCTTTCTCTGAAACCAAAGTGACTTCTCATTCTGGAATAATTTCTGCACCTTATGAGCAGAGTAGTTATTCCAGAATCAGGCCGTTTTCATTCCACACAGAAGAATTCTTCTGATGTAGAACTATTCAGCTATGTCTACACTTCAGACTTCTTGCGCAAGAATGGCTGTTCTTGAGCAAAAACTTTCAGAGCATCTACACTGCACACACGTTCTTGTGCAAGTAAATTTACAGTACAGCGTAGGAAAACAGGGCTTCTTCTGGAAGAGTTATTCCTCTCCCCGTGAGGAATAAGTCCTCTTGCGCAAGAGCTCTTCCACAAGAAGGCAGTGTAGACAGGCAACATGAATTTCTTGCACAAGAAAGCCCTATGGCTAAAATGGCCATCAGAGCTTTCTTGTGCAAGAGAGCATTCACACTATCATGGACGCTCTTGCGCAAAAGTACATGGTAGTGTGGACACGCTCTTGTGGAAGACCTTTTACACAAGAACTCTAGCGCAAAACAGTTCTTGCAGAAGAAAGCTGCAGTGTAGACGTAACCTTCCAGTATAATGCATCTACCAGAATAGTTATTCCCAGGGCTCGACAAATAATGCAATCTACTTGTCCGTGGCGAGTAGATTACAACCCAGAAGAGCCGGGTTCGGGCGATCTGCGCATGAGCAGAACAATCTGTGCATGCACAGATCGCCAGACAGTGTGGCTGGTGAGCGCGGCTCGCCGCTGTTTGGCAAGCCCTGGTTTTCCGGAATAGTTATGCCCATCAATTACCCGTGTGCAGACAAGGCCTTCGTCTCCCAATTATAGTGACATTTTATGATGTGGACACTTCCACTGGGAATTGGATTGAGATGCCAACTCTCTTGGGCTGTGTCCACACTCAGGGGTTCTTTCGAAAAAAGTAGCCTTTTTTCGAAAGAACTTCCCCTGCATCCAGACTCAAGCCGCGTTCTTTCGAAATTATTTCGAAAGAACGCGGCTTTTCTTTCGATGGCGGTAAACCTCGTTTCACGAGGAAGAACGCCTTCCTTCGAAAGTTCTTCTTTCGAAGGAAGGCGTTCTTCAATGTAAAGAGGCTGTCTTCGAAAGAGAGCATCCAGACTCGCTGGGTGCTCTCTTTCGAAAAAGCGGATTTCCGCTATCGAAAGATCCGCCTGCAGTCTAGACGCGATCTTTCGAAAGAGGCTCTTTCGAAAGAAGCCTGCAGTCTAGACACACCCTTGGCACACAGCGTCCGAAGTGCCATCATTTTTTCTCTCTTACTGCAATCCTGTATTTTACCCTCCAGAAACGTTTTTCCATGGCTGCCGTTTTCTGGCTGGAGACATATTGTATTTGTTGAATGTTTCCTTGGTGATGACTGACATCACAAGCACCTGCTCATTTTATTGTCTATTCTGTCTGAAATCAGTCTGCATTTCCCTTGCCTGCCTGTCAGCGATTGTTCACATTTCCATTGTATTTCTAGGATAAACACTTTTCCTATCCACAGGCTTGCTGATGGGGGGAGGCAAAAGGACAGTTGCCCTGGGGCCCAGTGATTCACAAGGGCCCGGGGCTTCTGGCTGCTCTCACTACTACTGTGGCAGCTGGCTCTCTGGGCCCTTTAAATCACCACCAGAGTGCCGTTCCATGGCCCTCCGAGGGAAGCCCAGCACCATGGTCCAGGCAGCACTGAGAGCACCTGCCCCCAGCCCAACTCCTTCCACCCGAGGCCACTCCTGTACCTTTCCCAGGGGCCTGCAGAAGCTGTTGGGGCCTCTGCTTATCCATGTCACAGCTGGGCTCCTGAGTCGTTGCATTCATTTAATGGTCCCTTGTGGGTGTATCCTTTAAGCCTCTAAACTGCTGCCAGATGGATCCTGTATGGCACAGACTGCACCTACTGAGCTGGGTGACATATTGCTGTTGAGATATATACAAATGAATAGGGTCTGGGATAGAGGTAAGGGGTCTGCCACAGCAGGCATTGCCCTTTAAACATGTTTTCCCCCTTTGTCCTGGCAGCCTTGAAAGATGGTTGCACTGAACAGTGTCTTGTTTTGTCTTCGCCCTCATTCTGTAAAACTCTTTTCAGGGTCAAAGCGCTTTCCCCCACCCTTTAAGCGGCTGCTGAAGACAGCATGTAATGCTGATTCAACTAAAATCCAGTAAACAAGAAACAGGGGCGGGTATAATTGTATTCATCACCTGCTTATTAATATTCATGGGATGGAAGTTAACATCACTAAATAAGGTTTTAGGGAAAGTAGTGATAGATGTGTGAATTACTAAAATAAATAAAAGGGTGTAATTGGTGCCAAACTGGTGCCACTCGGAATGATGTGGTAGGGGTCTAAGGTTAACATGTGTGGGCAGTAAAGCAGTTCTGTTTATCCCATTGCTCCTTAGTCGCCTGCTTCTTCTCTAACAATTGTCTCTCAGTGCGCTCTTTCAGTGGCATTACTGAAGCAGAGCAATAGCCACAGAGGACCAGAGAGACCAGGCAATGCAGGGAGAAAATCCTTTTACCATCAAAATTTCAAAGCAGCTGGTCTGTCTTTTAAACACATGATTGTTTTTAATAGGGAAACATATTGCACAATTGTATAGAAGAGATAGGCAAAATTGAATCTCTAATGAAATTCAGCAACAAATTCTTACTTACTCTGTGTTTGAGAAGATGTTAGCTGGTTCATTACAGATCTCAAAGATTTTAAGACCAGATGGGACCCTCATAATCATCTGGTCTGACTTCCTGCACATCATCAGCCATAAAAGCGCACCCTCCCACAGCAGTAACAGGCCCATAACCTGTGGCTGAGTTATGGAAGTCTTCAGATCTTGATTTAAAGACTGACAATCCACCATTTATTTTAGTTCAAAACCAGCAAGTGACCCATGCCCTATATGCAGGGGAAGGTGGGAAAAAAATAAGGATCTCTGCCAATTTGAATGTAGGAGGGATTCCTTCCCAGCTTCAGATATGACAATCATGACCCTGAGTATGCAAGGGAGATCCAGCAGCCCGACATCTGGGACAGAATTCTTTGTAGTAACTCAAAAGCCTCCCCCTCTAAGCCCTTTCTTGTCCCCATGAACAATCAACAGAGGTGACATGAGTGGGCTTCATGCAAGTGCAGCAGTCACTGTTGTGAACCACAACCACTGATTTAAGCACTTCTTCAGCCGCCATCCTGTTGTCATCACTTACTGCCTCCTGACAACAACCCTCTTGTGCTTTAGAATGAGAGATGTCTGGCCATGCTTGTCCAACAGTCAATCAATATAATGGTTTAGCTCTTCCATACAGTCCTATCCCCTCCCCTGCCATCCCACAGATACATTGTTCGGAGAGATCCTAGAGCACATTTGCATAGCTCAAGATCATACACTCCTAATGATTTATTTGCTCTAGATCCTAAATACCCCCTGCACTAGACATTGTACGGATACACAGGAAAGGATAATTGCTGCCCAGAATAGCTTCAAGCCAAAACAGACTAGACAGGCAAAAGGTTCAGAGGGAGGAGAAACAGAGGCATGGAGAGAAGAGACTTGCCCAAGGTTTCATGGCCGATCCACGGCAGAACTAGAAACAGAATCCCAACACCGTGCCCTCTTCGCTAGAAGACAGCTTTGCCTTTTAAAAATCACCCATGCTGCCTTAAACACATAATATAAGGGAACCAAACAGCCCAATTCATGCAACAAAGCTCAAGTAACAGGGAGAAAGAGAGAAGAAGGTTAACACTCACGTTTTACATTCACACTACATATTCAGCAAGATACAAACTCCACCACACTCCCTCCCTGCTTCTCTCTTTGTTCCCCTATTCAAAGCAGTGCGGAACTCTCATGCAAAGTTTCTCAGCCCAAACTGAAACTAAACAAATCAATTTTGGGGAGAAAAGAGAACAAAACGCAACCTTGTGATCATTCTGAAACACCCAATTCGCAGCTCGTCCATCACTTCCTCAGGAGCACAGCCGCGTAGCAACATGGGCTATCAGTGGAGCCGCTGCCAAGAGCTGTCAGAACAATCTCTCCTTGCTTTTAGCCACTGACAGATCTGACAGGTACAATTTCTTGTAGCTCTTTTCATTACTGTAAAATAGAGATGGGCTGGAAGGCAACATTCCAACCTGCCTGGACACCCTCAAAAATATCTCCCTTTGCCCTGAATATGTTGGGGGAAAGAGGGAGGGTCAAGGCAGCCACCTCTCCCATGAATAATTGTCTTGAAATGGTCACTATCCAGTGATCACCCCAAAATTGCAAGTTCTCCCTTGTATAACCAAAGCAGGCTGAATCAGTATTGGCTGCACTATAGGGAATATGTAAGGAATAGCCAACATATGGGGCAAAGCTTATGGTGTAACCTAAATCATTGTCAGCTATGACACATTTTGCACAACAACTTCAACATTTCATTAGAAATAGCTACTGCTATCTAAATGCTACTGTCTAATTCCCATGCTACCGTAACACGCTTCAGGATGACACTCATTTTAAGACCCTCTCCTTTGGACACCAAAAACCCTGACTCCCTGCAGGATTCTGAATCCTCTGCCTATATTTTGGGGTGAAGTCACATTACTGTGGCCCTTCCCTATTATACCCTCTCTTGAATTGCTCTCCTGTTATTTACTGCTAGCTGCTAGGGAAGAGCATACTTGACACAAGTAGCAAATATCCATTAGGCACATGCACTCAAGAGGTGCTTTAGGAGATGGCGCCCAAACCACAGAACATGGGATTAAGGGAAATGGATAGACAGAGTTTTGAGAGAGAGAAAGAGAGAGAGAGGGAGAGAGAGAGAGAGATTTGTGTGTCTGCCTGTGAGTCATCTGTCTATCTCGGAGTCCATTTGATCAAGAACATCTCCAAAATGGTAAAAGCTAGGACCCAATTAGGTATGCAGCTGCCTCTTATCCTAAATTACAGCAAGGTCAGGGTTTGGTTGAGGCAGGAAAATGGGATGTGCCTGGAATTCAATTGTTTTCCATAAAAGGAAAGGGAGGGAGCAGAGCGAGGAGGAATGTAATACTCAGTCACCATGGGGGTGGGGGGGGAGCAAGTGCAGGGGACAGTGATACTGCAGCACAAACTCTGGGAACAGCGAGACCACCAAGGGAGTAGACAGTGGGGGACAGGGCCTGCTATCTTATCAGCTAATGGCCCAGGTAAGTGACCCTGGGGCCCAAGCCCCTATCCCCTGGCCCTCAGCCCTAGCATCAGACCAGGGAGGAACATCCCCCCCCCCCCAGCCCCACCACTAGCACCCCTCCCAGGAACACACTGAGGCCAGGCAGCGCAGGCCCTGACCCCACTGCAGGAGCCACAGCCACCCACCCCTGGCTGCCCAGCACGTACCCCTCCTGGCCCCAGGCCCGGCGAGCACTGGTAGGAAACCTCTGCAGCCCCACTTGCCCCCCAGGCCAGTCCCGTGGAAAGCCAGTGTAAGGCCTGCTGTCCTCCACAGCCCGACCCAGGCCCCCACTCCAGCCCTGGGCCAGGCTTCCCTCCCTGCCCGCCACAGTGCCAGGCGGGGCTCGGGGAGCACTGGCAAGAGGCCTGTGCTACTTTCCCCATTCCCGGGCCGGACCCAGGCAACACCCGGTAAGTCTTCTAGTAATAAATAAACTAACTAGCAAAGAAGTAATAATTCTCACACTCTCTCTCTCTCTATTCAAAAACGTTTCCCTGTGGGACAATAGAGTGACATCATCACATCACTGCATCGCCACACCCCCAACGCCAAGCCCAGAACATCACCCCTTCTGCTCCCTTCCCCCCCGAAAACAGCCTCTCGCTCCATCACCAGTGCTGCTGGCAGGCTTCCCTGCTGACCAACCTCTTCACCCGCAGCCCTACTGGATGCATACCCTCCAGCCCCCTCACTGACACCCCCCCCCCCCAGCCTGCTCAAACACTGCCCTTCCAGTGCCTGCCTCCCAGCTTCTTGCTACATTACCAGTGCTGCCCACAGGCTTTCCCACTGACTAGCCTCCGTGAAATGAGGAGGGTGGCGGCTCCTTGCCCACACACCCCCTGGAGCAGTGTCCACCAGCCTCTGGATCATGCCCTCATCCTGCCAGGCCCATGCGCCTGCCACGCAGCTTCCCTCTGTGTTGCCCAGCCACAGCACTTGGGGTCCACTCTACAGGTCTCCCCCCCCTGGCCCAAGCAAGTGGCACAGGTGTGTGCCAGTGACTCATGGCCAGGCCGCTGTCTCAGGCATGCTCTCCTGGGCCTGCCGTGAACTGGGCAGGCCCGGACCACATGACTGCTCCATGAAATGTGGATGGGGGTACAGCGGATCCATCCTCCCGCACCCTCTGGAGCAGCGTCTACCTGCCCTTGGGCCCCACCTCCAGCCTGCCCGGCCCACACACCTGCGGCACAGCTTTGCTCTGTGCAGCCTGGGCCTGGTCACAACTCTTGGGGGCCACGCAGTAGGTCGTGTGCCAGTGACCCGGGGCCAGGCTCCTGGCTCAGGTGTACTCTCCTGGGCCCACCACAAGCAGGGAAAGTTTTGGCCACACCATACACCCCGCCCTTTGGGGACTGCATGGTTACGGTGAACCCTGGCCGCTTCCCCTGATCTTTGGAGCGGCCTTTCTGTGCTTCGGGCTCACCACAGAGCAAAGCTGCCCAACAGGCCCGTTCAGAAAGGCTGTGCTGGGGGTGGCCTGTGGCTCCTGCTGCGGTGGCAGGGGCTGTGCTGCATGCCCTTCTGGTGCTGCTGGTGGGGAGGGGCGCACAGCTCAATGAATTTGTGGGAAGGGGTAGGGTGAGTGTAGGGAGTGAGGAAGGGGGATAAGAGAGTATGTAGGGATAGGCAATGCAGTAAGGGAGGATGTGGGTGTGAGGGGGATATTGGAATGGAAGCAGCGGGATGGGCAGTGTGGGATGGGGAGTAGGAAGGGTATGGGAAGGATGGGGCTGTAGGAATGGAGGAAGGGTAGGGATAGGCAGTGTGGGGTGGAGAGGGAGGGGAGTTAGGGAGGATAGATGGGTGTAAGAATGGAGGTGGGGGTAGGGATGGAAAGAGGGGGATGGGCAGTGTGAGGGGGAAGGGTTAGGAGGGATGGTTTGGTGTAGGAATGGAGGCAGGGAGATGGGGGTGTTGGATGGAGGATGGAAGTGGGAGTAGGGATGGAAGGAGGGGAGTGGGCTGTGAGCCATGGAGCTCCAGGAAAAGGAGTAGCAAAAGCAGCCAACGGAACGGGGGTTGGCGAGTGCGGTGAGCAGGGGGCAGGTTACTAAATCCTCCACTAGTAATTGTTATGATAAGTATTTCAATGGCTCTTAACACCTAAGAATCTGGGACTAGATATTATTATGTTCAAAATTATTTTCCTGACTTCCTGAGCAAGAAATCAAACTCTCCCCTCAACTCCTCCGGCTACAAGCCACTTACAATAAATCCAAAGGTATTGCTTAGAAGAGAAGCAGCCTCAGGACTCTTCGTAGCTCAGCTATTTATTAAGAGCTGCTGAAAGATCAGTCTTAGGTGCCTGTAAGAGTGCAAGTAGCTTGGCCAGGTGTTGGGTCTTAAACAGGAAACTCCAGTCAAAATGGGACCCGTCAGAGTCCAGTCAGATCTACTGACCAGACACACAAAGTCCAGATACTATGGGCAGGGAAGGCACTGGGTCATCGGGGGGCTGGACTCGATGACCTCTCGAGGTCCCTTCCAGTCCTATTATTCTATGATTCTATGATCACCCATGAAAGTCTTTACTTAGCTGAGGTCTCCTACCTGCGTCAGGTGACTGTAGCTCTCTCCCCATCCAGGTGAAGGAGAGATGCAGGCAGAAAGGACAAAGGAGGGTGAATGGGAGCCGGGCCTTGTGGGAAGATGTAAGCCAGATGAAATTCTGGATTCCTGCTGGAGTATCCAGGTGTTTAATATGGCAAAATGGACAACTCCCTAGTCTCAAAGACTTGGGCTCATCCTCATAACAGGCTGCAGTCCACTCCGCATCTAAATCCTCTGCTGTGAATATCCTGTCCATGCCCCTGCACGTTCAGGCCTAGACTTTCTCATCCACAGCCTCCTCCTGAGTGAAGTTGCCACAAAACAATGTGGAGCGAGAGGTGGCTTCTGGCACGTTTGTTTAACAAGGCTTTACTGGCAAGGCCAGGACCTTGGAGTGGGGATTGGTCTGATGTGTTTTCACTCCTCTGCTTATCTTATTATATTAAAGTTTTGTTTTCTAGAGTAATAAAACAGAGGGAAGCAGCAATATGTTTCTGAGTGCTATGGGGCATGGTACACTTGGGTTCACTTAGGTTTGTGGGAGCTGGCCATCTGGCCCAGCAGCTTCCATTATTTAGGGTCAGCTCAACTAAGCTGCCATTTTTGTAGCTGCTGCAAAGGCCTGAAGGGAGTGGATTTCTTTAAGGGAAGCTTCATTATAGAGGCCCGGATGGCACAAAGAAAAGATTGTTGCAATGCTAAGGCAGAGATCATAGGGTGCTGTTCGAATCCAGGGAACATGGGTATATTTTCCAGGGTAAGACAAGAATTCATCTGCATGGGAATCACACTACAAGTAGAAATGTAGGGAACTAACTCAGTCTCCAAATAAATATTAGGTAGGTTTTAGGAGGAATCCTTCATATTTATTAGGGAAAAGAGGTCTTTTGGAACAGAGCCAGTGTGAGGTATGTGCAGCTGGTTCTCCCGCACATGGTCCCACGCTTTATTATTGGCCCCACCTGCCCGGGCAGCACATCCTATCTGAGGTACATCCCAAAGCCAATAGCTGTGCATGGCGGTGGTGGCCCTGCCACCCATAGCCCATGGGAGAACAGCTGCTGCAGCCTCTCACAGGCAGAGCTGGGACGTCCCCAGGCTCAGTTTGTGGCCAATGCTCTGGTGGCACATTCAAACTAGGCCCTGCAAATAATTAACCAGCCCTGTTCTGATGCAAGTATATTTTACTAAATCAAGAATGTCTCCTAGGCAGAGTTGTTGACTCGAGTCCCACGACTTGAAATCAAGTTCGACTTAAGTCACCTAGGTGACTCGACTTGAGACTCTACTTGGGTTCATTGTTTGTAACTTGAGAATCGACTTGAGACTTGCTAATTTTGTTAAATCGACTTGGTGAAAAAATTGTCCAAAAATGCCGATATTGATGGTTTGTACAAAAGTGGCTTGACATTTTTTAAATTAAGACTTGAGACTCGACTTGGGACTTGACTCGAAAGTGACTTTAGGGACTCGAGACTTGACTTGAGACTTGAACTGTAGTGACATGAGACTCGATTTGGACTTGACAATGACGACTTGAAGACAACACTGCTCCTAGCACCCTAGTCAAGTTACAGCAAAGTTTTACCCTCTCACCCTTTATTTGGCCACATTTGAAAAGATGCTTACTTGGAAATCTTATTTATTCTAGGCAAAGAATTAAGCAGAGAGGTTCAGATCATCAAAAGCACTTAGGCTCCCAAATTCAATTGATTTCAAGGAAATTAGGACCATAAATACCTTTGAGGATTTAAGCCAGGGAAACGTACTATATCACCACCAAACCACATTAGTTTCTGGCATACAGGTTTATAAGAGAGTGGCCTTTAAAGACAGTGTAAGAACAATGTATTGTTGGTTCTAATGATTCTTTGTACACTGACAAATCAAAAGCACTTACTTGGATTTCCTTAATAACATGCATTGCCTGCTTCCTATATTAGGAGAGGATTCCAGGGTGAGAGAGATCAAACAATCAGTCTAACAAGCTGGCAGACAGCACCATCAGCAGCTTTATATTGAACAGACGGTGTATTAATTAAGCAGGTGCAAACTAAGTAAACAGTATTCACCTTTTGATCCCAGCCATTTCCAGCTAACAGAAATACACTAGTTACCTTTTGATCCAAAGAAAGGGACACCAACTTAAGACTCACATTACCATTTGAAATGCATTCACCCTGTATTCTTATAAATAATTCCTATCATTACTGGAAAAGAAAGATTACAGACATTATATTACACACACACTTTACTTTTGCAGTTTGCTCATGTTGGCGCATTTGACAGTACTTTGTGTATTGTCAATTTCACGATGCTATGGGTGGTAGTTTCTAACATTTTTATGCTCTACTCTCCAGGGAACTCACCTGACTAATCTTTCCCCAGTTGGCAAGAGGGTGTTTACCTAGAAGAACAGCAAAGCTGAAAATGAAAGCAAACCTGAAGAAGCAGTAGGGAGGTTTGTAAGTGGAACAATGGAAAGGGGAGTAGAAATATGAGTAGAAATATATTTGCTTTAGACATGTCCCACAAAACACCTGTTTCTAAGTTTTTTTTAAAAGGTGTAAGAATAGAAATACAGGTCACATTAGTAAAAAAAAAATATCACTCAATACAATAAAAAAAAGCCTCCATTGTCTTATCCATATTCCAGGTAACTCTCTACTTGATCAAAGTTTAGAACTCATTTAAATCATTAGTTGCTGAATCAACTGAATGTAAAAGATGCAGTTAATACCATTTTTGAAGTGCTACCCAAGTCAGAGTTTTAGTTTAAATGTGCAGCTGTGAAGGGTGACTTTAGATGAACACCTGGGCTAATATTTGCAGAGACTACTTCTAAATCCATACCTTCAATTTTTACCTCTCCACACGTGTGCCTCAGATCAGGTGGTTAAAATTCTGTGTTGTATAATTTCCACATGCAATTGATCGTGGTCAAAAAATGGTGGATAAAAATTCTTCCAGGTACAAATTTAGAGACAAGATGAGGTGCAGATGTGTATATTCCATTTTCTTCCCAACTCCCCTTAGATCTCATACCAGGCTGTCTGGAGTATAATGCATCCTCTGTGCAAAGAAGACAAACTATACACCATACCAGGGTTTAGAAGAGAGAACATGTATGTTTTGCTAGGAGATTAAAGTGATTTCAGCTTTTCTGGAGGAAAATAACTGACACTATGACAAATGTGACCTCCATTAAAGAGTCAATACATAAAAATGGTAACTGGATATTTTTTCTATGCTTTGTACACAGATTCACTGAATGAACAAAGTTTGCTCTGATGATATTGTCACAGTTCAGAACAACTGCCCCTATAATTTTTCTTCCATGGTTCCTTGAGGGGACCCAGTCTGTACTGCCAGCTCCTCAGCCACCACTTCTCTTGGGAAGACACGTGTCTCTTTCCTTCCTGGAGGGAGCTTTTCCAGGCTGTACAGTTTTCTGCTTGCGCTATAATATCCCCAGCATGCCAGACTGCCTTAAAAGCCATCCTCTGCATTTGCCAAAGATTAGGAATGGTATATTTACCTGCAGTTGCAAATTATCACACAGCTCTTTCTAGGTAAGCACATTTATTCTGAAGGTGAAAGCATTATGGAGAAAAACATTAAAACAACCTACACACTTGCCACAAACTTTACCAGAGATCACCCCAATACCAGTTTTGACACTGGTAAAATTTAGTCCCTCAAAACTCACAAATGGGTATTTCCCTATGCTTACAAATTAATGAATCTTTCAGAGTGATAACCAGAACAACCAGGAATAATTCAGTCTTCCTTTACAAATCTTGAGCCTTCCATCTTGGCCTCGGGTAACAGCTGATTATAGCCTAGTCCTCAGAACATCACTACAAAAGGAAGAAGAAGGGTGTTTTGCATACAATTATTATTCAGGAAAAACTACTTGTTCCAAAAATCCATTCTTGTCTGGCATATTGTTTGATATAGTCTTTTGAATCCCCAGATTCCCCTTCAAAGATCACATGCTATCCCAGCCTGCCTTAATGCATAAGAAATTAATTTAGTACAATACACTCTAAGATACAGAAACTTAATTCAATAAAATCTCCCAAGGACATTACAGAAAATTGCCCTATTGCAGATACCTTGCTTGTTATTTAGTATCCTTGCAGGCAGGCTTGATGGACAGGGCTCTGTGAAAAAAATGATCTGTTTCTTGCTAGTTTAGAAAAGATTCTGGCCATTGAACAAACCTTTCTTCATAAGCCTACTTGTGGATTTTCAAACTTTGTAAGGTTCTTCTCTCTTGCTCCACACAGATACCAATAGGGGAGAAAGAATAATGGCAGAGAACAAAAGAAGCAGGAATTTTCTCTCTCTTCTTCATTAGTTTCGGTTTTACAGCTGTTGATAGATTGTACACCACCTTTCCCTAAGTCCCCCAAATGCAATGAGACAGTCCCTATGTAGATACATCTCTGTATTAATCATAAATCTCTGTATTAATCATTTTCATATCAGTGTGGATCATCATATAATCTCTGTATTAAGCTTTTAACTTTGTATCAAGTCCTTTTATATAGCTTTGTATTAAGTCCTTTTACAGAGAAACTTCATACCTTTTCATAGAGAACATAGAAACTTTGTATTAAGTCTTCTGTATTAAGTCTTGGTAGAATGGTCCCTAAAAAGAGTAAGATGAAGAGAATGTCCCTGTTGAATGACTGAAGTGTGAATAGATAAGGCGAGAAAGACAAGCACCTCAGGGCAGTTGCAAGAGGGGTTGTAAACCAGATCCAAGGATAATGAGACCTGTGAAGTGGGCTCATTGAAAGAAGACTTGACATATGGATGCCTTGAGAGTCAGCAACAAGTGCCTGCTTTTGGAAGCACCCTTTTTGAAGGCGAATGTGGCAGCATTAAGACAACACCCAGAAGAAGGTGCCACAGATGACTAACTGCATATGCATATGATGACGCTCACAGATTTTGCATACGCATGAGATGATAGGTTTGCATGAGAGGGGAGCTACTATAAATCAAAGGCATCTTGCAGGAGGACCCCAGGTTTTCGTCTTGTCAACAAGGGAGCACCGATCCGGATCGGCAGAAGCCTAGCTCCACCCCTGCCCCATCTAACTCACCTGGCCAGTGCAGTTAGGGGGAGCAACTGTTAGTAACAACAAGAAGATAGAGTGTGTGTGTGTGCGATAGAGAGAGTGTAATATATCATATGCAAATGGTAAGTGTTGATTGCTATATGTATTATCAATATACGTGGTGTTTTGCCTTATTCCCCTGAAAAGACCCTGTGTAGTACTTTAAGTACAACAGTTGCCCTGACAGCTCACGAGCTAAGTAGACAAATAAGGTGGAAACAGATGACGTGACTTGCCAGTTGTCACTAAGCTGCTAATCGTGGGCTACGTCTACACTGGCCCCTTTTCCGGAAGGGGCATGTAAATTTCACCAGTCGTCGTAGGGAAATCCGCGGGGGATTTAAATATCCCCCGCGGCATTTAAATAAAAATGTCCGCCGCTTTTTTCCGGCTTTTAAAAAAGCCGGAAAAGAGCGTCTACACTGGCCCCGATCCTCCGGAAAAAGTGCCCTTTTCCGGAGGGTTTTATTCCTACTTTGAAGTAGGAATAAGACCCTCCGGAAAAGGGCACTTTTTCCGGAGGATCGGGGCCAGTGTAGACGCTCTTTTCCGGCTTTTTTAAAAGCCGGTAAAAAGCGGCGGACATTTTTATTTAAATGCCGCGGGGGATATTTAAATCCCCCGCGGATTTCCCTACGACGACTGGTGAAATTTACATGCCCCTTCCGGAAAAGGGGCCAGTGTAGACGTAGCCCAGGAGTAGAACCCAGGTATTCGGGGTGGGGTCCAACACCCATGATCTAGTCAATACTGCCTCGTAGCAGACAAATTTGTGTTTGGATGGTTTCAATTATTTGAACAGTCCCTTATTTCTGGGCATCAAAGCACTTTACATCAAAGAACATTTTAAAGTAATTTAAGAGGAAGATTTCTTCTCATAGCAGCCAGCAGATAGGTGGATATGATTTTGAATCATATGATTTTAATGGCTGGACTGCAATAAGCAAATCAGACTCTATCATATTTTACAGCTGCCTAAATGCTTTTGGGTTCTTAATACAGAGCAAAAGTTGAAGCTTTTCACTCAGTTGTCACACAACCCACTGAAATTCCCCCAACCCTTTCAAAACATTTTTTCATGTGGATATTAGCAAACCTTCATATTTGTGATCATAGTCAATGGTACAAACCACGTGCTTAAAGCAAGGCATGCCTTGGAGTTATCACTTTCTATAAATAGGGCCCTGCTATAAAAAATGCATCACAGACCATGAAATTTAGTCTCCCCTGGTGAAATCTGGTCATGGGTATGCTTTTATCCTATATAAAGATTTCATGGGGGAAACCAAATTTCTCAAATTAGGGGGCCTAGCCCAAAAGGGAAGTTGCACACCCTTATTTTAGCACTGCCTTCAGAACTGGGTGCTCATTGAAGGCAGGCAGCAGTGCAGATGTAAAGGTGGCAATACCATCGCTTGTCCTCCTTATTTCGTCCCTGCTGCTACTGGTGGCAGCTCTGTCAGCAGACGTGGGCTCCCTGCCGGCAGCTTCCAGGCTCCAGTTGCCCAGCTCTGAAGGCAATGCTACTAGGAGCAGTGCAGAAATAAGGCTGGTAGTACTGCAACCCCCTCCCCCACAATAATCTGTGACCATGCAATGACTTTTTGGGTCAGGACCCCTACAATTACAACACTGTAAAATTTGAAATGCACATAGTTAAAATCATGAAATGTACCATTTTTAACATCCTACGAGCATGAAATTGACCCAGAGGGACTGTGAATTTAGTAGAGTCCTACCTATAAATCTTACTTCTTTTAAATGAGTTCTTACCACTGTACAAGAAAGCACTTACAGGAGACTTCCATCCTTCCTTACCCAGCTGCATGGCTGCTGCTTAATTCGTGGAATGTCTCTTACATTAGATGAGAGTATGAACAGAAAACTCATGTGTCAGCAAAAGATCATGCAGACAGCTGAGCTGAAAATAAGGTGTTTTTAGAGAGATTCAGTTCATTTATACACTCGTGTAGTCAGCGAGGTGAGCAAGCAAAGAAAAACCAGCACTGGCCAAATATCCAATAAGCTATCCAAAATAAAAATCCGTTCAGTAAGCTTGCACTGCCGTGTCCAGACTCAGGGGTTTTTTCAGGAAAAGTAGCCTTTTCCCGAAAAAACTTCCCCTGCGTCCAGACTCAAGCCGCGTTCTTTCGAAATTAATTCGAAAGAACACGGCTTTTCTTTCGATGGCGGTAAACCTCAATTTACGAGGAAGAACGCCTTCTTTCGAAAGTTCCTCTTTCGAAAGAAGGCGTTCTTCAATGTAAATAGGCCGTCTTCGAAAGAGAGCATCCAGACTCGCTGAGTGCTCTCTTTCGAAAAAGCGGATTTCTCTTTCGAAAGATCCGCCTGCAGTCTAGACGCGATCTTTCGAAAGAAGCCTGCAGTCTAGACATAGCCAAGGTTATTTGGGAAGCTCAGTTCTCAGAGAAAATAATAAATAATTTCAGGCAACAAATGGAAATTGATGTCACATTTATTACCTATCAGCCTTGAAGTTAAACAGCCTACCAAAGGCACCCAAGGAAAATATGGTGCCTGGCAGTGTGATGATGGCTATGAAGCCACAAGGGACTCAGCACAAGATGCACCTGCCTATTGTCTTTTCCAGTTTTTCTTTTGGGGAAATGAAAGCTTTCAAGCATCAGGGCTATGCTACAAGGGGCAAATATTAGCCAGATTCATCAGGCTACTCGCCCCTGAGTGGACATAGTGTGCATTTTAGCAGGCATACAGTATGCAGGAAACGGACTGGAGCTTGTAAAACCTTAACAATCTTCAAAATTCCGCAAATTGAAACGATCAGAAGCTTGTGGCTTTTTTAAAATTAGGTCTGAAAATTAGGTTGAACTGGTTGGCCATCAGAGAGACCCCAGAGAAGATGGGCAGCAGAGACCCATCTCTTTAAAGGGTACTTAGGTGCCTAAGTCTCATTGATTCCAATGGGAATTAGGCCTTCAGGATCTGGATCAAAGGTAAGCTATACACTATTATCTCGTAATGGCATTGATGTACTACCAATATTTTAACAAGAATTTGCCTTAAAATTTCTTCCCCTTTCATCCGTTTCAGGCCTTAAGGATGTGTATGCCAAAAAGGGGACTGGGGTAAAAAGAATCCACTCATTTCAACTTAGCAAATTTTCATGGTCTAACTTTCATTGACTTGGAACTGTTCTGAAATCAGGAGTGTATCTTTTCAGACGTGCTTATTTTGTATTTACTTTTAATTAACCTAAGATGCCCAGGTGCTGAGGGAGGGGACTTCAATGATTAGCCAGTAAATAAATAAGCGTGTCTATGTGCATGAAAGAGCAATGTCAGATTGTTCTTTTAGATTTACCTATGACTTCATTTGCTCTCTTTGGAAGCAGATAATGCAAATGAATCCCAAAATAGGAAGGATATTTGAATGTTGCCAATGTTTCTACAGGCTAGAGGATTATGTGGCTTTTTATTCTGTTCAAAAGATTTTTTTGGTCGTGCAGAGAAAATGAGACTCATTAATAAAATATTGACCACCTGTAAGTCCCTGTAGGATTTTCTTTTTAATATAGTCACCAGTTAGCTGTAACTATTTGCTGAAAATTGTTTTTACTGTAATGGATGTCTATACATCTTCTATTTATAAGATCCTACAAATTAAAATCCTGAAGTGTAATATATTTACAGCATAGTGTTTCATCTCTTCACAAAGTAAGAAATTTATATTCTAGGTTAAGGGGGAAAACTGCTGCTTTAACTTTCTCTTCTCAGTCTTCTTGCAGTGGACATCTAAATAAGTCTTGGTATACTATCTGAAGTTCTTACTCTGTACACTGTAGAGGCAAAGACAAAAAAGAAACTACAGGTAATAGAAAATCTTCTATTAGCATGGTTAATCCAAGATTTTAACACAATTTTCATTCTATCATGAAGTAAAATCCTTTTCAACTCCCAAATTTGACAGCAAGTAATGAAACAAAAGCCAGGAGAAAAATATCATAAGCTTGTTAATATTTATGCCAATATATTAAAATTGATGAAAAGGGTTTTTTTGGACTATCATTGATATCACATATGAATAGAATAGTTTAGAGAGAATTATTTTATAGAGTCAGTTAATACCTTTCTTAATTAATATGGAGTATTCATTCCAGTTAAATTCATTTACAAGTTTAAAAAAAGAAAGGAGCAGGTAGGATGTTACATCAAAATATGTCTCATTTAATCATAGCTGAACCTTTACTTTCTCTCTCTTCTGGCGGTGGAAGAAGCACTGAGACACTGCTGGTGAGCTGGTGAGTTTTAACCCTGTGAAAGGGGAAATCATCCTATTCAATTTTTTTCATTGTGCTTTTACTTTATTGTACGGGTGGCTTTGGTAACTTAAAACTTTGATTACATTAAACAGGCCTTTTAGAACTGTCTAGATTCAGGCTTTCAGCCAAATTCTTCTCTTCTTGTGAATTTCATATGGAACTTTTACTTCAGTGGGAGTGAAGGTGGCTTGAGGACAGCCTAATATGTATGGTATGCTTTTGTTACTTTCATTTAGAGTGCTCTTGATGTCTCTAGCATTGGATGGTTCTGCTTCTTCAATTACTTGGCAGTATAAATCAGATAGGGTCCTTTCCAGTGCTGACATGTTATGATCTTTTCCTTCTGCTTATATTGGTACAACCTTCCTTGTTTTGGATTATTAAGAGTAAAGAGTTATTCGTCTCTATATATTAGAGATTTTGTGTGTGTCTGTCTGTCCATGAGTCCATTTGTTTGCATTTTCAAAATGACTTATTATGATACAAGTATGTTGCAACAAATATCAACCACCGTAACATTCCTAAAACACAATTATAATTGAGACCATTGCCTACTGCAAAGTTTTTCGTTGCAGGTACAAGAAGGTCAAATTTTATTTCATAACAGAATTTGGAAGGAAAAATACTTTTAGGGTTCATCATGACCTGGCCAATCCTTTCTCACTAATCAAGTACCATTCTTCATATTCAGTATTTCTCAAATGTCAGTAGGAACGTGGACTTTACATCACTGTATTAACACTTCTAGGTTGCTTTTCTTATGCGCAGTCAGCTCTGCAGCTTGTAAATCATCTCTAAAGCCTGAGCATCTGATTTCTGGGTGGTATCCCACACGAAGATGTGAAGTAGCTTCCCAATGTTTGTATTCAATGCTTATTATCTAAATAGTTGGGCTATTTGACCTGCCCCCACTAAGCATTTTTCTTTCATCTTGAGTTGACGTGACTAACAATTTTTTCCAATTTGACAGCCTTCTGTATAACACATGGACAATTATTATGTTTATAAAGGATTGCACCACATCATGTGAAATATAAGCTGTCATTAAGTCATGTGTCTCTGCCTAGCTTAAATCCAAAAGAACATATTCTACTTTTTAAAGAAATTGTTTCAGCAAAGAGCATTATCACGTAAGACCCCTCTGTAGAAAAAAGTAGAACCACATTCAGCTTCTTGTGGTGTAGCTATAAAGCTGTCCTCTAAAGCTGACAATAAATGGTAATACAGTACAGTGTACAGTATGTACTCTGGCAGGCTCCCATAATGCAGTGTGAAGTGACTCACTGATGGAAACACTTTAGTGCTAATAAATATGAGTAGCCAGGGCTGATAAGGACATGGTGACCGTGCTTTGTTTCATCGTTCTTAACAGGATTTTTAAAGAGTTTGGAGCAAATTTTACAGCTGATGGTAAATGGATATTTTGACATGAACTTAGTATTCAGGGTTGACACTGGAGGCGACTCGTTTTATGAAGGAGAACAAAAGCTAGTCCTCCTGTTGAAACATTCCCATGCCCAGGTTTTTCAAAGGACAACATGCAATGTTTCAACCCTCCTGTAATGGGGCAACACTCACCTTCTGCGAGTGCCTCCGTCTGGCTGAGGTCATGAGTCTGCACTCTCTCTGTTCATCAGCCTTTTCGGCTACTCAACCCGCCAGCCAAAGCACACCCTGTGGGAGTCAATCAACACAAACCAATTCCAGGGTACACATTTAACAGGGGTCCGTCTTGGTGCCCTCTGCATAATGTCCCTCAGTCTGTTTCCTCACTCCAGATGAGAGTGGTGCCTCCGGGGCTTTCCCTCCAGGAGACCAGTAGCTCAGGGATTTCTCATAATTCATCAGTTTCTCCATAGCCTACACTTCCTACCCAGCTCTCCACTTGAAAGTCTCCATGGTGCTGCCACTCCCTCAGCCAGCCAGTCACCCATGGTCTTCTCTCCTTGAGGTCTGTACTGCAACTGACTGCTGCTCTCCTTTGAGGCTCCTTTTGCAGCCTTCCTAGCCCCTAATTGGCCTATTCTTCCACGGTTGCTATAGCCTCCTGGAGGACTTGTCTATGACCCTTTTCTGGGGTAGTGTGACAGGGTGGACTAGCCCTGAAGCCCCATGCTGGAGGCTGTAGCCTTGCTGCACCCCACCCTAGGGAAAAGAGCAGAAGATAGGTCCTCCAGGCAAGCTAGAGCATCCACTTATGCTGCATCCAATCAGGGCCCAGCAAGCTGGTATAAAGATGCTGCTGGGTCAGGGCCTAGCAGTTCTTCACTGGAACTCAACCCAATCAGTGCCATTCTGATCACAGTTCCCATTAGAAAAGGGTAGTCATTCATTGCAAAATGCCTGGTCAATACTCAGTTCTATAGGGACTCTGCTTCACTTGATACAGACAGCATTCCTCTGAAATGACTGGGACTTCCATGTATGGGGTATGTCTACACTGTAGCAAGTAGAAAACCTGTTAGTATGGATAATGAATGCACACCAGCAGGGTTTGAGCTAATGCACTGAAAATAGCATGGGTATGGGTGTTCACCCAGGCTGGGAGGTTGGTTCCCAGCTGCAGATTCCTAGAGAACGCAATTCACCCCTGCACAGCTGGTCTCCACAAGGCCAATGTGGTACTTAAGTTCTCAGAAAAAGGACTAGCTAGTTCTCAAGTGGTACACAGAATTTGTTGGAGCCTTCTCCGTGGAAGGGCGATTTCCCGTGAACAAGAACAGCCTACCGAACTATATCAGATGTGGCTTGTCAGTTCAGGCAAGAATCCCCAGCCTAAACAAGAATCCCCAAATGCTACAATTTACATTTTGCATAGTCTATTTTTATTTCATGGGTACATACAGATTTGATTTTAAATATCACAACTCCAGGAACAAAAATACAAAGTTCAAAGAATGTAGTTCTGTGTGACACTCACATTTTAGCATAGGTAATAGTACCTCAGGATGCTGCCTTGTTACTCGAGACATTTACCATGCCCAGGAGTCATTTTATAAGAGCATTATGACCACTGTTGAGGGAGATCATGGCAGAACTGTAGCGACTAAGCCAGGGCTGCAGGGAATTTGCGTTGGGACAGGCTGGAATCTGCATCTTGTGCCTCTCTGATTCTCTCTTCTACAGGGTAGGCCCTATGTGTACACACAAGGAGAAATCAACACACCCCAGGAGCACCTCATTCTCTGCCCCCCTCTATCAGCAAAGTGATAGTAGTGGCAGGAGTCCCAGCCCCTAGATTTACCTGCTTCTTCTTCACTATAAACAAAGTAAGCTTGTAACAGCTACTAAAACATGTATTACACAGGAGTAGAAATAACCTTGTGATTTGTGCATGGCCTGTCAAAAAACATGCACTGTGTACTGTGAGAGACCCAGACCAGCTGGCTGCCGCACACTAATGGAGGGAAGACATGCTGGAGCCTGGGTGAATCACTTTCTCTTCCCCAAGTAAACAGGGCTGAGCCTAATGCTGCATAATCAAGCAGGCACCTGGAGTCAATTAGTGTTTGCTGGAAGTACAGGCTAATTAGATGCCTGCAGCTAATGGAGGCCTATGGAGTTGCTTTACAAGGTTTCCCTTAGGTAAGGAAAGGGGATGAAAAAAGAGTGAGGGACTGAAAGGAGGGAGTGCGGTATAGAAGAAGTGCGAGTGGGTGTGGGTGTGGGTGTGAGAGAGAGGGAGAGAGATGAGGACTGACTAGCAGGTACCAAAGGAAAGGTGCTGAGAGGGATTGTTTGGGCAAGTGACCTAGGGAAAAGCTTGCAGACTGGAAGCGGAATTAACCGTGTCTGTTGCTGCCGCCTTAGGATCCCTGGGCCAGAACCTGGAGTACTGGGTGGGTTGGGTCCCCCCAACTTGCCCCACACCACTACAGAATCTGCCCTGAGAAGAGGAAGCCAGAACTACAAAGGGGTTTTTACCTTAACTCTGTGAACTAACCTGTGATGAAAAGGGCTCAGTGGACTATGGCCCCTGCCACTAGTGAAGAGAAAGAGGCTGTGTGAAGGGCCACAACAAGCGTCTGAGGCACACACTATCTTCCAGAAGGACCCACGAGGCACAGCAGGAGCTTTGCCACAGCACACGCGTGTACACACACACACACACACACACACACACACACACCTTTATTCTGCACTAGATCATTTGTATTTCTTCAGTTAGATTCTGCCACATGGCCTGTGGAACCAGTGAATAAGCTGAATCCTTAACTCACATTTTCACTTCTGGCCAACATTTCACAGCCCAGTACAGCTACCTGCTGCTGGATGTAAGTATCAGAGTATATTGTACCTGGCTGCTATAAATATTCAGGTGGGGGAAGATGGTGTTGGGATGCCATATTTGATCTAACAGCAAATGGAAATACAAAATGGGGAAAAATCAGCTATGTTGTTTTGAGGAATGTCACATTATTTGGAATTTGCCTCCATCACAACTCTGAGTGTACTTAGACCCAAAACCATCCTGAAGCACCTTAGTATGCTTCAGAGATAGTTTTGCATGAAAATGCATAGGGGAATAATTTCCTCCTTCGCTGTATTGGTTAGTTAGCCATAACTATTGTGAACCTCAGCTAGAAAGGTTGCTTTTTCAAATGAGCATGTTTTGAGAGGAGCGCTGAAATGGAGATAGGAATAGTACATTTACTGCCAATATAAATAATACATCAGGTATTTGCATGTTTATTAATAAAAATTTGAAATGAAAATATGAAAGCACTAACAACAAACTTATCACCATGGTGAATTTATTCATATGGAGATCAAAATAAAGTGAAAGTTATTAAAATGTAAATGGCCTTTAATACAATCTGGAAACATTTGTGGAAAGAACTTTACAAAGTGAAAAAACAAACTGAGATTGTGTTTTCCTAATAACACAGAGATCCGAGAAGCACTTAAAATCAGCGATAGCTTGTACTGCAAGCAAAGTATCTGCACTGCCAAACAAAAATAAGTCAGTCAGTAAAGACCACCTTTCTACCAATTCAGTGGTAAATGGTGCCTAAAAGATGTTCACTTGTCACAGGATTTTTAAAAGGAAATATACTAGGATATGTAATAGCACAAGTCTTTGTAGGGACCTGGTTCAGGAAAGCACATGTGTTCAGGAAGGGTGCTTGAATACATCATTATGTTCTCTACAAACATCTACAGTTGACCTTAGGGTACAATTTACAATTTGCATTGATGTATGCCCAGTGGTGGAACTAGGTATATGCAGATTAAGCAATTGCTTAGAGTTCTAAGCAATTCAAAGGGTCCTCAATTTAATATTGCCCCCCAAATACCTTTCATGTTATTTAATGTGGATTTCAACAGGTATACTAGTATGTATCATACCAGAATATTTTTAGGCCCGTGGAAAAAAACGTAATTAGTGTTTTAAAGGAAAGGATGAGCAATGGAGGAAGGGAGCTAAAATATTCCTGCGGGGATATAACTGTTGGCGGTTTGCAGAGCTGAGAGCCACACTGTTATCTTCCTGACTCATCAAGAGCGAGTTTTGATGGATCTTAGACTGCATGTCAGCTCCCTGCCTCACCAGGATATCTGAGCCCAAACCTCACCTCGCATGTAAAAATGCATGAAGTCCCTGAGCGTCTCGCAGATGTTTCGTTACATGCGCAACTTTACAGCTGTACATTCACAGAAGGTATTGCATTCTTTGCTGCTCTGGAAGGGTATGTCTACACTACAGAGTTAGTTCAAACTAACTTAGTTCGAATTAGTTAATTCAAACTAAGCTAATTCGAACTAATGCGTCTAGAATTAAAAACTAGTTCGAATTAGAGTTTGCTAATTCGAACTAGCATGTCCACATTGAGTGGACCCTGAACAGGGCTTAAGGATGGCCGGAAGCAGTGCCGGCAGGGCATCAGAGGAGGACTTAGAGCGTGGAGATGCTGTCTCAGGCTAGCCGAGGGCTGCGCTTAAAGGGACCCGACCCCCACCCCGGACAGACAGTTCTCAGGGGTGCCCCGCTTGAAAACCAGTCCTGGCTTGGAGTGCCCGGAGTGCCCACACTGGGCACATCACACCACTCAGCCATCAGCCCGGCTGCACTTGCTGCAGGCTGCCATCTGGGGAGAGGAGGCAATTGGGGGGCTGCAGGAGAGCTTCCAGCCCCAGAAGCCCGCAGAGCCAGCCCAGTCCTCCCCATCGGGGGCTCGTACCCCATTCCTCCCTCACCTCCTTCCACTTAGCCTTCCCTAGCCCCCCTTCCTGATGTACAAAATAAAGATAACGTTTCTTCCAACATTGACTCTGTCTTTATTGAACAAAACTGGGGGAGACTGGGAAAAGGAGGTGGGAGAGGGGAAGAGAAAGCCTGGGAGAGGGAAGGGCAACGAACATGATCAGGGGTTGGGAACAGGTCCCAGATGAAGAGAGGCTACAGAGACTGGGACTGTTCAGCTTAGAAAAGAGGAGATGGAGCGGGGACAGGATGGAGGTCTCTAAAAGCAGGGGTTGGGTGGAGAGGGTGCATTCAGAAAAGTTCTTCTGAGTTCCCATAAAGAAGGACTAGAGGACACCAAAGGAAAGGAATGGGTAGCAGGCTTGAAACTAGTAAGAGAAAGTTGTTCTTCTTGACAAAGCAAATAGTTAACCTGTGGAACTCCTTGCTGCAGGAGGCTGTGAAGGCTACAACTAGAACAGAGTTTAAAGGGAACTGAGATCAAGTCATGGAGGTTGGGTCCATGGAGTAGTCTTAGCCAGGGGGTAGGAGTGGTGTCCCTGCCCAAAGTTTGTGGAAGGCTGGAGAGGGATGGCACGAGACAAATGGCTTGGTCACTGTCTTCGGTCCATCCCCTCCAGGGTCCCTAGTGTTGGCTGCTGTCGGCAGACAGGCTACTGGGCTAGATGGACCTTTGGTCTGACCCAATATGGCTATTGTAAGCTCAGGACTCAGGGTCAGGGGTCTCAGTGGACCCCCTTGATTTTCATGCACACCTGCTCCTGGGTGGCCAGGCTGGCAGCTCTCCTGCCCTAGCCGGCCACTTTCCTGTGCCTAGTGCAGAGATCGTGGACGAGGTCCACGATGTCTGCACTAGCCCAGGAAGGTGCCCGCCTCTTGCGGTCCCGGGCAAGCTCCCGGGAGCCGCCAGCCTGGTTCCGGGAAGAGGGGGTGGGCTGGGGGACATCGGGTGGGTTGCTCTGTGCTGTGTCAGGTGCAGGGTCTGCTGGCTGGGTGCTGGCGGGCTTGCACCTGGCATGGGCACCGTAGCCAGCCCGTGCCCCTTTAAGGGGTCCGGGGCCAGGAGGGGGGCATAGAGTTTCCCTGGTGTTGGCCAGAGTGGCCACCAGGGAAACCTGGGGAGGGCTAGCCTCCCACTAGTTCGAATTAAGGGGCTACACACCCCTTAATTCGAACTAGTAAGTTTGAACTAGGCTTAATCCTCGTAAAATGAGGTTTTCCTAGTTCGAACTAAGCGCTCCGCTAGTTCGATTTAAATTCGAACTCGCGGAGCGCTAGTGTAGCGCCTATGAATGTTAGTTCGAACTAACATCCATTAGTTCGAACTAACATTGTAGTGTAGACATACCCTTAGAGAGTCAGTGCATGACAGCTTTAACTGGGGTAAATACACCTTTGCCTTCAAACGTAGTACTGAACTGGTTCCTAGTAAAAGTATAAATAAACTTATCACATAAAAGCCAGAGGCTTAAGCAATAGAAAGATGGAATAAAGGTAGAAAAGGTTACAACAAAAAGGTCAAAATACACTCCTAAGACTAAAACTAGAGAGTTTTGTTCAAAGTCATTTTCTCACCACAGTCCTTTCAGCATTGCTGGCTAGCTCTTAACCACAATCCCCCAGAGTTTTAAGGTACTGGCCTTCTTTGTCTCCGCAGGTGAAGGATAACTTCAGTGATTCATGCCCCTGCTTTCTCTAGTCCAATAAATCGTGGGAGATGCATTCTTCTGAAATGTATCCCCAGATAAAGTTCTTTTTCCCTGCCCAGCATGCATACTAGGCTAGCTGGTGAGGCCATCATGATGCTATCTCCCCTACTGGTGATTTTTCCAGGGCAGATTCTCTCTTCCTGCTATAACTGCCATTACAAATGTAAACAAAAAATTGAATTTGGCCGCATCTGGTTTGAGGTATTGGCCTTTTGTCTTTATCCAGAGAAAGCTTCATGGTCAACTCCCCTGACATGCCTGGTTTAAAGACTTTTTAGTCACAGACTTTAAAGCATAACATCAGGAATATTTGTAATGCCACACATGGCCTTGTGAAATCTGTATGTCACAATGCGTACAGGTTGCACCTCCAAAACTGGTCCACCAACATCTATAAAACATGGATATTGCTGACCAAAGAACCTGGCAGCTGGGAGCAGGACTTGCTTGGAGTCCAGTGTCAGGGGGTTGGCAGGTCAGCTGCAGCAGAGCTGGTGCCAGGGGGTTAAGCAGCAGCCGGGAAAACAGTGGTAGATGGGGAATCCTGGTTTGTCTGGTAGCAGAGGGGAGGATCTCAGTCATGGATATGGAGCTACACTGCAAATTGTGGTGCATGGCGTTTGACTTTGGAGGTGAGGAATTAGACTGTTAGGGGAAGCAGACCATTCCAACACTCTCTCACCAATAAACTGCTGGTCTTGTGACTATTAGTCATCAAGGCAGAAGGTGTGTAACTATCCAACAACGGAGTAACCATTTACTCAGGAGTTCTCCTAGATGGCCTGGCTGGCTTACTATGAAAAACTAGTCTGAGGCAGAAGAGAGGCTTCCAAATCCGGGGCTCTCTGGTCCAGCAACATCCATGGTCTGGCAAGGCCACGGATGTTGCTGGAGCAAAGAGCCCCGGGAAAGTGGGGACTTCAGAGTCCCAGCTGGGCTAGAAGTGGCTAGGCAGGAGAACTCCAGTGTCAGGCTGACCAGATAGCATCTGGGAGCCTCTGCCCCAGCCAGGGAATTCCCTGTGTCAGTGGGGTCATGCGGCCATGGCTAGGGAACCCTGAGAATGGGACCATCCAATGGCCCAGGAGCCCTGGCCAAGGAATCCCGGTGGTGGGACCAGGTGGCAGCCAGGAGTCCTAGCCCCAGCAAGGGAATCTCTGGTGGCAGGGGGGCTGGCCTGGAGGCCCTGGCCAGAAAACCCCAGGAATCTCTTGGTGGCAGCAGGTTCGATGACAGCTGGGCAGCCCTGGCTGGGAACCCCCTGGGGCAGCGGAGCCAGAAACCCTGAGGAACCCCCTCAGGACCAGGAAACCCCAAGGGAACCCCCAGGTGTACCAGGGCCAGCAGTGGCTGAATGGGGCTGGCGGCAGCCAGGTGGCCTTAGCTAGGGAACCCCTAGCAGCAGCAGGCAGGGAGCCTCGGTCAGACCAGAATTAGTGGGGCAGCAGCAGGGTGGGGACCCCCATCCTTGAGAGCCCCAGGGAGAGAAGCCGGCAGCAGGGTAGCCAGCAGTGGATCATTGATCTCCCCATGTCTGGCAAACTCCCCAGTTGGAGGCAGCTGAGGTCCTGACGGCCAGGGAGGTCCAACCTGTAATTATATTTGACAGGAACAGAGTTTTCTTCAAAAGCTTTTAGCTTAGCTAACTGTCCTCAGGATAGTCTCTGCCTTAATTTGTTGTGCTTTGAAAATGATAACATAATGAAACACCACTTCAGGATATTGATTTTTTATAAATTTGCACGTGTGAGTTGTACAGGTATTCCATAGCAAAATGTTAGCACAAATCACACATTATACCTGTACTTACCCTGATGAATTAAGTTAAGTTATTAGCTTTAGAAGGGAAGCCGTGTTATTCTATTTCAGCAAAAACAATGAGGAGTCCTGTGGCACCTTAAAGACTACCACATTGATGAGGGCCTAGCTTTCATGGGCTGAAATGCATTTTGACTGATGCACAAAATGGAAACTGTACTTTTGCAGGTCTATATAAACATTATATATCCACCTACTCGTAGATGTAACCTTTCCCCAGTGGCTCCAATTAGCTTGTTTGAGATCAGAGGAGGTGTAAGGCATGTAAAATTGCTTTTCATTATAGTGGCTTCCATGCTGGTCTAATTGTTCACTAAGAACAGCTTATCCAGTGAAAGTAGTCCTTCCTTTTGTTCTGAAATATTTCAGGAATGGCTACAGTTGCACATTATTTGCAGACCAGAAGGTTTGAATGAACAATTTAAGATTTTGGGTTGTCCATGAAAGGACTGCAATATATCATTCTTCAGTATTATAGGTTGAACCTGTCTAGTCCAGCAACTTTGGGACCTGACCAGTGCTGAAGCAGAGAATTTTCCGGACCATGGGAGGGCAATATTGTCTAGCAGCATTACCAATACTTTCACTGCTTATTGGGCTCTTAGAAGACATATAGGGGTAAATGAGAGCTAAACAATAGCACAGAACACTGAGAACCAGGACTCATGGCTGTGAAAAAACGTTATGAGACCCCGGGAAACTTGGCCACACCCATGTAAAGTGGACATCAGCTAATTCAAATCATGCCGGATCAAGGATGTTGTCAGACCAGAGAATTCTGGACTAGAGAGATTCAACCTGTAGTTGTTTGGGTGGCATGATTTAGCAGCTAAGTTACAGGATACTTGATCAAAGCTCTATTTATAGGAGGCATACCTGAACAAGTTATAGGAATGTTGATATTTCCAGAGAGGAAAACCAAATTGGCTGAGATACAGCTGACTGAAAAGATAGTTTACTATTGTACCAAAATGCTTTTAACCTTAGTTTTTGAAAACTAAAAATTGAAGTGTTTTCCACAAATTTTTGTTTTTTAAAAATCTTTTGTTTTCAATCAAAATGCTTGACGATATTCTGTGTTCCCATTCATATCAATGGAAAAACTCCATTGGACTCTTCTGGAAACAGAACTTCACCTTCCATCTTCAGGTTTTCATTGTAAAACCATAGAACATCATTGCAAATTTTTGTTTTTGACAAATCCATGATTCAAAGAAGCTTTTCCCTCAAAAGTATTTTTACCAGGTCTAGCTGGGGGAATAAAAACGTGAGGATGGGGGGAGGAGGGGAGAGGAGAATGACAACACAGAAAATAAAATTCCCTAGAGTAAATTATTTGCCCTAATAGTGTTTTGTATTAGTAAAATGTTAGCATATCCTCTTTCTTCCTTATCCCCACATGTCCTTTCATATTTCATCCTCTCTCTAGTTTTATGTGCTACATATTAGCCTACTCCTCCCCCTAAGAACAATAACTGTAATACTTTTACAAACATTGTGAACTTAGGGTATGTCTACACTGCACGCTTATTTCAAAATAAGCTATTCCAGAATGCTTATTCCGAAATAGCTTATTTCAAAATATCACGTCTACACTGCAGGAAAGCCTCAACATTAGTCTGAGGCAGGCTTCCCTAATGTAGATGTGCTATCTCAATTTAGAGCCCCAGGGGGCACTGGGGAGGAATAACAACTTAGAATGGCCCTAGTGAGAGGCTATTTTGAAGTAGCAGCAGTGTAGCTTCTACACACGCCTTATTTAAAAATAGCTATTTCAGAATAGGCGTTATTCCTCATAGAATGAGGTTTATAGATTTTGGAATAAGCCATCCATTATTTTGAAATAATTTCAAACTAACAAAATGGTTGTGTAGATGTTCGCATTGTTATTTTGAAATAACGCTAGCTGTCTCGAAATAACAGTGCAGTGTAGATGCACCCTTAGAGTTTCCATCACTGTAACCAAATTCATTGCACATCCTTCTGTGGGGATGAATGAAAAACTGAGATGTGGTACATCCAAGAAAGGAGTTTAAGTAACTCTCTCCTGGTGTGCATTTGCAATGAGTCAACATAGTACGAGAGAGCCCTTAGGAGATACTGCAATTCGTTCAGCATATCTGAGAGGATGGTCAGGCCCTTCAAGTCAGAGGGTGAAACCTCCCACATAAAAGTGGAGGAGGATTAATCAGTGGCACAACATGAGTGCTGAAGAGTGTTAATTAGTAAAATTGGTGAGCACTTCAGCAGCATTTTATACAATCTAACAGGAATTTGGCAGGCTGTGTTAAACAGACCAAGAGCCTGAAGGACAGTTTCTTCTGTACATTTTATACAATTGTGTACATCACTGTAAAGTGTGTGGGAGAAGACTCACTATAAATCAGAATGATGAGTAATTCACACATCCACTTTACTGTGGCATACGTGACTACAGGAGATATATAACAATAGAGAACTAGGTCCCGTTAAAATGTTTTCAGGGGGGAGAATGTTGTGATTCTGGGCTAACTGGAATAAGTGAAAGAACTATAAAATAGTTCACAGAAAAAAACAACAGATTCCATTTGGGGGTGTCCAATACATTGATTCTCTGCTTACCAAAGTATTTGCATGCATCGTGTAGCTGAATATTCCATTTGCCTTTGTCAGATCTGACTATAGACTCTTATTGAAATTAAAGCCATTCATCACATTAATGTATCTCTGTCATTTATAGCAAAGGAAGAAAAATCTTTACATCATCCTAAAAAAGGCAACAAGGTTAAATAGAAACCAAGAGAAGTAACAAGATAAAAAAAAAATGACCACTGCAATTTGTAGAATGCTTATACATTTTATCTTTCTATCCTAATATTCCATATGGATTTTAAGTGAAATTTTACAGTGTGTGTGTGTGTGTGTGTGTATGAAGTGATTTATTATTTGTATGCAAATACATTGTAAAGAAAAACAAAGGTGTATTTTAGCAAACGTTTTCCCATAATTGGTCTAGACATCTACTGGCAAAGGAAATCCCACTTTGAAATATACAAATGGCAAATGATGGCTTGCTTAAAGGAAGAAAATATAGCACCTTGTCTGACTGACAGGAATCTCCACATCCTTAGCTAGTTTTGTTTATCTTATGAAACCCATGCTGACAACTGCTTTAAAAATGTGTTTAGCATGAGGATCCCTAGTGATGTTTTCCACCTCTTCAGAAAGATCAAGCAGGTCATAAGCCATCCTATGTAGCAGGAAACAGTCAATATATGTTGTTTCTCCATCATGTTCAGATGCTCTGACATTTTGAGCACCTCCCTGTAAGAGATCTGTTCATCCCCTCTTCAGACAGCATAACATAACAGAAATCTATAGTGACATGGAAAATTTGGATCCATTGTAACCACAGGAGTTACAATTGATGGAGTCTGTATTTCATATTTATTTTTATGCTCAGTTTGAGATTTTTTATTCCTGTTAAGGAGAACTGAGCATCAGTGGCTTTTAAACCTCAGCCCTAATGTGTTACCTACATGCCTATTATATATATAATATAGATACGCTAGCCAAAAATATTTTCAACCCCCATCTGTGGTTCTGAGTGCCCAATTTGCACCCAAGACTGATTTTCAGAGAGCAAGCACTCAACTCTTTCTGAAAAATTATGCTTTTGTTGGTGTTGAAAAATGATCATCCAAAACTAAGGCAGTCCAAATTAGTCATGTGGGTCTAATGCTAAAACTTTTTATACCATATGATGCACATGTTCATGAAGTATTTGTTTTTATATTTGGGTCAACATGAATAGGCTTTCTGAAAGCAGATTTTGGCCCAAAGTGTGCAGTGTACATACATAGTCTATTTCATCCTTTTACAAAGTTTCCAATAATCCAATTTACCTAAAGAATGGTGATCATTGATTACATTGTTTGATATGCAAAAGAACTAAATCAAACCATTATTTCTTATGCCCAACCTCACATTGCAATCAGCACAGGAGAGTTTGCAAATGAACTCGGATGCTAAACCTGAGATTTGCATCTATTCTAAGGTCTTAGTTGACAAAAGTGTATCCTCTTATTACTGCGGATGAAATTTCATTGTCTGTTTATGCTCAGAAATTTTGAAGTGTACACTCCCTATTTAAATGGGACATTAACATACCTGGCGTTCAGCACTAAGGACATGTCTATATTTACCGAAAGATCCAAGCTCTGGAGGTCGATCTTTGGTTTTGGATTTAGAGGGTTTCATGTAGACTCCCTAACCAAATGCTGAAGGCAGTTCCCACTGGTGTCCAATACTCCTCCTTTTGCGAGGAGTAAGGAAGCCGATGGGAGCATTTGCTTTCATTGGCCTCCCGCTATGTGGATGCTGCCAACCTCGGCTTAAGGTAAGTCACTTCCAGTTATACATTTTGTGTAGCTTGAGTAGAGTACCTTAACCCAAACTTCCTGGTCTAGTGTACAGGCCTAAAGAAACTCTATCCAAGGATTTGCTGTACACTGAGGTGTTTTAGAAAGGTTCTGGATTTAGTGGGACACTACGGGGAAATGTTCATAAGCATAAATAGCAAGTAGGTACGTAACTCCAAAATGATCTTCAATATGAGATAGGCATGCAACCAACATTTAAATTTATGAAATCTACCTCTAATGTGTATTTCTCTTCTACAAAGAACTTCTTCATTGTGGCATGACACAGTGGCTTTGTCTACATTGGCAAGATTTTGCACAAATACTTTTAATGCAAGAGTTTTTGCGTTAAAGTATTTGCACAAGAAAGCGTCTACACTGGCATGTGCTTTTGCGCAAGAGATGTGCTTTTGCACAAGAGCATCCGTGCCAGCGTAGACGCTCTCTTGCACAAGAAAGCTCCGATGGCCATTTTAGCCATCGGGCTTTCTTGCGCAAGAAATTCATGTTGCCTGTCTACACTGGCCTCTTGCGCAAGAACAGTTGCACAAGAGGGCTTATTCCTGAGCAGGAGCATCATAGTTCTTGCACAAGAAGTACTGATTTCACACATTAGAACGTCAGTGTTCTTGTGCAAGAACTCCCCACCAGCGTAGACAGGCAGCATGTTTTTGCGCAGAAGCGGGTGCTTTTGCGCAAAATCATGCCAATGTAGACACAGCTAGTGTGTCTTTGCATGTTCTGCATTGATTTTTAAGGTCTTATTGTAAAAAAAAATAGGCACATGCCTAATTTGAACTTAAATTTGTTGGACTTCTGAAAATATTAGGTAAAGTTGCTCATGGAACTGGCTGATTATGTATCTAACTAGAAATCTGTATACTCAGTTACTTATGAGTTCAATCCCACTAACTTATTTGTAGATGAAGTATGAAATTCCACTCTTAGCTTTTTTACCCACCTGAATCAGAATTAATGTTTATAATTCTGTTATCATTATGATATAAATTTGTCTACGCAGCCAATATCAAAATGTATTTGCCACTTGAGCTGTTGCTTTCCTATAGAGTCCTGAGTTACAACAGCCACACAATGCCCCATGAATTAAAAGGGTAACAGTTGTGAACCTTGGAGGCAGCCTTGCATGATACCTTTACCATGTTAAACTGAGAGCATTACTTCCACAGCATGAGAAGCGGTGAGGTCTTTTTTAATTTTCTAGTAACTTATTAGTCCTAAGGAAAAAACATGAATATGATTTAGCAAAATGATGCTGGCAAAATCCCCAAACATAAAGCTGTTGCAACTTTTCATCTCTGCTCCCTATCATAAGGGTAACATATTGGTTTCACAATTGTCTATAAATCCTCACAGGTTAGTTAGAATCTCATTTTAATAGTGATGCATGCTTTGATTGTCTCAATAAATATATAAGACACAAGTCTTGATGATTGCCCTTGGTCTCCAGAACATAATTTTCTCGGTAGTTGGGTAGGAAGGAAAAAAATGAAATAAGATGGTTTAATAAACGGTGCCCTTATCAGTTAGACAGCTTTTAATCCATTCAATGTGTGCCATGTTAATTTCATATTGTTCCAGTAACTTAATTAAATCAAAATGTCACGTACCAAATCAAATACCTTACAGCAGTCCAAAAATATTACATTAACACCATTCCCATATCAACTAAAATTGTAATCTTATAAAAATATTAAGCTAGTTTGAGAGAACCAATTTTCTACAAACCCATACTGATAAGCATTAATTATATTATATTCCTCTAATGCAAGTCCTGTAACAGCCATTCCATTATCTTGCTTGGGATCAATTTTATATGCTTACTGGCCTATACATTACCAGGTCATCACAGTTGCTATTTTTAACATTGGCACTACATTAGCTTTCTTCCAGTCTTCTGAAACTTCCATGGTGTTCCCAGATTTAAGGACAATCAAAAGTAACAGTTCAGTGATCTCCTTGGCCAGCTCCTTAAAAACTCTAGGATACGAGTTATCAGGACCTGCTAATTTAAAAATGTCTAACTTTAGTAGCTGCTGTTTAAGTGGAAGGTAAAATATTATAATACTACATCATTTTCCATGAATAGAAACCTTTCATCAAATACTTCTACCCTTTCTGCATCATTACTGAAAGTTATTCCATTTCTATTCAGTAAGGGTATGTGGAATGAGGAGTAACGGTAGTTCGAACTAGGAAGCCTAGTTCGAACTACCTAGTTCGTGCCGCGTGTAGCCGCGCGGCACGGGGTTCGAACCAGCCGGGATTTAAAAATGGCAGCACCCGGCTTATGCAAATGAAGCCCGGGAAATTCAAATCCCGGGCTTCATTTGCAATTGCGGTATGCCTACATTACCCCGCTAGTTCGAACTAGCGGGGTAGTGTAGACATACCCTAACAGAATATTGACCAACATGTTTTAGTCCTTCTGCTCCTAATACATTTAAACTTCATTGGAGAGTTAAGTGCCAAGGGTCTTCCACAGTTTTTGTGTAACACAATGGAAAACACTTCTGCTACTTGTTTAGTGAAGATGTCCTCAGATTCCTAGGGTCAAATTCAGTGGATGAATACAACTAGGAATTTATTAGACTGATTCCTTGAGTGCAAGCATTTTGGCCAGGTGTACCTTCTACCCACCCTGGAACAGTATAATAGGCTCCAGAAAAGCCTTAGTTAAAGTTATGGAGAAGTTGGCTTTTATTGTTCCCCTTTCACAAACATCTCTCCACAGGTAAATGCTCCAGTTGGAATGACTTTTAATTCTCCTTATAACAGCACAAAGAGACTTTCCCTTAACTATTTAACCAGGTGGCATCTATTTAGTATTAGCCCTTGTCCACGTCTAGCTTCTTTAACATGTCTGGAGGGGCCTTAAACAAATGTCTGACACTAATGATGGAACCTTTCCGACAGTTCATTAGGCAAACGGCAGAGAATTCATGAGCTTTTCCAAACTTGCCTAGAGACTCTTATTCAGCAGAGTTCACCTCTAGCGAACAGAATGCTGCAGCTCCAATTAAAATGTAAAGCGATTCTAAGCACACAACCTTTGGTAAATCAAATGCACCAACTGATTAGAAATGTTGCAAGTGTAGTAGTAGTTTGCAAAAAGAGTACGTTACCTTTGCACTTAATGAAAATGAGCAACGGTCTAATACCACATAGTATCTGAAGACCCATAGTAAAAAGGCCATTTTAAACATGCGACGGTGTATGAAAGAGGCACCTTGTTGTGATTAAGAGATTAGGGAAATGTATTTCAACACAAACTGCCGCACTCTCTGCTGGCTGGACAAATAGAATTCCTAATGAGATACACATTCTATCCATCAGATGATATTATTGTGATTAATGGTTTTTCAGTGAATACTAGAAGAATGGTAATGATTGGGTTACTTCATTTGTAAGTGATTCCAAACCTGGATATACAAATTGAGGCCATCAAAGGCCAACAGCTCTCTCCTTAATAGCAAAACAAACAAACAAACAAAACCATCCTGAAATGACGTTAATGATATTCCCCACCAGTGTGTATTTTGTATCTGATGGAGGTAGACTGTAATGTTACTAAACGTTAACGTGTATGGAGGTAGCTGCCTTGCAAACATTTAGCTCACTGCGGAGGTTGCACAAAAAGCAAAGAGAATGCTATGGTCTATGCAAGGGGAATTCTGGACTATGCAGAGCAAAGTTATGACATTCACATCTGTGACAATCCTATGCCTTGATGACTGTGTTTACTTTTGGTCATCAAAAATCAGAGACAGTGCGAATGGAAGGGTATAAGGAGGGCCATGCAAATAGTTGGGAAGGGCTTAAATACTAGACAGTGAAATATTATGAATACTGGAGTACAATGACAGATTTATTATCCAGAATTCTGTTAACCAGAAAACTTTGTTAACTGGCATTGCCCCTAGCAACAGTACTGCTTGGTTTTCAGGCACATGTGCCTGACTCCTGCCTGTCCAGCCCGTCACTGTGGGGCTTCTGACAGCCAGCACTGCTGGCTGACCTCATAAGCAGGCACCTCCTTCTCCTTCAACCTGCCTTGAACTGCTGGGAACTGGATCTGCCGACAGGGGACAGGGCAGAGTAATGAGCTTTGTGATCTAGCACATTCAATTAACTGGCCACCCCCATTCCCATGAGTGCTGGGTAATAAAGCTTTTGCTCTATTTGCCTGGGAAACAAAAGATGTGCACAATTACAGGGATATACAGATGCAAAAATATGAGGTGATTCTCTTCAAGTGTTGAGTACAAGCATCTAGCTTGCATGCTTCACATTAACTCAGCATAGACCTGAATCTGTCTCCTATACTGACAGCATCACTGAGGAAATAAGCACAAGTACAGCCTCTTCTTGCAAAAAAATGTGACTCATGTTAAGGCAAAAACCTACTTACGTTCACTGCTGTCTCGCCCTACTTAGAGTCAGTGTAAAAAAGTCCACTTACTTTGGAACTCCCCTGCCTTTGCTTACAAGTATTTTTTCTCGCCCTGGCTTTATTTTTTCCCCTACAGAAAATCCCCTGACAGGGCTCTAGTGCCGTCAAGCAAATGGTAGAATTTAGTCATTTTCTGCACTGGTGAGTCTCTCTTGAGCACTCTGTGCATTAGGGCCTCGTCTGCTCTCAAATAGGAAGATGCAGAGGGGGACCACTGATGCATCCTCTTAGTGCCGGGAGCAGCATGTATTAGCAGATAATATAGGGAATATTTTGCCTTATCACCCTTGTAATGGAATCAGTTGGATAGGACCATTAGCCTGGATCTCCTTTGCATTGCTACCTGGACAGACTTTTCCTGTCTCACATGTACGTGGGAATAAACCCCACATAATACCCATTTGCTTCCTAAGGGCATGTGACGCAAGAGCATCCAGGGAAAGGTCTGCTCTAGTATTGCTCAGGAGTAGCAGACGAGTCAGCTGCTCAGTGGTACAGGGCTTCAGCGGATTGTTAGGCTCCTCTAGCTGTAGCCTTGTGTCCAGGGAACAGGTTAGCAACCATTTAAGTATGACGTAAGGGCCAACTGTGCAGATTAGTCCTTTAAGGAGATAAAGGAGGGGTGGACCCCTTTCCTCTACCAGGTAGCATGAGACACTTCGAGGAAGAATTGAAACACATGTGATAGCCCATCCCTATTTAGCAAAGCTTTTAGATATATACTTAACTCATGTGACATTTCTACAACTTTCATGGGCCTTAAACATACCTTAAATGCCTACTTGATGCAAGATCTCTGGTAGAGCAATGAATGGAAGCTTGGCCTACTGATATCCACATTTGGTGGATGTGCAGAAGAAATCAGGTTCTGAAGAGGAGAGTCCAAAATCTTTCCTCACCATGACTTAGGCTATGTCTAGACTGTAAACCTCTTTCAAAAGAGGCTCGTTCGAAAGATACTTTTGAAAAAGCCTCTTTCAAAAAAGAGCATCTGGACTACAACCAGTACTTTCGAAAAAGCAAGCCGCTTTTTCAAAAGAGAGCATCCAGGCAGTCTGGATGCTCTCTTTTGAAAAAGGACAGTTTGCATTGCGAAGTGCCTTTTTTCGAAAGAGCACTTTCGAAAAAAGGCGTTATTCCTTGTAAAACGAGCATTTCAGCAGTCGAAAAAACTGCTGCGTTCTCTCAATTTACTTTCAAAAGAGTGCGGCAGCAGTCTAGACGCAGGGGAAGTTTTTTCGAAAAAAGGCCACTTTTTTCGAAAAAAACTCTGTAGTCTAGACACAGCCAAAATGTTTCCATGCTGACTCTGCAGCGGCATAGTGAAAGCAGTGACCCCTTGTGGCCCTTCTAGGCACCCCAATATGATCAAGGGTCTCCCCAGAGGAAAGAAGTTTCTGTCTCCAGTACCCATTGAGGTAGACTCTGATTAATCGGTAAGTGGTCCCTTCAGTCTTGTCCCTTTTGGCGGGGACTGAAGGTGCCTATCCACCGTGTAGTCTAAAATAAAATAAATAAAACCAACTCAATACTGGGCTGCCCCTTCATCTACAAAGGCACCATTTATGGGTGGTTAGGGGGACAGTACCTCCCCCCCAGGAATTGGAACCCCTGATTTCATAAATGAGGTCTGCTCCATTCCCACTCCCTTACTTCTGAGGCAGTTCTTAAATGCAACAGAGTTTGAGCTGCTTTGCCTTTGGGACAGGGAGTTTGTTATAAAAGAGGGAGGCAGGGTAATTAAGAATCACAAAAGTCTGGGCATTCAAGTGATTGAAGGATAGTTAGATCATCATGAAAACTTTGCCGGGTACTCCACTTAAAAGATGGGGGGGGGGGGGAAGAATAGTAATGAGTGTTGTGCTGCTGGGATTTGCATATGGACCACTGCTGTTAAACTTTTAAATGTTCTTGAAAAAGTGAATAATCCAAAATTGACTGCAAAGAGTTAGAAAGGAATATTATAGAACTAGGTGATTGGGCAACACAAGGGCAGATGGAATTCAGTGTTGATAAGTGCAAAGTAATGCATATTGAGAAATATAATCCTAACTATAGACGTGGGTCTAAAATAGCTGTTACCTCTCAAGAAAGAGATCTTGGAACTGTTGCGGATAGTTCACTGAAAACATCTATTCAATATGCAATGGCAATCTAAAAACTAAAAAGCTAACAGAATATTGGGAATCATTAGGAAAGCAATAGATAAGAAGAGAAAATACCATATTGCCTCTATATAAAGTCATTGTATGCCCACAACTTGAATACTGTATGCAGATCTGGTCACCCCATCTAAAAAAAAGATATCTTGGATTTGGAAAAGGTACAGAAAAGGCACCAGAAATGATTAGGGGTAAGGAACAGCTTCCATATGAGAAGAGATCAACAAGACTGGGACTTTTCAGTTTGGAAAAGGTCTGACTGAAGGGTGGGAGGGTATGTTAGAGGTCTAGAAAATCATGAATGGTGTGGAAAAATCAAATAAGGAAATGCTATTCATTCCTTCACTAACATAACAAGAAGCTGACCCAATTAAATTTGTAGGCAGCACATTTAAAACAAACAAAATTGGCAACAGGGGATGGATCATGATGATTGCCTCTTCTGTTTATTCCTTCTGAAGCACCTGGCTTTGGCTACTGTTGGAAGACAGGACACAGGGCTAGAAGGACCATTGGTCTGATCCAGTATGGCCATTCTGATGTTCTTATATAGAGCTGATATGTATCTGCCCCCTGCTGTAACTCACTAGACTACACTCTCCTTCCAGAGCCAAAATAGAGCTCAGGAGTGCTGACGGGCTGTCTCTCTCTCCACAGAGTTAGTAACAAAGTAAAAATATATATTCAAACGTTAAGGCTAACCAGTGTCCCTTAAGTGACTTGCCACAAGGTGTCAGAATATGCTAGTGTTAGAGTTGAGTGGGTCTAATATTTATTTAATTTTCTTTCTTTTATATAGGAACTAGATCAGTGCTCCTGTCAGATAACTACTAAGTTGTCTGTCAAAAAAAGAGTTTTCCATTGCCTTAGTAGACTCTGGATAGATATGATGTGTGTGGGGGGGAGGGGAGGATGGGGGTGGTTCCCCCCATATTTAGTGCCTGGCTTGTACTAAACATGCTCAGTAACCCTGCTGAAGCCTCTGACCTCAGTCCCTCCCATCATGGCATGCACAGGTCACCATCCTCCCACCAAAATCTGAAATGGCGGCCCTGTTCATCTTCCTCTGGGGGGTTCCTGTCCTTTCTTTCCAGATTTCTAGCGTTTCTTTCCTAAACACTGTCTTGCTCACTCCTGGGTGTCTGACTGCTCCTCTCAGTGGCTTTTTCCTCCTTCGTTCCACAGCAGAAATTCTCTTGAGGGAGAGCTCCAGCCCCATTCCCGTCCACTTGTTCCTAAACTAAACCAGACTCTCTCATTTTATTGCCCCTCCAAGCTTGGCATTGGTTGCAGATATAGCAGGTGGAGCTAGCTAGGCTCACAGGCACTTAGCTTTTCTCTGTTGGCGTAGGGTCTCTCTGCCCCACCACAAACATTCATGTCAGTGAATTACAAAAGCGAGGTTGGATATGTGAGGGGGGCTGACAGAAGATGGTTAAAAGAGAGGTTAGGTACAGGCAAGGGTAGGAATATACAAGTCTCAGGGAGCGTCTACACTGCACAGTTATTTCAAAATAAATGACATTAATTTGAAATAATGCGAGCATCTACACAGCAATTTCGTTATTTCAAAATAAATTTGAAATAATGGACGGCTTATTCCAACTTCTGCAAGCCTCTTTCCATGAGGAATAATGCCTAACCTGAAATAGCTATTTCAAAATAGCTGTAGTGTGGACACGCCACTGCTGCCATTTCAAAATAATTCCTCCCCAAGGCCATTCAAACGAATTACTCCTCAGTGCCTCCTGGGGCTCTAAATCAAGGTAGCACGTCCACATTAGGGAAGCCTGCCTCAGACTAAATTTGAGGCTTCCCTGTAGTGTAGATGTACTTTGAAATAAAGGAATTCCTTTGAAGTAGGAATAAGACCCTCCGGAAAAGGGCACTTTTTCCGGAGGATCGGGGCCAGTCTAGACGCTCTTTTCCGGCTTTTTTAAAAACCGGAAAAAAGCGGCGGACATTTTTATTTAAATGCCGCAGGGGATATTTAAATCCCCTGCGGATTTCCCTACGACGACTGGTGAAATTTACATGCCCCTTCCGGAAAAGGGGCCAGTGTAGACGTAGCCGTGCAGTCTAGACATACCCTCAGAGAACAGGCAATTCGATTGACTCTGCAGAACAGAAGTAAAGTTACAGGTTGAAATCTGGGCTCCTTCAAAGTCAATGGCAAACCCCCCGTTGCCTTCAGCACAGCCACATTGTCAGATACAGAATCAAGTGAGAAATTTCAGCTCTGGTAACAGTAACAGCAAGTCCTGGCTGGTGGGGATAGAATAAGGGCTCTTGATCTTGTAATCACATAACATGAATAAAAAGCAGAGAAATCAACTTCAGAATTGCCTTTCCATGGAACCAAAGACACAATGATACTATGGCCATGTGGGCTAGAAGAGATCCTGGAAAGAGAGATTCCCACATTTCAAGATGTGAAGGAAGCACTGCAATCATTAGTTTGACATCCCGCATAACACAGGCTGTAAAATTGCCCCCAGTGATTGCACTAAGTCCCAGTAGCTTGGTGCCTGAACATGACCATCCTTTTTGAAAAGAAATCCCATCTTTATTTGAAGACTCCAAATGATGGAGGATCCACCACATTCCCTGATGTTCTGTTCCAGTTTTTAACTGCCCTGACCATTACAAATTTTCACCATATGTTTAACTTCAACTAGCATGACAGAGACTGGCCCATGATATTAGTTGTTTAACAGCAGACAAAATAGAAAACGGGGGATATTTTTCCTTCTTATTTGTGGCAAATCTTTGCAGGGTTGGATTTTTTTTTCTTTCCGATGCTTGTTTGAGACGTCCCTTCTCTTCTAAATTCTCTCTTCTGTGACAGTGAAACCTGCTGATCAAATACTCTAGGCAACATCCAGATTGAATCTACAGACACAGCATGCTTCATTTACCTATTGATGTTTTGATTCCCTTCTCTTCTGTGATGCATTTTTTTCCCTGAGCAAAAAGCAGCAAAAAAGTGACATCCTCACTTCTATACTCCAGTGTCCTCTGACCAGAGCCCATGTGCAAAAGTGAGTTTCAGATACCACTTCTGAAAACACTTGCCACTGGGTATTGAATCATTCCTTCCTTTGCAAGCTTGGAAGCAAGTGACTCATCAATATCTCTTCTCACTGCTGGATTCAAGAGTGTTCTTGAGATTGGCGAGTTTTTCCTCTCTTTTTTTTAAATCCACTTCCAGAAATAACAAAATCCAGGTGGTATGACCTGAGAAGACTTAGAAACCTCCTTTAGCATAGGTGTTTGGGGAAGGGAACTGAATGGGAGATCTCTGCATGAGCAATACAAAAAACCGAGATTCTATGTAGCTCTGAATAAATGCTACTTTATTTAAAGCTCACCTTATGTTTTCTAAAGCTTGCCTTTCAAGGTCTCAGCTTTTCTTCAGGTTGTCATTGTCCCCCAACTAATTTTTGTACGTGCTGGGGACACAGGATGTGAATTGTACAAAGGTGTTGTCCATGATCCCTGCATTATTCTTTCAGAGTGTAGTTAGGAGTGAAATTAACTGGATTCCATGGAGATAAGTTGAGGCGACAGAGGTAGTGAGGAAAGAAAAAAAAAACGTACACATTTCATTACCGCTACCATGCTAGGGAGAGAAATGTCTAAACTGTAGTGCAGGGGAGGGGAACTTTTTGGGGGGACAAGGGCTGCTGACCCACAGAAAAATCAGTCAGTGGCCACACTCAAGTGACAAGTGAAAAACAAGCCAACCAGCCCCTCAGATGTTCATAGAGGACACGTCCATCAATGGCTGTGGGCAGGGATGCAACTCCATGTTCTGGGAGTCCCTAAACCTCTGACTGTCAGAAGCTGGGATTGAGCAGCTGGAGTTGGCTCTCTCAATTAATCCCCTCTTCCATTCATTCCCTCTGAAGCATTTGGCACTGGCCACTGTCGGAAGGATACTAGGCTACGAGGACCATTGCTCTGACCCAGCATGACCATTTTTATGTTCTTACGAGTCAGGCGAATCCTTCAGTGGATAGGACACTCGACTCAGACTCTGGAGACTGGCTACTGAGCACGTCCATTCAATGTTCTGTGCATTTTTTACCTCTGACATCTTCTCCATGTAGACTGTAAATGCTCTGAAGCTAGGTCTGTCTCTATGCTTTTGAGCAGAGCCTTGCATAGTGGTCCCCCATGAGCTGAGGCCTGTGTTCCTGACACACAACTGGCACTGTACGTGCATATTCCCCTCATGTGCAGGGCAGGGGAAGAGGAGACTTACTGGCTCGATCTTCAAAAAAAAAAAATCCTTTTTCCTCAATCCACATTCAGGCAAAATGCTTCATGACTGCAGCTCGCTTGGGAAGGAGCTGGGCCAGAGAATGGAGAGTTAAATCTCCGGGCTCCAGTTCAGAGCACTGAAGGAAATGACTCAGGTGCTGGGAAGAGCAGTAAATCCCTTTCTACAGCCCTTCACCAGCATACAGAGGAACTACGTCTAGACTGGCATGATTTTCTGCAAATGCTTTTAACGGAAAAGTTTTCCGTTAAAAGCATTTGCGGAAAAGCGCGTCTAGATTGGCACGGACGCTTTTCTGCAAAAGCACGTTTTGCGGAAAAGTGTCCGTGCCAATCTAGACGCGCTTTTCCGCAAAAAAGCCCCGATCGCCATTTTCGCGATCGGTGCTTTTTTGCGCAAAACAAATCTGAGCTGTCTACACTGGCCCTTTTGCGCAAAAGGACTTCTGCCTGAACGGGAGCAGCATAGTATTTCCGCAAGAAGCACTGATTTAAGGCAGTAGGAAGTCAGTGTTCTTGTGGAAATTCAAGCGGCCAGTGTAGACAGCTGGCAAGGTTTTCTGCAAAAGTAGCTGCTTTTGTAGAAAAACTTGCCAGTCTAGACACAGCCAGAGTGTCTGTCCAACCACAGGGTTGAGCCAGACCCAGCAGGTGGCTTGGTTTGCAGCAAGGAACATTGCCCTTCCCCCCCACCCCATGCTGGTTTTGGCCACTGCTTCACATGTAACCCAGGGCCGATTCAGTGGAGAGGCAGTGACTCAAGATGTACGTGTTTGTCTTCTTTTTTTCTGTGCCTCTAACACAGGGGTAGAGAACCTCAGACCCCGGCGCTAGATGTGGCCCCTGGTTTGCGTGAATCAGGCCCCCAAGGCTCAACCTTGGGGAGGCTGGGCTGGTGCTCCAACTCCCCCACAGCCACCCACAGGGCTGGAGCACTCAAAATCTACTAGCCTGGGCTCCTCAAGGCTCTGGTGTGCAAAAGGAACGTGCAGAGAGTTTTCTCCTTCTCCGTCAGGGGCTTCTCACTTGTGTGCTGCCCCTGACTGATTTTGCTGTGGGTCAGCGGCTCCCCCCACCCAGAAAAGGCTCCCCACTCCTGCTCTCAAGGGAGGGTGTTCCCCTTCATTAGCAGCCCTAAAAATGACAAGCTTTGTGAAGTTTAAAATGACCAATGAATGAAGTTGTTGACGTGAAGCTGTTCAATACACGGACGTGTATTTTAAGCATGTAGGGACTCAATTCTGAGCCCCGCTCTGGTCTCTTGCTCTGCTCGTGGAGCAGCAAGAGAGCAGACACCTCCCCACTGAGGACTGGAGGGATACCCTATGCCAGCTTGTATGCCTCCCTCCTTTCAGCATGCAGGCAAGAAGGAGGAATCCCTGGACCATGATGCTTTGCAGTAATTCTCAGATGGCCGAGGGTCTGAGGCTGGAGGTAGGGCAGAGAACCCAGGAGGCTGGGCACAGCAGAGAGGCTGCTCCTCTGTGTGGCAATTGCAAAGCAGCAGACACTCATTCCTTCTCTGCCTTTCTTTTAATTTTAAAAAAATCTCCTCACCCCCACTTATTCTACCCTCTGTACATAATCAGCAAATTTCATAAAGAACAAGATCCCTGCAAGGCCTCATAAAAGTTATTCTCTTGTTACAGCTCTACTTCAAAGGGAAGGGAAAAAAAGCCATTTTACAATAACCTTGTTGTCATGGAGTGCTCGGAGCCAGGGCATTCTGTGGGGATAATCCATAATAAAGAAGGACCCGATGGGATTATCTGTCCAAGACGTGCAAAAAAACAAATCAGAAAATAAATTGCTGAATGTTTATCTGCAGACTGAACAATTGACATTCGCAGTGTAAAAATGAAGGCCGAGAGGAGGAAAGACAGCATAGTTAGTCTACAAAATCAAAAGTGTCTTTGTTGCAGAGCTTTTAGTTGTATCATTTCCTATCTTTTCTCTGTATCTCACACTAGTACTGCGTGGTAGGCATGCAACACAATCTTGCTGCAGATAGAGCTTTTGAATCTAATTGTACATTAAAGTTGTGTGCGCAGTTTAGGTGCTTAAAAATATCTCAGGGTGTATGAAGCAATAGGGCCCAAATAAAACCTGGTGTTTAAACACTTCCAAATCTCATGGACGTCACACATTATGTCTGACAGAAAACGGGCCAGGATGTGTTTTATTTAAATGTGGAGATTTATGGCAAAGTTCATGCCTCCAGGGCACCTGGGCACACCATCGGCATGCAAGAGATACATTGAAGAACCCATGCCAATAAGAGATACAGAGTCAAACATCGACCTCAGCAGTGTCTCTTCTTTCTCTCATCATTGGACCACTTGTCACTTGACCAGCTTACCTCATCACATTGCCCTCTGAGAACTAATTGGTGCTGAGGAGATAGAGATTGTGCCCATTCCCTACTCATTTGCATATGCTGCCTTCTTAGGGTGTGTTACCCCACTAGTATCATTAACTGACCCTCCTGTTTTTTGCTGAATACATTTGCCGAATGCAGCTGGTCCCTGAGAGGTGACCTGTGGAATGCCATCTCTCTTCACACTCCGCGTCCGTGGCCAATGTAGACGCACTTTTCTGGAAAAAAGCCCTGATCGTCATTTTCGCGATCGGGGCTTTTTTGCGGAAAAGACTACTGGGCTGTCTACACTGGCCCTTTTCCGGAACAGTTTTCTGGAAAAAGGACTTTTGCCTGAGCGGGAGCAGCATAGTTTTTCTGGAAAAGCAGCTGATTTCTTACAGTAGATCATCAGTGCTTTTCCGGAAATTCAAGGGACCAGTGTAGACAGCTCGCAGCTTATTCTGGAAAAGCGGCTGCTTTACTGGAGTAAGTGGCCCAGTGTAGACACAGCCTGTATGTATTGGTTTTACATAGCCCATCATTTTATCTTACTGATTGCACCTCCTGGAGATGCATGATACAGTATATTAAACAAAGGAATGAGACTGTTTTACAACTTCAAAAATAGAAAATTGCACAACTGCTACAGTGCACACTTAAGCATGCTGCCTCCCTCCATTAGGGTGGTATTCATTAAAAAGTAATTTGTATTTTATTGTTAGAGCAATTAACTTTCTGCTAAATTCCGTTTGGATCCAATTTTCAAATTATTTATAATTTAATAAATAAATAGCTAAGCAAATAATCAATCCGTACTTTTCACTTATCACCATTCAGTCAAGACTTTACAGTGCTTGTATAAAAGAGCCAGGAGGTTTAACTCCTCATGCCTCCTCCTCTCTCTTTTGGGCAATTAGGAAACACTTCCTACCTGTCCGGGTGGTTAAACACTGGAATAAATTGCCTTGGGTGGTTGTGGAATCTCCATCACTGGAGATATTTAAGAACTGGTTAAATAGACATCTATCAGGGATGATCTAGATGGTGCTTGGTCCTGCCGTAAGGGTAGGGGACTGGATCTGATGACCTCTCAAGGTTCCTACCAGTTCTAGTGTTCTATGATTCTAATATGGTGCATGACATTTTTTCCTGATGGCCTTTCATTCTGATTTCCCTTCCCTATATTTGTTATGAAGTTAATTATTTTTTTAAAAAAATGTGATTGAAGTCAGGTGGGAATCTTCCCTTGGACTTAGTAGGTTTTGGATAGCCATATCTAGAAGAGTAGAAATATCATTTTTTCCATTGTTTAAGCATGAAATTAGAAGACTTTTAAACTTGCAGCATATGACCTTTGCTTTTAATTTCCTTTACCTTGTGTTAAGACTACTTGCAATACAAGTCTGGACTTCCATTTATTGAAGAGCAACTCGGAGTTTTTAGCTTCCATTTTTTCCCGCAGACCTTTTGCTATTTGTATTATATATTACATTCTGATATCCCCTAAGCCAAAATCCAACTTGGCAATATTTAGACAAGTTCAGATGCTCGAGTCTGATTTGACATATGCCCATTTCACACTAGCATAACTGCACTGACTTCAGCATAGTTGCATGGGTGTAAGTGAGGAAAATCTGGACTCATTCCAGTAGACTTAGTCACAAGAGTAACTGATTTACTTTAGGAGAGTTATTCCTCTAACATGAAAGGCGGATTTTCCTAGTAAAGGCTTCCTAACATTCCTCATCTCATTTAATGGAAGAGTCCATTGTGAAAACACAATGTGGTGGATTTGAGCACCTTCTTTTTTTCTTTGAATGCACCTCCTCCTCCTATTTAGCACAGCTACTAGGGGAGACATGTAGTGGATGTTACCCTTCTTTACAAGTGGCACCTAGATTTTTGTTTGCAAGGAAAGAGCATGGATACCAGCAAAAGCAGTTGAAAGCAAATACGTGGAATAAATATCCAAATGCAATCCCACAGCTTTCTTTAATCCACCTGCTAATTTGGAAACCAATGCTGTACATTTTCTCCATGGTAAATTTTCCTCCATGTTCTTGATGATTTTATAGTCCAAGTAGCCGTAACATGAATTAAAGAGCACATAGGCATACTTTAGAAAAATGAATGTGACGCATTATGTTTTCCTAGTTGCTTGGAAACTGGTGATTATATTTAGATATACTTTCAGTAAAATAGAAACATAACATTATCCATTGTGACACTTTCTCTTGCTTTGTATAAGAGTTGCTTAAAATGGTGAAAGGATTATAAAGAAAGCTTTTCTTCAATACATTCTAGTTTTTTCTCTTATCTTTTCAGAATAGAATATAACATCAATGCAACTTAAAACGTAGGATAGACAGACAGACGTTCTTTCTGAAGTTTTATTGCCTTTTATATCAATATCCACTAACTTACTTACTTAGATCATTTTGATATACTTGGTTGGATCAAAAGAACTTTAAGTTGCTGAGTTATGTATTTTTGTTTCCTACCTGATCATCTGTGGAAGGCTTGACGTACGCATTTATCAGCAGTTTTTGGTTATATGAATTTTGCAACACCAGCTTCCACAGATACTTTTTTCTGGATCAATACAAATTAACTCATGAAGCAGATAACACTTTCTGTCACAAGGTGCTTATCATTTAATTACACTGGCAAGGTTCAAATTATGCCACCCTTCATGCACCAGATTAAACAGTGCTGTGTGCAAAATGTGCAGTTTTCTTAAAATGAACTTGCTCTTAGATTCTGGCTACACCAAATACAGGTGAACTGCAGACTTAGGGCTCTTTCCACCTTTGAGGAGTAGTTTTGTCTTGGGGCAGAATAAAGGTGCAGCATCTGGAAACTTGGAACTTGAAACAAACACAACCACAACTGGGCTTGGAGAAGGTATAAAGGGGGCGCTAACCTTGAAGTTGCAATTATAGCTCCTCTACCCCCTCCCAACATCTGTGCACCGTTACCCTGCCCTAATCCCTCCTTCTGTCCCTTCCAGCCCTTAGGAAGATGCTCTTCTCCACAATAGCAAGAGCTTCAAACAACCCTTAAAGGTCTTGAATCCAAATGCAGCCATTGTGCCTGGTCAACAGGTGGAGGAAATAGTGGGGGGATGGGAACTCTGTTTCCTCATCCTAGGTATGGTCCAGGTGTAAAGTTCCTCCCAAAACAAATGCTGAGTAAGCACAGATTCATAGTCTGTGTGTTACCACAAACCTGGCTGTGGAAATAGCCAGCATACTAGTACATTTTAAAACTAGCCTCTCTCCCAACACCAGGGCCACTGACAGCAATTCTCCGGAGAAAAAATCAATGAGCTTCCTGTCCTTCTCCTTTGCCCCTGGGGCTACAACGCCCCAATCCCACACCCAGAGAAGCCTGAAGTGCCCCCCACTTTGTCACAGGAGCCATGGGCAGGCCCATCCCCATCCCCATCCCCCTCTCCCTGGAGCCAACCTGCCTGCTCTAGGGAAAGCTGCAACAGAGTCTCTTGATTGAAAGATGGTTTTGATATGTCCTGTGCAAGTTCCAGGGGTAACCCAGCCCCAGAACCTGGGTGGGGCACATCAAAATCATCTTTTAATCAAGAGATGCATTCCAGTAGAACTACTGCAGCAGCAACCAATGCCCCCAGGCCTTTTAAATTGCCAGGCCCCTGAGCAATTTTCCCCATTTGTTCTCCCATTGGTGGGCCTGCCCCATGCTCATTCCACTTGAGATAATCTTGGTGCTCCCTGTCTTTTGGGGGATCTCTACAATGCATCCTGGGCTAGAGTCTTAAGTGGTGCCCTTTGGGATTTCTCTACTGACTTCAATGGAGCTACACTAGCTTTCGTGAGCTGAGGATCTGGCCCTGCAGTGTTAAACCAGCATTTTGCAAACTGTGGTAGGCAAAAAGGAATAGCCGAAGTGTTTGGCCAGACAGAGCTCTATAGAAAGATGGGACAGCTCTTACTTGTTCATGCTACAGTTAACAGGAGGAGATGGGTGCAAGGGGAAAATCAGGTTCATTTTTCCAGAAGGGGGACTTCACTTTTCAAAAATTTGGGAAACGTCTTAAACCATGCATCTGATGGTAACAGTGATGTCATAGAACAATGCATTCTGGGATGAACAGAGGGAGCCATACACTACCAAGATGCTTCCATACACCACAAAAATTAAAGACGTTCATTAAAGTGCACTCAGCTGTTAAATCTGAAAATAGCCAGTTTTCAATTGATATAAATTATTCTTTCTAGAAAATACACATCCCTCTAAAATACACAAGATATTGAGAAGATGGAAAAGGTCTGGAAAAGGCAATGTACATGATAAATGGGATAGACAGGTTATGTTATTTGCAGCCTAGAAAAAGTGATATTGTACTTGTAAAAAATTATTAAGGGTGGTTGCATTGCAGGGTTTCAATATGCTGAAGGGGAAACTGAAGGCAGATATAAGTTGGAAACCATAAGCTCTTTCATCCACCACTGAAATTCACCACCTTTGGGAATTCTGTACCAATGACAGCTGCTAGACTCAGGTTTTTTTCCCTTTGTTTTTCAAGTAAGTGAAAGAACATAGTATCCAGGTAGAGGGATAACTTCAGGCAGATACAATGCAATTTGCAAAACTGAATAATAGACAGAAGACGGAAGCAAAATGCTTTCTTCTCTTCAAAAATGGTACTGGATCAGTCAATAAGTGTGACCTCAGTTTTGTGCCTCTTTAAAGAGATGCTGTCTGATGTGAAATAATGCAATATTAAATAATTGCAAGAGTATCGGATTGGGACTAAGATGGTTTCTCCCAAATTAACTGCACCATCAATTACCCAACATGCATTTCCCTAGAGCTCTACTATTCAAATAGCAGACAGACCTGTTTAGCTAGTAGGATATTACAAGATTACAGCCTAGTAAACACTCTCTGAGTGGAAAAGAAAAACACAAGTGTGATCCTTGGCATTTCTTGAAGACAAAAACAAAACAATAATTTGGGGGAAAATCAACATTGAGGAAAAATGAGTTCAAGCCAAGAAGACTATTCATGCAAAACAACAGGAAATAAATATGATTCATAAGTTTTTATGTCATGGCCAGAAAGAAAGACAATATCACATCTAATGTCTCAGTGTTCTTTTGCCTCGCAGCAGATTTGAGATAGTAATTGAGATGGTCCACTATTGAAAAGATCAATAAACAACCAGGCAAATGTGGATTTCCAATTACCTGCAGTAAAAAGTACATTTCCTTTGGATATTAAAATAACAAGTCTGGGGCAATCTTGCCTATCAGCCACGTAAACGAACGGAGTGAACATTTTCTCTCATCTTCACCAACTTAACTCTTGATTTACAGCAGAGAAAAAAATCAGCCTCATTAATTTCTCTTTGTCTTTGAAGTGAAGTACTGATCCATTTCATGAGTCCAGGTTTCACCATTCTTTATAGGATGCTCATTCTAACAGCTAAAGGTGATTCTGCTTTAGCTCTGTGACAGAGGGCTTGTGGGTTTTGAGCAAAAGCAATATTCCTCTCTCTAGTGTCACAATGCAGTTCCACATGATCATAATATGTTACATAGTGACAATTATGAAGTCCTACCTAAGGGCCAGCATCAAGAAGGTCTCCCTCTTCTGTGCTTAGGTGCTTTCCTAATGTGCATAAGAATTCAGCACATGCTTAAAGTTCAGCATATGATTAAGTCAAGGCCTAACAATTTATGTTACAATATTAATAAACCAACATGCATAGAATATGCATGACAAAATAATCTCAACGGTTCTGTAACTCTCACTTTTTACAACTTGAAAAAAGTATTCTTCCATTTATTTTGAAATGGAAGCTTTGAAATTCTCACCCAACAAAGCTTTATTTTGTTATCTAACCAGAAGAACGAGTAGCCCATTAGCATCTTAGAGACTAACAAAAATCCATATGTAGTATCATGAGCTTATGTGAATTCATCTGAAGATGTGGGTTTTGCCCATGTAGCTCATGGTACTACATATAAATAAGTGTCTAAGGTGCTACTGGATTATTCATTGTTTTGTTTTGTTTCATTTTTTTAAGTTACAGACTAACATGGCTACCTCTGAGACTTTTAACCAGAAGAAAGCAACCTAAAAATATTGAGTTTAGTATCCAAGTTTTAGGGATAATACTACAATCCAAGAGCTCTCCAAGCCTTTTGAATTGATCACATCAGAATGAGATAGACGTTGTCTCATGAGTGTGTGTCCACTGGAGGAGAGAGACCACAAGTGACCTTCTCTCTGCTTAGCATCAATACAGAGGTCATAACTGTAGTTTTTGTAATTTGGACTCTCCTTGGGTATGTCTACACTACCCTCCTATTTCGAAATAGGAGGGTAATGTAGGCATACCGCACTTGCAAATGAAGCCCGGGATTTGAATTTCCCGGGCTTCATTTGCATAAGTGGGGCGCCGCCATTTTTAAATCCCCGCTCGTTCGAACCCCGTGCCGCGCGGCTACACACGGCACGAACTAGGTAGTTCGAACTAGGCTTCCTAGTTCGAACTACTGTTACTCCTCTTGGAATGAGGAGTAACGGTAGTTCGAACTAGGAAGCCTAGTTCGAACTACCTAGTTCGTGCCGCGTGTAGCCGCGCGGCACGGGGTTCGAACGAGCGGGGATTTAAAAATGGCGGCGCCCCACTTATGCAAATGAAGCCCGGGAAATTCAAATCCCGGGCTTCATTTGCAATTGCGGTATGCCTACATTACCCTCCTATTTCAAAATAGGATAGTGTAGACATACCCCCTGATGCCTTGGGGTATGTCTACACATCAAAATTAATTCGAAATAACAACCATTATTTCGAATTAACTTTAATAGCATCTACACAGGCAAACCACTATTTTGAAATAAATTTGAAATAGCAGGGCGCTTATTTTGAATTTGCTAAACCTTGTTCTATGGGGAATAATGCAAAATTTGAAATAGTTAAATTGAAATAAGCGCTAGGTAGATGCTTATTTCAAAATAGGGGGCCTCCAGCCCTTCCCAGGGTGCCCTGGTGGCCACTCTGGGTGCAACCAGGAAAACTCTTCTGCTCCCCCCTGAGCCCCGGAGCCCGTAAAGGGGTAGACTCTGGCCACAGGGCCTGTGCCAGCTGCAAGCCTGCCAACACAGAGCCAGCAGTCTGTACACCTGGCCCAGCATGAGCCAGCAACCCAGTGGCACCCAGCCCTCCACCACTCCCCAGGAGCCTGCCAGGTGCTGCAAAATGTGGGCACCTTCCTGGTCTAATGCGGAGATCATGGACCTCATTGAAGTTTGGGGGGAGGCCTCCAATGTCCACAATCTCCACACTAGACACAGGAACGTGGCCATCTACAGGCGGATGGCTGACAGCCTGGCCACCAAAGACCACACGTGCACCCAGGAGCAGGTGCACTTGAAAATCAAAGAGCTGTGGCAGGCCTATGCCAGGGCCTCAGGGGGCAGCTCCCAACCAGGGGCTGACCCGGACTCCTGCCCCTATTACGATGCCCTGGACTGCATCCTGGGGGGACAGATGGTCTGTGCCTCCCAGGTGATCATCGACCCTGGGGCAGAGGGCCCAGCCCATGACACCTAGGAGGAAGAGGAGGAGGAGGATGGCCAGGAGCCTCAGGAGCCTGGAGGGAGCATGCCCCACACCCAGGACCCCTGAGCCATCCCAGCAAGCCTGTCGCCGGTGTCATCTGAGGCCGGGGAGGCCTCAACATGTGAGTGCCATCACTGTCTCCTTATGTGCGGCTGGGGGGAGAGGGAGACCAGGGACTGCGCCCATGGGCCTTGATGACCACAGAGCATGCAGCAACTTGGGCATGTACCATTCCACCCTGGGCATGTGGCCCTGGCTGGCTGCCACACAAGGGCCCTGGCCTGTTACCCACATGTATGTTTGTATGTATGATGGCACATGACATGCTCCTGACCCCGGGGAGGAACACTGCACGATGCCCTCCCTCCACGAGCCCCCTCTATGCAGAGGCAGGGCACATTTCCCCTTACCCCCCGCACACACACTAGATACAGCACGGGGCCAGCTCAGACTCCTGGGGATAGCAGGACATGATGGTGCAGATACCTGCCATCCTTGCCACGCAGAGAAGGGCCGGCCTTCACCCACTGTGTCCCCAGGGAGAACTGACCACTTCTCGTGTTTCTCCACAGCTGCAGCAGCTGCGAGTGCAGGGCGCACCGCACCACCCAGGACATCCTCCCACGCCCGGGCCCTCAGCAGGCTGACCAGGAGGAGTGCCAGCAGCAGCACCTGAAGCTCCTGAGAAGGCAAGTCCATTGCCAGGAGCACTGGGTGCAGAAAGACCTGCAGCTGCGGTGGGGGAGCTTGCGGGAGCTTCTTGACCTGGGGCGTGCCATCCGTGACCAGCTGCAGACCCTGGTGCAGAGATTTCTGCCTGATGCTGCTTCAGCCCCTGCAACCGCCCCAGCTCCTCCTCCCACTCCTGCTCCCCCTCCTGCTTCTTCCTCCCCCTGCTCCCCACCAGCCCCCCAGGGATGCTGAGGCCCATGCACCCGCAGTGCTGGGAAACAGGTGGACCAGCAAGACCCCAACCCTGAGCTTCTTCTCCCCCTTCCTCCCCTTGTCTCCCCCTACCAGCTCCCTCCTCCTAGGTTTCCTCCTCCCCGCTCCCACCCTCATTCCTCCCTCACCCCAGTTATGGTCAATAAAGAGAGTTTGTTTTTGGCAACACACATGTTTTTATTGTACATCAGGAAGAGGGGTTAGGAAGGGGAAAGTGGAAGGATGTGAGGGTGAAATGAGACACAAGCCCCCAGTGGGGCACACCAGGGAGACTTCAGTCCTCCTCTGGGTCGAAGCTCTCCCGCAGGGCCTCCCAGATACGGCCAGCCCCCGGATGGGCCTCTCAGCTGGCAGCCATGCAGGGCTGCATTTAGAGGCCAGCCAAGTGATCAGCCTCTGCTATCCAGGCTGGCAGGAAAACCTTCCCCTTCTGCTCACACAAATTATGCAGCACACAACACTCTGCCACCACGTGCAGAATATTCTGCTTGGAGAGGCCGCATCCCCCACCAGGCACACAAGTATATCCACGTCCCTGACCCTGACGTGGCGGTCGGGGAAGAAGCTCCCAGCCTGCAGCCTCTGGCACATGGAGGAGTTGCGGTACACCTGCGCATTGTGTGCTTTGCCAGACCAGCCTATATTTATGTCCATGAACTGGCCCCAGTAGTCAGACATGGCCTTCAGGATGACTGAGAAGTATCCCTTCCAGTTGATGTAGAGGGAGGCCTGGTGGTCTGGGGCACGGATGGGGATGTGCGTCCCGTTGATGGCCCCCCTGCATTTGGGGAAGCCCAGGGTGCCAAACCCCTCGATCACTGCATCCAAATCAGTAAGGCAGATTACTCTGCAGTGCAGCATTCTATTGATGGCCTTGACCACCTGCAGAGGGACACACAAAACTGAGAGTCATTGGGATGCCAGGGTGGTTGAGGGTGCTCTTTCCCCGCCACTGCCCCGCACCCCCACTCCCAGGAGCAACCCCCTCCCGGTAATCCTGGCCACCGCGGGCAGTCCATAGTGCAGCTGGGACAGACCAAACCCTCCTGAGGAGGGGACTTTCACCACCTCCCCCCCTTTTACCCTAGGGCAGCCCATCCCCTCCTCACACCTCCCCTCCTGGCACAGTGGCCGGAGATTGCCATACCTGCATGAGCACTGCACTGATGGTGGATCTCCCCACGCCGAACTGGTTCGCCATGGATTGGTAGCTATCCAGTGTGTAGAGCTTCCAGAGGGTGATGGCCACATGCTTGTGTAGGGGAATGGGCCTCATGTGCATGGGGGCTTGTGGGCCTCATGTGCGTGTCCCATCGCCGCAGAGCAGGGGTGAGCCATTCTGGTGCTCATTTTGGATGAGTCACTGCAAGCCTGGCTCCAATTGCAGGAGACTGCCTGGCAGCATCTGCTGCAGCCCGACCCCCAGGCCCTCTTCCCGACCCCTCTGGGGGCCAGGGAGGAGCAGCAGCAGTGCCCGGATGCCAGCGTGCCCTGCCACATCTGGCATCTGGACACCAGCAGTGACTGGTGGGACCACATCATCCTGGAGCACTGGAGAGACCAACAATGGACCCAGAACTTCAGGATGAGGAAGGACACCTTCCTCGAGCTCTGTGAGTGTGTCCAGGGGCAGCTCTAGCTTCATGGTGCCGAGTGCTGTGGTGTCCCAAGTCAGGGCAACCAAAGCAGACAGAGACAAAAATGCTTTGCTGTCCCTCAGCAAGGTCAGCAAGCAAGCAGGGAAAGCTGAAAACTGGCTATCCGGAGGGGTCCCTTTAAGCACAAGCCTCAGATAGCCTTAGGCAGCAGCCACACAAAGCAACTATTGACCTGATGCCCTGCTGGAACCAGTTTCAGCTGCCCTTAATTGCTACTCAGCATCCAATTGGACGCGCTATTTCAAAATAGCAAAACACTATTTCAAAATGCATTTTGTGTGTAGACGCGTTATTTTGAAATAACGTATTTCGAATTAACTATTTCAAAATAAGATATTTGGAAATAACGCTGTAGTGTAGACATACCCTTGGAGAGCTCTGATGCAAACTGTTATCTTGCTGACCCTTCCCATGGCAGTGATTTGGAGTACTGTGCATCATTACCAGGTCAGATGTATGCTACAGCAGCCAAGTTTGATACTGTCCAACAACCACCACTCCACACATTGATTTACATTACACATCCCGATCATTGGCTGACACTATTTAATAAGATCTAGTGAAAGTTGTAAATGTTTGCTTGTAGACCTGCTCAAAATGACAGAGGGCACTACTTTTGAATGATGATATCCTTAAAAATGCAAACTGTATTAAACTAAAAAACCCAAACCAATAATTATTGGTGAGAGATTTACCGAATGTGAAAGAAAATTCAGATATGCAAATTAAACTAAAAAACCCAAACCAATAATTATTGAAACAAAAAACAGGACTATGTAGCACTTTAAAGACTAACAAGATGGTTTATTAGGTGATGAGCTTTCGTGGGCCAGACCCACTTCCTCAGATCAAATAGTGGAAGAAAATTGCCACAACCATATATACCAAAGGATATAATTAAAAAAAATGAACACATATGAAAAGGACAAATCAAATTTCAAAACAGAAGAGGGATGGGGGGGAGGTAAATGTCTGTGAGCTAATGATATTAGAGGTGATAATTGGGGAAGCTATCTTTGTAATGGGTAAGATAATTAGAGACTTTATTCAAATTTAAGCGTAAAGTGTCGAATTTAAGCATGAACGAGAGTTCAGAGGATTCTCTTTCAAGTGTAGTCTTAAAAGGCCTTTGAGTTGTGGCAGAAATGTGTAATGCATAAATATGATACTGTGTTCTGCAAATGTCAAACTATTGGGGAATACGGACCATTTCAGAGAAATAGGGGAGGACATCAATGAAAACACCCGTGACTTGTAACTTTGCATATCACTGGTTTTAAAGTAATAAATTATGGCTCAATCTTGCAAAAGTTCTCCATATACTTGAGTAATGTTACTCACAAGAATTCCTGCTGAGTGCAGACTAGTCACGACTTAAACTATGCATGCGCCTCTACCTCCCGCCACCTCCCTCCCAAGATTTGAGCATATGATTTTAAACTGGTGCCAATAACTGGAAACATGGCTGTGATTCAACAGTCCATTCCTGTTTAGCAGAGCACTCAAGTACTTTTCTACGTGCCTTAAGCTCCAATAGCATCTAGAAAGGTGACTAATATTAAGCAAATGCATAAAAGGTTTTCTGCATTGGAGCCTATAGAATCACCATTATGCATAATCTGTCTGGCTACGTCTACACTGGCATCCTTTTCCGGAAATGCTTAAAACGGAACAGTTTTCCGTAATAAGTATTTCCGGAAAAAGCACGTCTACATTGGCAGGATGCTTTTCTGGAAAAGCACTTTTTCCGGAAAAGCGTCCGTGGCCAAAGTACACGCGCTTTCCCGGAAAAAAGCCCCGATCATCATTTTCGTGATCGGGGCCTTTTTGCGGAAAAGACTACTGTGCTGTCTACACTGGCCCTTTTCCGAAATAGTTTTTCCGGAAAAGGACTTTTGCTCGAACGGGAGCAGCATAGTTTTTCCAGAAAAACACTGACAATTTTACAGTAGATCGTCATTGCTTTTCCAGAAAAACAGCTTTTCAAGAATAAGTGGCCCAGTGTAGACACAGCCTCTGAATTCTTGCACAGTCTGCATTACCACAATGTTGAAGCCCCTTTACAATGGTTGCCATCTTTTTTACTTCCTAGTTTCTCTGAATTTTTTTAATATTTCTTTTACTGCACATATATTTAACAAAAAAACTCCTTCAATATCTACTTATGATATAAAGTGTCTTTATATCCCTCTTGCCCCAAGCATGTAATTGCCATTTTAAGTTGTCTCCTGTCAGATTACTGAGAATTAGAACTATCTTCACATACCACATAGAAATGAAAAATAACTGCCTGAGCCCATGCTCTCCAATGCAGCTATTTCTCAAACATGGTGTAATTTAATTTCCACAAATAGAAATAATACACTCTTTATTTCTAAAATGAAAGAAATTGCTACAGCAACTATAATCCATATTTCCCTGTTCAGTATAATAAATATATCTATATTACACAGATCAGAACTACTCTTTTATTCATTTTAAAAATGATCATATTATGAGCATAGGAAATGTTTCAGCTTTTGAATGATGATGTTGTAATGCAGGCATGGTACAGTCAATGGCAGTGCCCTTTGTCCTCATTCCTAATCCCACACTAGATATAAATTACTGCATTATAATTCAGATTTTGCCATGTTTATGGATTAAGAAAGAGGTGGCTTGAGCTAGTTTGTTTAGTAATTGCAGGTTTAAAAGGGGACATCACATGTGTATGAAAAGTTAGGAGACTATAACCACCATTTTTGATGGGTATGTCTATGCTTTTAGCCAGAGATATAAACTTTCAGCTGGCGGAGACATACCTGACTTTCAGAGATCAAGCAAACTGCTAAAAATAGTGTGTTACTATGGACGGGGAGCAGTTGAAGAGGTTACACTTCCAGCTCAGAGCATAGAAGTACCCATTAAACTTCCAGCTTGGAGCAAGGAGGTACCTTTCATATGAGATGAGGGGTAAAATGGAGAGAAATAAAACATGGAGACAAGATCCACTGGATGAGTGTTATGCAAGAAGAGTTGTAATAACTCAATAGGGCATATATGTAATATGTGGAGAAGTCTTAAGAGACAGAACTGAGGGACTATGATTACAATGTGTTTCCTCTAGATTGAAGAAGAGTACTGGATGCCAATGGGGGAACCCTCTGAGTTTGATTTAGTCGGTCTTTACTAGACCTGTCAAATCAAACTCCAGAAGATCGATAGCAGCAGCATCGTTCTTAGCTGGAGTGAAAACATGGCCTTAGTGGTTCTCTGTTGATGGGACAAGTACAGCTACCAGGGCCTCCTCTAACGCTCATTGCACTCAGAAGCCTTTTGAGTGATTCTGGTGGATATTGGATTTGGGCCTCAGCATTTTGGAGAAAGAGATGGATTTTTGGCCTGAGAGGCCAGGACAGAGATTTTTGTCTCATTTATTTTGTGTAGTGTATCTTATTCACATATTCCAGACTGTTACTATTGCCTAACCATCTCTATTAGAGGAGAGGTATCAAAGGAGAAATAATAAGGAAAAAGGCCTCCATACATTTTAATTCTAAATTCCTACAATATTGAGATTAGCCTGAAAAAGAACTAACTTAAGACCCACACCTCTAGCTGAAATTATTTTCTCTTTAATTAAATGTAGGCAACTGCACTCAGTTTATGTATTGTAAAACACCCTGATGTTTTATGTAGGCACCTGATGACTAAGGAATTGAAGTCATGAGGCAAACTTATCATTACAAGGATCAGTCTGATACTGAAAGGGATTCAGGCCCTGTTCATTGAGCTGGGTCATTTATGGACTCTAGGATATCCCAAAAGAGTCTTGAGTAGATGTTGCATAAACTGTAACTCAGGATATCGTAGAGTTTGCTATTTCTCTTAAATGCTCACCTCATTACTTGTGCTCTAGGTGTTCTGTCATCTACTGCTGCTGAGACACCAGCATGTGGCCACCAAGCATGGGTTGGAAGAAAGGAAAAAAGGAAGGTCCGTATTCTCCCTCCATCATTTGCATTAGGGCTGTCAGGCTGTGGACATAGCAGCAAGTTGCAGCCAGAGAAGGAGGGAGGAGTATAAACAAAATCTCTGAGGGTCCAGGAGACCAAACAAACAAATTAAAACAAAAAAATACAAACCCCAAATGCCTTTGGAGATGTATCTTACTATGGCCTGGTAAGCACCACAATCGTAGCTGAGTCCATGACAGTCTTGGTCTGGATACCAAAAATCTACTACTAGATGTGTTTTCTTCCAGATTGTTTCTTTTATTGGGACTCCTTGCCTCTCTTCCCCAGATAGATATCCTCCAGCCCTTCGGCTCTATTTCCATTGTTTGAGTCGAATTTTTTCTCACAGATGGAATTTTCAAAGATGATGCTCTGATACAATATTTTATTTTATTTACAGACTAAGTTATTTACCAGTTAAAACATTGGATTTGTTATCTGATGCACTTTGTTTGGGATCAATACATTGTTGGTGTTTCCAATTACTAAAATGGTCAATTTCTACCGAACCTAGAAGATCAGTCCAATTCCTTTCACTTCATGAAGAGGTAATTGTTTCCTTTTTTATTTTGATTCATGGCAACTGTATTCTGTATACCAAATCACATACACTGCCTGACCTTTAATAGTTTAAACTTCAGCTCTATATGCTACATTTTCTGTTGGTGTAAATGCTACAATATACACATTTGTACAGCAACCTGTAACATTAATTTGTGTTTAAGACCCCAGTTAAATCAGAACGGCTGGATTCTCTTTTCTTGTTACTGCCTTTGTAGAACCGAAGAATCCTTTCTATTCTTTAGAACTATTATCCCCTTCCATTTTTTCTATTCCTTTCGCCGTACATGTCTGCAACCCCCGTAATATCAATGAAAGTTGGTTTCTCTCAGGAGAAAAGAATGAATTCATTCTTCCCTAGTTTCTTTAGCTACTTTTCTGTACTGTCAACAATTCCTCAGCATTTTTGGCTTTCTCTATTATTAGTCTGGTGGCAAGGGGCTGAATATTTCACCCATGTCAAGCAAAAGCAAACTAATTTTCAAGGAAATATAGCTCAGTGTTTGTGTCTGTTTGCCAGAAAATAGGCACGAATGACAGGGAAAGACTTACTGGATGGCTACATGTTCTGTTTACTCCCTCTGAACTGAACATTGGCCACTGTTGGAAGATGGCATACAGGGGCTAGAGGGACTTTTGGTCTGACTCAATGTGGTCGTTCTTATGTTCAAAATCAATTTGTTTCTTCTTTTGACTTCAAAGACAATGAAACTTCAAAGATTTTGATTAGAGTAGCTATTTACCAAATCATGCCCCAAAAGTATTTTCCACTACATCGTCTTTCTACTTACTCCCCCCTCTTCACTACTTATTCACTCTCAATCACATCTCTTTTTTTCATTGCTACTACACATCTACTTACCCATCGTGGGCACACTTCTGTAACCCACCAAAGGATAAGAAATGCAGTGTGCAGTGTGGTCTTTGAACACCTTTGACTATTGTGCTAGTGTCTGTTAACTTAATTGACAGATGACACTTGTCATGTACTCAAGTAATAGGTAAGTCTTGGTTTCTATTGTTTGTAATCAACTCTTGTTGCTGCAACTAGATTTACTACATTTCAGAGGGTATGTCTAGACTACATGGCTCCATCAACGGAGCCATGTAGTCTAGACACACCTTTAGAGCTTCAAATATCAAACCCTTTCTCTTTAGAAATGACCAATTACACAGAGTGTTGCTGTGCAAGGCAAAGCACTCTGTTTCACTGATTGATATTGCGGTTCCTTTCAGGAAACACTCTGCAGTTTCCAACCTATGTTCCTTGCTCATAGCTCTCAATCAAGTGCCTCCATCTGAAATCAGAGGGAGACTTGCAAATGCCTTACATGGGCCTTGGATTCCCTGAGTGGAGCTGTGGTCCCTTGTTTTAAAGACCTGTGACTCCAAGGAAGCACAGTGTGGGTCTGAGACAGTCTCCAGGAACTCCCAAGAACTTAGCTAGAGCAAGCCAAGCACAAGTCACACCTGCTGGAGTGAAGTATTCTCTTAATGGCAAGTAACAAATAGATTCCAACTGACTCACCCTTAGCTACGGTGCCTCTGCAGATCTGGAAGGTATAAAGGAACCAAAACTTTTTTGGACACAAAATAAGCAATTATGTCTACGTCTACACTACAAGCTAGCAGGCGCAATGGTCAGATCACTGAAATAAATAGTAAACCCTGTGTTATCTGGTATGCCTGGGGATTAGGGTGGGCATGCCAGTAACCTAAAAATTCTGGTTATCTGGGGGGGGGGGGGGAAGGTAGCAAGAGCCATGCAGGGCCTACGGCGGGGGGCATTGGAGTGGTGTGGGAGCTGAGATGTGCCTGGGGAAGGGGGTGCATGAGTCACGGGGGTTGGGGAGGCAGGATGCGGCCTGGATGAGTCGCAGGGGTTGGGGAGGCAGGATGCGGCCTGGTGAGGAGGGGTGGAAGCCGGGGGGGGGGCATTAGCTACTGTCTGCAGACAAACTGGGGGAGGGGCTGCCATTCGCCCCTCGCCCAGGTACGTGCTTCACTCTCATCTGAGGAGCGTCCTGGCACTTAAAGGGCCACTTTCCTTTTTTTGCTTTTCCCAGTGTCAGAAATGTGCTGGTTTCTACAGTTTTCTGAATGCTTAAGTTCCGGATAGCACAGGTTTTACTGTAAACAGCATCATAGCCATGTTAGCATAGGCAGAGGTGAGTGGAGTCATGAACTAGCTGCCCTGGGTACAAACATGCCTGGATCCAGATTTGTGCAGCCAATCCCATTGCTACTGTTTTCACACCATTATTTTTAGCACGCCAGCTTGATGAGAACTGGCACATGTGTGTCCGTGTGAGCTGAAAATCAGACCCATAGATGCAGGAGTGGATGTAGCCTAAGGGTAGACATGGGGAAGATACTGACAATATAAAGTCACCATTTTTATAGACTCAATAATTGCAGTAAAAACCACACAGTAGAATCACACATTAAAAACCTCAGTTGTAGGACTACGTACTGGATATTCCAGACCAAAAAAAAAAAAATAAGGGGACAGTCAGCATTTTAAAAATAACTCAAGAGAATTCCCCAGGCCTGGTATTGAAAGAGACTTCTACATCTCAGCTGAGTTTTTGCTTCAGCCAGTTGGCAAAACTAAGGAAATGTGACTTTCCCAGAGCAAAAAATAGAAAAAAAAAATAGAATCACTCATAGCGTCAATACACGTCAGGATGGATTATTCACCAGGCATAGGGGCAGGCAATACATGTGAAATGGCAGAGGAAGAACAACAGGAGGGGGAGGGAGAGGGCGAAGAGAGCACGCACACAGCTTAAAAATGGGTAATTTGGTGGAGGAATGATTGAATATATGGTCCAGCAATGATTGATGTATCTCTGCTGCCGTTATTCAGATAGCATATTATCCTGCAAATTATTTCAGTGGAAATTATCTCTGTTTCCATTTAGTAGTATCTTTCTATATGAGTAGTTCCATAGAGTATGTCTATGCTAGCCCCCTAGTTTGAACTAGGGAGGCTAATGTAGGCATTCGAAGTTGCAAATGAAGCCTGGGATTTAAATATCCCGGGCTTTATTTGCATGTTCCCGTCTGGTCGCCATTTTGAAATTCCACTAGCCTGAAGTAACTGCCCATGGCTACATGAGGCAGTGAAACGGCAATTCGAACTATGTCCTTAGTTTGAATTAACTGTTACTCCTCCTGGAATGAGGTGTAACAGTTAATTCGAACTAAGGACTGAGTTCGAATTGCCGTTTCACTGCCACGTGTAGCCGCGGGCAGTTACTTCAGGCTAGTGGAATTTCAAAATGGCGACCGGACGGGAACACGCAAATAAAGCCCGGGATATTTAAATCCCGGGCTTCATTTGCAACTTCGAATGCCTACATTAGCCTTCCTTGTTTAAACTAGGGGACTAGTGTAGACATACCCATATAGATTTTAATTGGACTGCTCATGGTAGCAACATGCTGCTCACTATGACTAAGGGGATCGAAATATAGCACATTAAATGTCAATGGAAATATTATGTGGAGTAAGATACACCTTGAGTAAGGGTGGGGAACCATGCAACTTATTGGAGAATACACCCCTGTTATGGATCTGCGGTTAAATCTTTGCCTCATAGAAGTCAAAGGAAAAACTCCCTTGTTTTCAATGGGAGTTGTCTCATTTCCATGATGTCTGACGGGAGGCAGAGGGACAGCTGATGAGCACAGAGAGCATTAGTGATGTAAAGCAGTAAATGGGTAGGAGCTGAATTTTCTGAACTCCCATCTCAGTTTGGAAGTCAAAATCTTTAAACTCTTATCGTTAGTGCTCTCTGGTTTAATAGTCGAAGAATGGATTGATAAAACTCCAACATAGAGCTACAGAACACTAGAACTGGAAGGGAACTCAAACGGTCATCAAGTCGAGTCCCCTGCAATCCCAGCAGGACCAAGCACCATCTAGATCATCCCCGATAGATGCGTGTCTAGCCTGCTCTTAAATATCTCCAGTGATGGAGATTCCACAACCTCCCTAGATAATTTATCCCAGTGTTTAAACCAGTTAGGAAGTTTTTCCTAATGTCCAACGTAAACCTCCTGTGCTATAATTAAAGCCCATTGCTTCTTATCATACCATTAGAGGTCAAGGAGAACAATTTTGCTCCCTCCTGCTTATAACACCCTTTCAGGTACTTGAAAACTTCTATCATAGACCCTCAGTCTTCTCTTTTCCAAACTAAACTGTTCATGCTGTTCTCAGAGTAGAATGATAGTTTCCTGGATTTAACCACTCTACTGCTTTCTGATTGGCTTAGAGAGCATGCTTCTTTGTATGCAAGAGAATCAAAGACCAGTTCATCTACAGAAAGACATCCAAACTGTGTATATCAAGAACAGAGTGGTTGGGGAGTTGGAATTACCCATAACTCTCTGCATTTTTAGGAGAAATAAGTGTCTCAGATTGGATTGTTAAAGGTGATTGCCAGTTTAGTTTGGAAATTCTTATGGAAAAGCTTTTCATTGGAAAAGAACAACTCTGAATTTTTGAAAACATCTTTCCTAGATATTAAGAAAAAAATCTTAGTCCATTTTCTGTAGGGTTGTTGTGGGTAATGTCATGGAATGTTCCTAATCCACGTTCTAAAAACAATAGTTTCAAACTAGAGTGCAGGCTATCAGAAAAATGTCCTTTATAATTGACTAATTATCCAGAAAGCCTGTCAGAAGACAGACAATTCTGATAATTACCTTGGAAAGTTTAAACACAGCATGGAGTGTATGAAGGATAAATGCAAGAGACAGCTTAGGTTTTCAGTTAAAAATTGCACTTCAATTGCATATTTATTTTGGTTGCATGAATGTTTAATGCATAGCATAAAAGCTTATAATATACATTGCACCTGTTTCATGCAACAGTTGTTTTCCATTCCTGGATGGTTCTGATCCAAGAAAAGAGGCCAGCTGTTGTGATAAGAAAAGAGGCCAGCTGTTGTCTTTCAACTGAGGGTATGTCTACACTACCCCGCTAGTTCGAACTAGCGGGGTAATGTAGGCATACCGCAATTGCAAATGAAGCCCGGGATTTGAATTTCCCAGGCTTCATTTGCATAAGCGGGGCGCCGCCATTTTTAAATCCCTGCTCGTTCGAACCCCGTGCCGCGCAGCTACATGCGGCACAGGGTTCAAACGAGCAGGGATTTAAAAATGGCGGCGCCCCGCTTATGCAAATGAAGCCCGGGAAATTCAAATCCCGGGCTTAATTTGCAATTGCAGTATGCCTACATTACCCTCCTATTTCAAAATAGGAGGGTAGTGTAGACATACCCTGAAAGAGTAGGCAACTATGCAACATATTTTTAAAGTAACTTCTCAATTTGCAAATCAGCTAAAAGATCCAAGATATATTTGGAGTAAAGCCTGTGTGTTAAACTTCAAATTTTTCTTCAAAGAAATTGAATTTTCATTTTTTTCCATGATCCTTTGTGTAAAATTCCCTCCCTGACCCCAGGAATTGATTAGAGGATAAATATGTTGGTGAATGTTTTCTCTCAAGGGCTGTAAATGAACTAATGATAGTGTACTATATCTGAACTACTTCTAGATTATGTCTAAGTACACCTGTGTCTTCATTTATACTGAGTACATATTCAACGTAGCTTGTAAGTTCCCGTTATGCAGATTCTACCATGAATTGCTGTTCCCCAGCATATTATGGCTTCATTAAAATCATGCTGAAGAGGAACAATTCTTTTTGTAAATGTTTCCTGTGCCGCAAAGTTGTCCTCATTTACTAGACCTTGGTGTTTTTCCCTTTACAATATTTTCCCATCTCCCTACCCACAGCATTTGCCACCAATGTGAGTTCACAATCACAAGGCAGTAATCATTTCCCAGGTTCCATTGCCGCTCTGAGTCATCATTCATGTCAGATTGCACCGAGTGTATTTTCAAATAATTGTATCGTATCAAGTTGCCCATTATATTATGCCAGTGATCTCACAGGAATTACACGTTGTGATAATTCTATTGATATGATGCTATTCGGAGTCACGGTCCCCTCCCCATTTCACAGTATTGAATTCCCACTTCTCATCATTTGATAATGACAACAGAACACCATATTGTGCTTACATTGCAATGCAACCTACCAATCCTGCTTCACATACAAGCACTGTCATAGGGTACGTCTAAACTACATGGCTCCCTCGATGGAGCCATGTAGATTTGTTGTTTTGGCAAAGGCAAATGAAGCCGCGATTTAAATGATCGCGGCTTCATTTACATTTACATGGCTGCCGCGCTGAGCCGACAAACAACTGATCAGCTGTTTGTCCGCTCAGCGCGCTAGTCTGGACGCTCCCCTGCCGACATCAAAGACCTTTGTCGGCAGCCCCGGTAAATCTCATCCCACGAGGAATAACGGGGATGCCGACAAAGGGCTTTGATGTCGGCAGGGGAGCTTCCAGACTAGCTCGCTGAGCCGACAAACAGCTGATCAGCTGTTTGTCGGCTCAGCGCGGCAGCCATGTAAATGTAAATGAAGCTGCGATCATTTAAATTGCGGCTTCATTTGCCTTTCTGTCTAATCTACATGGCTCCGTCGTCGGAGCCATGTAGTCTAGACACAGCCATATTGAATACCACCCCCCAGCCTCAGATTGGACTCCAGCATTTTTCTGTGCAACATAACACAGAGCCATACTAGAAATTCACACACAACAAGCCATGCTGGGAATATGCTTGAAAATGACAAAAGGTCAGAGCATCCGTGGGAAACGACTCTCAGAAAAGGAAAGATCACATATCCTTGTGTGCTGCTAAAGAACGACACCACCAAGGTTGCTATAATAGGCATGTGTGAATCTGGCCCCCAAGGCTCCCAGCACGTGTGGTCCCCAATCTGGCCCCAAGTTTCAGCCCCCCCCCCCCCAGCATTGGGGAGCCTGCACTGGTGCTCCAGCATACCCACCTCACCACTGCTCTACCGCAGGGCTGGAGCATACAAAATCCACTAGGCTGGGCCTCCTCATGATCTGGTGTGTGAGGGGAATGTGGAGGGTGTCTCTCTCCTCAATTGGGGGGCCAGTGAGAGGTTGGGGCTTTTGTTTTGTTTCTCACTTGTGTGCAGACCCTGACTGATTTTTTGTGGGTCTGCGGCCCCCCAAACCCAAAAAAGGTTCCTCACACCTGTGCCACAGGAATCTTTCTGCTCTATTCTGCCAATTCACATAATTCTGTGATCAAAGTTAGAAAATAAGATCGGCCAAACTGGGTCCACCTAGCCCGGGTCCACCTAGCCGGGTAGTTTGTTTGCTGACAGTAGCTAATGCCAAATGCCCCAGAGGGAATGAACAGAACAGAGAATCAAGTGACTGTTTTCCCAGTCCCAACTTCTGGCAAACAGAAGCTAGGGACATCATCCCTACACATCCTGGCTAATAGCCATTGATGGATCTAACCTCCATGAATGTATCCAGCTCTTTTTTTTAACTCTGTCATAGACTTGGCTTTCACAACATCCTCTGGCAAGGAGTTCCACAAGGTTGACTGTACACTATGAAGAAATGCTTCCTTTGTTTGTTTTCAATCTCCTACCTATTAATTTCACTGGGTGGCTCCCAGTTCTTGTGTTATGGGAGGGAGTAAATAACTCTTCTTTATCTATTTTCTCTACACAAGCCATGATTTTGAAGGCCTCTGTCATATCCCTCAATAGTGGTCTCTTTTCCATGCTGAAAAAAACCCAGTCTTATTTATTTCTCCTCATAGGACACCCGTTCTTTGCCTCCAGTCATTTTTTCCCCTTTTATGAATCGTTTCCAAATCCAATGCATCTTTTTTGAGATGAGATGACCGCACCTTCATGCAATATTCAAGCTGAGTGGTCACAATATTCAAGGGAGCGAGATATTCTTTGCCTTATTCTCTATCCCTTTCTTAATGATTCTGGAAAACTAGAAGCCTGAAGAAAACAGCACCTCTAAATCAAAATAGAGTAATTTAATTATAGGATGTTATGTTAATAGTAGGACAGAAAAGATTCACAATGTTGGGAGAGGGGAGTGCAGTATGAACTAGCAATAGAGGCAGTGGGCAAGGTGGGGTCTGTTGTGTTGCACAAAACTTGGAGAAACTCTCAGAGTCATTGTTTACAAAATAGGTTGGTGAATACCAGTAGGCAGGGAAGCAGCTGTGACAAACTTTGAACTAGACTGACCAGGACTAAACACCCACTCAAACCTCCCTTACGCCTCTCTATGGTCTATTGGGATCTCAGCTCCAGCTGCACAAAAGCCTAAAATGACATCCTCTTCCAGGGCAAACTTGTGGGGAATAGGTAGGAAGAGGCTGTATATCTTTCAGTTCCACTTCCTCTCAAGCTAAGCTCTTTGTAGCTGTGTGGCTGTACATCTGCCTAGTTAGCACTGCACAGGCACTCTAGGCCCACACCTGAGGCAAGATGAAGTGGCCCAAACACCACTGTGGCTCGGCCCCCGAGGCGCCCTCAGCATTCAATTTAGCAAGTCTTAACTAGACCCGGTAAATCGAATGTCAGAAGATCCATCTCTAGCATGTAAGTATAGACATGGCTTCAGAGATTTATGTTTATAACTTACTCTGCCACTGGATCTTCCTTTCCTGCTTTGTCTAGGTAGACAGTAAGCTTTCAGGGTCAGGTAGATTCATTGGCTATGGGTTTGTACAGTAACTGGCACAATGGGATCTAGATCTTGGAAGAAGACACAGATACACCACCAAAAAATGTAAACTAATTTATAACAATGTGATATGAGAGGATTTTGGTAAACCTGTTTCCCCCCCCCCCCCCCCCACACACACCCCAATAGTTCATATACACTACTTCCTATTCGCCAAATTGTTACCTATATAGCAAGGGTAAAATGTATTATAGTATTTGCCCAGCTAAACTTCTCTCATTTTACTATAGAACTTTAGCTCTCTTTAATTAAATCTGTCTCATCCTATATAACCTAATTAATTATACTCCTATTCCCCAGCAGTGACATGGGTTTGAACATTGGACTTCATTGTGGCTTTGTCTAATGAGGCATAAATACTGTCTCTCATAATATATCAGCTTTTGTCCTTTTGGCTTTCGTTATTCAACACAAATATTTCCCAATGGCGTGTGTGAGATTAATATAGTGTTAGGATAGGACCACTACATAGTTTAGATTCTCCTGTCATTATTTTTTAAATAATGAAATCCTGGTTTTGGTAATTTTTAAACACTTTTCTAATTGATGTGAAATCTTGGCAATTTGAAATCTTGGCTATTTTTAAACAAAATGTGGTCCCCAAAAGCTACTCTGTTTTTTAAAAATAAAGTCAATGTGTTTGTCTTTTTAACTAACAACATTTGACAGAAGGTATAGATATAGCAAAATTAATTTATTGGCAGAAATATTATGGGTATTGTACACGTCTCTCTTTTTTACCTTGAAAGAACAAAAATCTTTTAATTAGCAAAAGCCATATTTTCAAAACCACACAAGTGACTTGGGCACGTAAACCCCATATTAAGAAACCACTGGATGCCTAGGAACGTTTGAAAATCCTTCTAGTTTTCCAATTAGATCTTTAGGCCTCTAAATGCTTTTTAAAATCTGGCCCTAAATGACACAGAAGTCAGAATCTGGCCTAAGCCTTAAGCATTGCTAAAAACTTTGCCTAGGTTATTAACGTTGACACAAATAGTAACAGCTCCTACTTTTAAAGGAATTTTCATAACAACAATTGGAATGCTGAGATTATTCCAATATAAGACAAAGATGTTGAGGATTTAAAATATCTGTCTATGGTGCCAGCTAGAGTGTGCTCCGGGCTTTGCAGACCTAGAAGAATGAAGGCTCCCTGTGTAAACACAGAAACAAGTAGACAGAAGTTAGGAGAAAGGGGACAAGGGAAACATTCTGTACGAGTAACATGATACAGCATAGACACGTTCTTTTATTCAAAAGAAGTATTCGTAAACAGCTTTCTTTAATTATTCTACCTGCTCTAACATGAATTTAGGGCGGGGGGGGGGGGGGTATTGTCACCTCTCAAGCCATATGTTCATGATATTGCTAGGATGGTTACCTAGGAGACGTGACTTCAGTAAACTCGGTATGCTGATGACACCCCACTCTAGACCTCTAACACATTTGATCCAGCTGGGGGACTGGAATGAATTACCCGGGGCCTAGATTATCTGGGGGCTTGTAGGACAAAGACACAGCTGTGACTCAGCCTATCAAACTGAAACATTGCTGGGATGGAGTTAGAAGAGCTGGCAGAACTTATATCTGCATCCTTCATAGGAGTTCCAGCACTAGGTGGGGTTGACAGCTACGCCAGATCCTGACAGCTACACCAGATCCTTGGGCAAGGTGGTAGGGAGGCTGGCTTCATGCTCCTGAAAGGGGCAGAGCCTCAGGCAGATGGGGGAGGGGGAGCGAGGGCAGATGGCCCTCAGCCCTGCCCAGACTGAGGTGCTCCTGCCCCTCTAGGCAGTCCTAAGAGCCACCCAGATTGTAACAGCAGTGCTCCGGTGGTGATTTAAAGGACTTGCGGTTCTTCAATGGCAGTGGGTGGAACCACGGGCCCCTTTTAATCACTGGGTCTCGGGACAATTGCACTTTTTGCCTCTCCCCCGCCCCATTAGCACCTTTGGCCAGCAACATTTAACATAGGTGCCTGGCTTTTAGGTGGTGTTGGAACTTGGGATGTGCCTGGAACAGCTAGCCAAAAACTCAAAAAGTAATAGCAAAATGTTTTTTAAGTACATCAGAAGCAGGAAGCTGGTGAAACAACCAGTGGGGCCACAGGACCATTGAGATGCTAAAGGAGCACTCAGAGAAGGTAAGGTTACTGAAGAGAAACTAAATGAATTCTTTGCTTCTGTCTTCATGGCTGAGGTTGTTAGGGAGATTCCCAAACCTGAGCCAGTCTTTTTAGATGACAAATCTGAGGAATTGTCCCAGACTGAGGTGTCATTAGAGGAAGTTTTGGAACATGCAGATAAACTTAATAATAACAAGTCACCAGGACCAGATGGCATACACCCAAGAGTTCTGAAAACTTGAAATGGGAAATTGTGGAAGTACTAACTGTTGATCGTAACCTAGCCTTTAAATCAGCTTCTGCACCTAATGACTGGAAGATAGCTAATGTGATGCCAATATTTAAAAAGGGCTCTCAAGGTGATCCTGGCAATTACAGACCAGAAAGTCTAACATCAGTACCGGGCAAATTAGTTGAACCTATAGTGAAGAATAGAATTGTCAGATACATAGATGAACAAAATTTGTTCGGGAAAAGTCAACATGGATTCTACAAAAGGGAAACCATGCCTTACTAATCTGCTAGAGTTCTTTGAGAGAGACAACAAGCATGTGGACAAAGGGGAACCAGTGGATATAGTGTATTTAGATTTCCAGAAAGCCTTTGACAAGATCCCTCACCAAAGGCTCTTAAATAAAATTTGTTGTCATGGGGTAAAAGAGAAGGTCCTCTTATGGACTGGTTAAAGGACAGGAAACAAAGAGTAGGAATAAATGGTCAGTTTTCAGATTGGAGAGAGTTAACTAGTGATGTCTCCCAAGGGTCCGTCCTGAGAACAATCCTATGTAACCTATTCATAAGTGATCTGGAGAAAGGGGTCAACAGTGAAGTGGCAAAATTTGCAGATGATGCTAAACTGCTCAAGATAGTTAAGGAGAAAGTAGACTGAAGAGCTTAAAAAAGATTTCACAAAACTGGACAACAAGAATGGCAAATGAAATTTTATGTTGATAAATGCAAAATACATCATATTGGAAAAAAATAATCCCAATTATATATACACAATATGATGGGGACCAATTTGGCTACAAGAGACATATTTTGGAGTCATTGTGGAAAGTTCTCTGAAAATATCCACTCAATATGCAGTGGCAGTCAAAAAAGCAAACAGAATGTTAGGAATCATTAAAAAAAGGGATAGAGAATAAGACAATGAATATCTTATTGCTTCTGTATAATTCCATGGTACACCCACATCTTGAATACTGCACACAGATGTGGTCACCTCATGTCAAAAAAGATTTATTGTCATTGGAAAAGGTTGAGAAAAGGGCAACAAAAATGATTAGGGGTTTGGAAAGGGTGCCATATGAAGAGAGATTTAAAAGATTTGGACTTTTCAGCTTAGAAAAGAGGAGACTAAGGGAGGATATGATAGAGGTCTATAAAATCATGACAGAAATGGAGAAAGTGAACAAGGAAGTTATGTATTTATTCCCATGCAAAAGTCAGCCAAGCTCCATGGCGGGAGGCAACAGCACCGCCCAGAGGGAACAGACAGCGTTTCAGCGTTACAGAGTCACAGACATTGAGCTACTATATATATGATTACCTGAATTAACCAGACTTTTGTTTTTCTTAATCACCCTGATGCTCCCTCTTTTTATAACAAACACCTCTGCCCAAAGGCAAAGCTGCAAGCAGCCCAAACTATTGCACTGAAGAATTGCCTCTGGTGTCAGAGCATGGGCTTTAAGCAGACCTCAGGCATGAAATCCAGGGGTTCAAACTCAGAACCACCTCCCATAGACCCCACTAAAGGGTGCCTCCGCTCTGGGGCATCTGGCATTGGCCACTGTTGGCAGACAGGATACTGGTCTAGATGGGCCTTTGGTCTGACCCAGTATGGCCATTCGTATATTTTTATGGATGCCAAGCAAGTGGCTCTAGCCAAGAACACTTTCTTTCCTCTCTGGCAAGACAAGTGAGATCTCTTGTCTCTGCTGTGAACGTCACGCTCATCCATGCCTGCAGCACTTCAAGATTTGCATTCTGTAGTGAGCCTTATATGGGGCTGCCCCTGGAGCTGCTTCCAGAGCTAAAGCTAGTATTGAAAGCTGCAGATCCGTTGCTGCGTGGAGTCACAGACACATTTTGCCCGAAGAAGGCCTTGTACGGTAGCCTATGCAAAGCCATGATGTGCTGAAAGTCATTGTTCTGTCAATAACCATCTCATCATTGCCTATGGAATGTTGAGATTTTGCTGCATGTTTACTGAACAGTTTGGAAGAAAACATCTGGGAAACTAGTCCCCGGCTGAGCAGGGCTTCAGGATGTGCATTAAGAGCTGTATCCTGCTTCCAGCACCTAGAGCAGTGTTTGCAACTCACCTGGGTAAGCTCCTGGCAGGCAGCCGCCACTGTATTTACCTTCACCGCTGCATGGACAGATGCTTGCAGCTCCTGTTGGCTGCGGATTGCTGTTCCCAGCTAATGGGATCTGTGGGGAGTAGTGTCCCAATCCACACTGCTCCTGCAGCTCCCACGACCAACGGAAGCCACAAGCACTTGTACCTGCAGAGGCACAGGTAAATAAAGCAGCAGTGGCAAGCCAAGGGCTTATCCAGCTGAACTGTCTCCATTTTATTGCCCATCTCTGGCCTAGAGAGATAAGAAAAACTGCTTTATTCAAACCATGCTTATTCTGATGAAGTTTAGGATTTAGACAGCTACTTTGCCTTTTTATTGATTATATAAGGAACTCTCACCTATATGCCGAACACTTATCACTTACATCCCCCTTTTTCCCTGTAATTAGGCTTGTTTTAATGTTTTACCAGTGATTTGTCTGAAGCGCTTGAGGAATCGGCTCACATTCCCAAGGCGGCCACTACAAAGGATAATGGACCAAACTAATGAGCCTGCATTGTGCAAGACCAGGCCTTGAGCATTGTGAGATGGTACATTTCTGAGGTTGAGGGGAGGGGGGTTGCTGGTGTCTCCCTTGTGTAGCTCATGAGAGAAGCTGTAACGCTGAGTGTGCCATGCCATGCTAACAGCTGTGAGAGCGCAAAGCCGAAAGAGACTGCTTGTCACTATTTAGCTGCATGGAGTGTTTCCTGATCCAACGGCCTTACAGTCCAGCTTGTATCTGAGGTGGGGTGGGAATTGAGGGTGTCATAGGGGCAACTCAGAAATGTAGCACTGGAGGTCTGTGGATTGCTGTTCCTTGTAACCTTTAGAGGTCATGAGGTCCAATCATCCTCCGAGGCAGGATCAAGTAAACCTGGACAAGCCCTTAAAAGTGTTTCTCTCACCTGTTTTTAACCTCTCCCCAGGGATGGGTTAGGTCTTTTGGAAGTCTGTTTCAGAGCTAAACTGTTATAGTTAGAAAGTTTTCTTTTCACTAATATCTATCCTATGTCTCCTGGGTTGTAGATTAAGTCATGTGCTTCTTGTCCTACCTTCAGCATTCATGAATGATTGATCACAGTCCTTAACATATGTGAACGTTTATCAGGTCTCCTCTCAGTCTTCTTTTCTCCCAGATTTTTCCACCTTTCCTTATAGGTCAGATTTTCTAACCCTTTTATCATTTTGTTGCTCTCCTTTGGACTTGCTCCCATTTTTCTACATCTTCTTTAAGGGATGACACCAACTTGGACACAGTTTTTCAACTGAGTCCTACTGAGCGTTGGCTAGAGTGGGATAAATTATTCCCCATACAATGACACTACTTTTAATACACCCCAGACAATTAGCCTTTTTCCCCCCACAATTGTGTCACATTGACTCATTCGAACTGCTACTCCATCCTTCACATTTTTTAACAGTACTTTCATTTGGACAGTTATTCCCTATTGGGAAGGAGGAGAAAAATCAAATGCACAAGTATAGTACTTAGGATTTGACTTTACTAAATTTCATCTTGTTGATTTCAGCTCAATTCTTCAATTGATCAAGAGTTTTGAATTCTAATTAGGCCCTCCAAGGTGCTTGCAATCCCTCCTTTCTTGGCATCAGCCACCACTGTGATAAGCACATACTCTCTTCTCCATTATCGAAATCATTAATGAAAAGTATTGAATAATACTGGACCAGGACTGACCTCAGAAGAACCCTGGTAGATGCACCCTCTCAATTTGACTCCCTTCCAAATGAATGCTGTCATCCAGGGATGTTTGGGTGATCAGGGAAGGAAGGAAGCAGCACTGATTGAGTAGCCACTACAGCCAGTCCTGAGTTATGAAAGCATCGATTTACGACAGTTTTTACGACCAACCTTGTATACAGCCGGAACTCAAGTTACGAACAAAATCTGCACTTACGAACAGTGCGGCCATACGTCAGTGAATGTAATCCAACTTACGAACACATCGAGTTACGACCAAGTGCTTGGAACGTAACTCATTCGTAAGTCAGGGACCGGCTGTATACTGCTTCTCCCGTACAAGGCACTGGGCGCAGGTCAACTAGTCTATGAATTCATCTCAAGATTCTATGGATCCTGTGACTTCATTATTCAATTCTATCTGACTTTCCCATATGGTAAAAAGTCTGTGGTTCGTTTAAGTAAAAGCTTGTCTTTAGAGAGGTAAATTGAAGCATGGAGCACAAAGCTGTCCTTACCTATATACAGAATATGCAGTTGTGTAGGGCACCTGAAAATGTGTGGCATCACTAGGTTGTAATGTCCATTCACCTGCCTCTTTCTATCCTTGCTCTGTATGTAACACTGCTTACTCCAGAAAGGATCTAGCTAACTTAAAAGTGAAAAGGTGTGCCAGACCCACTAGCACCTGTGAAAAAGCCCTTCAGGTGTTAATGAAGCCATTTCAGGCATTTGCCAACTCCAGATATAGACTGTCAGTTTTTGAATTTTACAGTGTTAGTCAACAGGACCTTAGTTTAAAATTTGTTAGAAAATTATTTCGTTAGTGTGTTGCTGAAGATTATAAAAATCACATCTCTAAAAATAGGTCATTCCCCACTCCCAGCTGCCATTGAATATAAGAGCACCAATGTAATAACGCTGTGCAGGGCTCCATAAATCCTAAGGATGGTCCGGTTGATGCAACACTTCTATTTTACCCTTTTGAAACAACATTTGTTGGAGGAATACAGATAGTGTTTTGAGGACATAGTAAAGTAGCTGAGGACCTAGTGCATTCTATAGAAATACAGTCTATATTTCTGGATGTCAGTCTCAGCACTCCGTTTGGAATCCATATCAGAGATTCAGATAGTATTTCCGACTATAAAAACACACACACGCTTCCTGTGTTACCAGATTTGCCCAATACCCTGGGGTATGCTCATTTATCAGGGTTACCCTTATGGGACTGGGGGAAGGTTAACAGTTCTATCAGTGTGCTGTTGGTGCTTACTTGGGCTCTCATATGGAGCTGAATTCTCCCTGCTGCCAATTCCCCCTCCCACTGGAGCTCTCCTGCAGGAACTAGGTTCCTCAGGATGGGGTTCTTCCCACCTTAGCAACACACACAGACACTCACACCCACTAATCAGAGCACGTCTGAGAGGACTGGGTACTCAGCACTCACAAGCTGACCCCCTCATATGTCCCTGGACTCAGCTGGCTGGGTTTCACAGCAATGCCACACTGCACCCTCATGTGCCTTTGGACTCCGTGGGCTGGATTAAACAGCACTTTAAGCTGCCATCCTCATAAGCCCCCAGGTTCAGCACCCCTTATCCCCACTTTCACACCACAGTCATTCACAGGTAAACCACACGATGAGCAAACCCCACAGGATTTTGGGCACTACAGGGATCTTTTGCTTGGGTACAAGAAGCGTTGTTGCAGAGCGAATGGGGAAGCCAAAACAACACCCCTTAAGGAAGAGTGAGCAAAAGAGAAAGAAAGAGAGAGAAGCAACCAGTTTAACAATGAAAGTGATTTATTTCTGAGTAGTGAATAGATATCAAACAGTTACAATATTAAATCTAACAATTACAATATTAAATCTAAATTGAAGCTGATTACACATGTTAGGTAACCATATAACAGTTTACACAGGGCAGGGTCAGGAGGCTATGCTTAGAGAGATAGTTGAGAGAGAGAAAGAGAAAGAGAGAGAGAGACAGAGACCTCACCACTCCACGGAGCTTGCACTGATCGGGGTTCCCAGATGATGATGGTAGCCGGGGGTCCAGAGGGCAGGAGAAAAGCAGGACAGAGCCCCCAGCACGATCAGACAGGAGATGAAGAAGTCTCAATGGAACTGATGCAGTTTAAGTCCAGGTATCAGAACAGTTTTCTTGGGACAAGGATAGGAGTTTTTATAGGGATAGTTCAAAGAGAAAGAGGAGAGACAATAGAGACTGATCACACCTGGTTATGGGTGATGTTCCTTGAACGAGCTCACAATGCAACTTGGCAGTTTCAGTATTTTAGATGTCAATAGGATCGTTACTAGAATTGGTCTGATAATGACTAATTTGGGTGTGAGCAGGCTTAGGTTCATTAGCATCTGGAGCAGGGATTTCCCATCAGGCAGTGCTTTTCTCTGCTTTCGGTGTCCCATAGTTCAGTGCGGTTCCTGCCTTGGAAGAGCTGCTCTCCATTCTGTATGCTAATGAGATGTCCCTCTGTTCCATCTTTAATGCAAATGAGGCTGGGGTGTTTCCTTAATTATATCACCCTTGTCTGAAGCAGTTTAGGTGTGTTTTCCCCGGCCTTTTCATTGCTTTGTCTTTGATTCTAGCAGAGGCCTGAGGGAGGGGGATGGTTTTCCATGAATGTCACTCCCTGACTCCCCAAGAGCACAAGGCTGACAGGCGACCATGTTCTGGTTCCCCAAGAATCACAGAGCTGGTGGGTAACACCTGAGGGTCACTTGATCAATGATAAATGGCAGTGGCCGTATTTACGTAATGATTTAGATGCAATGTGGTGCACCTTTATTTGTAAATATTGATATAGCTACACTGCTGGGTGAAGGATGCACAATATTCAAAGATGTGCTATATGACAAGCTTGCATCCACAACTTTGCTCTCCTGGAATGTTGTATGTCTTCCTGAAATCAAATGTAATAGCTTGCCTTTCCCTAGTCCTTTTCTGTCCCACTAAAGAGCAACATTGTATTCTCAATTTAAAAACCAACAATCTAAATGCAGGCATAATATAACAAGTAAGGGCCATTCCTTTAGGTAACTATATCTTTAAGAGGTTTAGGCAGGAGCTTATGGGAACCACTTACACAAAGACATAGGTTACTCAATGCTGGTCAGTCCGAACTTGCACACCGAAGGAAGCAGACCTCTGACTGCTTGGTTTGGAGGGACTCCTAAGCAGCATAACTCTGACCTCTGTGGAATTCCATACGGGTGCTGAGGTTTGTCTGCACAGTGCTTATTACAAGATTAGGTTCTATTCAGACCTGGATATTTTTAGAGTGGTAGTATTTAAGCCAAAAGGGATCACTAGATTATCTGGTCTGACCACCTAAATGTCAGAGGACATCAAACACCATCCAACCACCCCTACACAAAGCCAATAGCCAGAATTAGATCAAAAATATTGCAGCCCTCAGGAAACTAGGCTGTGTGCCACAGGTAGAGAACAAGAGAGAAACAGGTAATGTTGTCAATCAAAATAGGTACTTTGCACGCCAATGGAATGACCCAGTCAAAGCAGTCAGTTACTAAAGCCTGATGACTCCATTTGTTATTTTGGATTCCAGTGCTTCCCAAACTTTTCGGCATCCTTCCCTCCTCTTTGATTTGAGAAACCCTCACACCCCCCTCCTCCCAAAAAAATAGCAGCAAAACTTGGGGTGGGATTGATGGGGTGTGTGTGTGGCTGGGTTGCCTCGCGCCCCCCCCTGGAATTTCTTCATCCCCACAGGGGGCATGCCCCCCAATTTGGGAACCCATGGAGACCATTGCTAGCCCTCTGCATAACTATCGAGGAACATCTGGGACAGGGAGACATTCTCAACTGAGCTACCCTCATCCACGAGCTGTGTCCTGTGTCCTATGCACAGTCATGCCGTTGGTTTTGCTGCTGCTACCCCTGAAGGGCAAGTGGATGGAGACAAGACTCATTGCAACCTTCACCCACCAACTTACAGTGAGGCTAGTTGGAACTTTTCAGGGTTAGAGTCAATCACTTCCCCTTTTTGTTCCAGGAGGGAGCAATTGTATCACTAACCTCTTCTCTCAGCTGCACGTGAGGTAGTGAAGTTTATAGCAGGATCTCCTTGAACAGGGAAATTACCTAAAAGGGAACTAATCTAGTCCTCTATTTTTAATTGAAATGTTCACAGATATAGCAGGAGCAAGTTTGTACATGGACATAACTCCAACCCCCAAACCATTAGACTTGTCTTAAAACTTCAGGTAAAATCATAAAAAAAATAAATTAAAAAAATTACCCTGATTTTAGAGCCAGATGGATTTTCTTTGCATCTGGAGAACACTCAATGCAGAGTCTGATTACTTATACTTTTTAGAAGATATCTTGAACTCTGCAGAGTCACTTTCAGTGGCAAACAAATTCTCCTTGAGGATTCTGATTGTTCCAAAAAGAGTTGCTGGGATTCTTTGGAACACTGCAGACGCTGTCCGCTACTATTACATGAAAATGATGCATCACATATTGTATGGGAAATGATTAGAAACTGGCAACAGAGGGGGAGGGGGAGGCGGTGGTACAAGCATGGAAAATTGAGCAATCATGAAAATCCATGGTAACAAATGGGTAGTCTAAATTGAGAGATACAGAAAGCATCTGAAATAAAAGCCCACTCAAAGAGATATGCATTCTTTCTGCATATAAAACACAATATAGAACCACACCTCATGCTCTTGCTTGTGTCAAAAGAAATGGAAGCCCACCTTTTAAAGTGGATGTATAACTTCATCTGTTGGAGCTTAAGCCAATTTCTAGACCCAAGGCAGGTGTGGAGAATCTTTTTTGGGTTGGGGCTGCTGACCTACAGAAAAATCAGTCTGGGGCTGGGCACTGTAGGGGTTCCAGTGAAGGCTCCCTAAATGCTGGGGGAGGCCTTAAGCCTCAGGGGCCAGATCCGGGCAATCCAGGGGCCACATCTGGCCCCCGGGCCTTAGGTTCCCCACTCCTACCTTAGGGCATGTCTACACTAGGGAGAAGTGTGACTCTCCAGAGGTCGATCTTCTAGCGTTCAATTTTGCAGATCTAAGGTAGATCCGTAATCGATCTTTGAGGGCAGCCCACACCGTCATCTGATATTCCTCACAGAATGAAGAGTAAGGGAAGCCAACAGGAGTGTGTGCTTCCATCATCCTCCCACTGTCTGGATGCTGCCATGGCTCGGCTTAAGGTAAGCTGACTCTAGCTAAGGTAAGTTGCTTACCTTAAGCCAACCTGCCGGGTTTAGTGTAGAACAGGCCTTAGAGACTATGGTGAAACCTTCTCTGGGGGAAGATTTAATACAGGCCTACTGCAGATTTTGTTTTTCCCTTCCACTGATATAGCTGAAGCTGGGCATTGTCAGAGGCAGGATCCTGGACTAGATAACCATAGGTCAAGAAGGGCAATTCCTATGATCCAGGGTGCTAACATATATTCTGTGCATCGTCTGTGTCTCAACAGAGCCTTATTTTAGTAGTTTAAGTAGGATTTCCTGTAAGTGGTGCATATATACTTTGTCGGCCTTCTGCATAGAAATGGATTTGATCCTTAGCAGACAACTTTTTACACAACACACATGTAATGGAGAATGATGAAAGCAGAAAGGTGATAAATAGGCAAAGATATACCATTGTGCCAAACTACCCACAGGTAATTCAGATATTAGGCTACCACACCAAGCCATCTAATGGGAGCTTATCTATCTTGCTTCTAGCTAATTAAATTTGCCTTGTAAAATAGCTGTTTTATCTACCTTCCACACACCATCTATATAGGACCTCATATGAAGTCTATGGACTTCAGTGGATTTTAATCCCATGTTTACTATAGTAAAGTCACTGTCAAAATGATCCGCATGAAATCGCCCACTTTTTGTTCATTAAATGCTCTCCTTAAATTAGCTTCCTTTGCTCACAATTCATTAAATGTTTATACTTGATTAAAATAGTAGTGGTGATAAAAGGACTAAAAGCTATTTTAATGTAGCCTAGTGTATCATAAGTACCCATTTCCAACGTTTTCAGCAACCCCCTTAAGTGAATCCCAGGTAACATCACTATAGTTTACAGAAGGTTTCTTCCGATTCTAAGAATATTACTATATATAAAACCGCTCCATAGTGCTGGGATAGACTCTATAGTAGCATGGGGAAGTTAGGGGGGAACCTGGACCTGCCTGTTATTCCAGGTTCTGGCTCAGGGGCTAAGGCAGCTGCAACAAACAGGGTTTCTTCTGCTCCCAGTCTGGCAGCTTCTTCCCTGGGCCACTTCCCCAAATGATCCCACTCAGTACCTTGCCTCTGGTACCAGAGTAAGCCTGTGCTGCTCCTCCTTAGCACTCAGCCTTTCTCGCATCCTCAGCTCACATTCAGACACCTCTCACTCTCAGATCTTGGGTAACTCTGCATTCCCTGCAGGGAGGCCTTATAAACAAGCCCCATCAAGCCTTAATGGGCTGCAGGTGCTCTGATTATCCTTCTGCTTCCAGGAAGCTCTTAATTGAACCAAAGTGCCTACCTGATTATGCTGCACAAGACTCAGCCCTGTTTACTTAGGGAAAAAGAAACTGTTCATTTAGAGCTCAGCATACCTACCCTCCTTCAGAGTGAGGCAGTCAGCTGGTCTGGGTCTGTCAAATACACACTATTTTATTTTATTTTATTTTATTTTATTTCTCTGGATCACCATAACAGCAGTGTGGTGTGGAGGAATGAGCATATGTCACAAACTCTGATCCTAGATCTAGTTCTGCCTCATTCTGTTGCTTAAGGTAAGTTAGTTCCTCTTTCTGTCCCAGTTCCCCTAATTCATAAAGGAGGTAATGCTTCCCTACTTTCCTCAGCAAGGGTTAGGAGAGTTAAACAATATCTGTCCAGTGCTCTGGACATATAATGCCATGTGAAATTCCTAAATATTGTTGATGTATCCAAAAACAGGCAAGAAAATATATACTTAATATTTTTCTATCACACTAAACTGTTGTTTTCTTCATTAAAAAAAAACAACGGTCCGAAAGTGAGCTACGATAGAGGAATGACCTGGCAGAACAAGCACTGAAACAGAAAACTAGGCAGAGACTAAATAAAGACATCAGCACACAAGACGGACAGCTTGTCAAGGCAGAGGAAGAAGAAATAGGCATGACCCAGTCAGCAAGACAACCATCCTTCTGCAACCAGATCCAAACCCTTCCCTAATGAGCAGAGTGGTCTCAGGAACAGCAAGTCATTCATTCAAACAGGGTCTCTCTAAAACCAGGAGTGGGGAACTTTTTTTGGGCTGGGGGCCACTGATCCACAGAAAATGAGTCGGGGGCCAGACACAAGTGAGAAACAAAAAAACAACAAAATCCCTCAGTAAGATGGTTCCCGACTGAGAAGGAGAAAGACATTTTCCATATTCCCCTTGTGCACCAGAGTCTTAGGGGCCCAGGCTAGTAGATTTTGTGTCCTCCAGCCCCAAGGCAGGATAAAAAAATCTTGATAAATGTTTGGATCACAACACAGCTGCAGAGACTGGTGTGTCATAGAACACAAGAAAGTGGTGCCGCAAAGTGGCTCCCCTTTCACTCCCTTTATTACTGTTGCCATCATTCTTTATCACTCTGAATATGTCACCTCCCTTTATCACTGTGCAAAGAATAAAAATAAAGACACTGTGAAAGGGGGAGTAAATTAAACAAGTATAAATAAAACTTATGGGCTAGACAGCTTTATAATCCACCTTGAATAAGGAATGGACCCTGGCCACCCTCTCCCAGAAGCAGAGTTACAACCCTATTCTTGCTTTCTCTGCTCTGGGGAGGGATTCTCAACTGGCTACGTCTAGACTGGCTTGATTTCCGAAAAAGCTTTTAATGGAAATGTTTTCTGTCAAAAGCATTTGCGGAAAAGAGCGTCTAGATTGGGATGGATGCTTTTCCGCAAAAGCACTTTTTGAAGAAAAGTGTCTGTGCCAATCTAGACGCGCTTTTGCGCAAAAAAAGCCCCGATCGCCATTTTTGCTATCGGGACTTTTTTGCGCAAAACAAATCTGAGCTGTCTACACTGGCCCTTTTGTGCAAAAGGACTTTTGCCTGAATGGGAGCAGCATAGTATTTCCGCAAGAAGCACTGATTTCTTACGTGAGATCGTCAGTGTTCTTGCGGAAATTAAAGTGGCCAGTGTAGACACAGCCGTGTTTAGTACCTAAAGAAGCAAACTGACGCCTAGTGGATTTTCATTTTCCTGCTGAAGAAGGTTTGGTGTCTAACTCCAGTGATGAATATATACCTTTGAAAATCCAGGCCTAAGCTACGTCACTTCTTTTTGTGGAGTGTTTTATTCTTTCCCTCCTGCCTCTTATAACTGACGCCAGCTACACTGGTGAGGAGGCTGGTCTCAGCCGAGGCTCTTCTCCTCCCACAGACTTCCTCATGGTTGGAAATAATAAGCAAGCAGCCATCTCTGTACTGCCTTAGGTTCTGAGCCACAATTCAAACAGCTTATAGTGAACCACTCCTGTGGCAGCATGAGGAAGGGTCGGAACTTGCTGGTGTCTCTTGCTTCTCCCTGCACAGACGGGCCTGATTCAAATCCTTCAGTATAAAACGCCACAGGGCTTGGCTCAGGGAGTCCAAAAACTCAGTCAAATACAAATTTTCTTTTCTTCACACTACTGCTATTTCAAAATAGCTATTTTGGAATAAGTGTTATTGCTCGTGGAACAAAGTTTACAGATTTCGAAATAAGCCATCTGTTATTTCAAAATTATTTCAAAACAACAGAATTTCTGTGTAGATCCTTGCATTGTTAGTTATTTCAAAATAACTGTGCGGTGTACCCGTACAGACTAACTCAGCTACCTTTCTGAATAATATTTAAAAATATTTCGAATGCCCTGAACCTACTGCTACAGTGCGCATGTGTGAGACCTAATAAAAAAGTAATTTAAAATGAAAGTATTATTGTTTGTATCCATCATTTATCAGACAGAGAAGCTGTACCCTCATGGCTTTGTTCCTGATACTGCCTGGAGAGGAACAGTGAAGTTATCACAGCTTTGAGTTCTGAAAACCCTGAGTAACTGCTAAACTATGCTGACCAGCACACCTGGGGGAGGAGGGGCGGGAGTGGAGTCAAGACTCTGTCCCTGTACGCTGACTTGTACTTTGATTAAATAAGTGGGCATGCAACCTCCACTGTCCATGGCACAGAAGACCAAATCATAATTTAATTTGTGGAGAATCAAGTTTCAGTTCCATCAAATACCACAACCGCCCTCAGCTCATGGCAGGAAAGGCAGACTGAGCTCTGGGAACAGAGGGTATCATTCGTCCTGAGTGAAACTGAATTTTTTTCCAAACTCTTTATTCCGGAGAGCACATAAGCACAGACTTTGTCATAAGACTTCCAGTACTTTCCATTAATCCCAAGGAGGAAGTATGGCAGAGAATTAAAGAACAGGACTGGAAGTCAGGAAATCCAGTTCTGTTCTTGGCTCTGACAGAGTTTCTTCTGTGCATTGTTAACCTGACATGGAAGATTCGATAGAATTAGACACAATGTCAAAAGTTTAAAAAGACCTGTGAAGGTCTATAGACCAGTGTGAGATGCTAGCTAGTGCAAAACGTGGCCGTGAAAGAAGACTGTTATGCAAGAAGCACAAATGAATGAAATACAGGAAAGACAGGTTTGGTGTCATAACATATGTAAGGGATCAATGGTTGGAAGAATGAGGGTATGTTTATACAACCAAGTTTTGTTGACAAAACTTATGTAAAGGCCCAAAAATCAACAAAAAAATCACCAGAGGGTATATACACTTATTCTCTCTGTCAACAGATCATGTCCACACGGAGGGCACCATCATTGACTGTGTGAGCAATGCACGGCGGGGATGCACCCTACAGTGCAGTGGTGTGGGAAGACAGGGCTGATCTCTCCCTCCCAGTTCGCCCATTGCCTCCTGTGCTGTGGGGAATGGCATCATGAGCAGCTCTGGCTGAGGAATGTCAAAGCAGCACAACAGCCTGTCCCTCTGCCCCTGCAGTAGCCATCTGACTGCCGCTGTGTGTATAGTGCAGGACAGAACAGGAGCATTCCAATGATTTGCTCTTTGTTTGTCCTCCAAATGGAGCAGCTCACTCAGCTGTCGGATTTTCTTGCACCTTTGAAAGCAGAGGAGCTCATGCCTACAGGACAACAGAGATCAAAACTGAGGGCACCACACTTGGGTCAGTCCCTGTTGAGTCTGCAGAAGCGAAGAGTGAGGGGGGATTTGATAGCAGCCTTCAACTTCTTGAAGGGAGCTTCCAAAGAGCATGGAGAAAGACTGTTCTCAGTGGTGACAGATGGCAGAACAAGGAGCAATGGTCTCAAGTTGCGGTGGGAGAGGTCCAGGTTAGATATTAGGAAAAACTATTTCACTAGGAGAGTGGTGAAGCACTGGAATGGGTTACCTAGGGAAGTAGTAGAGTCTCCATCCCTAGAGATGTTTAAGTCTCAGCTTGACAAAGCCCTGGCTGGGTTTATTTAGTTGGGATTGGTCCTGCCTAGAGCAGAGTGCTGGACTTGATGACCTTCTGAACTCTTTTCCAGCTCTATGATACTATGCTTCTATGAAAACACTGAGCAAAGCCATCACAACAGGCATTGTGGGATACTGGAGGAAGCCAGTTCTGTCAACAACAAAAAGTCTACACTGGCTCTTCATTAACAATAAAGGGAGGGGAAAAGAAAAGAAAAGTCTCTCATAAGGGTGGAAGATTTTGTCTGCAAAACTGAATGTTTTCCTTGACAAAAGTTGCATTGCAGTGACAAAACTTGGTAGTGTAGGCAAAGCCTAAGCAATAGAATCTTTGTGGATATAAATTCCTCATCAAATGGATACAAATGTACTAGCAGTTTTATACCTCTGGACTCCAGACTCACAAAATGTTATCTCCTGCACAATGTTGAGAAAGAACAAAGAGGCAACTAAATCTAATAAAACATTAATGCAAGACTTCAACTGCATGTATATAAACTGGTCAAATGCCACAATAGGACAAGGATGGCAGAAGTAATCTCCTGTATATTAAATGGATTGCTTTTGGGACAGCTGGCATTAAAAGCACATAAAAGGAAAGGATATTCTTGACTTAGAAATTGGTTCAAGGACTATAGTTGAGTTAGTAAGTGACAACAATATTCTGCCTTCTACTGACATGGGAAAAAGAAATTATGGGGAAAAATACCTCAATTGCTTTAGTATCGTAACAAAACAAAATTTTTAAAAAGTATTATTTATATCAGGTTTTGAGAGTCCCAAATAATTTGTTGCTAATTATTTTGTCTGATACTTCAGAATCTTAGCTTTTTCTTTTGATTCTGATCAAAAACAATATCAAAGTGTCCATTTTGTACAGAATGGAAATGTTAGTTTTCCTCTGTCTCTAATAGCTGACAACAAAACTACTGCTCATCTATAAGGGTGCATCTTCACAGCAGGTCTTAAAATAGCTTGTTGAAAAATTGGGAGCATCTAAACAGCACTCATTTCGAAATAGAACACTCTTCATCTGACTTCCTTTATTCCTCGTACAATGAGGTTTACAAGAGTCGGAGTAAGACGTCCTCCAGCATGACAGTATTTCAACATTATTTCAAAATAACTGCCTGCTGTGTAGATGCAGACTAAGTTATTTCTAAATAACACTAGTTACTTTGAAATAATGTTTCTGTGTATACGTACCCTAAGAGTATGATCATTAGCTAGCACAATGGCCTCAGCATGCAGGAAGCTTGGATTTGTAAGTGACATCATGAGTCCTTGTTCTTTGGCCAGCATATACATATCACAATAGGACAATGATACAAATGTTCTTGCAGGGCAAAAGAACGCTAACTATTCATCATTATTTAAATAATTAGTACTCCATCTTTGCTAGCTGGTCCACTGAAAGGCAGTGTTTCCCTCCAGAATTCCAATATCTCAATTAAGTATGAGATATTGTAATATTTTAAAATAAATGTTTACATTACTATAATAATGAAAAATGTTAATTTAAACATTTCATTGCAACAAATAAAAAAAATATTCACTTAGAATTTGAATGGAACATTGAAAATGGACACACTCAGCTCTATCAGGTGTGTTGGATTAGGTTACTCAAAGGTAGAGTCCTGCAAATCATTGGATATCCACTTTATATCCTCATGTATCCACACTCGTGGATTTGGATGCAAATATCATCAGCTCATTTTTGCTGATACGGGTGCAAATGTGGATACACATTCTGCATCCAGAACCCTGCAAATTTGCAGATATCCACTTTATATTCATGGGTACCCACATTCACGGATGTCAACATGGATATTAGTGAGTTATAGTGAGTAATAGTGAGTAATAGTGGAGACAGCTTTTTTACAGATAAGTGAACTGATCTGTAACAATTCGAGTATATTGATTTATCTACAGCTAAACTATCTTTTAACCTTAAAACAATACAATAATTTCCTTTACAAACTTACTCTCTAAAGTGGTAGGGTGAGGGAGTGATCACTACAAAGTATGTAAGACAAAGCCTAACCAATAGAATCTATGTGGATATTAATGTATGGATACATTAATCTCATGGATACAAACGTATTACAGGTAATAGTGTTACACCTGTGACTCTTCACCAGTAATGACAGATAAATGCATTTATGCGTATCCCATTTTTAAGACAGCAGACTTGTATCAGACTAGTTAGGCATATATTGGATGAAGAGTTTGGAAGACAGTGAGACATGTTTTTATAAGTCAGGGGCTTTTCCTGATTCACACAGACTTTAAGAATTGCACAGAAAGCCCTGGTCTACACTAGGGAGTTATTTTGGAATAACCGTCCTTATTTCGATGTAAGTGGAGTGTCCACACAATCAAGCCTGTTATTTCGAAATAACAGGCTGGTTACTTCGAAATCTGTACTCTTTTCCTTGGTGAACAAGCTTATTTCAAAATAGTTATTTCAAGAGTTATTATTTCAAGCTTAGTTATTTTGAAATAATTTCCTAGTGTAAACATGCCCATCCTGATTACATAAAAACTGTGTGCTGAAAATGTAGCTGTCTTTTGTTTTGCATTGTACGTTGATGGTAGAAGCAGATGCTTGAATTTGGGTTTTGCCCAAATATGTGTCCGGGAATCTCAAGCTTCCATTAAGCAGGAATGTGACATTTAGGCAGCTTGAAGTAAAATTGCAATTCACTATTATTCTAGGTCTTCATTTTCTGTCACTGTATTTCATGAACCTGCCCTTCACAGCCTAACATAGTTAGTGAAAAAAAATCACTAAATATCACAGATGCTATTGCCTTGCTTTATAGTGTTATTGGGGTACTCATGAATATGACAGCATGGAGCTTTCCTCTGGAGCTTGTAAGATGTGAATGCCTCAGGACAAGGCCATAGAACAGCATGATGTGCTATCTGCCAAGTTACAGGGCTAGCAACTATTGCAGGTTCCTTATTGCAGCAATGAATTCATGCCACCAGTCTCACAGCAAGAATGACTGGAGCAGACGAAGTGAATACGGAAATCAATGCAGAACCACCATCAGGCGGCTTTCAACAGGACCTCAAAAAAGCTGCAAATATCAAATTCTTTTTTTTCCACCTTGGTAAATGTTTACTTTCAGAGCTGAGTATTGTTTATCTGGTTGGGGGCAGGAGGTGGTGTGGTTCATTATGAGATGAAACTTAAGAATGGTCTCCTCTCTCCTCGGATTAAAACAAGAAGAGGAAAAAAATCTCCCCCGCAGGAAAATTTGAGACGTATAGAAAGAAAACATACTTATCAGGCAAGTTTCCTTCCTTACACCCCAATCAATTTAAGGGAAGTTCATACATACACCCCTGAACTTCATTTAAAAAAGTACAAAACACAAATCTCATTAAAAATGTTGGTGGGTTTTTTTGAGGGGTAGAGGGATGAATGAAAAGAAAATAAAAAGGGCTCCTTCTTGAGCTATTTACACCAAACATCTTATACAGCTTTGTTATGTCTCCTCTCACTCCAGTTTGTAGACCAAATAGTTTTTGTCTCTTCTCTTCACATGCGTTAACACATACACCTCTAATCCAAAGATTCTCCAGATCTTTTTCTTTTCCAGTTGAATAATTTTTTTTTCCATTTTAAAATTATTCTTATTCATACAGGCAGTCCCTGAGTTACGCAGATCCAACTTATGTCGGATCCGCAGATACGAATGGGGATTTTCTCACCCCGGTCGACGGGAGCGGCGGATGCCCGGTCCCGCCGCCCCCGTCCTCCAGGGCGAGAAAAGCTGCTCTGCCTCTCCCTGGTCTGCTGGGGGGGGGGGGAGGAGCCAGATCAGCCGCGCGGTCCCGCCCGGGTCCTCCTCACTTTGCTGAGCATCTCTCTGGTCTGCAGACCAGGGAGACACTGAGCAAAGCGGCGGAGGACCTGGGCGGGACCGCGGCGCTGATCTGGAAGTGCCGCGATCCCACCCGGGTCCTCCGCCGCTTTGCTCAGCGTCTCCCTGGTCTGCTGGGGGGGGACGCAGCTAGTGCGCCCCCCCCCAGCAGACTAGGGAGACGTGGATTCACAAAGGGCAAGTCGTGCTTGACCAATCTGATTAGCTTCTATGATGAGGTAACTGGCTCGGTGGACATGGGAAAGTCAGTGGATGTTATATACCTTGACTTTAGCAAGGCTTTTGATACGGTCTCCCACAATATTCTTGCCAGCAAGTTAAGGGAATGCGGATTGGATAAATGGACGGTAAGATGGATAGAAAGATGGCTAGAAGGCCGGGCCCAGCGGGTAGTGATCAATGGCTCGATGTAAGGATGGCGGTCGGTTTCTAGTGGAGTACCCCAAGGTTCGGTTCTAGGACCAGTTTTGTTCAATATCTTTATTAATGACCTGGATGAGGGGATAAATTGCACCCTCAGCAAGTTTGCAGATGACACTAAGCTAGGGGGAGAGGTAGATACGCTTAAGGGCAGAGATAGGGTCCAGAGTGACTTAGACAAATTGGAGGATTGGGCCACTAGAAATCTCATGAGATTCAACAAAGACAAGTGTAGAGTCCTGCACTTGGGACGGAAGAATCCCAAGCATAGTTACAGGCTGGGGACCAACCAGTTAAGTAGTAGTTCTGCAGAAAAGGACCTGGGCGTTACAGTGGATGAGAAGCTAGATATGAGTCAACAGTGTGCCCTTGTAGCCAAGAAGGCTAATGGCATATTAGGATGCATTAAGAGGAGCATTGCCAGCAGATCCAGAGATGTCATTATTCCCCTTTATTCGGCTTTGGTGAGGCCACATCTGGAGTATTGTGTCCAGTTCTGGGCCCCCCACTACAAAAAGGATGCGGACGCATTGGAGAGGGTCCAGCGGAGGGCAACCAAAATGATTAGGGGTCTGGAGCATATGACCTACGAGGAGAGGCTGAGGGACTTGGGTCTGTTTAGTCTGCAGAAGCGAAGAGTAAGGGGGGACTTGATAGCAGCCTTCAACTTCCTGAAGGGAGGTTCCAAAGAGGATGGAGAGAGGCTGTTCTCAGTAGTGACAGATGGCAGAACAAGGAGAAATGGTCTCAAGTTGTGGTGGGAGAGGTCCAGATTGGATATTAGGAAAAACTATTTTACTAGGAGGGTAGTGAAGCATTGGAATGGGTTACCTAGGGAAGTAGTGGAGTCTCCATCCCTAGAGGTGTTTAAGTCTCGGCTTGACAAAACCCTGGCCGGGTTGATTTAGATGGGATTGGTCCTGCCTAGAGCGGAGGGCTGGACTTGACGACCTTCTGAGGTCTCTTCCAGTTCTATGATTCTATGATAAGGGGATGGTTGGATGAAATAACATGATCTTGGTAACTAATTGACCATTCATTATAGGGAACTTTCTGGGTGTCTGGCTGGTGAGTCTTACCCACATGCTCAGGGTTTAGCTGATCGCCATATTTGGGGTCAGGAAGGAATTTTCCTCCAGGGTAGATTGGCAGAGGCCCTGGAGGTTTTTCGCCTTCCTCTGTAGCATTGGGCACAGATCACAGCTGAAGGACTCTCTGCATGTTGGGGCCTTCAAAGTATTTGAAGGCTTCAATATCTGAGACATAGGTGAGAGGATTATTCTAAGAGGGGTGGGCGAGATTCTGTGGCCTGCGCTGTGCAGGGGGTCAGACTAGATGATCATAATGGTCCCTTCTGACCTTAAAGTCTATGAGTCTATGAGTCTATGAGCCCCGGGCCTCTGATAGAGCAGGTGTGGTCCCGCAGCACCGCTCCTTGGCGCTACTGGACCAACCCGGCAGCACCCCAGCTGCTCTGCCCCAGGAGTCCTGATTCAGCCGCTGCTGATCAGTTTCAGCAGCGGCTGAATCAGGACACCTGGGGCAGAGCAGCTGGGGTGCTGCTGGGTTGGTCCAGTAGTGCCGAGGAGCGGCGGTGCTACTGGACCAACCCAGCAGCACCCCAGCTGCTCTGCCCCAGTCGTCCCCAAGTCAGCCGCTGCTGAAACTGACCAGCGGTTGACTACAGGAAGCCCCTGCCCCGGGCTTCCTGGAATCAGCCGCTGATCAGTTTCAGCAGTAGCTGACTTGGGGATGCCTGGGGTTCTTAAGTTGAATCTGTATGTAAGTTGGAACTGGCGTCCAGATTCAGCCGCTGTTGAAACTGATCAGTTTCATCAGTGGCTGAATCTGGACGCCAGTTCTGACTTACATACAGATTCAACTTAAGAACAAACCTACAGTCCCTATCTTGTACGTAACCCGGGGACTGCCTGTAGTCTGTTGACTCAGAAGTGATACATAGCAAGGATAATTCACCCACTGAAACAAATAATTCCTGTTAATTAGTGTGTATTGACTTTAAAAGTAAAAAACAATTAGGGTTTCCCCCCTTCTTTCTGCCCCTCCCCTTTTGTCTATTTTTGGGTTTTAAGTCATAAAAGGGGGGGGCTTTTGATTCAGTCCAATTATTTCGTACTCACTAATGAGGTTGGGTGAACTTTCGAGTCAGAATTCTAAACACATCTATCTCCCAAACACATCTATCTGGGCAGTTTACTGTTGAGATCTGTCTTTTATTAGGGGAGGGTATTATAAGGTACAGCGTAAATGGACAGCTACCCCGCACTGCCGGCCTTCAACTCAATTCCTTCACATGTGCCTTGTTCAATTTATTTCATTTCTTATTGTCCTAAGTGCAAAGAGCATGAAGAAGAAAATTGATGTTGTTGTTGATCGCATGTCGAGTTCTGTTCTTTTGCTAGCTGTTAGGAGAAAACAAATGCCATTAGCCCTGTCTCTGCTGTGGGTGTCCTCTGTGGAGGCCAGGGGTTGGCCAAGCAATATTACACGTATGCTAACAGGACAGCAAGAAGAAATGGCTAGAGTTGCAAACTGTGCATTTGTAACTGGGATAAGAGATGGAACTCTAACAGCATTCTAGTATGGGGCAAATGTCTCTGAAAGTGATCATAATTGGCTCGCAGCGTCCCCACTCCCAAGTATGTGTACTGGGTTATGCCAGGAGAGTCCAAAAAGCTGCAAGCACTGAAACATAAAACTAGGCAAAGACTAAATAAAGACATCAGTACAATGACTATTGGCGGCTTCATAAATTCCACAAGCAGCCCATGAAGACCAGTCAAAGAAAGACAGACTAGGAAGGGGAACAGCCACCAAGTACTTATGATGACTATGCGCTATGGAAGGAAGAGAAGCAAGCCAGCGGATCTGTGGATGTTTCCATTACACAAACATCCTCCCCACAGGTTCAAGGCATTTATCAAACCCATTCATGCTGAACAATGAGCTCCTTCCAAGCTGAGAATGTTCTGCATTCATCCCATTACTTGTGTATTGCTTGCTCCATACATTTGCTGCCTTTCTATCCTAGAAGTGGCTCAGTGATTACTTGATTACTTCATATTATTTATGTAAAAGTGCTTTGGTACCAGAAGGGTGAAATGTACTACAAAAAAGGGACATTGATATTAATATAAAAATTAAAACAGCACCGATTAATTATGAATGAGACAATTTCCTTTTCACTGTTTGACAGAATTTACAGCTTTCTTAAACCTTTTTAACTATCATGTGTCTATTAAAGCAATCCACAATTATGGGTGGCTGCAGGACTAAATTAATGCCTTCAGAGTGGAGCTGCAAATCATTTTTTATTTGGATCACAACGTTTTGTCTTAAAACGTAAATGTCATGTTGACCACTGTCCTCTCCAATTTGTCCAATTGTGATTTCATGAAACCCCTGTGGGATTTTAATCCTTCAGTTACTGATGAGAAGGCCAAGGGGGGAGAATTTGTGTTTGTTTTGAGATCTGAGTGGAATGGAACAGAAGGCCTTAGATCTAAGAGTTCTTGCCCAGATTTTCAGTAGTGAAATAATTAAAAACTAGGATATTTGGGTATCTGTTTCTGTCTTGCTCAAAGAGATGGAAGGGTAGCAGTTGATAGGAAGAGTGAAAGTTTGAGGAAGATCAGAGGAGACTGGAAAAGTTGTCAAGAAGAATAAAAGTAACAGAGAGATGGGGGAAGCACAAAGAAGATCAAATAGGGTGGGTTAAGTTAGGATTTCCCAATTTTACAGGAATAGTCCACATATTAAAGGTTTTTTTAATGCATGTGTTTACTACCATCTCATCCTGATTTTTCACTCTTATTATCTGGTCTCTCAAGCTTACTTTAGAAATTGGACTCCTTACATATGATCTATTAATTTTGGCCCACCCTTGACAGTGAATGTCATGGAGAAGAACATGTCATTGATGTTCCTCATAACCATATGGAACTATTCTCTCAACCTGTTCAGAAATGCTGATTGTCCTTGTATCACTTTGAATGTAGCACACACTGACTGTGCCTAGATATTTCCCCAGTATATTCATTATATATTTTTTCTCTTTTAAACAGAACGCAAAATTTTGAATTTACTTGGTAGAATGCATGATCTTTTGGGGGGGAGGAGAGGTTCTTTTAAAACAAATAGTGGTAAGTGTTATAGAAAAATTAAGGATCTGACCAAAATGAGAAGGACTCCCAGGTTACATCTATAAAACAGAACATACCTTGAAATAAGCGATGCAATTTGAGCTATGCAAATGCATAGCTTATTTTGAGATAGTGCCCAATTTCAAAATAGGCTGTCTGAACAGTGCTAATTTCAAATTAGAGTGCTATTCTGATGAGTCCTTTAATCTCCATGCAAAAAGGTTTATGAGACGTTGGAATAACAAGCCTGTAATTTCGAATGTATTTAGAAGTAATGGGTTTGCTGTTAAGATGCGCAGAATGATATTTTGAGATAACGGACATTATCCTGAAATAGTGCCACTGTGTAGACGTACCCCTAGGGTACGTCTACACAGTAGTGTATACCTCGAAATAAGCTATGCAGTTTGAGCTACACAAATTGCATAGCTTATTTTGAAATTTGGTGCTGTCTACACAGCGCTGATTTCAAAATAAATTGCTATTCCAGCATCTTCTTTAATTCTCATGCAATGAGGCTTACAGGAAGCCAGAATAAGAATGTATTTCTAAATAACAGGCTTGCTGTTAAGATGCACAGAATGCACAGAAATAGCACCGCTGTGTAGATGTACACCTAGTGAGTCCACTGGACCCTGTCTTCCTAAACAATAATTCATTTTTAACTCTTGGTTAAAAGCTTGAGATAAGATTGTAAAGAAAAGGCTATCTTAAATGGTCTGTCAAGATGCAGGAATCTGTTTCAATAAGAAAAGCAAAAAGGTGAGCATTTCTACAGCAGTTCTTTAGTTCTTGATACATGAAAATATGCATGAGTGATATAATGTGGAAAAGAATAAACAATGATTGTAGATGTTCTTCTCCCTGATAAAGGATCTCATTTATGTATTTTTCATGTCCTCCATTACAGAATGTGGAGAGAAAAACAAACAAGCACCATTACGAGAAAAAAATGAGCATTCATTTGATGTATATTGTACAGCATATTGAATGTGTCAGCATACAAATTTATGGTACAGGCACTGACGTCTAAGACTCTTTGGGAAAAAAACCACTGCACTCTCTTTTACCTGTGTCATGAAGAATGAGGGTTTATTTCTACCATGCAAAAGTGAACCAAATAGCTATGAATGCTGAGATTCTGACTGTTCAACATAATTTAGGAGCTCCTTGGACCTCTTTCTACATGTTCTACTTGCACTACCAGTGTACACACGCTGCTGCTACTGCACCAGAGTCACACCATGCTGCTTAGTGTTTCTAAGATCATTACACAAATTAGTGCAATTTTACAAGTGACTTGCTCAGCACAGTTAAAAATCCATGCTACTAAATTGCAATAATTGGAAGTAAAAGGTCATTACAGCGGCAACACACAGAGCACTCTGTCAGCAAGTCCCATGAGAACGGTGCAGTTGATTTCGTAAGACCTTTGAGGGCAGGACCATTCCCTTCTGATTTGTCTGTAAAGAACCTGGCACACATCTTGTTCTATGAGAAGGCTAGCAAAAGAAGCTACTGTATATTTAATGTCTACCCTTTGGGGGACAAAACAGTTGATAGAAAGGGTTAGGTTGTAACCTTGCAAGCCAATCAATTCAAGAGGAGCTATGATAGGAGCTGTCGAGAGAGATGCCAACCATTTAAAGAGGAACTCAGGAACAGAACATGAGCCAGATCAGCTCTGTCACAGCATGGTCCCTGAATCCCCCATTATGTCAGGGAGTAATAAGTTTGCACTACTCCTTTCACTTACCTCTCTGCACTGGCCCAGCAGCAGGGGTAAGAGAAAAGGGATCCGCAAGCTCTGCTTACTCGCTGCTTCGTCTACCCTGCTGCATAGAAGGGCAAGCAGTTGCAGCCAAGTTGTCCTAGAGACCTTTAGTGTCTACAGTGCTGTGCATGCCATCCAGCTTGCACCAGTCATTCCCAGAGATTTCTCTACGTCCCATCACTGCTAAGCAGCTCTTCCTCCCAACCACCAAATAAGTTGCCTTAATTGTGACTCATTTTTCCATGTGATCTGCAAAGCCCAGAGAACCTAATGCTCCGCAGAAAAAACAGGCCACGTGTTCACAGATCAGTGGGGCAGTAACATAGTAAGTCAACCTCTGGGCTCTCTCTACTTGGCATGCCTCTGCTAACTGCTTGCCCTTCCCCCTATACACAACATCATCTCCCCCCAGTAAGGGGTGGAAAACACCAGGAGGACTTTGTTCTGACTAAGGCAGTGCTACCATGTACATAGACCTGCTTTGTTAGGAGACAGTGTAGTGTAGAGAACCTTGCAGCCCACTCTGCCTACACGCAAGTCCTATTTTCTTCAACTGTCTCCTTCAGCCTCTTTTGAATCAGATTTCTGGCATGCCCCAGCCCTCTTCTGGCTTCTTCCAGGATAGCCTCTCTGTATGCAGTGTCCTCCCAGTCCTTTAGGCCCCCAATTTTTCTTCATCCAAATCTCTGCTCGGAATGTGTGAGGCTTACATGAATCCATACCTGGTGCACCCCGACATAAAAAATAAATGGTGATGTAGAAAAGCCAAGCATTTTCCACTAGGTCTCCTGGTACATTTAACTTTAAATGTGGTGGTATTTAAAACTGTTAGGCATGGGCAATCTTTATATTTGTCTTATGCAACCCCTTAGTATATTACCAGCACTTTAAAAATAATTAAACATGCTGTCTTCCTCCACCTCTTCTCACTCCAACAGGAATCCCCAGACAGCTCGTGGAACCCCCATGAAATAGCATGACCATGGGAGTCTTTGGTAGCTTCAAAGTAGAGGATAGAGAAGAAATATACTATGGAACCTCCATGTTTTATGCTCAATTTCTGCTTGGTTTCGATCTCCTCCTCCAGTATAAATGGAGAGGGGGAAAGGCAGCCCAGAATTTGCTTGCATATTAATTGGGATTTTCTTATATCAGAGCATCAGTATATCTGCACTGCAATAGAACAGCTGGATTTTTTTCTCCTTTCAGGATATTTTCCGTCTTAGCTATTATTGATTACACTGGCATTTGAGGCCTGAGGCAATAATTAGCCGTCTTTGCAACTGGGAATAACAATTCTATTTTCTGGAACGCCTGCCAATTTCTCTGGCAAAAATTCAGCCCATTTAAAACATGGTGTACTCAATGACTGGTGTCTACAGCATGTTATAATACCAGAGGCACTAATTAACAATACAAATGGAAGGAACCAGACCAATAATTTCCATAGGTAGATCATTTTCCCCTTCTAGTGACAAAAAAAAAATGTTTGTTTCAAGCCATTAAACAAAAAATAAAGTCAAACTTTTCATGTTGTATCATCATGTTCCATGAGCCTGATCCAAAGCCCATTAAACTTATCACGAGTTCCGTACACAGTGCATTCACAAGATTTTGCTCAATAGGCCAGTAGATGGCAGGAAACGCGATCAATGGAAAGCAGATGGGGTTTTGTCATAATGGAATCCATGATGTTACACTTCACTATCATCCTGTTCCTCTTTCATTATATCTCACTCTTTCCGACAATAAAGGACAACTTATAGTTTTGGGAAAATATGTTAACCCAGGGATAGCCAATAAACCTGCCACCTGCCAGGGTTAGTGGCTGGTGGGCTGCCACCCCTATATTTACCTACCCTTCCCGGGTTTCAGGTGATTGGAGCACTCACCTTCGGATTGCTGTTCACAGCCAATGGAAATGGTGGGAAGTGGCATGGACTGGGACACTACTTCCTGCCATCCCCATTGGCTACGAACTGCAGCCAGCAATAGCTGCACTTGCCCAATACCTATGGAGGTGCAGGTAAATAGAGGTGGGGGCACTCCAGGGACTAACCCTGCAGACCGAATCCAGCCCATGGGCCGGAATTTGCCCACTCATGTGCTGACTTGTACTACATCCAGCCATGTGGAGAGCTCAAAGTTCTCCTTTCAGGCGGCTGTCCTTATATTTTTAGTCAGACTCTTTTATAACAAAAAAAAATATACAGGACTATGTAGCACTTTAAAGACTAACAAGATGGTTTATTAGGTGATGAGCTTTCATGAGCCAGACCCACTTGGCCCACGAAAGCTCATCACCTAATAAACCATCTTGTTAGTCTTTAAAGTGCTACATAGTCCCGTATTTTGTTTCAGCTACACCAGACTAACACGGCTACATTTCTATCACTCTTTTATAACAAGAGCTTGGAAGCTTACATTAACTTACTGTGTATGTTTATATTGCATGATTGGCCATGTCAAGAACCCCTTGTGCTAGGTGCTATGGAAGCACTGCAAGTGGCAGACACTACTCCAAAGAGCTTATAAATCTGGCTATACAGTTTACTTCAGGACGGGAATTCTTCTCCTTTTCAGGCTGTTCTAGTTTTATATGAGGCTGTTCTAGTTTATAGTTTTACTAACCAAACAGCTCCCCATGGAAGAGTACACAAAATTGGCCAGATTTACGTAACAGAAGAAAAGGAAAAGGATGCTCTTTCGCTCCTCTTCCCCTGACCATGAGGAGGGGCTGACCAATTTATAGTCTGACTTTTGACTTATTGTGACAAGTATACAGTTGTTAGACACCAGACATTTATGATCTCATGCAAGTAAAGTACGTTAATTTTTAATGAGAATACTCTGTACATATGGCCAAGGAACTTCTAAATATACAACACATGATCCCCTTTTCATGTTTCTATCACAAAAGGCATTAATTTTACATTGCCTACATAAAGAGTCTTTCAGAGGAAGCTTTCTTAATGATGTCCCTACTTTTATTTGAAATTCAATTATACCTTGGCTGGTATGACAACAGGAAATTAATACATTTAACACTTAGGCCATCTGCTCTTCAGTGCACACATTCAAATCTGGCTCTACTTATCCTTTTTGTAATGGTACCAAGCAGAAAGAATTCAGGTTTCAGCTAGTCTGGCTTCAGGTATCAAAGCTTTAATGTATAATCCAGCCTTCAGCTCCTTCCAAGTAACTAGAAATGAGAAACCTCTCAGCTAATATTCAACTTTCAACTCTGATTGCAGTCCTTCAGCAATTACAGCTTGTGGAATACACTTCACCATCAATTAAAACTCATTGCATGCCAGGGTAAATGAGTACAAATCAGACATCAGGAATGGTAACACACATAAACCTGTAGGGGAACATTTTAACCTCCCTGGACATTCAACAATGGATTTAAAAGTTGCCATCCTTTTGCAACCAATTACAGAGGGAGACAGCTGAACGGGAGTTCATTTACAAACTCAAAACTATCAGCTTAGGCTTGAATAAAGATCTTAACTGATTAGTGCACTACAAAGGCAATTGTTTTACCTTTGATATTCACATCTCCACGTGACACACGCTGACTTAATTAACTTCATTAACACTGGTCCTACAATTGAGAGGTAACTTCTTTTGCTGTTATATTGAGCCCGAACTCTGTAATTTCCACTCTAACTCATCTGGTAGAGTGGATTTTACCCACAAAAGCTCATGGCCTAATAAATTAATTAGTCTCTAAGTTCCACAGGACTGCTCATTATTTTAACCGGGAAGAGGTATATGACAGAAAAAAAGAGAGGTCTTATCCCAATGAACTTGGATTTAAGTAGACAGACCATGCAATGTGCATTGAGTCATCCATCAAAAGGAGCAGGTCTTAAGACTCTATGACCATGTCCCATTGCACAGGGCTATACCTTCACTGACTTTAACGGGGTTTTATGCAGTTGCTGGGTGGAGTAGAGAGAGGGCCTAGGATGCTGGCCTGAGAATAGGCCTGAGCTAAAGCAGTCAAAATTTTACAGCTATAAAGCAAAATTAAGTAGGGAGCAAAAGGCAAGCCTGGCTCTCGGAATCGGGCAAGAAGAGGACAGATATTCAAACACATACAAAACACATTCTACAAAGGTAACAGGAACACATTGAGTCTGCAGATGTATTGGGAAGTTCAGTCAGATCCTGTTGTATAGGCTATTTGGCTAGAATCAGGACAATATGCAGAAATAACACATACAGCCAAACATCTGTCATTGGGGTTAGCCCATGCAGGATCAGGGATTTTGTTTAGTGGGGTGTCCCTACTTCAATGGGACAGTAAGTGACCATTTAGGAATGTTATAGAAGAAATGAGTCTGAAGAACTCTGAGCAAGCTTAGCTAGCAGTTTACTGTCATTTAACATGGTCCTTCTGTCTGAAGCATTGCTGAAATGTGCTTTTTTAGCCCCCATATTGTCTGTCTAGCCCAAGGAGGATCAGTCCAGAAGCCTTGAGGAAAGATTCTTCCAGACCATGGAATCTATCCCTAGGTTTGGTTTGCCAGATTCTTTTCTGGTACAATGTCATTGACACAAATAGAATTCCATAGCAGATGATTTGGGCCAAATGTGCCTCTGTAATTATGCACCACACAGGGGAACTACATATCTTGACCAGAGTGGTAAATGACTGATTTATTTTAGTCTCCCTTCTAAACTCTAGTTTAAATGTGGATTTGTGTTCAAAAAACCAAAGATCAAATGTTCTGATTAAGCTGAGCATTCGATTATGTCTAGCCAATCCCTCTTTCCCATACTCGTGCTTGAAAACATGAAGGAACACAAAACATCACTGCTTGAGAGACTGCTTTACTCACCCCTTTCTGCATGATATATCTAGGAAAGAATAGCTAGATTATGGGCAGGAACTGCCGAAAGGTATGGCGAAGGACCTCTCAAGTCAAATCAAGCATTCTTATTATCTTAACAAGGATGAGTGGATTAACAGGAAGTAATTACAGTAAAACAAGGCCTTCAGATGTGGGTCCTTTGCTGCCCCTGTCCCCGGGCCAGTCATTTACTACGAGTTCAACCTCTCTAGTCTGGAATTCTCTGGTTTGGCAACATCTATGATCCATCATGATTTAGGTTTGGTCAAGTTACTGCAGTCCCATTAAGTTTTACAGCCACCAATCCTGCTTCTCAGAGTTCTGTGCACTTATTTAGCTCTAAATTACCCCTAAATGTTTTCTAAAAGCCCAGTAAGCAGTGGAAATGTTGGTGATTCTACTAAACAATATTGACAAATTGTGGTTCAACAAATTCTCTGATTCGGCACCACTCATGTCCCAAAGGTGCCAAACTAGAGAGGTTCAACCCATATACATAGGAAACAAGGGAATAGGCACATACTTATGTCCAATTGGCGTAAATGGAATTTAAGCATACGCTTAAGTGTTTTTTGGGAAACTAGGCATTCTAATTTTTCCAGCATCTAAGGTAGAATTTTCAACAGTGGTGAGATTTGACTGTGCTTTGCTACCACTGTATTTAATAGTGAGGCTCCCATGAACTTCAATTGGAGGAGACCTATACCACCCTAGAGCTCTACATTCTGTGGAACTAACCATGAAAAAGAGATTTCCTAGGATGCTGGTATTTGACTTGTTGATAAGAACATAAGAATGGCCATACTGGGTCAGACCAAAGGTTCATCTAGCTCAATATCCTGTCTGATGACATTGGCCAATGCCAGATGCCCCAGAGGGATTGAAAAGATCAGATAATCAACAAGTGATCCCTATCCTGTCATCAGTTTCCAACTTCTGACAAACAGAGGCTAGGGACACCATTCCTACCTATCCTGGCTAATAGCCATTGATGGACCTAACATGCATGGATTTATATAGCTCTTTTTTGAGCCCTGTTATAGTCCTAGTCCTCACATCTGCTGTCAAGGAGTTCCACAGGTTCCTTTTATGAAGAACTTTCTTTTATTTTAAACCTGCTGCCAATTAATTTCATTTGGTGACTCCTAGTTCTTATATTATAGGAACAAGTAAATAACTTTTCTTAATTCACTTTTTAAATCTCAGTCATTATTTTAATATACATCTATCATATCCCCCCCTTAGTCTCCTCTTTTTTAAGCTGAAAAGTCCCAGGCTCTCTCATCTCTCTTCATTTGAGACCTGTTCCAAACCTCTAATCATTTTGTTGCCCTTTTCTGAACCTTTTCCAATACCAATATATCTTTTTTGAGATGAGGTGACCACATCTGTATGCAGTATTCAAGGTGTGGGTATACCATGGTTTTTTATAAAGGCAATGATATAGTCCTAACATTCTGTTTGCTTTTTTGACAGCCACTCCCCATTGAGTGGATGTTTTCCATGAACTATCCACAATGACTCCAAGATCTTTCTTGGAGTGGTTGTAGCTAAATTAGTCTCCATCATATTGTATGTATAGTTGGGATTATTCTTTCCAATGTTCATTACTCTACATTCATCAACATTACATTTCATTTGTGATTTTGTTTCCCAATCCCTTCATTTGGTTAGATCTTTTTGAAGTTCTTCACTGTATACTTATGCTCTCTCTATTGTGCTGACACGCACACTCAGGAAATAAAAAGTGCTGTTTTCTTCTTAAAATTACACCAAATTAGCACATTTAGTGGTTGATTGGCAACACTCAACTTTTTTACCTCGCAGCACTCTGAAGTGTAAATTCATCATTTTGTAAATCCACTCTGAATGCACCTTATGTACGAAATGCAAACAACATCTAGACATAAATCATATGAAAGGGGAAAATGCAATTCTCTTTTAATGGATATTGAATCCTACATAGTCATTTTTAACTTTTATTGTAGAATTATGACATATGAAGAGCCACCTTTAAGATAGCTAAATATAGTTTCTAAAATAAAATGGTCTAGTCATTTTCTTTGCAACATTCCATCCTGAACTGCATGTGGTTTAAATAGGAGATATGTAAACATATTGATGCAATTTCTATGTAAATCATTTAACAGTGCTTCACCATTTTAGCACAACCGCAGTGCGACCGAAATTGCAAAATGCTAATTAGATAATCACTAGTTGAAGAAGATAATTCCATTTATTATGCAAGGATCAGGAACAACACACAATACAATCTGCAGAAGTATTTGAAATCAATATCCCCTGGAGGAATGGAATACCTTCAAGAGCAATTTCTTCTCATACCTCATACTTGGTGCTGGGGCAAGTTTTATTTTTGGCCGAATTACATGGCATACTTTATTTGGAGGATTTACTGATATTGTTATGGTGCTTCAGATATATTCAAAAACACATCACTTTTTAGATTTATTCTCCTGTGGTTTTTTTCCCCTCCATATTAGCTTCCATCTCTACTGTGTGCATTAATAAACCATTCACAGCATTAAAGCTTGGTGATGAATCATCCGACTAACGGCCAGACATTCCATGGTTTCTATTCTAAAATCTTTGTTGTTCATCTTTTTTTGGGGGGGCGGGCATGTTTTCAGCCTTGCTTTAAGGTTTCCTGCTTTTTAGTCATTCTGACTGAGTTATTCTGCGAATTACAGAGTTTCCAATTTAACCAGGCATCATCCATCTTCTTTCACAGTCAGATTTGCCTAGGTAGCCAGTTATTCACAGCGAACTCATACCGTTACTTCAGATCTTATGTCCCAAATTCAATTTCTGTGGATCATGTTGGAAATGCATAGTAAAGACAGCAGTAATGTTATGATGAAGCTGTTTCACTCTGTTATTACAGTAATGATGGCCTAATCTATTCAATAGGGTTGCCTATTTTGGTCTTAGTCGCAATGCTTTCTCTGCACATCTTTCCTGCTCACCTAGCAGAAATCCCTCCATTTTATTTAGAAAACAATCAAGCCCTAATATTGTAGGTCATAAACCAACTACTAGCTATTCAAGTGTCAGAAGAAAATCCATGGGAACATGTTGTACATAAGGGTCTGCTGCAGGGTTGCTTGTATGCACCTTCCTTTGAAGCAGCTGATACTACCCATCTTGAGACAAAATACTGGTCTCACCTAGGATAGCAACTGCCATTTCTCTAGGAAAAGAATCCAAAGCATCTTGTTTTCTTGAAATTTCAGGGGGACCAATCCAGTATCCATTGAAGACAATGAGAGACCTAACATCGGCAGAGTTGTGCACAAGATTGGACCCTGAGATATGTCGGCTTTGCAATGAAAGACACAGGTTGGTGGGGCTAACAGTCTGTTTATGGTGTAGACATTGAGGGCTGGCCTGAGATAAGGCTCTTGGACACTGTAGGGTAGAAATTTCAGAGGTACACTACAATTGAAAACATCCCCCCTAGCCCAAGTCCAGGTCAGCTGACATGGGTTAGCCATGTGTGTTGTGCAGTGTAGACATAACCTTAGACTGGTAGGATCCACTGAAACAGATATCTTGTTCATTTTCTATTCTTTAGTTTTAAATCTTTGCCATTCCACTTATTTATTTCTTCATAGTTATCCTACTAACACCCACTGACCCTCCACTGTGACTTCCATCCTAAAAGTGTAACATCTAGGAAGTAGTAGAAATGATTATTATGAGATCATTCTGAGTCTGTTAGTTGCAGAGACTCTATCTTTGGGAAAATGATAGCAATAAAGACAGCATGGATTATTAAAGACAGAGATGCAAGCAACCAGCTAAGAGTTAAGCTACAGATGTCAGTTTGAGTGATAAACTCGATCATTTATTTTAGATAATGTCGATGCTTTTGCTTATTGTCCTCTACGTCTTGCTATGTAAGATACATTTAATATAAACAACTGTCTTGTGCTTCTATCCAAAGATAAAAGATAAAATCCAAAACCAAATATGGCTGGATTATGGTCTAAGTACGCATTATCCCGATTAAGTCAACATTTACATCCACTAATTATTTACAAATTAAAAAACAAAGCAAAGATCAGAAAGAATGGATGTATGGAGATCAGAAAGAATCTTTTTGCTTAAAACATTCTTCAATAATGAAAACTTGAGAGATTTGGAACATAAAATGCAAATTCTTTCCATAACTTTGACATGCACAATGTACTGGAACCAAGTTCATTCATTCTCCTATACAGAAGATAAACATATTTGCAGGGGGCACATGCATAAATCTTTCGGCTTGTTCCCAGGTCTAATATACCTGCATCACTCCTGATTTTTATGTTTGCAAAGGGCTCTCAGAAACTCTATGAATTAGGCAGATATTCTGAATTGACTCCTAACGTTATTTAAGGTCTGTCCCTTTGAGGAGCTGAGTGTTTCCTTCTCATAAAATACGTGATCACTTTTGTGGTCCAGTCCTGCTTCAGAAGAATGCCCACTGAGTTCACAGCAAGTTTTCCTGGATTAAGTTTTCCCAAGATTGGGAAAATTTTTAAAAAGGTAATATGTCTGAAAAAAATCTCAGCTTCTACCCATCTTTGTCTGTATACAGGAATCACCTCATTTGAGTAATGAAGCCCTCCCAAACTCATGCTGTAAAAATTGTTATACTCCAGAATACCATCATGTGTTTTCTTGCCCTCATGTTTAGAAATAGTTTACTTACTAAAAAGACTAGAAAACTGCCTAAAGTGCTGGAAGAGTCATAGAATAAGGTTGGAAGGGACTATCAAATCATCTAGTGTACCATAGGCTACAACCAGCATCAACACTCATACACTAAACCCAAGTTGCTCATGACTATGAATTCCCTGTTCTCATTTTTCTCCATCTCAGCAAGTAACCAGTGTTTTAGCAAAATGTATGAAAAAGGAGAAGGTAAATGGATCAGTCTAACTCTTACAAGCACAAGTTAATTAAGCCGTTGAACAGTCTAGGGAGGCACTGCATACTAATTTAAGCACTGAGTATGCAATTTCTGCAATGAATCCTGAAGCATATTCTAGAACAAGTAATGTAGAATGATTTAAGATTCTGTCAGTATCTGGCGTCTTGCCGTGTTATAATGAGTTGGTTGAAGATCATATTTTCTCTCTAGTGACCAGAATATTCAAATTGTAGTTTGCTTGGAAGAAATATGCGTAGGTAAGCTAAGAGGGAAATTAAAAATATGATTAAGCTATTATTTTTTGCTGACTGAAGATATATATTGGCAAGCAAGACATTTAAAATATAATTTGATCACATAGCTTAGATTTGAAGACAGGACCCTTTTTAAAAGAATAGTGATTCCCACAAGTCTAGTGTTATATCGATAGCTAGAAAGGCTAGTCACTGTGTTCATAGAATTCTGGATCAAACTATAACTTAACGTCTTGCCCCACCATAAGTAGTACAAATAACTTTTGTTTTTAGAGTATCTGTATAGAGAATTGATTCACCATATTCTATACTAGGCTTGCATTCAATTCCCAGCTTTATTGATGTAACTACCTATGCTTCTTATTCCAAGGAAGAGTCTATCATAATAAATATGTACCACTGGGGGTTAAAAGCAACATCAGGCCTTTTATTGCTGCGGAACAGAATTAAAATGGGGAATTTGTCCTTCTCTTAACATCTGTAGACTTGAGGAATTTCTGATACATGCACTTAATCTTCTTATCTAAATTGTAAATTTTACACACACACCAGGATGACAGAATGCCCTCTCAAAAGCTACTTCTATAATCTTTGACTATTCGTTATAAAAAGCAACTGGTAGCTTCTCATTGAAAGGTGATGTTTATTAGTGCCAGCTAACAGTTAACTGCAGGAGTTTTTCATCAATGGAGAAAGTAGTAAGGCTTTCCAAAGTACTCAGTGTTTTGTTTTTCCTCCCCTAGACATCAGAAATATGTCTGATTTATTAGCCTTTTAATATTTGTCAATCACTTATATGTCTCCTGGGCTTTCAAGACTTCTGGATTAAAGAACCTGTCTTCTCAAATCTTTGTGTAGCACCTAGAAGAATGGGTCCCAAGTTCTGATGAAGTTCTGTGGAAGCTACTGCAGTACAAAGAAGTGAACAATACAGAATGTTTGTTGAGGTCCCGTTCAGTATAACCAGGAGTCAGCAGTTCCATAACTTTTGATAAGCAAAGCTATTTTGGATAGTGTCTGTGAGCTCATAGACAGGAAGAAAAGGATGGATTTTAGAGTATGATGGGACAGATTTAGAGAGAAAGCAACTTTCAGCTAGAACTGAACAGCAGCAAGCAAGCAGAGATGATGATGGTTGCTTTCACCCAGTTATTTCAGCTAAACTCCCTCCTACAAAGATGACTTTCATTCAGACAGGATTCTGCAGTCTTCCTTATCCTCCTGCAGGTTTGGTTGAAGCTGGAATTGGAGGAAAGGAGCACTGTTTGTCTCCTCCTTACTAGAAATGCTTTGACTCCTTTGATGGAATTTTGGTCTCCACTCAAGCCAATGAGTTTTGTCATGGATTTCAATGGAGACTGAACATTCTGACAGGGCATAGACATGGATGAAGCTTCCCATAGTGACCAGTGCCTTAGAGTTGTGGTGTCCAACATGGCACCTAAAAATGGACATCGACTGTTAAAAATCGAGCCCCTTCCTAGGTGTCGCTAGTCATGTACCCACATTTAAATCACTTCTGGAAATCTTGGCTAGAGGTGCAAAAATGAGACTTCACTCCTCAAAATACAAAGAAGGAAGTTCTCAGTCTCTTTTGGTGCCTCTTTCTGGAGCTTATGAAATTAACAATTGCAAGCTCAAAGAAAAGACTTCACTCAGGTTTCTGTAACTTAAAAAACAAACAGCTTCTTCCAACAAGGCAAAGTATGGATTTCTCATGCTGATCTTAGTGCTTGAAAATAAACCAGTTTGCATTATCTATGCCAACAGCTCTAAACAGCTGAAAATACATTTTACTCCCACATCCATGTGTCATAAAAAAACATTCAGCTGGTTTTGTATTATCAAACTTTCCAAAGCAAATCTGTAGAGACCAAGCAAGTGAAAATTCATCTCAAAGAGTAACTTTGAGGAAAGTATAATTACAAGTCATTGAAAATAGAAGTTTGAAGTGAAAGTACCTCAGCAACTATAGCATTATTTTTATGATGGTAAAATTTTCACAATACTAATGACACTAAATCAGAGGCACTTATGCAGGGACAAATCCGGCACAGACTTAAATCAGAGAGATTGCAAGAGCAATATGCAACTGAAAATATTATTTTCTTGTTTTGCTTTTGAAATAGAGACATATGTGATAAAAAAACCCACCAGAATAATATAAGGGCAATTATCAGAAGTGGTAGATCATAACTGAATGGGAATTTTAGGCATTCAGCCCCCCTGAAACACAAATGACAAAAGGTGTAATCATGTAGGTGTTGAGCAGCTGCTGAGAAGTCTGGAATGTGGTCATGTGGTATAATCGTTTCCAACAATAATTTGTACCTTGTAGTTTTTCTTATTAAAATAAATCATTTACTGTCATTGAAAGCCGTGCAATGAAAGTGCTTTCTAACGGGTTTCCTCAATGAAGGAAAATGTCACATGCTAAGAAGAGGATGTCACATTAAGACACCAACTGCGAACAAGACAGTATCTCAGTCTCTCTTGCTTTGTATACTGTGCTGTCATTGGCTGCCAGGACAAAGTGAAGGCAAAAATGGGTTATAAAAAGGCTGTCATTTTACAATGGGCATTAGAACTGGGTGAAATGTGCCTTCTCTTGCCCCCTCCCGTACCCTCCAATGGAAAAATTGAAATGGAGACTCAGGGTCAGTCTTTAATAGCTTCTAAACAGCTCAATGTCACTTTGAATGATTCGATATACTACATAGCTACTTAAGGGCTAAATACTCTGAGATGCTGTGTACCTGCTAAGCATCTGCAATTTTCCTTTACTTTCAATTGGCAATGTGGTTTGCTTTAAAAACAGTTTGCTTCTTTGATCCTTCCAGGAGCTAATAGATTCTGATGTGCAGAGCCATACTAAGGTCATTAGTGACATTATTGCCCTGGGCTACAGGGTGGGATGTTTTTAAGCATTTGTAACAGAGTTTAGCTTGCGGCAATTCCACAAAATCTCCATCTGCTGCCATTCTTTTTTCAAGTGACAGAGGAATTGCTAACAGTACTGAGAAATTAGTGCACAGTTTCCCTTAGTCATGCAATTCTCTGTCCAGCAATGGATGACATGGTTAGTCCTGGTTTTCTAACTCAGCAGTGCTTCTTGGGGTGTGATACAGTGTTTCTCGTGGACAATGCGTCTAATGCCATTGTAGAGCTACACCTAGCAGGCACCAAACATCTAGGGAATCTGAGAAACCTCTCAGATACTTGGTCACACTGCAGCTATATGTCAGGGATGAAGTCAACACATCATTCAGCCTGATGTATATTTTGTTGTACCAGGAAAAGGGCGGAAATTATTCATAGGGGCCTGCTGTAATTTTATCAATCCAACAGCTTCTCAGTCCACCTCATGCATACACAATGGATTTGTATTACAAAGAAGGGGCAGAGACTCAGAGGAGACAATCCTTGCTACACCAAGATAATTAACAAGCACTAATAAGCTGTCATCTAACAGGTACAATCTTAATTGGTTATTTTAATTTCATTTCTTCTTCCCTTTCTTTGCAGCAGTGGCCCACTCCTCCTCCCTCCCACCCCAAATTCATGAGAGGTATGCTCAGAACAGATTAGGGCCTTTCCTATATATGGCCTCATTTGCAAAGCCCACAAATTCCCAGGAATTTCAATGAGAGGCAGATGCTTTGCACCACTGCCAAAAGACAAGTCTGTCCAATTACTGCTCTCCCTAATGTAGGGATTCTCATTAACTTTACTTTTTCTTATTTACAATAGAAAATTTACAGTTCACAGCCTTGTGTATGAGCCACAACAGACGTTGAGCCCTCTGGCTTATCTCTTCCTTCTTTGGGGGAACATGTGTCAACTCAGATTTTCTGAGGAGGGAGAAAGTCCTCTGTCACTTGGGCTTTGATGGTGGTGTCTCAAACACCTAAACCTCCCTGTCATTGTTCAAAGAAATACAAAACAATTCTGAATGCCTCCTTTGCTAATCCCCCTGAGTCTCTCTTTCCATCAGCCACTCTGGAAACAGAGGGAATTCTGAAGGACATTCTTTCATTGCTATCACACCCCCAGTGACTGAATTTCATTGTGTCCTTGAATTAATTACAGGACCTCGCTCTTCGTGCTGCTTCATAACTGTCATCTGGGAGCAAATCAGCACTACCTAGGGGTGGTTTTATTAATACTGTTAATTAAGTTATAGTACAATTAAACACCTTAACTGGGAGTACTTCCATTTACTTTTTAAAGGGGGATTGTAAGTAATCCAGTTGACTTATATGTCTGCTTTAGTGCTGGAACCTAAGTACCTGAGAAATCCCCTTGGACTATTCCTATGTTTAAAGTGACGCAGGTATTTCACTAATGTGCCAATCCATCAAAAGCACTGACAATGATTTATTCCTTCATTGTGATTGCAGTAAAGTTGTGATAAAATCCAGCTCATATAATGTACCTTCCAGTCGTGACAGGCCCAGTCGTGAGGTACCTAGGCCCAGATCCACAAAGGGACTACTTGTAGTAATAGCAATAAACAAACTCCAAGGAACAGCGGGGTTCACAAAACCTAGTTGTTGCCTAAGCTCCCAGTACTACAAATTGCGAGAGAAAGGATGGGACCCACAAAAGCTACAGAAAGGCAGTTCCCCTTAACTAGCCAATAGGAGTTACCAAAGGGGAAGGGAGTGTCAGCCGATGGTCAGGGCAGTGTGTGTGTGTGTGTGTGTGTGTGTTACACCTGAGTCTTCAACTGCTGGGACACAAGGTCCCGTTGCAGAGGGCAGCCTTAGGGAAGACCAACGGGTGCCCTGAGAAGTTTAACGTCCATGTCTTTGACCGCTAGGATCAGGTCCCCTCGCGGTGGGCAGCCAACAGCCCAGAGTTTATAGGGAAAACTTATTACACCTCAGATTTTGACTGCTAGGATACATGATCCCTTCGCAGCGGGCAGCCTAGGGAAGACTAAGAAATGCCCCTACGGATCTGTCCTCTGGAAGCGACACGATCCAAATGCCCAGCTCTGCCTGTATCTGTCCCTTATGACCAGCTGGAGTTCTTTTAAATTGTGCTTGGTTCTGTTACAGCAACTGAAGGAGTCAGGTTAAAGCTTAAACAGTTAGGCTATGTCTAGACTGGCATGATTTTCCAGAAATGCTTTTAACAGAAAAGTTTTCCGTTAAAAGCATTTTCAGAAAAGAGCGTCTAGATTGGCACGGATGCTTTTCCACAAAAGCACTTTTTGCGGAAAAGCGTCTGTGCCAATCTTGACACGCTTTTCCGCAAAAAAGCCCCGATCGCCATTTTCGCGATTGGGGCTTTTTTGCAGAAAACAAAGCTGAGCTGTCTACACTGGCCCTTTTGCGCAAAAGGACTTTTGGCCGAACGGGAGCAGCATAGTATTTCCTCAAAAAGCTCTGATTTCTTACAGTAGGAAGTCAGTGCTTTTGCAGAAATTCAAGCGGCCAGTTTTGACAGCTGGCAAGTTTTTCCGGAAAAGCGGCTGATTTTCCGGAAAAACTGGCAAGTCTAGACACAGCCTTACAGGTTTATTAAAGAAGCTTATAAATCATATGGTTACAATGGCTACTGCTCTATTTCTTAACTGCTAGCAAATATGGATCTTAAAAGTGGTTACAAAGAAAATAAAGATAGAAAATAGAAATAATGGTACCAAGTCACAGCTTAATCTTTAAAGAGCTCTAAGTCTATGTGTACACTTAAGACAAAGGACACATACAGGTACAATTTTTACCCCCTTCTGTGCCTCTCGACTTCAGCATATCAGGCCAGGGCCAGTCCCTCAATTGCTAGGAAAGACGAATATGGGGTGGGCGTCCCTGTGGAACCTCGGGAGGCCAATCACCAAACCCGACCAGCAGATAGATGGTAGATTGAAACCCAGAGTAAGTGTGCTGCTGGACCCATCTTTATACCCATAGTCGCCCGAATCCTCTTTCTTATATAAGATGCAAAATTGTGTTGGTCCGTCTTTGTGACGCCAGTTCTTACAAGGGAGTTTCAACTTAATTTACACTTGTAAGAGAGATAACTAAATTACGAGTACTGGACATTCTTTATTGGGCAGGAGATTCCTCCCCCCGGACGAGTGTGTGTGATCATATCAGTATAGGTTTCAGTCAAGGGCACTCCTTGGCAGCCTCTTGGTCAGCGATTGGCGTATCTCTGCTTACAGCCATCCAGGGTCACAGCAGCCAGCATATCCGGGCCTCCTGTCAAGGCTTCAAAGACTATGCTGATTTTACTGCTCTGTGTGCCCTGTATGCTCCAGGCAAGCAAAAAATTGATGTTACAGGGAGGGGGTTCCTGTCTGGCTACTGGGAGAAAGAGTCCTGAATCCTGCCTCTGTTACAGAGATTGGTGCCTGTCTATCTCTGCTTGTCATACACAGCCACGACCTGCCTCCTAGAGTTAGGAAGTTTATGTCCCTAAACCATACTTGCAAGATGGCAGAAGAGGGGGAGATGATGGTGAATGTTTCTTTTAGCCACATACTCAGAGCATTTCGAGGGGTGGGACCATCCTGCCCTGTTAAGCAAACGAGAACTTGACTTTGGAACATGAGTCTCCTACTGTTCCAGAAAAAAAAATACTCTAGTTACTGAGCTAAAAGTTAAGTCAGCCTCCCCTTAAGGCTGACTTTTGAGTGATGACTGATATGATACACATATTCCAAACAAGCCTTCTGGAGAAGGCCATAGATTCTCCTTCACCTATTTCCCTTAGTTGAGGATCACATTAAGCAATCCATGTAGGGCTGTGGACAGAATTGTTCAGCCTTGTGCAAGATGGGGGCGGGGCCTCAGGAAGAAGGGGTGGGGCTGTGGGCTAGTCTTCCCCAGCCAGCCCTACAGTACTACCCAGTCCACACTGTGAGGAGCTCCAGCAATGATTTAAAGGGCCCAAGGCTCTTCCCACAGCAGCAGTGGCCAGGAAGCTCCAGGCCCATTTAAATCACCAGGCCCCAGGCAACTGCCCTCCATCCCCATCAACAGCCCTATGTGCAGGTGTCTAGATACAGAAACTTAAGTGCCTTCGTGTGGGGGGTTCGGGGTGCGATCACCCCCTCCCAGTTCGAGACGGGGGTTCGGCGGACCCCTTTGCCTCCTTTGGTTTGTCTCACGGCCGGGCTCCTGGCCGGAAGCCAGGGCGATCGGGTGAGATCACCCCCCTCCCTGGAAGGAGGGGGGGGTCTGCGGACCCAGTAATTGTTACCTGTCCCTGCGGGGGGGTCACGCCCCTTAGCCCAACCCTACTTCCCGGGGGTGCGGGGCTTGGCTCAGTCGCCCACCTACACCGGCGTTGCTCGGAGCTGGATGCTCCTCTGGTGGATGGGGACCTGGTCCCGCCCTCTCTCCGGGTCCCAGCCCAGGGCCCTAAGCGTCGGGGCTTGCTCGCGCCCCAACGCGGTAGACGGGGGTCACTCCTGCCGTAACCCGTCTACCCACGGGTGCCAGAAGGCTTCCGCCCCGGGCTGCTTCCTCCCTTCACCCCACACCCTCGGACGATCCGTCCATTGGCCCGGCTTACCGTGCCTCAGTTGGAGGGGTCGGGTGTTGGTCCGTGTCGAGCCCGGGAGCCAATCGTCCGCCCTGTCTTCTCGCCCGGCTGAGCCGCTCCCTCCGTGGGCGTCGCGTACTGTCCGGGTCACTACTGGAGCCCGGGCTAGCGGCCCGTCTATGCTGGGGGCTGGCCTGGGATCCCTGAGCGCGGGGTTGCACCACCAGCCGTGGTCGGGTGCGTCCCTGGTCCGTCCTGGGATGTGGCCTATCGCCTGCTCCCCAGGAGGAGAGCCCTCTTCCCTGTGCCAGTGGGGCGTTTTAAACTGCCCCGTCGGCCCTGACGTCAGCCACCGGCCCCGCCCCCTTGCTGACGCGGCCGGCGTGTTGGCGGCGTCCCGAGCGGCGCTCGCGGCCCCTCCCCCTGACGCTCCAGGGTGGGGGCTGTCTGCCTCGCGTCGGCGCAGCCGCGGAGGCAGATTCCGGCTTCCGCCACTACCGCCACGGCCGCGGCCTCGGCGCCGCTGCGCTCCGCCTGCCACCGCGCGAGTCCCCCAGGCGGCCGGACCCCCAGGAGTGCGGGTCCGCGGCGGCCCGTCACACTTGGGAACTTAGACAATTAAAACACTGAGTGAGTATAGGCAGTGACAGAGCAGCAGTGAAGTAGATTGTCACGGAGCCTGGAACAGGAATCTAGACAATTAGCTATCTTTGTGGACCTGGTCTCAAGAAACCTATGATCCCAATGACTTGGATAGTTGGCTGGTGTACAAAACATGCTCAGCATCTCTCAATCTGATTACACTAAAATTTGATACCCACAAATGTACAACAGGGCATGTCCTTTAAAGAGCCACTTGAACACCTAGCTGTACTTAGATTTGTTCACGGTTCTTCTTGGGAAATGTAGCCAGTGTAGAAAAGGCTGTTGCTATACTTATGTTGCTGCATATAACTATTGTTTATGGTGTTGTTATGGTGATATACATCACTCCCAGTTTCCATTGTGAGAGACATTTAGAAGAGAAACTAGAAAAGACATTGATCTCATCTGTACTGCCTGGAGCTTCGGAGCTTTGGGACCTTGAAAACAACACTTGTTCAATTGTTTAATTTTAGTTCATATATTTTCTTCTAAGCAAAGCAATAAAAGCAATGTGTTAATATTTCATATAAGCAAGGACAGTCACAGGACTAGAATTTTACATTTCCTAGGCTGGAATATGACACATAATGTGACACTCAGTAAAACTAAGCTGGTAGTAGGGACTAAGGCACTACACAGCTTGAATACCCTAAAGATCAAGAAATGGAGAGTCAGAATTCCTGGTCTCAGATTCTCACACGTACCTAGTTGGTCTTGAACAGGTCCATTAAACTTCCAGGGTCAAATTAAGCTGTGGAGATGGTGAACTGACTCCATATACCTACCCCCCCCCAATCTGCTCACCAGCAAAACAGGTCGAACACTGCATTATGCTGCTGGTAAAGGTTTTCTTAAGGTCTGTGAAGTGCATGGAGACAAGTTCTATGGTAGGATGAGGGTCTTCCTGACTTAAACAGTCATGCCTCTCAGATGGCAAAGACCCAAATGTGGGACTAGGGGTGTGACAGACCCAAAACGAGAGACACACAAACAGTTACTCAAGATGACAACCTGCTGCGGAGTTTCTTCCTTCTGCATAAATAAATCACTTTGAGGCACAGTGATACTGTTTACTCATCTGTAAAATGGAATTAGTCTCTCTCTCGTTGTCTGCCTATGTCTGTTTAGGCTGATCTCAGAGGCAATTGTATATGAGGGGAACAACTATGAAACTTGTATCAAGAGCTAGATTTAGAACACTGCACCTCCCCATTCAAACGCTGGGGGTTCAAATATATATTTTCATTATCTTCTACTATATATTAGAGAGAGTTTGTGTGTCCGCATGTTCATCTGTGAGTCCATTTGTTTAAGAAGTTCTCCTAAACAGAAAGCGGTGGGATCACCAAACTTGGTATTCAGCTTCTTCTTATAATTGAAAGCAAGGCAAGGGTTTGGTTGTGCCAGGACAATGGGATGTGCCTAGAGTTTGATTGTTTCCCATAAAATGGAAAGGGAGAAGTCTGGTAGGAGGGACAGTTATACTGTATAATGACCACAAGGGGATCAGCAAGGGTCAGAGATGGTGATCAGAACAGCTATAAACCAACTGGGCCAATAGGGGGCCAGGGTGGAGAAAGGGACAGCTTTCTACTATCGATTTCAGAGAGTTTTTGTCTGTCTCTCCCCCAGCCTGGAGACATGTACCCCACCCTGGCTGTCCCTGCTGCAGTTGCAGCAGCCATGAAGAGGTACTTCTCACCTGGCCCCAAGCTACTTCTGAGAGAGCTGGGGTTGTCCTCTCTCCCCTGGGCAGCCTGCATACTGAACCTCTCATCCCCAGGTCCATTCCAGAACAATGATTTAAATGAAGAAAAACAAAACTTATTTGTGTTAAGGACCCAAGCAACATAGGGTAAATCTTCTAGCAATTGTATAATGACAGTGCCTAGAGGTCTCTTATGACATGTACAATGCAATAGAGTTTGATCACAGATAGAGTCTCTGGGTGCAAATGCAATACAATGAATTATACTGCAGCTAAACCCAAAGGCTGGATTCGAACATCTCAATGTTGGGTGAGGGAGGTTCCAAATCCAGATCTGAATTTGTATTTCACAGCTTCCCTTCATTGCAGAACTTCATTCCAAGGACCTGTAACATTACTCTGTCTCCATGGCACCCAGTGTTTGCTAGGTTCTATATCCAGACATTTTTGCAGCTCGTGGCCATTTCTACCAGAGATGAAACTAACAGGGTGAAGACAGATGGTGTTCTCTAAGTTCACATGACTCCAGAGTAAAGCTTCCCTCCTCAACCCCAAAAAGTTTTAGCTAAGGTTCTCCCAAATAGCCCCAAAAAGCTTAACAGATCTGGTGCAATTTTGAAAACTGAAAGCCAGGGAGTATTATCTGATTTCATGTTTCTTCCTGAACATTTTACACTGTTCTGTTTGGACCACACACAACTTTGATGAAGTGCCCCATTCTTCAGGCTACATATATAATACAGAGTTGGGGTCAAATTCCCTCATTCCCACACTCGTGCTAGCTGTTCTAGGGAGAAGGTACTGGGAGGGATCATTTGGGAAAGTGGCCCAGGGAAAGGCTGCAAGACTGGGAGTAGAGGGAACACTTCCAGCTGCCATTGTCTTAGGATCCCTGGACTAGAACCTGGAATAGTGGGTGGGCTTGGATTCCCTCCAACCCTCCCCATGCCACTACAGAGTCTGCTCCTGTAGAGCAGGGGCCAGGACTGGAGAGGATTCACCCCAAACTATGGATTAGCCTATTATGGAGATGGCTCAGTAGCCTGAGACCTTTGCCTCTAGTAAAGGGCCAGAGGGTCTGTGGAAGGTCACAGTGAGCCTCTGAGGCCAACACTAACTGCCAGGAAGTGTAGGACCCTCAGAGCCTGGCCAGAGCTTTCCCACATGTGCTGTAAGTAACAGGTCATGAGTCACTGTGATATGGAGCCTTCTGAGGGTTTCATAAGCCTGCACAAGAAGTGGAACGGAGATATTGGCTTATTCAGGCACTGTTCTGTTTCATGGGAAGCAGAAATGTAATTCAGGATACATAAAGGCAATCAGCAACCCCAAAACATCATGGAGTTCAGCTACACCACATTGTCCAGCCCTAACTTCCCACACAAACTAAAAGTCTCATATCTTATTACTGCCAGAAATTGTCACATGCTTGCATATAGAATCACCTGGCTGCTGCAGACACCACTTGCCACTCTCCAATAATCCAAGCACTAAAACAACTAAGCCATAGAAATGTTACCCAGCATTAGGTTGGCATTGCTACTGCATCTGGTACTGGCCTTCCCACTCCTTAAGCAAAGGCTGCAGAAAGATGGTGTGGTAAATTCTGCGTGAATAATGGGGAGAATTATTGACTTGGTGGGACAGTGAATAGGAATATAGTGAATCACCCCCCAAAAAAATCCACTTGGGACCCAAGCTTGCATCATGTTGAGAATTCTGGACCCATTCCAGAAAGCCCTCGTTTCTTCGCTTAATTTTAACCACATGGGTAATCCTATTGACTTCAGCAGTCTATAGTGCCATCAGTTCTACCTATATGCAGGTGCTCGATAGTGTCTGGTAGCAAGGCATGGCAATGAACATGAACCAATGGTGAGGATTAGACTATTCACATGCTTAAAGGTAAGCACACATTTAAGTGTTCTTCTGAATCAGGTCCGTGCCCTTTGGAGGACCGAGCACTTCATATGGAAAAGTGCACATCAAATGTGAGGATGAATGGGACACATGCAGCCCACCTAATTAGCTTCATCAACATGGGTCATACAGTTGACAGATACGTCTTCTGCACTTACATATATCTTGGTTTCTGTTACTTCCACTCCAACTCATCTGATGAAGTGGGTTTTACCCACAAAAACTCATGATCCTATATATTTTTGTTAGTCTCTAGGGTGCCACAGGATCACTCATTGTTTTTAAATAGAAGAATGTTGAAGGAGGCTGCACAGTGTTTTTTTAATGTATATATTAAAGCCTAGATCCCAAGAGATTTGGGTATTGCAATGTGGAGCATAACAATGCCTTATGTCTCTGCGGCTGGAGAGAGGGAATCACTCAATAGGATCCCTGAAGTCAGGCACCGAGACTTCTGAACAGGAAGATATAGAGAGGGGCACCTAAGAACATGTCCTACCAAAGCCAGTAAGCTAAGGACAAAGATTAACCAATGGGAAACACTAATAGAGATGTGTGCTACACTCCACCGCTTTCACTTACTTAGGCACCTATCTGGAAATCCCCTCTCTTGTATCAGGCATTTTAAGCACCTATGTGTTCGAGTGAGTTAGGTGCCTGAGTCATTCCATACAAGCATCAAGAGGTGGTGGTGCTGTGCCCAGTTTATAAGCCTTATCCCGGGGGTTAATGCCTAGTCTCTCCTGTCCAAGCTGTTCCACTGTTCATAAAATACATGAACAGTAACGAGCTGAGTGAATGACAATGGCCCAATGATTAGGCCGCCAGCCTGTGAGGTGGGACACCTAGAGTTCAGTCCCCCCTACTCCAGTGTACACAGAAGAGAAGCCTGAACAGGAGTCAGGGAACAGTTCCCATTACGATACCCCACAGCCCAGAAGTTAGAGCATCAATTCAAAAGGCAGGAGACCCCTTTTTCACATCTTCTCTCCTCCTGTCATGGGGCAGGCTCACCGCCACGTCCTGCCAGTAGCACCAGGATTTAGCTCTTATCCACCCTCCAGACTCCTCCTTCTGGTTGGTGTCTCTCCGTGTCCTTGCTCCCGTTCAGGACACTGTCCCTCGGCAGCACCCAATACAGTTGTCTCCCATCACCATTCCAGGATAGGGGGGTTATCAGCAATCCTGTGTCTCTGCACTCTGGGGTCCTCTCCTCCTAGGGAACTCTCCCAATTCCCGTATACCCACTTTGCCTCAGTGACTCACTGCCAATCTTCATCTAGCCCCAGCCACAGGGGCAAAATGCAGTATGAAATGGCCACTCATCATCAGCAAGGGGGTAGGATCTTCTGCCTCTTTCTAGCCTGTCTGTCTCCCTGCAGCCCTAGTACTGTACATTGAGGCCTTGCCGTTGGCCCTGCAGCCTGGGAATGAAGTCAGGCCAGACCTCCCCAGCACTGTTCTGTCTCAGGAAGCCTCCAGCTTCCCTAGCAGCCAGGCTCCTCCTGCTCCCCAACTAGAGCAAGAATGTATCTCCCACGGCCTCCCTCCCAGAGCCCTTATTTATACAGCCCCCAGCTGGGCCCTAATTGGCAATATCTGCCTCAGCTGTGGCTTTACTCTCAGCCCTCTCCCAGGGCTGGGATTTACCCTTAAAGGACCAGTGCAGGGCAGACGTCCCATCACACCTACTCAGGCAAAGGAAGAAATTGAGTCTTGAGGTGGGAGAGGGGAAGAGAGAGGGTGGGAGAGGGGAGGGGGAAACCTGGGAGGAGAGAGCTGGAAGGAGGAATCCTGGGGAAGAAGGAGGAGGGGAAGTATAAAACTATGGTACGCCATATCTTCAGTACAGCATACAGATGTGGTTTCTTCACCTCAAAAGAGATGTTTTGGCCTTGGAAAGGGTTCAGAAAAGGGCAACTACAATGATCAGGGGTTTGGAACAGGTCCCATATGAAGAGAGGCTAAAAAGACTGGGACTTTTCAGCTTAGAAAAGAGGAGACTGAGGGGGGATATGATAGAGGTCTATAAAATCATGAGTTGTGTGGAGAGGGTGCATAAAGAAAAGTTCTTCATTAGTTCCCATAATAGAAGGACTAGAGGACACCAAATGAAATGAATGGGTAGCAGGCTTCAAACTAATAACAGAAAGTTGTTCTTCACAAAGCAAATAGTCAACCTGTGGAACTCCTTGCTGCAGGAGGCTGTGAAGGCTAGAACTATAACAGAGTTTAAAGAGAAGTTAGATAAAGTCATGGAAGTTGGGTCCATGGAGTGCTATTAGCCAGGGGGAAGGAACGGTGTCCCTGGCCTCTGTTTGTAGAAGGCTGGAGATGGATGGCACGAGACAAATGGCTTGCTCATTGTCTTCAGTCCATCCCCTCTGGGGTAGCTGGTGTTGGCCACTGTCAGCAGACAGGCTACTGGGCTAGATGGACCTTTGGTCTGACCCAGTACAGCCGTTCTTATGTTCTAAGCTCAGGGTTGGGGGTCTCACTGGACCACCTTGATTTTCATGCAAACCTGCTCCTTGGTTTGCATGTGGCTTTTGGTGGCCAGGCTGGCATATATCCTGCCCTAGATGGCCACTTTCCTGTGCCTAGTGTGGAGGTTGTGGACGTTAGCTGCCTCCCCCAAATCTCGATGAGGTCCACGATCTCCGCACTAGACCAGGCGGGCGCCCGCCTCTTGCGGCCCCGGGCAGGCTCCTGGGAGCCTCCAGCCTGGTCCTGGGAAAAGGCGGAGGGCTGGGTGGCAGCAGGTGGCTGGCTCGAGCCGTGCCAGGTGCAGGGTCTGCTGGCTAGGTGCTGGCAGGCTTGCACCTGGCACAAGCACCGTAGCCAGACCGTCGCCCTTTAAGGACTCCGGTGCCGGGAGTGGGGCAGAAGAGTTTTCCTGGTTTGACCCAGAGTGGCCACCAGGGCAAGCTGGGAAGGGCTAGCCTCCCACTAGTTCGAATTAAGCAGCTACACAGCCCTTAATTCGAACTACTTAATTCGAACTAGGTGTTAGTCCTCGTAGAATGAGGTTTACCTAGTTCGAATTAAGCGCTCCGCTAGTTCAAATTAAGTTCGAACTGGTGGTTTGTACGTGTAGCGCCTATGAAAGTTAATTCGAACTAACAGCTGTTAGTTCGAATTAACTTTGTAGTGTAGACATACCCTCTGAGGGTTAGGTGGGAGATGTTACCTGCAAGTGTGCATGCATGTACACGCACACGCACACACAGGAATGTAGGGATCCCAGAGAACGTGTCCTTTGAAAACATAGGTTCTGAGGAGATTTAGGCAGACATCAAGTGTCTGGGGGGGGGGGGGGGAGAGATTACAGTGTGGCCTACAAACAGGCTTGTGCACCTAAACCTTGGCTGCTAAATCCCATCCCCACTGCTCCCAGCTACTGGCCCCAGGATTCTGGTCCTGGCCCTGTTCCAGACAGGATACAGGGGCTGGCTTTCAGCACTCACATTAGTAAAACTGCTACCACTTTCAGCAAAATACAAAGTTTTGGAACAGGAGTTTATCAACACTTGGCCCCATCGGGTTAGAGAACAAATTGCCAGCAAAACCTTTTTTCTTAAAAGTCACATTTGGTATCAACACATTAGGTAGTTGACAGAACTGTTTTAGATTCACAATAGCTCCGAATTAAAGGATTCTTGGTGTTGGCTGCTCTGCAATTACTTTAGAAAAGCTGGATTTTGTTATAAAAGGTGCTGTCAAGGCTGTTCCCCACTCTGGCACAACAAATGCAGAAATGGGAGCCCGCAAGAGTTTTCCAAAACCTAGTCTCTATAGGCTCTGTTTCCAAAACTTCTCCCCAAAATCCTAATACCCAGATTTTGGAGAAATCCACTGCCACCACCCAAGTAATTCCAAGAAAACCAGGGGAGAGATCACTTGGGAAGCCTCCTCCCTAAGGTAAAACTTTCCTCTGCCCCAACCTCCATTTTACTCGGAGTTGGGAAAAACAGAAGGGGTTCAAAGACAACAATGTATTCTGCCCTTATAACTAGGCACTGAGTCAAAGGACACAACAATCAACCAATTCTGGTTAATTAGAAAAAGAAAACAATTTTTTATTATCAAAACAAAACTACAGTTGCAAGCATAGTAAAGTGGCTAGATGGGAAGAGCTACCAATTGATACACTCAGGGGAAATCCCTGGGCTAAAACTTGAGTTTCAAAAGAGAGAAAAAAAAAACTTAACAAGCTCAAACATTAGTTCCAAATTCCCAAACAAGAAAACCTGATGGACTAGCTAAACTTTTCCTACTTATACATTGTAAGAAGTCCGTTCTTGGAGAGAGAAGTGTCTTCCATTTCCCTTAATACCTGGAAGAAACTGCTCTAAATCTTAAACATGGAAACAGAGAGAAAACTCCTCTTTTCCAGTTTGAAATTCCTATCTGCATTGCTATTGGCTGACCACCCCATACCTGGCTAGTTACAGGAGGCATTAGTTATCCCTTTAGTCACCAGGTGCTGGTCAGCACTTCTGGTTACGATAGGTGCAATGAATTAACAGTTGAATTGTTCCAAGCTCTCCTTTTCTCCAGCACACAGGGATCCTCCTGTTTGTTACAACACCTTTCTGAGGGATTCATTTGGGGCCCATATACGCACCACAGTACCCATGTGCCAGAGTCTTCCCTGTGCCCAACTATATGACAAGTTACAGTTAGAAAATCTTGCTGCATTAACACCACAACATATAAACCTTACAATCTGGGACACAAACAGTCTAAAGCTAAACACGACTGGGACCTGATCTATGTCTATGCTGGACAAACTGACCTTCCTATAATTCTTGAGTAAATGGCCATGAACTGTGCTTTTGTATTGCTATTTAATACCCAGGTCTGTCCAAGACTCAACTCAGTACATATTGTAAATACACGGGGGGGGGGGGGGGGGGGGGTGTAGGTCATTTATCCTGAGTCAAAGTCCACTTGGTTCTCTCTCAAAAAAAGATATAACCTATCTTTAATACATATATTTTTGAACTGGAATATGACATTGTGCCCAAAGTGTTTTAAATATTTTATCTGCTTGCCTGTCTATATGACATTTTTAAGAGAATCAGCAGGGTATCCAATATTTCTAGCACAGAAGTTAGAAAAGTGTTCTATAGGACTATCAAATTGCAATGTAGATGTTCAAACTGTGTCTGGAGCCCATCCTCTGTGGCCTGCAACAGGAGTGGCACGGGGAGGGTCAGTGTCCAAGCTCCGATCTGAACCAGATGTCTACACTGCAATTATTAGTGCTGCAGCCCAAGCCTCATGAGCTCCAGTTACAAGTTGCAGGCTCAGACTTGGCACTGGTATTTTTCAGTGCAGTGTAGATATACTGAACAAGACTATTCATCTGTTTAAATAACTTTCTGAACTGCAGCCTTAATTATTTTCAAGCTGCTTGGATGCACATGTATTAATTTTCATAAATTAAAATGTTCTATACGTTTGCATGGGTCCTTCCACATTAATTAGGTAAGCACTACTTAATTACTACATAAAATAATTCCTGTCTGCAGCTGATTTGTCCTATTTGACCTGTGCAGCTTTTGACAGAATTTTTTTAAAATTAACAAACAGGAGGGGTTCATGGAGTAAACCAAAACTGGCAAAGGAAAACTAAACTCCCCCACCTAACCTGCAGCTTCCAATTTAAGGAGGAAATGAGTGACGCATGTTGTAAAGGCCAGGACCTTAATAGGACTCAAAAAAGAGCTAGATAAATTCATGGAGGATAGGTCCATCAATGGCTATTAGTCAGGATGGGTAGGAATGGTGTCCCAAAATGTGTTTGTCAGAAGCTGTGAGTCGGCAACAGGGGTGGAATCACTTGATAGTTCCCTGTTCTGCTCATTCCCTTTGGGGGAACCTGGCATTGGCTAGTCTTGGCAGCCAGGATACTGGGCTAGATGGACCTTTGTTCTCACCCAGTATGGCCAGTCGTACGTTTTTACATAGACACGCAGACTGATGGGGGAATACAAGAAAGCAATGATAGAATACTAGTCAGCATGATAAGCAGTGGGCTCGCAACACCTGCAGCTTAAGTTTTCTGCTGGGATCCTGGCAAGAGAGTTTTAAGAAGAGCCGACGCTAGAGCTTTTTTCAATGTAATGGTAAGTTAAGCAAGTGCTCAAGCTTTTCTCCTGACTGGAGATACTTTCCCAAATCAGGTCTAAAATGGCAAAATACGAGTAACTGTTCAAATATATGTAGCCCAAGGTCCAGTGTGTTTCAGCAGCAGCCCTGGGAACTACAAGCTGTGGACTACAAACTGCAGCATGTTGAGAGAACTTCCTGGTTCCTGCCAGGATGTGCCCTCTGCCCCCGGCAGGGTCTCAGCAAGGACTGTGCTAGAAGCAGCACACAGAAGGGGCTGCTGAACTGTTTTCCTATTCTATGTTTTTTACAGAATAAAGCCTGTTCCTGGTGATTTGTTGGAGTGGGTCTGGTCTGAGGTGCACTCACACATACACAACGCAGAGCACACCAAGCAGTCTCAGGCCTAGCCCTCCCCCCACAGTGGTGTAAGAAGTCATAAACTTCCCCTATGCTGAATAACCTCCCACTGGGCTAGCCAACAGGAGGGGTTACATATATATCTCATTTCCTGGTCTCCAAACTATCTCAGGTTCCCCCCCATCATAAGAAAGTGTTGTGGCAAGATCCTTGCTCAGCCCCTTGCCCTGGGATGCCTTCTGGTCCACAAGGCACCAGGAAACCCTCCTAGTCAGTTTCCTACCACCTTCTATTTATAGAGTCTTTAGAGTTCCGCAAACCTTTTGGCTATGTCTACACTTGCAGCTTTTTGCGCCAGAAATATGCAAATGAGGCTAAGCGTGGAATATCACCGCACCTCATTTGCATACCTAATTAGCCTGCAAAAATGGCAAAGAGGCTCTTGTGCCAGAAGGAGCTGTCTACACTGCCCCCTCTTGCGCAATGCCATTATTCCTGAAAATAATCGGCGTAACAGCATTGCACAAGAGGGGTTTTCTCGCGCAAGAAGGGGCAGTGTAGACAGCTCCTTCTGGCGCAAGAGCCTTTTCTGCAAAAATGGCGGCTCATTAGGTATGCAAAGGAGGCTCAGCAATATTCCATGCTTAGCCTCATTTGCATATTTCTGGTGCAAGAAGCCGTAGCCGTAGCCGTAGCCGTAGCCTGCCTGCCTGCCTGCCTGCCTGCCCCTTATGCCTGGGAGAACACTCAGCCACACCCTAACCCCTTGTGTCTCCTCCCTGGACTCCTTCCTCTGCCTTATATAGCCCTCTGGCTCATGAGGCCCACAGCTGCTTCCATTAGCCCTTCAGGCCTGGGATTGCTCAGCTGTCTGCAATCAGCCTTTTCAGCCAGGCTACAGTGGCAGAGCTCCAGCTTAGCCAGCAGCCTGTCACACTGTATACATTTGTTATGTTAAGGCCTATCTCCTACATCCTCATTCATTTTTTTTCTCTAAGACCATGCTGAAAGCTAACCCAGAACACCAAAACATTGCTCATACATTGCAATTGTTTTTTTCTTCGTGTGGGGGTGTAGTGCTTATGTGTATTTTGGCAATATGGGAGCTTGCTAACTGCGGGCTTCTACATGTGTGCTAGCAAACTTATGAGTTGGTTTTGTGCCCTGGACTGAGTGTGCCTAGTTTGGAGACGTCAGGGTCCTCTTTCCCTGGCATACTTACTTAACAGGACTGACCACAGTTATAGTCCTTGAACTCCTGGTTTATGCTGAAAGAAATACTAGCCACCCCAAACCTTGACAATTCTATTACATGGTGGTTACAATAAGTTCAGGAGCGTGAGCAAAGACTAGAATGTCTCACCTCCAATACCCCCAGTCCCACAACATATAGCACCACCACTATTTCCAGCTCTTCCTCCCTTCCCATTAAGGCATTAATTAGCTGCTCTGTAGAGGCCATTAACACACAGTAAGCTGCTCTTTGCCATCTCCTGTTCTGTACAGGTCTGTACACGTATCACATGCTGCAGCTCATGGGAGGATCATGTGCTACCTTGATTATGAAGCCCAAGCTTCACATTGACCTGGGCCTCCCACGCCCATTACTCACCACCTTCCAGGAAGCTTGTCCCTGCTTCAGGCAGGCTCCTCCAGCCATTTCTCATGCTCACCCCGTTTAACCTTCTCCGAAGGGGACCCTTCACCCTCACAGGCTGGTCAGCGCTCGCACCCCACAGAGAGTGATGTGTAGTTTTACTATTCATTTTCTGGATTTCAGATGTTTAAATGTGAGGCAATTTCTCTCCCCATGCCAGCTCCCATCTGACATGAAGGGACAGGGAGCAGAGCTGGACAGTGAAGAAGAAGATCCTCTATTCCCAGAACACAATGGGGGGGGGAGGGATAGCTCAGTGGTTTGAGCATTAGCCTGCTAAACCCAGGGTTGTAAGTTCAATCCTTCTAGAGGCCATTTGGGGCAAAAATTTGTCAGGGATGGTACTTGGTCCTGCTGCAAAGGCAAGGGGCTGGACTCAATGACCTTTCAAGGTCCCCTCCAGTTCTAGGAAATAGGCAATCTTCATTAATTTAGGTACTGAAAGGGGCTCATAGCCCTGCAAGGAAGTAGAGTAAATCACAGCACACACAAGGGAAAATTCAGGGATGACAGCCATTCCTCAACCCCAAACTTCCTCTCACCTGAGCTCCAACTCCTTTATCCCTCTGCTATCACCCACACTATTTATTCACCTCCACACAATCCCTCATCCCTCACTGCAGACCCCAAATCCTCTTTCCCTATTATTGTCCTCCCCAGGGATCATTCCGATTCATTTTCTTTTCAGAAATAGCCTCAACACCTTCTGAACACTCTACAGAACTCTGATTCATTTTCTCCACAATAAAAAATAATAAAAAGTCTTGACAGAGGCAGATTTTTCCCAACTATTACAGTTTATTCTCAGATTTCTGCCTAGAGAGGAGGTAAGAGGCCCATTTATCTCAATGAGGTCAGTCTCCAAGAAAAATCATACCCGATGGAGATGAATACAGCCCAAAACAATGGCTGTGAGATGAGTGATCTGCTCCATCCATATCAATGGAGGATGATTTTTCCTTTTCCCCAGGGCTGGAGAGTATGTGGCATGTGTCATTATCATCTCCTCACTCCATTCTCAGCACCTTTCTTGGTGCATCCTCCAAGAACCTATTTCAAGCTCCTCACCCAGAAGGGCAGATCCTGGTTTGCAGGGAGAGAGGTGGTCTGATCCCTCTCCCAGAAAAGCAAGTCCCATGTAGAACCATCACAGATGGGCAGTGCCCCCCATATTTTAGTGCACACAAATGGGGGGCAAGATTCAGGGACTCTGCAGTTCAGCTTACACGGAAGAAGCAAGTGTGCCATTTTGGAAGGGAAGGACGGGCTACAGTTGAATGAAGCAGGACACTCCTTGCTTTTCTTCCCCTTCACCTCACTGTCAGGGAGCGAGAGGAAAGTCTACAGCTTGCAGACATTCCTCTCACTCCTGGCTGGTGAGGGGAAGGCAGAGGAGTAAATGACACAAGTTATATCCTTTTCCCTTGCTCCCTGATTGTGAGGGGAAGGAGAAGAGCAAACAGTGTCTCCGCTACGTGTATCTGTAGCCCCCTCACACCTGCATGAAATGGCACCCCTAGGAAGAAGAGAGGGAGACAAAGTTGAAGTCCCCCATAGCTGGGAAAGCTCTCACCAGAATCTGTATCACATGAGGGAGGGTAGGAAAGGGGAAGGATCATACCCCTGTAGATGGGATTCATGCTCACATACACAGAAGCAGAATATAGGACTGACAGGTTCCCCTACCCTTCCCAATACCCCAGTCACCCACCACCATCCCTACTGGCCCCAACCCCTCTCCCCCATACCACACCTGATTTGCCTCTGCTCCCAGCAAGCAGTAGCTTACACAGTTCATTACTATTTCAAAAATTAGTTTCAGTGCCTCCTGCTCTACTCAGATTCCCCCACAACTGGAACAATATTTCCAGTTTATTTTACTTCAGATTTCTACCCTGGATTAGATTTGAACTGAGTGCCCAGACGCAATGAGAGTAGCATGTCTTTAGAGTCAGCCACAGCCTAAAAGGTAGAGCTAGGCTGCCTATCAGGAAAACTCTCTCTGCACATGGTCACTATAATCATTAACAGCAACAATAAGCACACAAGGCTTGCAATACATCTAAATGAAGCAAAAAAAAATGAAAAAACATTTTAATTTAATTCACCCTCTCCCCCAAGAGCTGGTGAGTGCCATAAACACTGTCGGGAATAAACCTCTCGTGTCTGAAATCCTCGAGCAATAATTTGAGCCCTGCCTTGATAATCCACATGTAATTATTACTATTGTGAGCCAAAAAGGTTGTCAAATTTAAGAAAAGCTTCTGGGGGAGGGGCAGAGTGGTGGTGGTAGGGTGAAAAGTTGTCTCTCCAGAAATCCCTTGATCAAATAGCTCCAAATTTAGTTCTCTAAGGGTATGTCTACACTACCCTCCTAGTTCGAACTAGGAGGGAAATGTAGGCGTACCGCACTTGCAAATGAAGCCCGGGATTTGAATTTCCCGGGCTTCATTTGCATAAGCCGGGCGCCGCCATTTTTAAATCCCGGCTCGTTTGAACCCCGTGCCGCGCGGCTACACGCAGCATGGACTAGGTAGTTCGGACTAGGCTTCCTAGTCTGAACTACCGTTACTCCTCGTGGAATGAGGAGTAACGGTAGTTCGGACTAGGACGCCTAGTCCGAACTACCTAGTCCATGCTGCGTGTAGCCGCGCGGCACGGGGTTCGAACGAGCCGGGATTTAAAAATGGCGGCGCCCGGCTTATGCAAATGAAGTCTGGGAAATTCAAATCCCGGGCTTCATTTGCAAGTGCGGTACGCCTACATTACCCTCCTAGTTCGAACTAGCAGGGTAGTGTAGACATACCCTAACAGAATCCCATGCCCCCATGGGTATACCAGATTTCAAGGTAATCTGAGTAACCATGCACATTTTAGAACACACAGAGTCAAGCTTTAAAAACAGAAATCTGGTCTTTACCTTAATAATAGAAAAACAGTTGCCTTGCTGTAATGAGCATGAAATAATTAGCAAGAGTGAACAAAAAATAACCCTAGAATTACTCAGTAGTGGACAGAATATTCTAACGGAAGTCAGCAAATTCAATAATCGATAGGTATGGGTGAACTTGGTTGTGATCTTGAATCCACTCAGATCTCTTGCATTAAGTTCTGAGACTAGTGTAGGGGTCAAGAGGAGCCAAAATGAAACCTTCATTCACACCTTCTTATGGTCTTCCCAAAATATACACCGTACACCTAACTAGACATTACACCCAATTAGAGTCCTTCAAAGTGACTCTCATTTACCAACATGCAATTTATATCCATCACCTTTGAATTTAGTCCATTTTATCTAACTGGAAAAGAAATCTAAGATGATGTAACTCACATACTGAAAGGGTAAAGGGGAAAAAATGCATTAAAAAAATCATTAGGTAAGCAAACCATTTTCCATGAGGGTTAAACCAGTTTGATATCTGTATTAAGGATTTGCATTAGCTAAAACAATTCAGTTACATCCAATTAAAAGAAGTTAACCAATACAACTTTTCTAGTACTAAGTGGAAGAATGATTATAATGAAGAATTGGTCTCTGTCTCATCCATACTCCTACTTCTGTCTCACAGATCCAGAATATACAAGTTAAAATGTTCCCATGTCAGGTGCTCTCACACCAACCTGTGCCTCATTCTGGCAGATGCTGCTGTAATTGAGATGTGGTGTCAAGTGTGCAGACTGGGTCAAAACACAGGCAACACAAGAGGCTTAAAGCCCCCTTTCCCTCTTGTCTGACCTCAGTAAATGAGGCCTTTTAAACATAATCAGACATACATAAGCTACAAACTTATGCTGGGTTCCTTTTTTTGGTAGCAGGATACGGAAGGAAGAGTATTGTGTCCCTAATATACAGGTTTCCCTATCACTAGAAAAAAATATTTAGGTCCAGATTTTCAAGGCAGCTCAGTTTCCATTTAGGCACCAAAATAAAGGTGCAGATATTCAAAACCTAGACACATGTTGGGGTGCGAAACACTTTGAAAAAGCACTTCACCCAGCGGAAATGAGCACTTCATATAGAAGAGTAAACTTGAGACTTTTCTCCTGCATGCTGGAAGAAGGGGCCGAACTCATAGGCTGTGTCTAGACTGGCAAGTTTTTCCACAAAATCATTTGATTTTGCGGAAAAACTTGCCAGCTGTCTACACTGGCCGCTTGAATTTCTGAAAAAGCACTGACGACCTCCTGTAAAATCATCAGTGTTTTTCCAGAAATACTATGCTGCTTCCGTTCGGGCAAAAGTCTTTTTCCGAAAGACTTTTGCGCAAAAGGGCCAGTGTAGACAGCACAGTAGTGTTTTCCGCAAAAAAGCCCCGATCGCAAAAATGGCGATCAGGGCTTTTTTGCGGAAAACCGTGTCTAGATTGGCCACGGACGGTTTTCCATAAAAAGTGCTTTTGCGGAAACGCATACTGCCAATCTAGACGTTCTTTTCCGAAAATGCTTTTAACAGAAAACTTTTCCGTTAAAAGCATTTTCAGAAATTCATGCCAGTGTAGATGTAGCCATAGACAAAAAGTGCCAGATATTTCTTGGCTTACAGCAAATCACAATCTTCAAAGCAGCTCAGGGATTCAACTTCTTGCCCTAGAAACATTGTTTACAGTCACAAGCCTCCTGTACAATCCAGAAGTTGACAATACAGGATTCTGTCACGTGTGTCCAATATCTACAAGCTGGCTGCTGCAGAACGTTACTCAGCCAGCCATTACAATTTGAGAAGGAACATTTACATCTTCAATCACAAGATGAGGAATTCCAAAGAGAGCACATGGAAAAGTCCCCAATGAATTGCTCTTTCTTGAACCACCATGACTGTGTTGGGTCAAAGCTACAGGCAGGTGGAGAGAAGAGCAAAAGGGAGCACGGTTACCAGAGGCTATATAGAAAGAGAGAACATGTACTTGTTTAAGGTATACAATTTAAGCATTTTCTTCTTGACAAGTAAGGGTAGTAGTACTTTTTACTTACCTATAGATGTGGCTGTATTCATTTCATTTTAATATTTCTGGCTTCTCTGATTCTATTTCCTACATCTGCACCTCATCACACCCATTTAATTCATCATTTCAGCCTGACTCATTAATCTCTGTCTCTCCTTCCAAAGATAATCCACATTTAATGACTACATTATGTAATGTGCAGCAAGGTGCTGCAGGACTGTTTTTGCAAACTTTTGAAGGGCAATGTACTTGCATCAGATTTATTTAGGCATCTAAATCTCATTTTTTAAAAGGTTAAAAGATCTCCTAGCAGTGGTGAGGGTTAGGAAAACATTATAAATTACTTCTGCTGGGGCACAAAGATGAGAAACTGGAGCTCACAAGCCTCGCTAGAAATATATGCCATTTGCTGAACAGGAAATGTTAAGAAGAAGGTTTAAACATTTTAACAGACAGATATTTACTAACCCCCAATCCATCCTGTTTGTAAAAGCAAAATCCTTGTAGAAGATTAGACTGTCAAATGAATACATGAATTGTGGGAATACCTTGGGACAGAATCTAATCTTTGATAAGCAGCATGCATTGCAGCATTTCTCTAAACCTCTACCACTGTGCTGGAATGCCATGTACTTGTAATCAATGACAACACAACATGAACACTACTATACAATGGAACAGGCACTAAGTTAAGCTTCCTGTTTATAAACCAAAGTACAAAGCCATATTATTTTTCACAAATAGGAACCGTCATCACTTTGTTCTTTAAACCGCAGCTAAATGTGGCTGTCAGAGGAAGATACATGAAGTCCCCTATAAACAGGACTTACCTTCCCCTTGTCAGTCATGTCTTTTCCTTAACTGCTGCTCCTTAAATGAGACCTCTGTTCCCTATCAGTCCTTTTGTAGGGCTTGTCTCCACTTACTGGGAGATTGATGCTCCAGAGATAGATCTCCTGGGGTTTGATTTAGCAAGTCTAGTAAAGACCCACTAAATCAACTGCTGATCATGCCCACACAAAACAGACATCAGACAGTTTCACAAAGAAAAAACAGTTTCTTGACATTTCAACCAGGCTGGGCATTGTCTCAATGACCTTACTACATGCATCCTACTTCAAAGAGACTTTAACACCAGACTACAAAGGGAAGCCTCAGAACTGTCGTTCATGCTTAAATTTGACACTTTACAAATGGGCCTTAACAAAGATGCTAATTATCTTACACATTACAAAGATAGCTTCCCCAAGTATCACCCCTAATATCATTATCTCATAGACACTAACCTCCCCCCTCTTCCCCTCTCTGTTCTAAAATCTGATTTGTCAATTTTATATGTGTTCACTTTTTTTGATTGTATCCCTTTGGTATATATGGTCATGCCAATTTTCTTCCACAATTTGATCTGAGGAAGTGGGTCTGGCCCACAAAAGCTCATCACCTAATAAACCATTTTGTTAGTCTTTAAAGTACTGCGTAGTCCTGTCTTTTGTCCCATCCACTCTGATACTCTACCAGATCATGAAGAGTAAAGGAAATTGATGGGAAAGTTTTTTTCCATCGACCTACTGAAATGGGGATACCACAGAAATTCTGTTATTCATGTGGATAGAATTGAGTATCTTAGATTGACTTTCTCCCCATGAGTAGACCTGCCCCAAGTCAAAGATTTTCTCTGCGCTGAAAAAGCAAGAATACCAGTAGCATGCTGATTTATATCCTTGATGTAGTGTTCACCTGTTAGGTATCTAGCTAATGGTGGTTGTCTGGGAAGATCGAGGAAAGATCAGTAATGCAAACCACACTGCAGTTGTTGCAAAAATCTTTATTCACTTATTCCCCTCTCCACTACTGGCTTCTTCACAGGTGAGTGTGCAAAGTAGAATTGAGGCAAAAATGAGAATTGCCAGCTACTTTTTGAAGATCAGCAATGAACCCAAAGAAATCTATAAAAAGTTGGTATGGGGGGAAAGTGTAGATTAAATAAGAACTAGCCATGGGTCCAGATTTAATGCATACAAGGGTACTGAGGGAGTTGGCAAATGTTATTGCGGAGCCTTTGGACATTATCTTTGAAAACTCGTGGAGATTGGGAGAGTTCCTGGATGACTGGAAAAAGGCAAATATAGTGCTCATCTTTAAAAAAGGGAAGAAGGACAATCCAGGGAACTACAGGCCAGTCAGCCTTACCTCAGTCCCCAGAAAAATCATGGAGGGGATCCTCAAGAAATCCATTTTGAAGCACTTGGAAGAGGGGAAAATGATCAGGAATAATTAACATGGATTCACCAAGGGAAAGTCATGCCTGACCAATCTGATTAGCTTCTATGATGAGGTAACTGGTTCTGTAGACATGGAGACGTCACTGGATGTGATATACCTTGACTTTAGCAAAGCTTTTGATACAGTCTCCCACAATATTCTTGCCAGCAAGTTAAAGAAGTATGGATTGGATAAATGGGCAGTAAAGTGGATAGAAAGCTGGATAGATTGTCGGGCCCAACAGGTAGTGAGCAATGTCTCGATGTCTGTCTGGTGGTCAGTTTCTAGCAGAGTGCCCTGAAGGATCATCTTTAGGGCTGGTTTTCTTCAACATCTTTATTAATGACCTGGATGAGGGGATGGATTTCACCCTTAGCAAGTTTGCGGATGACACTAAGCTAGGGGGAGAAGTAGATATACTGGAGGGTAGGGATAGGGTGCAGAGTGACCTAGACAAATTGTAGGATTGAACCAAAAGAAATCTGATGACATTCATTAAGGACAAGTGCAGAGTCCTGCACTTAGGATGGAAAAATCCCAAGCATTGTTACAAACTGGGGACCAATTGGCTAAGTAGCAGTTCAGCAGAAACGTATCAGGAGGTTGCAGTGGATGAGAAACTGGATATGAGTCAACAGTGTGCCCTTGTAGCCAATGGCATATTAAGGTGCATTAGGAGGAGCATTGGCAGCAGATCTAGAGAAGTTATTATTCCCCTTTATTCGGCACTGGTGAGGCCACATCTGGAGTATTGTGTCCAGTTCTAGCCCCCGCTATAGAAAGGATGTGGACGTATTGGAGAGGGTCCAGTGGAGGGCAACCTAAATGATTAGGAGGCTGGAGCACATGACCTACAAGGAGAGACTGATGTATTTGGACTTATTTAGTCTGCAGAAGTGAAGAGTGAGGGGGGATTTGATAGCAGCCTTCAACTACCTGAAGGGAGATTCCAAAGAGGATGGAGAGAGGCTATTTTCAGTACTGACGGATCGCAGAACAAGAAGCAATGGTCTCACATTACAGTGGGGGAGGTCTCAATTGGATCTTAGGAAAAAAAATTTCCCTAGGAGGGTGGTGAAGCACTGGAATGGGTTACCTAGGGCGGTGGTGGAATATCCATCCCTAGACGTTTTTAAGTCCCGGCTTGACAAAGTCCGGGCTGGGATGATTTAGTTGGGATTGGTCCTGCTTTGGGAAGAGCGCTGGACTCAATGACCTCCTGAGGACTCTTCCAGACTTAGGATCCTATGATTCTACAAGTGATCATCCAAAAATTGACGGGCATATGTGATCTCTGATCATATTCGAAAAAGCCTCAGAAAATTTCAAAATAAACAAATAATTATACTACACCTTAACATCTGATTTTTGGTTGGAACATGGACTGAAAATCTCATGACTTCTGACTGAATTCACACCACTATTAACTGCAGGGAATATTAATAAATATAATGAATGAATCCACAACATTTTATATGTTCATCTTAGGATTTCAAAGCACATTCTCCAAGAATTTATTTTCTTTAGACAAAATGGCCTCCATTGTCAAAAGTGGCTAATGAATTCGTGGCTCAGTTTGCGGTGACCAACATGAAATATAATATGGCATAATTTACAGAAAGAGATGAATCACCTTGCTTTTTTAGAAATCAGGTAAATTGAGTTGTGCCCTCAAAAACCAAGCTACCTAAAATGACGAGGCCCAAGTTGCTTCTGAATGCCTTTCTACTCCTCAACAAATCTTGAAATGTAGAGAAATGCACTGATATTTGTGTGTGTGTATGGGGAGGGGGAATATTTCCCTCATTCTTAATTCATGTGGTCAGGTGAGAATTTCAGCTTCTGATTGGCCATAATTCCTCACTAGCAGACTTGGTCCTTGATCAAGCAGTTTATAACATATGTAACCCCCTTTTTCCTCCCCGGGTTACTCGGGAGCAGGTCACACTCACAGGTGTGCCTGGGCGCCTGATGTTTTAACCCAAAAGGAGAGCCTGAGCACCCCAATAGTGATGGTGTTTAATTTCCTCCCCTTGCTGCAGTCCCTTGCTCGTAATGAATGTACAATGGCAGTGCCTCCACCTGGCTGGCCTTGTACACACTTACTGGTGTGCCTTGAGAGCCTCCAGGAATATACTTATTCCAACTATAATCTGGGTCTAATTCCAGAACAACTACAAATCATATACATCTAATAGAACACTTTAAAATAGACAATCTTTACTTAACTTAATTAAACAGGGATTAACAGATTAGCAATGAATAGCATTAACAAAGTGCACAACAATAATTGGAACTTATATATCTAGCAGTATTGCCAGTATTGATCCCACCCCAGAGTGTGCACACCCCTGGACTCAGAGTCCCAGACTCTTGCTTGAGTGGGCGCACTTGAAGAACTGCAGCTGTAGTTCTCTGAAGGAAGTACTTTCCCAACAAGGCCCCAAACTTACTGCCTCATGCTGTGCCTATCGGAAACAGCCTGCTAGATCCCAGTTCCAACAGGTATCTAGTCCCAGTCTGTAGCTGCACTCCAACGGCCCCTGGATTGGAGCAAACTCCTCCACAGCAGCCTGGCTCCCCTTCGGTTTCAAACTCCAAGGCAGAGTTCCAGACTGCTAGGCCTCTTTCTCATGCACATGGAGAGCCTCGATCTCCCACACAAAAATCCTTCCTTCCTGTTTTTCCCAAGGGCTCATGGGAATTGTAGTCTGGATTGCAGCATAAAGGATCTTTCCAGAAAAAACAGAGGCCCCTTTAGTAAGGGGACTACACATACTAAGGCCATTGTTTGTTGCAATTCATTAAGATCACTGGTAAACACTAATGTTCTTATTAATTTTCCATGACAGAAATCAGTAGCATTCTGCTGACAAATGATAATGGCATAGCAACATGTGTTTTGAGCACTATAATTATTTCTGTACACATAAGAGCGTGGAGCTTGAAGATTAATTCAATTGATGTGCAAAGCTCATGGCAATTTTCACATAGATGTTGCATAGAAGGAGCACATGTTATCCCAATATAGGATATAAAAATGTAATTCAGCTTTAATTTACCACACACATTTATACTTGTTGCAGTAATGTACAGTTCTTCCTGAAATGTGTAAATGACTGTTGCTCAAAATGTTGCTAAAAATTCTTTATCTTGGCCGATAACATGTTGAAAACCTGTTTGGGTGGGGAAGGGCTGAGGAATGTGAGCTCCGGGAGGGAGCTGGGGTGTGGGGTGCAGGCTCTGCACCGGGGTAGGAGACTGGGGTGCGGAAGGGAATGAGGGGGGGACACTTACCTCAGGTGGCTCCTGAAAGCAACCAGCACACACCTCTGGCAGCACAGTCTTCATGTGATGCTGCCCACAGGCACTGCCTCCGCAGCTCCCTTTGGCTGTCAGTCCCAGCTAATAGGACTGTGCAGTCGGCATTCGGGACAGGAGCAGCACACAGACACCCTCTCCCTGGGGTCATAGGGATATGCTGGCCACTTCTGGAAGCATCATAGAACACGGGCAGGCAGGGGGCAATTGTCCCTTTCCTCCCCCCCGGAGGTCTGGTTGGAGGATTCATACTGGAAATGATGCAAAAACTGCACTAAACTCATTTTTTGCAAGTAATCTCCTTAGATTCTAATGAAACAATCTATTTGGGAAATGGAGAAGAGAGATCCAGAGCAAAGGGCCCCAGAGGGTTATATGGACAGAACAGAAATCTTAGAGATGGGGCTTTGACATTTAACAAAATGCCTAACATGGGGTTGTGCATTAGTGGCAGCAACATCATTTTGCAAATTCTTATGCGATCCTGCAAGAAATGGGACATTGCCAGGATACGCTGCAAGTCATACAGATGGAGGGAGAAAATGGGAGAGTAGGAAAAGACAACAGGGTAGACTGGCTGAGATAAGAGGCAGTTCACACACTTACAGGGCGAACTAATAAAAAGGACTGAATGCTGAGTGCAGTGCATGGAGCTGGGCGACTCAGTGTGAAGGCAGTACAGAATAGGAGAGACAACTAGGACAGCATGGATAGAGGGAGATTTGAATAGGGAAGCCCTTATGAGTGTTTTCAAGATCATGGTAATCCAATTATTTAGTGCATCAAGATAGGAAAAGAGATCTCTGGCAGGAAAGCAGCTGAAAGTTGCTAATTATTAAAATGAATGCCCCAGGAAAACTGCAAAACTGAGCAATTTAAATACCTGAATACAAGCTGTGAAATATTTCTGGCCAGATGACAGGAACGTTTTACTTATGTGACTCATGCACTAACAAGGGAGAGTGAAGTCTGCTCTACCACCTTAACTAAGTACTGGTTGGCTTTCAGCTTATGTGATAGTCTCATGGCTTTAGCTCCTAAGGTCACAGGATGAATCCCACTTATAAAGCTGACAGATCCTGGTCATCAGCAGGTGGGACTGAACCTTCAACTTTACAGACTAAAGCCATGTGTCTGTGCTGCCTGAGCTAAAAGCCTCCTGGCTCTTAGCTAAAGCTGTAAAACAGACTTCACTCTCCCTCTTTAGTAGTCTCAGTGGCTCTGGGTTACACTTGTAACATCAAAACATCGAATCACTAAGCCCTGTTCTATGCTAGGGAATTATTTTGAAATAACTCCCCTTATTTCAAAATAACAAGCAGTATGTCCACACTGCCAAGCCTGTTATTTCAAAATAAGGGGCTGGTTATTTTGAAATAATAAATTCTGCTTTTCATGAGGAATAACGCTTATTTCAAAATAGATATTTCGAATAGCGGTAGTGTGGACACTCCACTGCTGCTATAGTGAAACAACTACTCCCCAGAGTCATTCAAAGTAAGCTTCCTGGGGTTCTAAGTTGAGGTTGTACATCCACATTAAGGCTATGTCTAAACTGCACGCTTAATTCGAAATAACTCATGTTATTTTGAAATAACAAAGTGTGCGCCTACACAAAATTATTTTGAAATAATTTTGAAATAACGGACCTCTTACTCTGACTTCTGTAACCCTCATTTCATGAGGAGTAAGGGAAGTTAAAGTAAGAGTGTTCTTCCTTTGACTTTCTGCTGGGTAGACAGTGCCAGAATCAAGTTAAGGTACTTCAACTTCAGCTATGAAATTAACGTAGCTGAAGTTGCATATCGTAACTCGTCCTTAGCCTACAGTGTAGACATACCCCTATGGAGCCTGCCTTGGACTAATTTTAAGGCTTCCCTGTAGTGTGGACATGCTATTGCAAAATAGTTATTTTGGGAGTTATTACTGTAGACATACCCTAAAGGTTTGCCCCCCAATCAGTTTCTATGTTCAAGCCTAAGAATCTTATCTGAAAGGTTCTTAATCTTCCTTTGAAGTCCATGGGAGGGTAGATAGGAAAGTCGTGTTCTTGTTTCACAGATGGATACATGAAGCCACAAATAGCTAACCTCTGTCTTCATTCACACTGGTATAAACTCTCAGTAACTCTATTGACTTCAGTAGGGCGACACCATTGCAACGGAAAACCGAGTTTGGCCCTTAGTAGTTAAACGTCAGATCTTGCTCTCATTTACACAGATTTAATCCAAGGCATTTTAAGCAGTAGTATTTCAGGATTAGAATGGTGTCCCTGAGAGTCGCTACAACTTAATTTGTAACCCAAAGCCACGGGCCTAAACCAACAGCTCCTGGGAGAGGTGCATAAAGCATTTGATCCATGGAAAGCAGGCTGATCACAATGCATTGTTATTATCTCCTTGCTTCCTGGTGCTATATCACATTAAAAGTACATTCAATAATTTTCTAAATACTTTACCAGATGATCCAATACTGGTTATTATACAAGTCTCAAAGGGGTAGCCACGTTAGACTATATCTGCAAAAACAATGAGGTGCCATGGGACTCTTCATGGTTATTATACAGTAATTGCTGGGCAGGGAGATGAAACAGACAAAATGTCCACTATTTACACTCTTAGCCTCCATTCTGATGGGTGAAAGAGAGGTGAAAATTGAGAGACCCTGTACTGACACATTCTAGAACCCTCTGAGACCTTAGCACTTTCTATTTAGGTTCATGAGAGAACAGTTGTTTTTCCAAATCGTCCCCCCGAAACAATTGTTGCAATTAAGGTTATTCTACAAAAACAGCATTCCATTTCACTGACACCTCTTGCTATTAGGTAATCTTTCATTTGAAAGAGAAATGACACAGCCAGGGTGGCAATATGCAATTGAGGGTTTCCGTATCTGGTCATTATTAGAATTCATTCAATATTATGTAGTGCAGCCCTCCAGCTCTTATCTGTGATGTGTAATTTCCTGAGTAATTTTAAATAATTTTCCCAGGCTGGTTTGGTATGGGTGTCCAGCTTGCAAATATTGGAAAAGACTTCATTACATGTCTTGCTGATAAAGGAACGATCAGGTCTATTTCTTTTCTAATGACGAACATCATTTGGAAATCAGGTCCACAGTAATTAGGCCCACAGTAATTATTCCTTGCTTTAATAAGGATTTGTTTTATAGTTTAATTAAAGAGCCAAGAGCATCAAATATTATGAAAAACATCACACAGCAGAGATTTTTTCCGTTTCTAAAAATTTCAGCATGCTAAAAAACTGAAAGGTGTGGAGAAAAATGTCTGTTTTCTACAAATTAATCCTTGAAAAATAGCTCATGTGAAATTTGCAGAAAAAGTCAGGGGACTTTCCTGCTTTTGTTGTGGTTGAAAGAGAAGTAAGAAGTTTTAAAAGACTACAAAATCTTATATATTGAAACACATTTAAATGTTCTGTCTAACAAAGTATGCCCTGTCTTACATTTAGTTGTGTCTGTTTTTCTTTCTATAACTGGCAGCCACATAACTATGAAAAATGACTCATTATTGTTCTCCAGTATTTGAAGACTGGAGCTACTAAAAGTTCACAAGAAGATACAGGGAAAGGATGATGAACTATGAAGACAAAACCAAAACACAGGAACTAACATTTGAAAAAGTTCAGAAAAGGGCAACAAAAATTATTAGGGGGATGAAATAGCTGCCATATGGGAAGAGATCAATTAGATTAGGACTTTTTAGCTTGGAAAAGAGATGACTAAGGGGGTATATGACAGAAGTTTATAAAATCATGACTGATACAGAGAAATTATATAAGGAAAAATTATTTACTTGTTTCCATACCATAAAAGCTAGGGGGCACCAAATAAAATTAATAGGTTGCAGGTTTACAACAAACAAAAGGAACGACTTCTTACAACTCTCAGTCAATCTGTGGAACCCCTTGCCAAAGGATGTTGTGAAGGCCAGGATTTTAACAGGTCAAAAATGCTAGATAAATTGATGCAAGATAGGTCCCCCACTGTTTATTAGCCATGATGGGTACAGATGGTGCCCATAGCCTTTGTCAGAAGCTGAGAATGGATGGCAGGGGATGGATCTCTTGGGATATGTCTACACTACAGCGCTAATTCAAACTAACTTAGTTCGAATTAACTAATTCGAACTAAGCTAATTCGAACTAACGCATCTAGAACTAAAAACTAGTTCGAATTAGTGTTTTGCTAATTCGAACTAGCATGTCCACATTAAGTGGACCCTGAACCAGGGTTAAGGATGGCTGGAAGCAGTGCCAGCAGGGCATCAGAGGAGGACTTAGAGCGTGGAGCTGCTGTCTCAGGCTAGCCAAGGGCTGTGCTTAAAGGGACCCGACCCCCACCCCGGACAGACAGTTCTCAGGGGTGCCACACTGGGCACATCACAGCACTCGGCCATCAGACCGGCTGCACTTGCCGCAGGCTGCCATCTGGAGAGAGGGGGCAATTGGGGGGCTGCAGGAGAGCTTCCGCCCCCAGAAGCCCACAGAGCTAGCCCAGTCCTCCCCATCGGGGGCTCGTACCCCATTCCTTCCTCACCTCCTTCCACTTACCCTTCCCTAGCCCCCCTTCCTGATGTACAAAATAAAGAAAACATGTGGTCAAAAATAGAATCTCTCTTTATTGAACAAAACTTGGGGAGACTGGGAAAAGGAGGTGGGAGAGGGGAAGAGAGAGGGTGGGAGAGGGGAGGGCAACTACAATGATCAGGGGTTTGGAAGAGGTCCCATATGAAGAGAGGCTAAAGAGACTGGGACTTTTCAGTTTAGAAAAGAGGAGACTGAGGGGGGATAAGATAGAGGTCTATAAAAGCATGAGTGGGGTGGAGAGGGTGCATACAGAAAAGTTCTTCATTAGTTCCCATAATAGAAGGACTAGAGGGCACCAAAGGAAAGGAATGGGTAGCAGGCTTCAAACTAGTAACAGAAAGTTGTTCTTCACAAAGCAAATAGTCAACCTGTGGAACTCCTTGCTGCAGGAGGCTGTGAAGGCTACAACTAGAACAGAGTTTAAAGAGAAGTGAGATAAAGTGATGGAGGTTGGGTCCATGGAGTGGTATTAGCCAGGGGGTAGGAGTGGTGTCCCTGCCCAAAGTTTGTGGAAGGTTGGAGAGGGATGGCACGAGACAAATGGCTTGGTCACTGTCGTCGGTCCATCCCCTCCAGGGTCCCTAGGGTTGGCTGCTGTCAGCAGACAGGCTACTGGGCTAGATGGACCTTTGGTCTGACCCAGTATGGCCATTGTAAGCTCAGGGCTTAGGGTCGGGGGTCTCAGTGGACCACCTTGATTTTCATGCACACCTGCTCCTGGGTGGCCAGGCTGGCAGCTCTCCTGCCCTAGCTGGCCACTTTCCTGTGCCTAGTGCGGAGGTCGTGGACAAAGTTCACGATGTCCGCACTAGACCAGGCGGGTGCCCGCCTCTTGCAGTCCCAGGCAAGCTCCTAGGAGCCGCCAGCCTGGTCCCGGGAAGAGGGGGAGGGCTGGGGGGCATCGGGTGGCTGGCTCGAGCCGTGCCAGGTGCAAGGTCTGCTAGCTGGGTGCTGGCAGGCTTGCACCTGGCATGGGCATCGTAGCCAGCCCGTGCCCCTTTAAGGGATCCGGGGCCGGGAGGGGGGCAATAGAGTTTCCCTGGTGTTGGCCACAGTGGCCACCAGGGAAAGCTGGGAAGGGCTAGCCTCCCACTAGTTCGAATTAAGGGGCTACACACCCCTTAATTCGAACTAGTAAGTTCGAACTAGGCTTAGTCCTCGTAGAATGAGGTTTACCTAGTTGGAACTACACTAAGGGTATGTCTACACTACCCCACTAGTTCGAACTAGCGGGGTAGTGTAGACATACCCTAAGATAGTTACGCCTATCAAAGTTAATTCGAACTAACGTAGACATACCCTCGATGATTATCTATTTTGTCCATTCTCTCTGGGGAACCCAGCATGGGCCACTTCTCACATCTCAGTATTGCCAACCATTCAAAACTCATGAGGCACCTCTCCAGAAGGTCATGAGACTGTCTTAACCATCATGAGGTTTAAAAAAAAAATTCTAGTTGTTTTTATTTTCCTTCTGGCTGTCTGAGGCATTAGTCACACTTGCTTCATGTTTTAAAGCAACAAGAGGCTAGAAACTTGATTTAAAAAGGAAAGCTAAAATTCTTATGCAAGCTCTTGATTCTAGCAACACGGCCTTTAAGGAAAAAAAATACCAAATATCACAAGACTCATATTAAAATCTTCAGAGTTGTCAACACATTACTTTCCCTCAAAATTGTGACACATTTTATTCAGTGAGTTGCTGACTTTCTCTCTTATGTGGCCACACTTCTGGTGTTCTGTGGATGTCTCTGTGGATTTCCTGCCAGAACTCAGCTCTACATTTTGAGAGTATATTGGCATATTATATCCAAGGAAAGCATTTATCCATTGAGCTAAATCTTAGCAAATATATTAGTGCCTTTACAACAAACATGAAAAATGGTACTCATTTGGGTGAAAATAGTAATAATAATACTTAGCATTTATGTAGTGCTTCATCTCTTCATAATGATATATATTAACTAGTCATCCTTATGCCCCTGTGAGACCTACACTTGTTTTACCTTGTTCTATTAATGGAGAAACTAAGTCCCTCATCCACCAAAGCATGTAAACATGTGCTTAACTTTGAAAACACAAGCAATCCTATTCAAGTTAATGGGAGTGGTTATGTCTTGAAAAATTAAGCACACGCCGAAGTGCTTCACTGTATTATGATCAAGACTGAAGGGAAGACTCCCATTGATTTTGGATCAGTGGAAGTGTTGCCATCGACTTCAGAAGGATATGGGCCAGATCAAGGTTACACATCATGCAGTGGTAGGCCTAGCTTACACCTCAGAAGTTCCTGAATATCAAACCTATACTCAGTTAACTACACCATTTTGCAGGATTTTCTCAATGAACAGCTTCCCTTTTGCATGAACAATTTTTTTGTGCTGAGGCCATTTTCACTTTTCATGTCGCTTATTGTCTAAGTCAATGAAAGCTACGTCTGATGATAAACAAGTGCTGTTCCAAGAGATAAAGAAAATGCCAAAAGTGTACAAAGTATGTTCTGTTCTGCTCCATCTCTTCGGGTGTGTCTACACAGCAGGGTTAACTCGAAATAAGCTACACAAATTGAGCTACATCAATTGCGTAGCTTATTTCGAAATAGCTTATTTCGAAATTGGGAGTATTTTACACAGCATTTATTTCGAAATAGAGCTCTCTTCCTCCCACTTCCCTTACTTCTCATACCATAAGGGTTAAGTCCTTCAGCTTGACCGTATTTTGACATTATTTCAAAATAACTACCTGCTGCATAGATGCAGATGAAGTTATTTGAAATAATGTTGCTGTGTTGAGTACCCTTTCATATCTAATTGGAAAGAATAGAGATAAATACTGTTTTATGAAGATGGCATTGTGAGATGGAGAAAAAACCACTTGTTCCCTACAAAAGAAGTCCTTGACCGGAAGCTTGAGGACAAGTGGTCTCTTCGACTCAGGTGTCATAATGATAATATTAGCATTTTAGATGAAATGTGGCATAAAAGAAAGTCAGCAACATGCTTTCTCCATTTAATTTCTTCCTGGTGCCAAGAAAATATCAATGGGAATCACAGAAATGTATTGCGGGAAGGCACCTTGTGGGGACACAGAGCCCATTTCCCTCTTCCCCCTCTCCTCCGCCAGGATGATGTAGGACCAAGCATATCTAGACCATTCCTGTATCCTGTACATTTCAGTTCAGACAAGTAATGTTCTTTTATCTGAAATAAAACCTTAACAAATTAATGAATGGCAATTTTAAAGGGGAGATTTTTCAGACTTTGCTGTCTTTTATATGCTTCTCCTTCTTCTTAGCATATGCATCAGGTGACCAGAATTCATCACTGAATTACATCCTCTAATTGGATCACCAGCTTCTCAGGCTTGAGCTGAGTACTGTCCAGCGGTGCATTGTGAATGCTGATCCATGTGCCACTTTTAGACGCTTGTGGTGTAAGACTGTGAACATATTCAAAGTCTTCAAAGTATGGTAGACACTTCAAAGACTCCTTTGAATGTGCTCCCAGCATTAGGTGACAATGGCGTTCCCCTCCAACCTACCCTGTTACAAGGCCAGCCTTTTTCATAGAGTTAAATTTGAAAAATTAATTCCAGAAGGGACCATTCAATCATCTTGCCAGATCTTCTGTATGTAGCACCTTTCAAACAGATAATCTCATACTGAGCCCATCTTCCTGATGGCACCTGCTGTGCATCTCCTGAAAGCAGACCTGTCGACATTGGGCAAAGGGGGAGAGAAAAGGGGCAAATACTCAGTCAAAAGGGCTTAGGGCTACCAGCTACCACTACTGCTGTAGTGGCAGCAGCGGTGACCACAGCGTCGGGCCCTTTAAATTGCCACCAGTCCGGAGCCTCCGGTGGCGTCATCCGAGCAACACTGAAGTTGCCTGGAGGTAGCTAGCCCCAGCCACACTCCTTCTGCCTGAGGCCTCCGCCCCCTCCAGGGGCATGGAGATGCCCCCCACTTTGCCCAGAGGTGTGACGAGTTTTCGGCCCCACTGACTGCAAGTAGAATAGTCAGGGAAGGACTTCTTTCTGGATCCACCCATTCTTCTTAAAATGAAGACATGGGCGAAGTCTTCAGGCTCGAGAAAAAATAACAAATCCCACCGATACGACGGTCTTGACTGTTAAAGATAACTTGACAGATACGGGGAAATAAAAACATAGTGAACTGCCATTCCAAGTGAGCGTTCTAGTGCAATTCCGCAGTTAGACACTATGAAGAAAATGGAGCTGAACATGTACAATGCTGGTTAATTACTTTCACATTCATGGTTGGGATGACTATACAGCTGTAGCCGTAAAGGAGGCCAAGCAACCACACTGAAGTGGAAGGCAATGTGGTTCAGGGTGCATCACTCAGCAAAAAGTGAAAACTAAAAAAGCCATGAGACAACGAGTCTCAGATGCTGGATCTACAGATTCAGGCTGTGGATGTTGGACTTTTTAGCTAAAAATAGCTTGGGTAGATCTATCTTTCTCATAATGTTTACACATCTATTCTTATCCCCATAGAATGAGCCCAGGAATGTAGACTACATCTACAGAAGGATTCGTTTTACAGTATAGGCACAACCTTAATGAACAGGATGTGTTCCTCTAATACAGGAGACATTACCTCTTCCCAGGGCTCTGATTCACCTGCTTTGCCTCCCTGGAATATCCTCTGTGCTACTTACTCCTTCCATCTTTTGCCTGTCTTATCTTTGGAATCTATAAACTCTTTGGGCCAGGACCTCTTAGGTCTGGTCTACACCAGATCAGGCAGGTACTCAACTCCAGTTATGCAAAATGTGAAGCTGGAGTTGGCTTACTTTAAACTGAGCCATGGAAGTGTCCACACAGTGGGAGACCAACAGGAGAACACATTCCTGTCAGCTTCCCTTACTCTTTGCAGAGCCAGGAGTACCAGATGTCAGAAGAGGCTGCCCTCAGTGGGTTACATTAGATCTGCTAAATTGAATGCTAGAAGATTGACCGCTGGAGAGTCGATCTTCTCCTTAGTGTAGACATGCCTTTACTATGTGTGTGTTTGTCCAATTGTCTAGCACAATGGGGTCATCATCCTGATTGCTGCTGTAAGTGTTTACATGCTTATACAGGAATAAAAAAGGAAGGAATAATTTGGATAACATAAATTTTGGAGGCTTTTTTTGACCAATGTTTAAACGCCCAGCTTTTGGAGGCTACGTTAGGAACAGACAATTGGTTAGGATAAAAGAACTAATCCAAAACTTTCCCAAAATTCAAACCAACCTTATTTTATTTTAAATCTGAATATGTTTAGAAACCTTTTTTTCATATACTTCTGCCATTCTTAGTTGCAGTCTCTCAACATAAGAATAATTAATATTCTCCAAAGACAATCTGCTTTCCTGAAATATTCAGCACAGTTCTGGAGATCCAAAGGGTACAGATTTACGTCCCTTTTCAGAACTACCCATCCCTAATCTTGATTATTTAGATTAACCTCTTAACCCCTACCCAGTGCTCCAATATTCTTTGAACTACCCATTTAAATAATGAATTAATTTCCACTTTGAAAGATTAAAATGTGGAGGTCTTCCAGACTAAAATGTTATTTTGAAAAAGTGTGCGAAAGCACAAAGTTAAAAGAATTTGGTCAGCATGCTGGGTTCACTTACATTGATGTAAATTCTGAGTAATGCCTTTGAAATCCATGGAATCATACCATTGTAAAAATCCATGAAAGGGAATTCAGAATCAAGCTTTCTCTGTGCTGAATTTTACTGTAATTCTAATATTAGCTGTGTAACTGAAGTATGTGGTTGTTACGGGGAATCACACACACTATTGGGAAACAATATTCCTTTATGGTTAATGTAATTAGCACATTGACTGCTATATAAAAATGTTACATAAGATGCATAACACATATCTCAATTCTGTGGTCTGCATGCAATTTGCCCTATATATAGTAGTACTTTAAATACTGCAGTGATAATGACACTGCCATTTGAGTGCTCAGCTATTGTAATAACTATGGTAGCAAGACAGATTCACAGGGTTATACTACCATTAATACTAACTTTGAAAAACATGTTAAGCAGTAACACATTTCTAATGGGAAAAAATGAATCACTTTTATGCAGATTTATTAAGCTACTTAACCAAAGATTTAGATAGCCATCTACTGGGATAGTCTAAAACACCTACTTGGTTTTTAAGTTGGGCTATTGCAGGCATGTCCAAAGTCCGGCCCGCGGGCCAATTGCGGCCCGTGTTCCGATTTAATACGGCCCCCGCTTCCTCCCCCTCTCCTGGCTCCCCGGCGCTCTTTTGAACTGGCGCGCCCAGCGCGCCGCTTTCGGCCGCGCTGCCGCCGCCCATGGCCTCCGTGGTCCTAGAGCCTGCCCTGTAGGGCACGTCCGCAGCCCCGCTCCCCCACTCGGCTGCGGGTTCGCCCTGCCCCCGGGCCGCCGTGAGGCCGGCGTGCCCTGCGCTCTCCGCCCGCCTCCGACCCTGCGGGCCCTCCGCCTTGGGGCTGAGTGCGGGGACAGCCCTCACGCATGTCCACTTCTTCAAATCTGGCCCTCTTTGAAAAAAGTTTGGACACCCCTGGGATATTGTATTGTATCAAGGTTACATGAATCACACATTTTGGTTTAAAAATTATTGTCCTACACCAGGGGTTCCCAAACTTTTTGACACGGGGACCAGTAAATCCATTCACGAGCTGTTGGAGGACTGGTAACATTAATTTGCATATTCATTAAGCAAATGATGACTATGCAAATACATTGTTTCTGGTCCTCCCAAAGCCCCTCAGTGCCAGCTTTAGCACAATATTCTTGCCAGCAAGTTAAGGGAATATGGATTGGATAAATGGACCGTAAGAAGGATAGAAAGCTGGCTAGACCAGGGTTTCCCAAACTTTTTACCTTAGTTGGAACCCCGTTTTTTTTCAGTACTGTTTTTTGAAGCCCAAAAATATAAATGCATATAAAAAAAGAATGAAAAATTAATAAATTTTCACTGTTTATTATTTATTCACAATAATAACAGTGCATAATATAAAACTTGATATAAAATACTGCCTAACTTATTGTTATTACCTTAAATACAATTTAACCAGTAGAATTTAAACCGTTATAAAGCTTATTTATTTATAATTGAATGAGTTTAATATGTGTCATTTATTATGTGTGCACTTTATAACTTTTAAATAACTAAAAAGAGAACTAATGGAAAGGGTGATGTTGTTTTGCATCACGTAGCAACTTTATATCAGGAGCAAAAGGATGAAGTTTTATCCTCAAATCTGGTTCGACATTCAATCTATTTCTATATTTATTTTTAAAGAAAACCAAAGATGAGAAACTAGTTTCACACTTATATGTCATGATGAAAGACATTAAGAATTTTACTATTTTCTCAGATAAATGTGAATATTCATTTCTACAGCTCAACCAAAAATCAATCGAGGAGAGTTTATAAAAGTTCTCTTTTAAGGTAGAGTCACAGGTAAGTTCAATTAATGAATCCACTTCTGATGCTTTCAATTGTAATATTTCTTCATTTTCGGTTTCAACAGTAAACAGGTTCTTAATCCACATTTTACTGGCGTCAACTGGAGGAAAATATTTATTTAATCTTGATGTTAGCCCCAAGAAATATTCTTGATTGCTGCAGAAATCGCATTTGAGATATTAGATTCAGCATATTTTTCTTGTAATTCAGTTAGGCTGTGTCTAGACTGGCCAGTTTTTCCAGAAAATTAGCCGCTTTTCCGGAAAAACTTGCCAGCTGTCTACACTGGCCACTTTTTGCTGCTCCTGTTCGGGCAAAAGTCCCTTTTGAGCAAAACTTTAGAGCAAAAGGGCCAGTGTAGACAGCTGAGATTTGTTTTCCGCAAAAAAGCCCCGATCGCGAAAATGGCGATTGGGGCTTTTTTGCTCAACAGTGCGTCTAGATTGGCCAGGAACGCTTTTCCGCAAAAAATGCTTTTATGGAAAAGCATCCGTGCCAATCTAGACACTCTTTTCCAAAAATGCTTGAATAGAGCTTTCGTAACCATAGCTAACAAAACTCAGCAAATTGGCAGCATCAGCTATATCAGCGGGGGATATTTAAATCCACCGCGGCATTTGCAATTCCGAAGTATCTCATTAGCATCCCTTTTCCGGAAAGGGGTGCCAATGTAGACACAGCCTCAGATTACATCAGAGAAAAAATAAAATCATGAACATTTTGTAAAATTGCCAGAAGCCAACTCCAGCAGCTGCAGTTTACCCTTTGTATTCAAGGGAGCTCTTTTTTTGAACCAGGGTACCATTTTCTCACCCAAGTAATGAGCCTTGGGTTTCCTTTTAGCTCATAAATAAGTTATTTATGATCTGTGTGAGATGCTTTAAAGGCGTTTGGCAAATCACAAGGACATCAATCACAATCAGCTAGCTCCTCTGAAAAGGATATAATGTATATGACCTTCTATTTTACCAGGGACCACTTACAAAATTCTACAAGAAAATCAGTGTATCAACTAGACATTGGTCTACAGACTATCAACACATCCTTCTAATAACCAGCCAAATGAATATAAATCAGTGAATAATTGAAGTTTACTGGCTTTTTTATATGTGTGTGTCCAGTTCTCCAATATATTTGTTTTAAAATATAAATTCCCTTTGAAAGAAAACCACCCACATCTTTCATGTCACTTTTTATACTTTAGAGACTAATCCAGGTGTATGATCAAGAACAGCATAGCCGAAAATGCCCTGTATCTTAAATATATATGCATCACCAATGAAGATTTTGCTGTTTTGTAGCTTGACAATATCTACTGTCTTTCATCAAGGAAGATATCTTTCTACCATTGCCTTTGCCTATTAACAGTGGCAATATCAACAGCACAGCTACAAGCAGTCACAGAGAGGGGGTAACATTAGTTCGGATTAAGGGCTTTAGTCCGAACTAACGCGTCCCGGCGCGCACTTCCTGGTTCGAATCAGCAGTAATTCGAACTAGCGCGCCGGCGAGATCATGTTAATGGAGCGCGGGATATTTAAATCCCCGCTTCATTAACTACTTCGATTGTCTCAATTTGCATCCCTAGTTCGAACTAGGGATGCAGTGTAGACGTACCGTATGTCTCTATGGTTCCTAAGCCAAACCAAATCTTTTTATTTGTATTTCTGGGTGAATTAATCATCAGGAAGTTCACAGGGAAAAGATGCTCCAATTACCCCAAGGTACAATCTAGCATGGGCATGTTATCCTTCTTAAATACTTTGACCAATTAAAAAATCTCAGAGCTGTGTTAGTCTGTAACTTTAAAAACAACAAGTAGTTCTGTGGCACTATAGAGGCTAAAAACATATAGTATTATGTGTTTTCGTGGGTCAGATCCACATTAAGTGCTTTGGATGTGTCCCATTCATAGCTTTCTATATGAAAATGTGGATGTCAAAGACAGAGCAAATTGGCTTTGTAATGCATTAACCAATTAATGTCTTTACTCAAGCCCAGGATAACAGTGTGAAATTTGTAGATGAATTTCAGCTCTGCAGTCTCTCTCTGTAGAAGAAAAGACAGTTATCTGTTTACACAACTGGTGTTCTTTTGGATGTGTTGTTCATGTGCATTCCAATCAGATTTATGCAGCTTTAAATACAGTTTTCCTGCCTTGTTTGGCAGTTTGGAAATTTCCAGGGCTTACTCATTAGTGCTGATGTAAAGCTTAGCTGTTAGTTATTGATCTGGTTCTGATCTGGTTCTTCTTGTCCTTTGGCCCTGTTTACGTGATCAGTACTTTAGGGTAAACAGAGTTGTTTATGTGTTCTTAACCTTATCTTATACTTGTTCTTGCTATGCTGGCAACAATGATTATCTTAAATGGCCTATGTTCCCAAAGACTTGCTTCTGGCTCGTCAGATATAGGGGAACAGGAAAGGGGGAAGGAATGCAGGCCTCACCACCCGTAAACTAACACGTACAAAGTTCTTCCGCAATTGACCACTACAGGTATGTTACTCTGGTGGAGGGCTTTCTGCCACCCAAGAATACTCCTGCACCTGGGCTGAGCATTGAAGCTCTAGTGGGTTGAGCCATCCGGCCTCCATGCCATGACATGGAGTGATTGAAAGTCTGGGTGTCTGAGATGCCTCTGGTCCTGTGTGAGAAGGTCCAGGCACAAAGGAAGGGCTATTGGGGCTTCCATGGACAATTTGAGAAAGGTAGAGAACCAATAATGGCATGGCCATGCTGGTACCAGCAGGATTAAACATGCTCTTTCCCCGTGTGCCTTGAGCAGGACTCTGTGGATCAAGGATATGGGGGAAACATGTATATTAACTGCCCCCCTCCCCACGGAATCGTGAACACATCTGCTGTGGATCCAGGACTGAGATTCTGAAATGAATAGAAGTTCTTGCACTTTTTGTTGTCCCAGGTGGCGAACAAGTCTAGTTGGGGAAACCTCCCCCCCCCCGCCCGTGGAAGATTGATTGAACTATGTCCACCCTGACAGACCACTCACAGATCATGAATGTCCTGCTAAGGGCATATGCGAGCATTTTTTGCAGACCTGGGAAGTACTGGGCCTCTAATTTGATCCTGTGCCTTATACAAAACAAAAAACAAACAACTTCCCACCCTGAGACTCTGGGCTTTGAGAAAGAGGTGTGATGACTTTGTCCCCCCACACACTTGTTTAAGTAAAACATTGCAGTCACATGGTCTGTGCACACCAATGTACAACAACCCTCCATCTGTAGGCAGAATACCTGGCAGGCCAGCCTGACCACCCTACGCTGCATTATATTGATGTAAAGAGCCGAATCCACAGGATTCTATACCCCTTGATTCCTCAGTGTTCCCAGATGGGCTCCCCTCTCCCCAACGTCCAAAGCATCTGTTGCAAGTGTCCGCGTGAGGGTTTACGGGGTAAATGTCACTGCCTCACACAGACTGTCTGAGTCTGACCACCACAACAAGGTGGCCATCACCTTTAGGGGGATCAACACCATCATGTCTAGGCTCATCAGCCTGTAGATCAAAGCCAGCCACTCTTGTAGGGATCTGAGGTGCAGCCTCATGTATCTGACCACATGGCAGCATGATGCCATGTGCCCCAGCAGGGATGGCATGTCCTCACCATCGTGGCAGGGCACTGGGTGAGGGAGGACACCATATTCTTTATCACCTGAAAACGGGCCTCTGAAAGGGTGGCCCACACCCGAGTCAAGTCTAGACTTGCCCCAATGAACTCTATTCTTGGTCCTGGGCTTAATACTGACTTCTTCTTATTGAGGGGGATTATCAGAGTCCTGAATAAATTGAGAGTCAATCCCATGTCTGTTTGGAGTTGCTCCCTTGAATTCCCTTTTAGCAGCCAATCATCCAGGTATGGAAACACCTGAACACCTTTCTTGTAGAGGAAAGCCGCTACTATTGACATGACCTTGGTAAATATTCATGGGGGGCAGACAGGCCAAAGGGCAGCACTGTGAATTGGTAGTGTTTGTTTAACACTGTGAATCTGAGACAGTGCCTGTGAGTTTGAAGAATTACAATATTCATGTCCCTCATGTTGAGGGCAGGATACCAGTCACCCGGATACTGGTGGCTGGGGAGATCATATGGAACTTCAGTCTCCTCATATATCAATTGACACCTTTCAAGTCTAATATGGGTCTCAGTGCTCCTTTTGCCTTTGTGATTAGGAAATAACACATTAGTAAACATTAGTAAACCCCCCTGCCATTTACCCTCTCAGGAACCTCTTGGATCGCTCCTAATTTGAGGAGTGACTGGACCTCCGGTCAAAGAAGATGCTCGTGAGAGGGATGGGGAAGGAGGGTGAGAAGGTGAAAATGAGGAAAACTGCAGGGAATATCCCACCCCAACCGTGCAGAGAACCTAATGGTCCGACATGATATGGAAGGGAGAGGATTGGGGATACAGCTACTCTGTCCTTGGGGATACTTTCAAACCCCTTGTTTGGGCCTAGAAGCTTGCCTAGGTAAGACAGCTAAAAGTTCCAATGTTGCCACCGACGGTAAGAAGGAACTGAGGGAGAGACAGGGTCGGCAGTGGTATATAAGCGCTGATATAGTAGCACCACACTAGGGGTCTCCATAGCCGACCCTATGGGAGCTGCTAAAGGGAAAAGTTCCCAGCACTTGTGCATACAACACCTGTACACCATATCGCAATCAACGTGAACAAGCACTTGAAGAAGAATGGCTATCTTTGAATCTATGATTGACTGACTAGGTAGGATTATAATGTTCCCCTACAGGTTTGTGTGTTTTACCATTTCTGATGTCTGATTTGTGTCCATTTCTCCTTGTGACAGAGACTGTCTGGCACTTGATGGTACACCTCACATTATTTTAACCAGTGTGTCTCAAACATGGCAAGACCAGCTCTGCAGGGGAGGGACTTTGCTTCATAAAGGTAGCCCTGTGAGTAATCTTAGCAGCATCAGGCCTTAAGCATCCAGATCTTTGATGATGCATCAGATCCATTTTCTTCCCTTAAAAGTCTTCTTGTTCATGGTGCCCTACAACATTTATTGCTGCTTTGCCTTTCCCAGCAAGTGTTTGTATTGCACTTTATATTCTGCCCTGGGGTTACTTTTCCTTTTGGAAGTAAAGACAGAGTAGAAAGAATTTATTTTATTATGTAGTAAAAGAACCAATTATCGAAGTTGTGCAGCAGAGACAGTTGCATTATTTCCCATTCTCCATCGGTCTGGGCATATTTTAAGAATTCTACATTTCATTCATTTGTCTAACCAGACTTTTAACATAAATCATCAAGCATAGATCCCATTTGCAATAGCAAGAGCCCTCAACTTCAATAATTTTACAAGAGTGCCAGGATGAGGTTCTGATTTCCAACAGAAGCCTGCAACAGCTTTGTAGGCAGGAGCCACTGAATCTGCATATTAACCAGATATGTCAACCATCGTCCTTTTCTTTCCAGGACTACTTTCATTTTCTTTGTGGTGGACCTTGTGTTGCCCTGAACATACACTTCCAGGGTGATTCTGTGCTCAAAGAGGTTGATGTGATCTTAGGAGGTTATGTTGTGTAAGTATTTGGCACTGGTGCAACTGCTAATGAAATGCAGTGTCCAGTTACGGCATCCACAAGTCAAGAAGGATATTGATAAATTGGAAAGGGTACAGAGAAGACCCACAAGGATGATTACAAGACTGGAAAACATACTTTATAGTGATAGCCTCCAGACGTTCAGTATATTTTGCCTAACAAAGAGAAGATTCAGAGATGACTGGATTACAGTTATAAAAGGAATAAAAATTGATAAAAAAGGACTCTTCAATGTAGCAGACAAAGGTACAACATGATCCAATAGCTGAATGCTGAAGCTAGACAAATGCATGCTAGAAATAAGATGCAACTGTTCCTAGTACGGATACAATTGGAACAATTTATCAAAGTTTGTGATGGATTCTCCATCACTGGCATTTTAAAATCAAGATGGGATGTTTTCCTGAAGGATCTGCTCTAGATCAAACAGGGAAGTCCTATGTCCTGGGTGATGCAGAAGGTCAAATTAAATAATCACAATGGACTCTTTGAGTTTCTAGCCTTACTCAAGGGGAGTACCAGTATCCTCCACAAGGACTCCCGGAGAAGTTAATGAAATTATTGGTGGTTTAAGATGCCATTCAGGATGATTTAGGGTATTAGAATGTTTGTGTATCTTTCTACACATGCTTCCATGCACATTTACAGAAAAGGCTGAACATTAATTCTTGAAGTTTGAAGTCTAGAAGAGTTGGCATGTTAGCTCCCAGTGCAAGCACCCAAAGACTTTGGTCAATATTTTAAAAAATGAAAACAAAAAGAGACTACAATTAATTATCTATTATATTTACAAACTAAAGAATAAATGGGCCATGCTTCTTAAAAGTAATTTCCCTTAGCATTACTTTAGCTAAAACAGGTTGAACCTCTCTAGTCTGGGACTTTCAGATCTGGCAAAGTCCATGGTCTGTCATGATTTTAGTTCACCACTTATTAGGGATGTGGCCAAATTTCCCATAGTCCCATAAAGATTGTTTACAACCACCAGTCTTGGCTCTCAATGTTCTGTGAGGTTATTTAGCTCAAATTTACCCTTAAATATTTTTAAGAGCTGTGTCTTTAGAGTTTCTAAGAGTAACGCTGCTAGACCATATTAGAATCATAGACTACTAGAACTGGAAGGGACCTCGAGAGGTCATCAAGTACAGTCCCCTGCCCTCACAGCAGGACTAAGCACCATCTAGACCATCCCTGATTGATGTCTATCAAACCTGCTCTTAAATATCTCCAGAGATGGAGATTCCACAACCTCCCTAGGCAACTTATTCCAGTGTTTAACCACCCTGACAGTTAGGAAGTTTTTCCTAATGTCCAACCTAAATCTTCTTTGCTGCAATTTAAGCCCATTGCTTCTTGTCCTATCATCAGAGGTTAAAGAGAATATTTTCCTCCCTCCTCTTTGTAACACCCTTTTAGGTACTTAAAGGTGCTATCATGTCCCCTCTCAGTCTTTTAGCAACAAACCCAATTCTTTCAGTCTTCCCTCATAGGTCATGCTTTCTAGATTTTTAATCATTTTTGCTGCTCTTCTCTGGACTGCTTCCAATTTCTTCACGTTTTTCTTGAAATGTGGTACCCAGAACTGGACACAATATTCCAGTTGAGGCCTAATCAGTGCAGAGCAGAGCAAAAGAATTATTTCTTGGGTCTTGGTAGAAAAACTCCTGTTAATGCATCCCAGAATCATATTTGCTTTTTTTGCAACAGTGTCACACTGATGACTTGTATTTAGCTAGTGATCCACAATGACCCCTAGATCCCTTTCTGCAATTCTCCTTCCTAGACAGTCGCTTCCCATTCTGTATGTGTGAAACCGACTGTTCCTTCCTAAGTGAAGTACTTTGCATTCATCCATATTAAACTTTATCATATTTACCTCTGTCCATTTTTCCAGTTTGACCACATCATTCTGAATTATGACCCTATCATCCAAAGCACTTGCAACCCCTCACAGCATGGCACTATCTGCAAATGTAATAAGCATACTCTCTATGCCAATATCTTAATCGGTGATGAAGATTTTGAACAGAACCAGTCCCAAAACTGACCCCTGCGGAACCCCACTTGTTATGCCTTTCCATCATGACTGTGAACCATAAAAACTACTCTCTGAGAATGGCTATCTGGCCAGTTATGCATCCACCTTATAGAAGCCCCATTGAGGTTGTATTTCTTTAGTTTATTGGTAAGAAAGTCATGCGAGGCCGTATCAAATGTCTTACTAGAGTCTAGGTATATCACGTCCACTCCTTCCCCCTTATCCACAAGACTTGTTATCCTATCAAAAAAAGATATCAGATTGGTTTGATGTGATTTGTTCTCTACAAATCCATGCTGGCTGTTCTCTATCACCTTATTGTCTTCCAGATGTTTGCAGATGAAGTCCTTCATTATTTGCTCCTTAATTATGTTTCCTCACACAGAAGTTAAGCTGAATGCTCTGTAGTTTCCTGAGTTGTTCTTATATCCCTTTTTATAGATGGGCACTATATTTGCCCTTTTTCAGTCTTCTGGAATCTCTCCTGACTTCCATGACTTTCATGGACTATTGCTTTCCTGTGGTCCTGCAAATTCTCTGGTTCAGCACAGATCAAGTCCTGTGGGTACTGGACTAGAGTGGTTCAACTGGTATGACTTTCAGCTCTCCCAATCCTTTGGGAAATGTGCTCATTTGTATTAATAGATATTACCAGACACATTCAATCTCTTTGAAGCTTTCCCCTAACTTTATAGACTGAAACTGCTTGTGGTGTTTATAGGGCCCAAGGCAGCCATGAATCATTATTAAATCCTTCTACTAGTTTAATGAACTCTGGGAAATAATATTATGGATCTTGGTGGCTGGTCACTGGTGTAAAAAGTTCTCCCTAGATGGAGAAAGATGGAGACATCAAATATTACTGGGATAGAGAGTGTGCTGAAAACCAAGGTGATCATATTTTCTGTAGAAAACACATTTTTTTCTTCTGTAAAGATGGCATAAACCTGCAGGGTAACTAAAATGTTTGTATTTCCAGCATTCAACAGCTTTAAAATTTGGAATATGTACATTAGTTTATATTGTTTTAAGTGTGATCAGGATTTGAAGAAAGATGCTGAACACCAGTATGGTACTGGTGAAATTCAATATTATAGAATTATGGTACCACTATGAGGGGGACAAATGAAGCCAGAAACCCACTTGCAAACTCACATGGCCCAAATGCTATCAGAGGTTTGATGCATAAATATTATCTTCCTCTGACCTCTTAATTCATGGAAGAGCTGATGTGTATTCTTTGCACTTGGCGCTCCAGGACTTTGAAAGAAATATGACTTGCTACATAGGAATGAGATTAGAGTAGAGTTACTCTTCACATTATCATCCCACTAGGAATGCCATCTAGCTTGGCAAAAAAAATAAAATCAAAATCACTCATAGATCTTTACACCCTTAGACGTTGTGGTGGTGTATCTAGGCCTGTAATTTGAACATGAAACAATTCCAGTTGTGGGGGACAGGGAGCGTGTGTGTATGCATGTGTTTTTTCCCTCTCCTCTGCTCACACTTTCTTCTTGCATAGTTCCTGATAGCTTTCTTTTGATTAGTGGAAGAAGCTGTTCCATTTAATTTCTTTTTAATTTCACTACTATATTCTCATGCATAGGGGCCTTTAAAAAATAAAACACCCATTTGTCTTATTCATGCTTTATGTTCTAGGAACATAAAAGTAAACCCCTGCTCACCTTTAAGCTAGTCATCTCTCCCTCAGTGCATACCTGGAGGAGGCTTTAATAGAGTTGGCTGGAGTGTTTTTGTCAAAATAGTTTTCCGTCACAAAAGGTCATTTTGACTAAATCTGTTTTTGTTGGAGAAATCCATTTGATTTAGACAAAACGTCATTTTGGAATAAGTTAGGGCAGGGCAGTGGGTAGAAAAGTTTCTGCCAATTCTAAAAATATCCAGTTTTGATGTTTTCTGTTTGAAAAAGAAAAGAAAAGAAAAGAAAAGAAAAGAAAAGAAAAGAAAAGAAAAGAAAAGAAAAGAAATGGTTTTGATTTTTAAAATTAAAAGTGAAATGAAATATCGCAAGTTTAGCTAAACAAAACAATCCAACTGGCCTGAAATAATTTGGGTGGAGTGAAGAAGGGCAGGTTTACTGATGGGAAGCAGGGGAATTGGCAATTGCCCAGGGACCCAGGCAATTTAAATGGGTCTGGGGTCCGCTGGCTGCCAATGCTGAAACTCAGGTCCCTTCAAATTGCCCTGGTGCACTGCAGGGATCCTGTGCGTGTACTCCTGAGTCCCAGCGCTCACCACGGTGTGAAGAGTGGCTACTCCGGTCAGGTAGTGCACCCTGTCACTCAGTGCCAGAACAAGAGGGACCCTGGGCAGCCAGAGGGTGAATTGGGACAGCAGCCCCCTAGATGTGCTGAGACGCCAGAGCCAGGGGGAGGAACCCATCTGACTCCAACAGCAATTGTTGCTACTTTGTAACCATATGAGTGAGTGGAGAAGGAACGGCTAGGCACGGGACTTTGGGTAGTGAAGGGGTTGAGAAACTGGGCTGGGGATAGCTGGAAAGAGCTGGAATGTGAAAGGAAAAGCGCAGAGGGGTGAAGGCACAGGTAGGCGGACATGGCTGAAAGAAAGGAGCCAAAGCAGGGTGTTCCGGACCAGGGGGATTGGGAGGGAGGAGAACAGAGCTGGCTGGGTTAGCAGAGAGGGGAAAGAGCCAAGCAGCACACAGGACCACTGCGGGGGGCAGAGCTGACCTGGGGGTGGCTGGAGGTCAGAGAGGGAAGGAGCCGAGCTGGGCATAGGAGACTGGGGGAGAGACTCAGGCTTCAGCAATTGCAGCAAAAGTGCTGGCAGTGTCCTTGGGTGCTGGCTTTGTCTGGGGGCTGCCAAGGTGGAGAAGGGTAGGGTGGGTCTGGGAAAGGGAAGGGTGTTCCAGGGACAGCGCTGGGCTAGTGGGCGGGAGGTGTTTGGGGCTATTTTGACTGGGGGCTGAGGGCTGTTCTTTGGGGTCGTGGTGGATCCCATGAGGGGATTATCGCTGGTGTGTGGCGATGGTTTGGGGTCGATGAGGTGATCGGGGGTGGGGGCTGACCGTTGGGTGTGAGGGTGTGTGGATGTTTGGACTGTCGTGAGGGAATCAGCGATGGAGTCTCACCAGAGGGTTCATTTATGTTCTGGGCAGGCCCACCGATGGGGATGAAGGGGTCAGGTGAGCCAGGGCCCAGTAATTCAAAAGGACCTGGGGCTCCCGGCTGCTACCACAGGAGTGACAGTGTCTGGAGCCCCAGCCCTTTGAAATACCATTGGAGCACTGCGCTGCACACTCCAGGCAGCTCTCAGGATGGGGTGGGGGGGAGGGGAGGTGTGGCACGCTCTGGGCAGTGCTAAGGGCTGGCTGCCCCAGTCATACCCTTCTGCCTCGGGCCCTGCCTATTCTAGGAGCACAGAGCCTCCCCACCCCCACCTTGCCCAGGGGCCCACGGAGGCTATCAGCTCCCCTGTCCTAGCCTGTCGTCTTCTGCTCTAAGAAAAAATATCAGTGGCTAGTGAGCACATTATTTTCCCTCCCTTTACAACACGCCATTGTAATGATGCTGTTTTCTCTCTATAAATAAGAAGTATGTACATTGCTGGAGAATGCAAATAAACCTACAAAAAAAACCTTCAAGTAGTAAAATGAGGCAGAGCACCGAGCTCCACTTGGAGGAAATAAAAAATTACTGTCAACTCTTTCGTCATGTGGAAACTTTGCTTCAGGATACCTGGAAAGCCAAAAATCAAGGGCTTTTTTATACCTCTTTCCGCTTTGTCCTTCTGGCATATGAATTGGGCTAAATTAATAGAAAGCAATCCATTCATGCAGGGACTTTAACCTGTGCTTTGGCGTGGCTCAGAGGAGATGGAGAGGTGGAAAAAAGGAAGACAAAGAAGAACTAGGAATGGTGAGAGAAGTTACCATGGTCCCTTTGCTCTTGATCTCTTTGCAATAAACAATGCAGGCACATCTTTGATTTTAACTGGACTTTGCGTAGCAAGATAAATTCACAGTGCTATTGTGTAACACTATGGCTACGTCTAGACTACATCCCTTTTTCGTAAAAGGGATGTAAATTAGACATATCACAATTGCTAATGAAGCGGGGATTTAAATCTTCCCCGCTTCATTAGCATAAAAATGGCTGCCGCTTTTTTTCCGCACGGAGCTTTGTCGGAAAAAAGCGCCAGTCTAGACGCTGATCTTGCAGAAAATAAAGCCTTTTCCAAAAGATCCCTTATCCCTCTATGAAATAAGGATATAGTCTAGACGTAGCCTATGTGTTTTAATAAATCACAGGCGAGCAGAGATCTTTTTTTTTCAAAATAGAGCTTTTTTTAAAAAATAATTTCATGACCACATTTGGGGGGGAGTGTCTCCTTATAAACTCCTGATATGACAGATTGTTTTGTCATTTCTGATCAGGGTCTTCTGTGCAATGTCATGGCCTATTAGCTCTTCTGATTCAAAACAAGCTGATACAACAGAGCTTTTCTGAAACTAGGTACAGGATTCTGACAATGGCATAATACCCGTGGCAACTGCAGGTCGCTAGAAAGCTCCCGTGCATTCTTGCTTTCACTTCCTCTGAAGAGCTGAAGGAAGAACAAAAATAAAACTTTGGTTAAAAAAAGGGAACATTTTCTGAAGACAGAACCTTCCAAGTTATTTACTGTGAGCACCTTGGCAATGTAATAGAAACCTGCTCTCAGGGATGCTGGCATTCATATTCTTTCATGTCTCCTTTTAGGGTGCCTGGCATGGATCATAAAATCTCTTCTCACAAATATATAGTTTATGCTTCAATACTGGCCAGGGACAGGAATCTATTTGTACAATTAGGAAGCTACTGAACAACTTCATTATGGTACTGATCCAATGGCCACTGGCCCACCAAAGTCAAGTGCAATACTCCCATTAGCTCCAGATGGCTTGGGATCAGTCTCAGACGCTGTCCCCTATGCACTGATCTTTTCATAGATCAGTAAGGGTCAGCTGGATTTTCACTGCAGAGCAAAGGCTGCAAGGATCCACCCGTGTGGATCCGATTGCAGGACTGGGGCCTACCACATATACTAACAAAATGTGACATAGGCAGTATGATTGCATTCACATTCATGTTGTTTGTTTTCAATAATAAAGCATAACAACACACGAAAACAGCAAATTCATGCACAGCTCTTACAGTCCCCTTGCCTTGGCAAGAATCTTCCTAAGTCTAAGACCTGCTTGTATGTTAAAATAAAATGGCTGGTGCCACCAGAGTACATCTTGGGCCATAGTTTCCTCCCCATACTCCCCACTAGCACCCTGATGGTCTATCACAGGAGACGGTCCATTAAAATAGTTATGAATGACAAGGTAGCCGCTAGTACAATTAGATTGACTGCCTGATTTATGCTGCTGCTGAGAGTTCTGAATCGGGCCAATCGGCTTCTTTTTCCTGTCTCCGTGAGAAGAGCATGAATTTTGAATAAAAAATAGGGGCTATATCATCAGCTGATGGAACCAAGCCAACATACGCCAGCTGTCCATCTGGCCCCTTGTTTGTTAATCACCAGGCTGCTTGTTGCTCTGACAAATGAGTATTTGTTTCATCCCCATCAGTTTCCAGTGTGCTAACAGTGAGCTCCCATTGTAGAAGGTAAGCTTTTGGCAACTGTGACTGTCTCTTCATTTCTGTTTGTGCACCCACCCTAGGAGAGCCCAAGGATGCACACAATACAGCTGTGATACTAATCAGGATCTTTACTATAAACCGTGTGCAAAAGTTTGGTAATTTGGCACTGCCATTAAACAAAGCCAGCATGCATTCTTTTTTTTTTCCCCTGAGAGATGTCTGATGTCAGTGTTTCAAACCAAAATATAAAGAGTATTGCATAGGACTCAGTGCACTGATGTTCCATGTATGACATCAGGATCCATAAAGCTCTTTCCTTCCTTTATTCCTCAAATGCAATACCAGAGTGTTATGAAAGTAACTATATGGTTATAATAAGACTCAGAGGGGTCGCCGTGTTATTTTGTATCTGCAAAAACAACAAGGAGTCCTCTGGCACCTTTAAAGACCAACAGATTTATATGGGTATCAGCTTTCGTGGGTAAAAACCACTTCATCGGGTGCATCCAAATAAATCTGTTAATCTTAAATGTGTCACAGGACTCCTTGTTATAATACTAACCCTTAACACTTCTACACCCTTTTACATTTTTAAATGCTGGTGGCAATGTTGACTAATAAAGATAGATTTTTTTCTTTTCATTGCAAATAATTTAGCTGATGAATCTGGGCATTTTTCTTAGAATAATGTAGAATAATGGGGAAAAATTGTAAATAACTACATTAATATTCTCTTTTTAAAAATATAGCTAATGCTACTCTATTTTCATGATTTACAGCCTACATCCCAAGAGACCAAGATAGACACATTGCAAAGTGCATCACTACATGAACAACTCTTTGGATTTATGTAAAAAATATACATTAGTACTCAGCAGAGCCAACTAAATTGCCACTGATTCTCCTGCACCCATAAAAAGAAGAAGAAAAAGTTTCTTTCAACCTTCTCCCAGGATTTTACTTTTTCCTCTTCCTAACTTTGGAGAGTATCTGCAGGCAACATCTTTGAAGTGCTGTACCTCAGGCAAGATTTCTGCTGTGGGCTGGATATATGGTTTAACTGAAGCCAGATTTTCTTCTATTGACAGTCCCCATGGACTACCTGCCTCTAGGAGGTTACAGTGTGCTGTCGCCAGCAGGTTGCTTTCACTATGAACTTCCCACTGAGGTCACATTTGTGCAGGGCAGTGCTGAGGTGCTCCTAGGAAGTGGGCCATGGCTCAAGAGGATTGTAGATTGCAAAAGGCTGTCTGCTTGACAGACAGGTTGACAGCATGAAGAAGTTGGGGGAGAAGCTACATTATTAAAGGAGAGAAGAAGAGCTTATTTTGAAACTTTGACACTTTTGATGCTGAGGCATTTCAGCTTGTATTATTAAAGCAGAGAAGAGAATCTCACATTGACGGTGGTAGGAGGTAGCTGTGTTCCTTATCTCCCATGGTTTGCCTCTTTTGGTACCTTAACACTTCTCATTTTTAACTTTAGCAACTGTCCTGTGTTACTGCTTCCTTTTTTGGTCAGCTAACAGGCCTGGAAGTAGAATGAAGTGTTGATCCATTATGCTACCAAAGTCCCATAAGTGGGTAACAATCATAGTCAGTACAGTTGAGATAGTTTGGTGTTCTCATGCCTAGCAGGCCATCCAAGTGTGAGTTCATTTGGCAACTCTTCCTGCACCCTTGTACACTGCTAGGTTGCCAAATAGAAATTCTGAGAAGCTTGATTCTTCCACAATCTGTGATAAGAACATAAGAACGGCCATACTTGGTCAGACCAATGGTACATCTAGCCCAGTATCCTCTCTACCAACAGTGAACAATACCAGATGCCCCAGAGGGAGGGAACATAACAAGTGATCCCTCCCCTGTCACCCATTTCTAGACAAAGGGTGATCTATGGATTTAACTGTGTGTGTATGATTATTATAGAACCTTGACGCACTTCCTCTATCACATTTCCAAAGAAAATTGCAATCAGAAAAGTAGGAGTAGGCTGTATGATGTTAAACCTGCACTAGTTTAGTTTCTATAATCCTTCATATTACACCTGTAAATGTGCTGCAGTGGATTAAAAAAACCAGGAATGGAGTCTTACTAATAAGAAACCTCACTACAAATATCTGCTATTCCATTATTGCTGAGAAATGGGGTGAGACAGAGCTTGTGCCTGAGAATTTTTGGATTAGTGACCTATTAAAATAAGAAGCAGAAAGGTTTTACTGCTCTACTATTTGTACAATATACTGCATTATAAACATCTCTGGGTTGCCTAATAAAGAAATCTTTACAGGTACCAGAGTGCTTATTTATCATAATTAAAATGAGATTGCAATACTGCTCCATTATAGTAGAAAAAAAGCTGCTGATTATAAAATGTAAAAATGTTTTCTATTGGCACCACAGGCCATGTGGCTTATCAAACAACAGAAGAAAAGGTTTTAACAGATTAATTTTGGGCAGAGGGAACTGAGCTGGAACTACAAGGAGGTGTAACTTCCCCATATATTATTATTTTAATATTTATCTTGCTGTAACACATCCACAAATAGAGGTTGAGGCCATACTGTGCTGAGAATGTAGTGAAAAATACTCGGTGTGCTGAAAAGTTTACAAGCTAAAGAGTCAAGGAAGTTACATTGTACGGACCGGAAGCTATAATGCAAAGAAGGCAGTTTTACAGAATTTGGCAGGTTCACCCACAACTCCTGCTAACTTTATCTGAAACTGTGGGCACTCAGCTTCTGAAAATCAGCACCCCCTGTGAATTACAGAACAATTTCGGTGAAGCTAGGAATTGTACACGCCTCTCCAGAGTTCCTCTCCGAAAGACCTCATCCAAAGCCAGCTGAAGTCAATGGAAAGCCTTAATGGATCAGGCTCATAGGTTTCCTTTGTTAATTATATTCTCATTGCCCCTTTGACTGCTAGCTCTGGCTCTCCCCCAGGAAGTGTGAGCAAGGATTAGGCAAACCTAAAGATATAGGAAGACTCCACTGAACCTGCTATGAAGTAGGCATTTTACTGAGGCTCATCAGGAGTATGTCATTTGCTGTGCAGCCACATCCACTGCAGCAGGTCTAAATTTGTAAAGAGTAAAAAAGGCAGAACAAAGATAAAAGTACGAACAGGCACACCTCATCTTCAGTCAAACCCAGATAGACAGGCGGCTTTCAAGTCTATTTTAAAAAATGAAAAGACTCCCTTTGCTTTATCTAAGGCCAAGAAAAGAGGGGGTGATTTGCTCATGGCTAAAAATTGTACCTATTGTAAGCACTTGGACAGATTTTACTTTTCCTGATTTAGGATCAAACACTTCAGTGACATAAGTAAGAGATTATTGTAGGGTTTGTCTACACATGCCATTGTTCTTGATTATCTGTCCCTGGATATTCTGGAAGAAAAGTGTCCACATATGAAATTCATCAGGAGCAATTAATCAAGCAGGAATGGTTATTCTAGAGCAACATCACACACAGACAAATCCTATATCAACTGAACCTCTGCAATACTGGGTTGGTCCTAAAAGGTGCAACAAATCACATGGATTGTCCCATTGCAATCAGTGGAACTGCCAATAGATACCTTTCATATTAACCCTGCCTTTCCCAATAAATCAAAGGTTCCAAGTCCAGGGCTATTCCTTTCCCATGATTCTAAGTCCAAGGGAAAGGAATGAATCCCAGAGGTTGGATCCAGCCATGGCTTTAGAGACTTTGTCACAAAGATTTGTTGGTTTCAATTATTTTTTAGCGTGGGAATGTTATAAATCTGAATTAGCCATATTCCCAAACAACCAACAATTGCCCCAAAACTGTGCAAAGACAAGGAAAATAGACTAAAGTAACTTTTAAGAGACTGTCCCTTCCATTATTTCAGATGTTTGTCAGAACTGGAGGACACAAGTGTCCTTGAGAAGTACCCTGAAGTCATGGATCATGAAAGATGTGCGCTGTCCTGCTGCAAATATCTAGGGTGACAATGTTTCTTGCCTTGGTGTAGGGTTGAAAGGGTTTAGATTTATTGGGAACTGAGGAAACTTTTTAGAAAAGGGGGAGTTTATAACGAAAGAATGTGCTCCACCTAAACCAAAATGGAACCAGATTGCTGCCACCTAAAATTAAAAAGATCATGAAGCAATTTTTAAATTGCTTAAATTTAAGTGCTAGGGGAAAGCTGATATTGGGGAGGAGCACATGGATCAAGTAGAGACAGCCCTTAGGATAAAGTCTTTTAATAGAGATTCTCTATGTCCTAATAAAGAGGTGTGGACGGAAGATGATAAAACATGAGTAAGATCTGATGACAAAGAGTCAAATGAAAAAGTGCCCATTCAATCACATCAGGAAATGACAGACAGCTAAGCAGTGACAAGTTTTTTAAGTGCTTATAATCAAATATTAGAAGTTTAAATAATAAGATGGGTGAATTAGAGTGCCTCATATTGGATGAGGATATTGATATAATATAATGGTGATAGTGACTGTGAAATGCTAAGGGAGATTAGAAAGGCTATAATAATAATAATAATATAAAAAAACTCTAGTAACAGTGTGGGATTTCAACTATCCTCATATTGACTTAATACATGTCACCTCACCTCAGCACAAGATGTAGAGATAAAGTTTCTTGACACTGTAAATAACTGCTTTTTGGGGCAGCTGGAGAGGAGAAGCAATTCTTCATTTAATCGTAAATGGAAAGCAGGATCTGGTCCAAGAGGTGAGTAAAGCTGACCACTTGGAAATATTGACCATAATATTTAACATCTCTGTGGTGTGAAAAACACCACGTCAGCTCAACACTATGGCATTTAATTTCAGAAAGGGGTACTATACAAAAATTAGGAGGTTAGTTTGACAGAAATTAAAAGGGACAGATCCAGAAGTTAAATCCATGCAAGCTATATGAAAACTTTTCAAAGACACCATAATAGAGGCTCAGCTTAAATGTACTGTATATCCCAAATTAAAAAAAACACAGGAAGAGAACCAAAAATGTACCAGATTGGCTTAACAACCAGATAAAAGAAGCAGTGAGTGATAAAAAGGAAAGAATTAAAAAGTTAAATCTTAGTGAGAAAACTAGAAAGGAGCTAGCTAACCAAAACCTCAAAAAGTAATAGCATTTTTTAAAGTATACCAGAAGCAGAAAACCTGCTAAGCAACCAGTGGAGCCATTGGATGATCAAGATGCAAAAGGAGCACTCAAGAATGATAAGTTCATTATAGAAAAACCTAATGATTTTTTTTTGGTTGGTTTTCATGACTAAGGGTACGTCTACACTACAGCGCTAGTTCGAACTAACTTAGTTCGAATTAGTTAATTCGAACTAAGCTAGTTCGAACTAACGCATCTAGAACTAAAAACTAGTTCGAACTAGCGTTTTGCTAGTTCGAACTAGTAAGTCCACATTGAGTGGACTCTGAACAGGGCTTAAGGATGGCCGGAAGCAGTGCCGGCAGGGCATAAAAGGAGGACTTAGAGCATGGAGATGCTGTCTCAGGCTAGCCGAGGGCTGCGCTTAAAGGGTCCCGACCCCCACCCCGGACAGACAGTTCTCAGGGGTGCCCCGCTTGCAAAGAAGTTCTGGCTTGGAGTGCCCTGAGTGCCCACACTGGGCACATCACACCACTCGGCCATCAGACCGGCTGCACTTGCCGCAGGCTGCCATCTGGGGAGAGGGGGCAATTGGGGGGCTGCAGGAGAGCTTCCACCCCCAGAAACCCGCAGAGCCAGCCTAGACCTCCCCATCGGTGGCGCGTACCCCATTCCTCCCTCACCTCCTTCCACTTACCCTTCCCTAGCCCCTCTTCTTGATGTACAAAATAAAGGACAATTGTGTTCAAAAATGGAATCTGTCTTTATTGAACAAAACTGGGGGAGACTGGGAAAAGGAGGTGGGAGAGGGAAAGAGAGAGGCTGGGAGAGGGGAGGGCAACTAACATGATCAGGGGTTGGGAACAGGTCCCAGATGAAGAGAGGCTAAAGAGACTGGGACTGTTCAGCTTAGAAAAGAGGAGACGGAGGGGGGACAGGATAGAGGTCTCTAAAAGCAGGGGTTGGGTGGAGAGGGTGCATTCAGAAAAGTTCTTCCTGAGTTCCCATAAAGAAGGACTAGAGGACACCAAAGGAAAGGAATGGGTAGCAGGCTTCAAACTAGTAAGAGAAAGTTGTTCTTGACAAAGCAAATAGTTAACCTGTGGAACTCCTTGCTGCAGGAGGCTGTGAAGGCTAGAACTAGAACAGAGTTTAAAGGGAAGTGAGATCAAGTCATGGACGTTGGGTCCATGGAGTCCTATTAGCCAGAGGGTAGGAGTGGTGTCCCTGCCCAAAGTTTGTGGAAGGCTGGAGAGGGATGGCACGAGACAAATGGCTTGGTCACTGTCTTCGGTCCATCCCCTCCAGGGTCCCTAGGGTTGGCCGCTGTCGGCAGACAGGCTACTGGGCTAGATGGACCTTTGGTCTGACCCAGGACGGCCATTGTAAGCTCAGGGCTCAGTGTCGGGGGTCTCAGTGGACCCCCTTGATTTTCATGCACACCTGGTCCTGGGTGGCCAGGCTGGCAGCTCTCCTGCCCTAGACGGCCACTTTCCTGTGCCTAGTGCGGAGATCGTGGACGAGGTCCACGATGTCCGCACTAGCCCAGGAAGGTGCCCGCCTCTTGCGGTCCAGGGCAAGCTCCCGGGAGCCGCCAGCCTGGTCCCGGCAAGAGGGGGTGGGCTGGGGGGCATCGGGTGGGTGGCTCTGTGCCGTGCCAGGTGCAGGGTCTGCTAGCTGGGTGCTGGCAGGCTTGCACCTGGCACGGGCACCGTAGCCAGCCCGTGCCCCTTTAAGGGGTCCGGGGCCGGGAGGGGGGCATAGAGTTTCCCTGGTGTTGGCCAGAGTGGCCACCAGGGAAACCTGGGGAGGGCTAGCCTCCCACTAGTTCGAACTAAAGGGCTACACAGCCCTTAGTTCGAACTAGCTAGTTCGAACTAGGCGTTAGTCCTCGTAAAATGAGGTTTACCTAGTTCGAACTAAGCGCTCCGCTAGTTCGATTCAAATTCGAACTAGCGGAGCGCTAGTGTAGCGCATAGGAAAGTTAGTTCGAACTAACGTCCGTTAGTTCGAACTAACTTTCTAGTGTAGACATACCCTTAGGGACATAAGGGAGATTTCCAAAAGTGAGCCATTCTTTGTAGGTGACAAATCTGAGGAATTGTCATAGATTGAGGTGTTATTAAATGAGGTTTTGGAACAAAATGATAAACTAAACAGTAATCACCAATACCAAAAGGCATTCACCCAGGAGTTCTAAAAGAACTCAAATGTGAAATGGCAGAACTATGTACTGCAGTTTGTAACCTAGAATCATAGAATCATTAAATCAGAGAACACTAGAGCTGGAAGAGACCTCGAGAGGTCATCAAGTCCAGTGCCCTGCCCTCACAGCAGGCCCAAGCACCATCTAGATCATCCCTGATAGATGTCTATCTAACCTGCTCTCAAATATCTCCAGAGATGGAGATTCCACAATCTCCCTAGGCAACTTATTCCAGTGTTTAACCACCTGGACAGTTAGGGAGTTTTTCCTAATATCCAACCTAAACCTCCTTTGCTGCAGTTTAAGCCAATTGCTCCTTGTCCTGTCCTCAGAAGTCAAGGAGAACAATTTTTCTCCCTCACCCTTGTAATACTCTTTTAGGTACTTGAAAACCGCTATCATGTCCTCTCTCAGTCTTCTCTTTTCTAAACTAAACAAGCCGAATTCTTTCAGTCTTCACTCATAGGTCATGTTTTCTAGACCTGTAACCATTTTTGTTGTTCTTCTCTGGACCTTCTGCAATTTTTCCATATTTTTCTTGAAATGCGGTGCCCAGAACTAGACATAATACTCAAATTGAGGCCTAATCAGTGCAGAGTACAGTAGAAGAATTACTTCTCGTGTCTTGCTCACAACACTCCTGTTAATGCATTCCAGAATCATGTTTTCTTTTTTGGCAACAGTGTCGCACTGTTGATTCATATTTAGCTTGTGGCCTACTATGACCTTTTACATTTGTGCTTATTACTTTTTATCCTATCTACCTCACACCATTTCTCCAGATTGTCCAGATAATTTTGAATTATGTCCCTATCCTCCAAAGCACTTTCAGTCCTTCCGAGCTTGGTATCATCTTCAAACTTAATGGCTATGTCTAGACTGGTCCCAAATTCCGGAAAAGGGATGCAAAGCAGGTAAGTCAGCATAGGGAAATCCGCAGGGGATTTAAATATCCCCCGCGGGATTTAAATAAACATGTCTGCCGCTTTTTTCCGGCTTGGGGAAAAGCCGGTAAAAAGCGTCTAGACTGGCGTGATCCTCCGGAATAAAGCCCTTTTCCAGAGGATATCTTATTCCTACTTGAAATCCCGCAGATTTCCCTATGCTGACTTACCTGCTTTGCATCCCTTTTCCGGAATTTGGGGCCAGTCTAGACGTAGCCCCCAAGTGTATTCTCTATGTCAATATCTGAATTGTTGATGAAGATATTGAACAGAATCGATTCCAAAAGAGACCCCTGTGGTACCCCACTTGTTATGCCCTTCCAGCATAACCTGTCCTTTAAATAATCTTTTATACCAAATGGAGGATAGCTAATGTGATGCCAATTTTTAAAAGGGCTGTGGAGGTGATCCTGGCAATTATAGGCCAGTAAGTCTAACTTCAATATAGAGCAAATTGGTTGAAACTATAGTAAAGAACAGAATTGTCAGACATATCAATGAACATAATATGTTGGGGAAAAGTCAACAAGATTTTTGTAAAGGGAAATCATGTATCACCAATCTAGAATTATCCGAGGGGGTCAACAAGTATGTAGACAAGGGGAATCCAGTGGATATAATGTACTTAGATTTCCATAAAACTTTTGACAAGGTCCCTCAATAAAGGCTCTTAAGTAAAGTAAGCTATCATGGCATCAGAGGGAAGGTCCTCTCACAGACTTATAACTGGTTAAAAGATAGGAAACAAAGGGTAGGAATAAATGATCAGTTTTCAGAATGGTGAGGTAACTAGTGGTGTACCACAGGGGTCTGTACTGAGACCAGCACTATTCAACATAATCATAAATGATATAGGCAATGGGGTAAACAATGAGGTGGCAAATTTTGCAGGTGATATAAAACTGCTCATGATAGTTAAATCCAAAGGGGACTCTGAAGAGCTTTAAAAGGATCTCACAAAACCAGGTGACTGGCAACAAAACCGCAGATGAATTTTAATGTTGGTAAAATGCAAATAATACTTATTGGAAAACATAAGCCCAACTATGTGTTTAAAATGATGGGGACTAAAGCAGTTGTTACCATTCTAGAGAGAGGTCTTGGAGTCATTGTGGATAGTTATCTATATGTGCAACAGAAGTCAAAAAAGCAAACAATGTTTGGAATCATTTTAAAAGGGATAGACAAAGACAGAGAATAACATATTGCATTTATATACATGGATGATATGCACACATCTTGTGTACTGTATGCAGATGTGGTCACTTTATCTCAAAAATATCTTGGCATTGAAAAAGTCCAGAAAAGGGCAACAAAAATTAGTAGGGATATGGAATGGATGCCATATGAAGAGAGATTAATAAGACTAGGACTTTTCAGCTTGGTAAAGAGACAAATGTGGGGGGGAGGGGGAATATGATAGAGGTTTATAAAATCATGACTGGTGTGGAAAAAGTAAATAAGGAAAAGCTATTTACTTGTTCCCATAAGAACTAGCAGTCACCAAATAAAATTAATAGGTTGCAGATTTCAAACATACAAAAGTAAGTACTTCACACAACATACAGAAATCCATTATTTAGAAATAATGGAATGGCTGTGTAGATGCTTACACTGTTATTTTGAAATAACACTAGTCATCTTGAAATAACGATGCTGTGTAGGCGCATCTCAGTGACAATGCCTACAGACACCCCTATATTTAACTAGGCTCTTACGTAGTTAGGTAGCACCAGCTCCACTTCTGCCCTCTCCAGGAGGTGGGTCCTGTCTTCCATTCCCTTGGAGCAAATCGAGTCCAGACATTTGGCATTCAGCAGCTGGGTAGGTTTCTTTTTCTCCCTTGAGCATCAAGAGAAAGTGAAATAGTTCACTCTCAAAAGATTTCCCATTGTCATGGCAACATTGGCTCACTATGGAATACATTGTGGGTGCTGGCATCTGAAAAAGCATGGCAAGATCTGCATATGACTCAAGCAATATCAGTACCTCCGCTTTGTGTTACAGTGAGTGCCTACAAGAGGAATTGAGACTATAAAATTTAATAGCCCTTCTGGAGCTGTTACTATGGTTTCCAGTGTCAAGATCTATTTCTAACTATTTTTAAGGCTTAGCTTATTGATTTACTAGACCTATGAGTGGGTGGCATGTATGCATACACTGGAAATCCCTATATTATAACAGCTCTGAAGTTATTGACGTAAAATCTTGTGGGGAAGGTGATGCAGAGATACACGTTATAAACCAGCATGGCATCTTCAGGTCCACAAGTGGTGGAATTAATTGACACAACATACAGAAGAACAAACATAATTAGAAATTAAGTAAGTTTTTGCATTTTCAAACATTTTTTGGCAGCCTCGTCTGTTGCAAACCTTGATATTTTAGTTTTGTTTAGTTGTGCTCCTTCTGAAATAATGGAATACCTCACTTCAGCTAAAAAAAGGTATATAAAGTAGACTTATGCATACATATTCAGCTAGTCTTTGACACATCTCCTTCTAATTGTGAGGATTGAACATTTTATTCTTTTTTATATTTGTATTCTAGGTTTAGTAATGTACTAATGTAAGGTGATATATATAATCATATTTAATACTGTAGTAAGTCAAATCCTTTAATTAAGTATATATCGCCTATATTTTCTTGTTCTAAAGTTTAGTAAGTAAAGAGACAGGATCTCAGATTGTGTCTATGTTAATGAGATTAGAAATATTGAAGGCTCAGGCCTTCGATTTGAATTGTTTTGATTTTGTTTTTGCTTAATATAAAACAGTACTGTTTACTTTTGAAGGATATTGTGAAAGACTGTTTGTATGAATGAAATACAGTGTGAAGTTCATCATTAGAGCCAGATGGTCAAGAGAGAAGGGAGAGAATGTGGGGTGAAGACAAAATGTAAAAGACAGACTGCAAAAAGAAACATATTAGCGTCAGAAAAACCATCAGTGTATACCCATGGTCAAGAATTGATCAGATTGGTAGAATTGATGGCTCTAAAGGTAAAGGGTGAAAACCCCTGAAAACAACTGATTAAATCCAGGACAGGATGAGCCCTCAAGAGATGTTTGGGAATGATTGACCTCAACAAGATAACATTCCAGTCACAGTCTGACAGAGCGGAATCCATTGATTTCAACAGAGAAAAGGATTATAAAAGCAGGGTGCTTTGCTATGGAACTTTGGGTTTGTCTTCTCTCCAACTCCAGAAGAGCATCGGATCGATCGACCAACAAAGGACCTGCTCTCCCTCTGTGTTCAAGCTAGCTGGCCACTAATCTGATTCAGAATCTGGACTGGTAACTATGACATCGTCTGGCGGGACTGTGTGTGTATGGCGTTTGTTTGTGTGAGTGATTGAAAAGCTTATGCAACTGTTGTATTCTCAATAAATGTGGCATACTGCCTTTTCCCCTATAAAAGATCTTCTGTGCTTCATTTAAGCAAATAACAAGATGAAATTTTCAACTTTGTATTTGGTTTGTATTTTATCTTCCTTTGAACTGGCTTTGGGCAATTGATTTTTAAAAAAATCAACAGCACAACTTGACCCTAAGCATTGATCAACTTATTGTTATCAGCCTCTGAATAACTCTGAGTATGGACTAGTGCTCTAACATCAGCCATGTCTGGGTTACAATCATTCTCCTCTTTTACATCATTTTGCTTATGACTAGAGGAATCTAGCTCTACAGTCCTAAGAAAGTGTAAGAAAGTTTCTCCTTGTCTGGAAGAATCCCAATTCTAGCCCTTCTCCTCCCTTGTTCCAGCTGGGGAGTCCACTACCAAATACTGCATATGCCTACCTCCTTCCAGCTCAGCTCCATGGCTATCTTGTTGTGGGGGTCAGAATGAAATCTCTCTTCCCTCCTGTTACGGGGTCCACAGGCTCACCCCTCCCCGGGCAGTCCCGCCGCCCCGTTCGCTGTCCCAGACACTCCCGGTCTGCACCAAACGGTGCCCGGTCGACCCTCCCTTCGGTCACCCAGACGATCCCTCAAGCAAGGGGGTAAGGGGGGTCCGGGCCCTCCCTCTCTCCAGACCCCAGCCCAGGGCCCTAAGGCAGGGGAGACTATCCTCTCTCCCCCAACCTGGCTGATGGGGCACAGAGCCTCAACACATCAGCCCGCAGGCTCCAGTACGCACCCGCCCTGGGCGGCTTCCTCATGCCCTCGCTCATCCGCTCACCAGCTGGCTTGTCCCGCTGCCTCCTCGTGCCCCTCAGTCCCTTCATCCGACGTCCTCCTCCTCGCCTCCCTTCTTCTCTTGACTCTGCTGGCTTTATACCTGGGGAGGGTGCCGCCCCGCCCATCCAGAACGCCTGCACCTGTGTTCACCCGTGGCTCCACCTTCTCCTCCCCAGCTGTCTCTACTCACCCCCGGCGTCCTCCTTGCTGCTGGCATCAGTGGGGAGTAGGGCTGACTGGGGGCGTCTGCGGGGCCACCCGCTCCGAGGCTGGTGGGGTGGCGCTCCTCCCCCGTTGCCCCTTTCTATCCCGGTGTGGGGGGGCAGTCCTTCCCCCGTGGTGCTCGGGACCGCGCCCGTGAAGCCACCTGCCGAGTGGTGCGTCCTGGCTGTCCCGCCAACCGCATCCTCAGTGGCAGCGGGAAAAGCCGCGGTGTTTCTTTCTGCCCCGCTGGGGGGGGCACCCTCAGTGCGGGGTTGCCTCACCCCGTCACACCTCCATTTCCCTCTCACCTGCACCTGGTGAAGATGGAGTAGTGGTCATGCAGGATCTTCTGCTCCATACACACCAGGCTCAAGGGAGTCA